>NC_073261.2:88595000-89247500 GCF_029289425.2 Pan paniscus
GTCACATCCACTTTCTGATTCTGATCCTCCTGGTTCTCTACCATAAGGACCCTTGTGATGATATCAAGCCCATCTGGATAATCCAGGATACCTCATCATCTCAAAATCCTTAACTTAATCACATCTGCTAAATCCCTGTTGCCGTGGAAGGTAACATAGTTCCAGGTCCCAGGGATTTGAATGTGGGTGTGTTTGGGGCTGTTCTCCAGCCTAGCACATTGTCAGACCAAGTTGACAACAGCACAGTCCCGCCATCTTCCCCCATCACATGGGAGCTTTTCTCCCGGAATGTTTTTCAGTTTGCTCACATAGATTCTCACACAATGTATAGTCTCCTCTTTTGAAGGGCAGGTTTCTTTGGCAATTTAGAGATGCTGTGGTTCATACAATATTTCTGGACTTTCTTTGCTCTCTCAGTTCCTGCTGCTGTCTCATGTTTTGGTTCACCCACCCATATTCTGGAGTTGTGAGAATTCCTTTTCACCCAGTTTTGTTGAAAGTGACCTCAATGTTCTTTCATCATTCTAGTTTCTATGTCTGTTTTATTATGATTTGGGGGGATTACATGCAATTATACCACTTCCAAATTATTGACATCTGAATGATCTCTATTCTTGCCATAGTTTTGAACCAATGGATGGAGCAGCATTGTTTATATTAAAATTGGAAAATAGGTGCTACAGTAAAGATTAATGAAGGTTTTCAAAAGACCATTTCTGGTTGGGCACAGTGGCTCATACCTGCAATCTCAGCATTTTGGGAGGTCGAGGTGGGTGGTTCGCTTGAGTCCAGGAGTTCAAGATGAGCCTGGCAACATGGCAAAACCCCATCTCTTTAAAAAATACAAAAATTAGCTGAGCATGGTGGCACACATCTGTAGCCCCAGCTACTTGGGAGGCTGAGGTAGGAGGATTGCTTAAGCCTGGGAGGTCGAGGCTGCAATGAGCCAATATCATGCCACTTCACTCCAGCGTGGGTGACAGAGCAAGATCCTGTCTAAAAAAAAAAAAACAATGCAAAACCAAAACAACAACACAAACAAACAAACAAAAACCCTTTCTGATGAAGGATTTCCTAGCCAGTCTCTTTCCAAACCATCCCCTAAAATATGACTCAGCATTAAACTTCAAAGCTGAGTAGTTGTTTATATTACTAGAAATAAAATTGGATATGAGGGTGATGTGGCCAAGACATCCCTCCAATGTGGTCAGAAACGAAATTGCAAAGGTTTAGGGTCAAGATGTTTTCCCAGTTGAAGTATCAGTTATAAATACCTGTTTTAAAGACTCTCAAACAAAGTGGTTTGATTTCTTTTTGTTGTTGTTGTTTGTTTTTGAGATGCAGAGTCTCGTTCTGTCACCCAGGCTGGTGCGCAGTGGTACAATCTTGGCTCACTGCATCCTCTGCCTCCTGGGTTCCAGCGATTCTCCTGCCTCAGCCTCCCGAGCAGCTGGGATTACAGGCACATGCCACCATACCCTGCTAATTTTTGTATTTTTAATAGAGATGGGGTTTCACCATGTTGACCAGGCTGATCTTGAACTCCTGACCGCAAGTGATCCACTTGCCTCGGCCTCCCACAGTGCTGGGATTACAGGTGTGAGCCACCGGGCCCGGTGTGCTTTGATTTCTTAATGGCCCTGTAAGAGTTTGGCTTAACTTCATCCTAAATGAGACTTCAGACTGTGAACCATGCTGAAGGAATCTCTTGGACCACCTACCTCAAAGCTTCTGCTTGCAACCACAGAACACACACACCCCACACCATTTGAAGTGTTTGCCTAGCATGTGACCATCTTTGTGGTTATAATTTTGAAATATCTATTTCGGTACCCTTTTATGGAGAATTCAAATCTCTAGTAGAAAATCCTCTTCTAACAAAACCTTCCCATTGCATTTGAGCAACCCACAGACCACTTGGAGAGCTTTCAAAGACCAGACTTTGGGAACCTGTAATTTAGAGCATCAAAGGAATTATGATGTCTTGAGTTGAGGAGGACCAAAAAGGTACTTGGTACAGTCTCCTCCCAAAATTTGAAAATGAGTAAAGCAAGCAAGTTATATTTATTTAGATATGAAAACTGACTTAAAGTGATTAACTGTGGAAACTAGATGCCAGCTGAGACCTCCCCTGCCATTTGGGGATTTGGAAAACTTTCTATTGGGACTCTACTGGACTCCTGCATTCATGAATATTGTTTCATCTCCCTTCAATCTGGAAACTTGGACTCCTCGGAAATTTCTGTAACTGGTCTTTCTCTTAATCATCTCACAAAGCTAATGATGTCACAGAGAAGTCCCAGGGAGTTATATGACATCACATTCCACATTCTGCCACCTCCTGTGCTCTCCTTTCTCCTCTCTTCCCTCCCCCACTTCCTAACCTCATCTCCACTCCTTCACAAGAGAGCAAATGATCCTGTCTCCTTGCACTGTGTGCCCTTTCCAGACGGTCTTAGCACCAGCTAAGATCCACTACCACCCTCCCCACCCCCTCAGAGACTCACCTGCTCTAGTGGCCCTATTGAGGATTTTTCCAACAAGTATGAGATTCCTGTGAAGAGGGTATTATCTGCCAGCCACTGAAATAATAAAAATATCTTCATCTCTTTTTGTATATGGCAGACAAAAAGATCATAAAATCATGAAACCACATGAAAAGCTATTTAGTTTCTTCCTCCACAGAGGAAGATCCATGTAGAAAAGCTCAGAGCATACCTAGGTGATGTCAAAAGCTTCACCTCCATAATTCCTTCCCTTAGAGGGTTCAGCAAATGTTAATTACCTTAATCTTATGCCTCTCTCAATGCTATTTAAGCAGCGGGAGTGATTTGCAAGGCAGTAGGGCTAGGAAGGGTCTGAAGTCCCCTGCCAGGGCAGGCATTAACCCTTCAGTTGTTGTATCATGGGATGATCCAGGGAGAATTGAGAGGGACAGAAAGAGTCTGAGCAGTGAGGGTAGGGAGGAGGAGGTTGGAGGGAGTCTTTAGGGGAGTTGGAAGCTATTCAGTTGGTGCAAAAGTAATTGTGGTGTTGGCCACTGAAAGTAACTATGTATTTCTATGTAGAAAGAGCTCTGCTGGAGTCTACAGAAGGCACACACAATGGAGAGCTCTGGCTTTAAGGATGCCACAGGCGGAAACTGACAAAGGTATTGCCAGAGGGATTCCAGGAATTCTGAGATGCTGAGGGGAGGTTGTGGGGCAGGGAGCACCTCAGGCTGATGTGGAGGTAGACAAATAAAGGCTAGTAAAGACACACACCCATCTGAGAAAAGACGTGTCTTTGTAGGTTTGCAGGTAATATTAGATGAAACCAGAGAGCTCAGCATTGAGAGCAGATGCAAATGGTGGCAGCAAAGCAAGGCACTAGCTTCCAACTGTTCTTAGAAGGAAATCTTATGCCAAAGCTGAAAATGTAAAATGGACTAAAGCAGAACTATGCAGTGGGGATGGGGTGGGATAAAAATACAGTCTGAGAACTGCTGGTTCAAAAGAAGACCCTCAGTGGCAGGTGCTTTACTGAGGGGTTCCTGACCAAGATCCCCACAGGTAAGGCTTCAGATTCATCAGAGTCTGAGAGACCAATTCAGGCTAGAGACCAAGTGTAGGAGACGGAGGTCAACACCAAATGTCAACTACTCTTCTTAGTGAGAAAAAATGGACCGGACTGTTTACAATTTTCTGTACTTACTATATGGCAAAGTAAGTCGTAATCAGAAACCTCTTTATTAATTTATCATGAGAAAGCATGATCATCAGTCTGGAACTGTGATTCAAAGTCTGTATCTTTAACATTCTCTTTTCATATAGACATATGGAAGAACAGAATCAGAAGGACTCAACTAAGGGGAAATTAAAGAATGAAATCAAATTTTTAATCACATCAGCTAAAATATTCTGATATTTCTATCTTCTAAATCAACAGACTCCAAATTTTGATGATAGCACACCTCAGTCAGCAAAAACTACTGGGGCCCACATTGCCAGTATATGCCTATTTATTTATGAATTATGTGTACCTTCTACTGACATTTTGAACATTAAACATCAATCAAAATTAATTTAAAAATGGGCCGGGTGTGGTGGCTCACGCCTGTAATCCCAGCACTTCGGGAGGCCAAGACAAGTGGATCACCTGAGGTCAGGAGTTTGAGACCAGCCTGACCAACATAGTGAAACCCCGTCTCTACTAAAAAAACAAAAAAATTAGCTGGGTGTGTTGGTGGGTGCCTGTAATCCCAGCTACTCGGGAGCCTGAGGCAGGAGAATCGCTTGACTGGGAGGCAGAGGTTGCAGTGAGCCGAGATCATGCCATTGCACTCCAGCCTGGGTGACAGAGAGACCCCATCTCAAAAAAAAAAAAAAAAAAAAGTTCTAATATTTTCTTTACTTGTTACAATGGAATATTTCAACTATCATTTAATAAAAGAAATAGATTTTACATACATGAATTTCCTGTGTATGACTCTTTTGGATGGATATATTGAAAACATTCTATAAAATGCATAAGATGCGTGACAATTACTTTCCTCAGGTGTGCTATAATGAGATTATTATAGTAACTGTATGGTAACTATTGTCATCCCAATATGTAGAAACTCTGATTTCAAGCTCCTAACTTTTGTGTTTGCCCTTTGTCTACCTTTGAAGAGCATGCTGCTTCCCTTCCTTGCGTGGAAATACCATGATCATTAAAAATACTGAAGACATCAAACAAGTAAGCGAGTCTGACTGTCCGTTTCATATCTGCAAAAGTTAGGACTAAACTGATTTCTTATCTTGCAGAAACATAACTATGACTTCATGTCACAGTTCAAACATCCTTGACTTGATAGAACGTTTCCCTTCAATGACCATCCCACCTCATCAAGAAACGATTGTTATTGTTTGGATCAGTATCCATATTAACACATAATAAAGAAAATGATTTGAATTGAACATATTGGCTGTGAGGTCATTCAGTTTTTACTATATCACTAAGCACACTGTGTAGTTCAGCTGACTTGTAAAAAGTTTTTAACAGGATTTTCTCAATGAAGAAAACTAGAAATTAATTAACAGTCACTGGCGCAAGCTCCTTAAGCTGGGTAACCATTCCATAATGTTTTCCTGTTATTGGAATTACAACACCAGACCATATTCATACATGAAATTTAAACTCTTCATGATAGTTATTTATAATATAGTCCTTCCCAGTTGTATATGGTTCAGAGCTAGTTGTGTTTCATAGTGATTAAGTTGCTAAACACAATTTTTCCTTTACACCAAGTCGGCAATATGTGTGTATTCATCAAGTTGAAACAGACAGCACTTTGTTAGCATTATAGACCAGCTAGAAAGGTGGGAGCCTGTACCAGAGCAGTTAGAGTAGGACATAGAGAAACAAATACATCCAAGAAATATTCATGAGGCCAAGTTGAAGGAGTAGGATGAGGATATGGGGATGAAGGGGTAGAAAGAACATGTCAGAGACTACTTTCAGGTTTCTGGCTTGGATACCTAGATGGATGGCGATATTAGTAAATACTATAGAGAACATAGGAGAAAGATGAGGTTTGAAACGAAGTTGATGAGTTTACTTCTGTGCCACATACTGAGATTCAGGTTCTTGAATAGATTGATCATTCATCATGGTTTGCCTGAACTGTGTGGATTTATGCCTGTTGTCCTAGTTTAATTAGTAATTGCACCCTCTTTCCTCTCAAAAAGAAAACTACTTGACTGCTTCATTTGTTCTTGAGTTGGTCTCCTAGACCATTAGCCATTTCCTGAACATGTCAGGTTATGGAGTCATTAGAAAGTGGTACTAGAGGCTAGGTGCGGTGGCTCACACCTGTAATCCCAGCACTTTAGGAGGCCAAGGCAGGCAGATCACGAGGTCAGGAGTTTGAGACCAGCTTGACCCAAATGGTGAAACCCCGTCTCTACTAAAAATACAAAAATTAGCTGGGCATGGTGGCGTGCACCTGTAATCCTAGCCACTCAGGAGGCTGAAACAGGAGAATCGCTTGAACCCAGGAGACAGAGGTCGCAGGGAGCTGAGATCACGCCACTGCACTCCAGCCTGGGTGACAGAGCAAGACTCTGTCTTAAAAAAAAAAAAAAAAAAAAAGAAAAGAAGAAAAGAAAAGAAAGTGGTACTAGAGTTACCTTCTTGGCTACAGATTCATCTGAAATTTCCAAGCAAACATTTCTGATGCAAGTTTTCACTGCCTTCTTAGCAATTACATATAGAGTTGTAGTGTAACTGACCTGATGTATTCATTTATATGTAGCAGCAAAGCACTGATGTTTAAATGAGAAATTCTGAGCATTTGCTTCTGTTAGCTCGCTGACTCAATATTCTTTTTTCAAATAATTTATTTGACTTTAAACTTCTAAAAAATTTCTCACCTGTAAATGCCACTTAAGTTCAGATGGTTTTATTGCATCATCAGCCAGTACTTCTCTGCAACTAACACTATAGTGTTAGCACTTCATCTTCAATATGGTACAAAATCTATAGAGATTATACTTCAGACTAAACTACATGAGGACTTTTGATTTTTGTTTCTTTGGAATCACTTCCATTGTCATCATCTGGTTTATCACTACTGCCACATTCAGTAAAGTGTGCCTTTACAGGACATATATATCTATGTATAGAAAACAGCATTTGGCAAGTATATTGTTAGATTCTAGGAAATTGGCATTTTTTATATTTTCCAAATTTTCTACAATAATCATGTATTTCTTGAATCAGAAATTATGATTGATTTCTTAAAAAAATAAAGCCCAGAAAAGCTTGTTTTACTGCTTATCAATTAGGGTCAAAAATAGTACAAATTTAACTTCTTTAATTTAGTTAACAACATTAGCTATAAATTAAATAATAGGCTTGATTAAAAAGTAAAACGATCATGAAAGTAGCAAGTTAAAATACCCAAATGCTGATTTTCTGAAAACTTTATGCATTGTTGGCTTCTTGTCAACCGCTCATTCTCCCTCCCACATGTAGCACACAGCTTGCACCTGCTGTGACTCAGTGTGCGAGTGTGACAGCAGGTGAACAGGCCTCCTCCCTGTTTCACGGGATGGCTCCATAGACCACACACTTGGATGTTGCAACAACGTCAGATTGCCATAAAAGTGTCTGAACAGTTACTGTCAATTTCCAACTTATCAGACAGTGCAGGGGAAAAGGGTTCTGCAGGACATCCGTTGACAGTGCTGACCTGTATGGATTTACACTCCCTCATCCTGGGACAAGCACACCATTACTAAATGTTCTTTTACCTGGCTGAATGTTTCTGAAACACCCAACCTCCTCCTGCTCCCATGATGCCCCAAGGTTGCAGGAGTGGGGGGTATGAAGGAGAAGCTTGTGGTCTCACCTGCTCCATTGGCTTCTTTCTCTTTCCTACACCTTCCTGGGACTAAATAGACTTTCCTCTCACCTCTTTTTATTTCCTATATAGACTTTTATGGTCCTGTCTGGATTTTCATATGTTAAAGCAGGAGATCAAAGCATTTGGAAGAACTTTTTCTCTCTGAATAATGCCTAGTTTTCAAGTTTAGTGTTTTGCGACAACATCCTATCCTGAATAACTAAAGCTGTTATCCAAAATACAATTTTTTTCCACTTTGCATTTCTACTGTAACAATACAAGAGATAGATGATGAGGGGGAAGGACATGTACCCCCAAGAAAGTAAAAAGAAAAGTACATTGACATTTCTTCGGGTCCTTTCTTTAGAGGGTTCTATCAGTTGACTTCTACAGAAGGCTGTGCAGGGCACTCCGTGACTCGCAGTGTGCCTGCATGCTGTACTGGCACTAGCCGTGCAATGTGGTGGCTGGCGGCTCTCCGAGGACTCTGTCTGGGTTGTCCGTCATGATCAGGGTTTCCCTCATTAAGGCTCCAGCTACAGTAGTTCTGGGCTTTGCTCTTTAATCTCTTCCTGCCCGTTGCCACCAGGGACACTCTCACCTACCACAGGAAGTCTCCAATTCATAAATGGTCTATGTTCTGAACGTCTGTAAGTGTAGCACTTGAAACCCAGAACTCATTTTTCTGCAAAGAGAATGTTATAAGTGTGTGTTGGGTCTCCAGGTCAACCCACAAAGGCCCATTCAACTTCTACTGCAGGTAATGAATTTTCCCTTTGCTCCTTTTATATACATAGAATTATGGAATGTCAGAGCTGGAATAGAATTTAGAACATCATGCTACACAGTGGTAACAGGGTTGCCTTCCACTGTATTCTATTACAAGTGCCCCATGTTCCTTCTATGTGACATTAGGTAGGGTCCTGTGGTCTAGCCTGGAAACCCAGTCACCCTTTACAACATTGTAAATCAAATAGTCATGAACAGAAGTAGTCTTCCACAGAGAACTTCATCTTAGCTACTTTTCTTTATGCCTTTGAGGCACATTGCAAGGAGCAGGTTTTTGTCAATGAGGTCACTCCATCTATGTGCAGGCATGGCCAATACTTACGCACCTAAAATCAATATCATCACGGGAGCCACCATTAAGAAAACCAAAGGGCTTAGGTGTGGGAGTAGAGGTGAGAAGGGACCCCTCTTGGCTTATATTGAGTCAAGCATACTTCCATCCCAGGGGATCTGTTACCTGTCCTTTCTGTTTGAGATGCTTTTGTCCGGGCATCCCCATAGTACACTCTCAGTTCATCTTCTCTGTGCTCAAGAACCACCGCTCAGTGAGGCCCTTAATGGCTGCTCTATCTAAACCAGTACCTACTGGCACTCCTGCTCTCCTGCCCTTCCTTAACTTTTCCCTGTAGCACTGTTCATTTGCTTATTTGTTGGATTTCCTGCCTGCCATTTGGTGCCTCCTGCAACCCCCATGTAAGTTTCATGAGGGTAGGATTTTGTCTCGTTTGCTGTCACACCATTAGTGCCTAGAACATTGTCTATGTGGCACATGGCAGGAGCTCTGGAAATATATTTTTGAGTGAAAGAATGAGGTGAGTCAGCACTATGCTAGGTGTTCTATATATGTTATTTTATTTAATACTCAAAACACTTCTGTGAGGTTGCCTTTTTTTTTTAATAGATGAGTGACAGAGCACTCTTAGGTTTTTTTTTGTTTTGTTGTGTTTTTAGAGATGGGGGGGGTCTCACTCTGTCACCCAGGCTGGAGTGCAGTGGCTTGATCATAGCTCAAGCTCATAGCTCATCACTGCAGCCTCAGACTCTTGAGCTCAAGTGGTCCTCCTGCTCAACCTCTGGCCTCCCAAAGAGGTCGGATTACATGTGTGAGCCACCATACACAGCCAGCACCCTTGATTTAAAAAGCGACTTTAGGCCAGGCAAAGTGGCTTACACTTGTAATCCAGCACTTTGGGAAACTGAGGTGGGTGGATCTCTTGAAGTTCGAGACCAGCCTGGCCAACGTGGCAAAACCCCGTCTCTACTAAAAATAACAAAAATTAGCTGGGTGTGGTCATGCAAGCCTGTAATCTCAGCTACTCAGGAGGCTGAGGCAGGAGAATTGCTTGAACCCAGGAGATGGAAGTTGCAGTGAGCTGAGATCATGCCACTGCACACCAGCCTTGGAGAAAGAGAGAGACTCCATCTCAAATAAAAATAAAAGCCACTTTAGCAATACAATTTTGTGACTTATATATGCATTTTATCTGTTTATAATTGTTACTATTGTTGAATCTCAAGAAAATCTTAAATTCTCTAGAGAATAAATTTGAATTTTAAAAATTCTCTTTGGATTTAGTGTAGGAGGAAAGACTGGCACTCTGAAGTGGGTTGTCTTTAAAGAAGTATCTTGAGGGTAACTTTTAGCCAACTTGATTCAACTGAAGTCAGTAAATCTCAGATGGATAATCACCACGTGCTGGTGTAGGGAGAATTTACGGTCCTTATCTTCAAAGGCCTCAGCACTTCACACTGGGAAAATAATACGTAATCACTTTTCATTCATCCATTCATTGATTTATCAAGCATGACTTGTGCCCTTGAGGAATTCTATTCCAGAAAGACAGACAGCTTTGTTAAAAAAAAAAAAAGAAAAAAGAAAGAAAGAAAAGAAAAGAAAAAAAAAACTATCGATCACATGGTAGGTAACAGTATCAGAGAATTCTGTATAAAATGCTGTGAGGGTGGTAGATCATAACCCAAGATGAAAAGGTTTATCATCCTTTTCATCTTGGGTTATGATCAGGGTTGCATATAAAATCCTTTGAGTCTTCCTGAAGTTACTTTCTTAACTATAGCGTGGTTAGGCAAACTTGGCACATCCCTACAATGAGCTACACACATCAGACCACAAAGGATGGAGCCCATATAAATATATGAAAAGCAGATCTTCCCTAGTGGGCCTAAAATGAACCTTCACAGATATGTATCAGAAGGGGATTCATAGCCATGCTCTGTGAGATAGCAGAAATGATAACAACTTTGAAATCAGATGGAAAATTGGACTTAAAAATGCTTCTCATTTAGTTGCGTAATCTTGGACACAGTACTTGCTAGCTCAGAGCCTCTCCAGCTCACAGGATTGCTGTGAAGCAAGCCCCCAGCAGAGGCTGATATCCAGCGTGTGCTCCATAAATGTCATGTAACAATAGCTGCCTTGATCTGCTAGCTTTGGAGTAAATTTTACATATGTCATTTAATCAAGAAAACAACCTTCTAAGTATAATTGTTCATATTTTGCAGATGAAAAGACTGAGGGTAAGAGAAATCACGTAGCTATTAAGTGGTTTAGCTGAAATTCACCCCATTTTTATCCTCTTCCAAAGTTAGTGCTCTTAAGAATTACATAAATGATTATATATTAAGTTCATTGTATTCTCCCTATAGGCTGCTTAAGAATACAATAATATAAGATAAAAATATGTGTACATGAACTTATATTTATCAGTAAGTACTGGGGTATAAAATTGTCTTTCCCTCTTTAAGCCCTCTTTAAGCCTCTTTAACACGTTCATTGACGTGTTAACAATGAGTCACGATTTTATTTCTTGACAGTAGATGGCGCTGGTGATTGTCAAAAGAGACAGAGTCTCCCACACCCCTCTCCTTTCCTTAGCCATTGAAAAACAAAACAAAGAGCTGGTGGAAAAAAAACGCAAAAATTTTCATCGTAATGAAGGATTGAAATTAAAAATTTGGAACCGTCATGTGATTAAGCAGAACGTGTATATGATCCACAAACTTTTATTTGGAACTCTAGGGAAAACCTCCTGAGCTATTTGTAAAATTTCATTCTCAGGATTAAAACAAAATATAGTAAAATTTGATTATCCAGACAAAAGATGGATTTATATTTCTCTATTAGACAGATTTTATTTCTGCACCTTAATTTTAGCAAGGGATGAATATTAAGACAACTATGAATTTAGGTGACAAAAAACTCACATATATCTGACTTCCAGAGTCCTGAAGGTGGTATAGAGGAGTATGGTAGTCAAGATAAAAACAAAACAAATTATTATATGACCTTTGAGTATATCACTTAATGTCTCAGGACAGAAGTTTTCTCATTTGTAAAACTGAAATATTTCTTGCCTAATTCACATGGCAGTTGCAAGGATCAAATACAGTAAAGTAGTATAAACAACTTGAGAATTGTCATGTTCTTTCCAAATATGCTTTTCTTCATCTTTACCATACAATCAACCCAACCACCTATAGGTAAAATCATAACACAAGGAAAATTGGAATTCAGAATAAAATACTTGAGCATTAAATTTCCTCATTGGTCCAAAAGCACTTTAATAGGCTTTGGTGAATTAGATTCGTGCAAGAAAAGGGACTAATGTATTTTCAACCGTCAAAGGAGTGTTTAGCTTAATAATCAGCTACCCAGAAAATGAAACAGAAAAACACTTGAATCCAAAGCACCGAAGTGAACTGAAGCGGCCTCCACTGTCCTCCCCTAACTGTCCGCACGGCCTGTCCTCTGTAGGAGTGTCCTTGTGTACGTGTGGAGGTTGTGGACACACATGCCTAGGGTTACAGATGCTCTACAGACTTAACTCAGTATAGTGAAGCTGCAGAGATGGTCATAGCCCTAAAGAAGCCTATCTGAGAGCTTTCCTTTGGGTTTTACAAGAGGCATAGATATTTATTCTGCTCTTCTTTTAACAAAAGACTCCCAAATGTTTGCTGAAGATGTAGAGTATTGCCATTTCTGCTTCAAAAGCTCTGAGCCTCTCACGGCACCTGTTGCTGCTGCCCCAAGAGCGGAACACACCCTCCACACCAGCAGCCCCAGGACTAGATTCAGCTTCTCAGTGACCCACTTCCATGCTCCACGATGTGCTCTGGGCTTTGGGGACCTAAAACATCGCAGCCACGGCATAACAGAGTTGGGGCAGCTTCTAAAGTCATAGTGGGCAGTTCTAGAACCCTGACCCTTTCTTCTGCTGCTACAGATTCTGTTGGCTTCTGGAGATTCAGAGAAGTCCTTCCTCAAGAAGGAACCTCTGCCTGGCCTTCAGCAGGGCCACTGTCATATGCGATATTCACTTAGAGCCTTATCACATTTGTGGCTGTAGAGGTGTTTGCGTGACTTGTTTAATTTATCCCACTAGACTGTAAGTTCAGGGCAGATGGGGGATGTCTGTTTTGTTTTTTTTTTTTCCTAATACTGTGTCCCCATGCTGGGCACAGACCTAGCACAGAGTAGGTGCTCGGCAAAGAGCTTTTGAATGAATGAATGATTGGCTGTAGTCTTCCTGGGAAAGGGCTGGCAGGCATGGAAGTGTTAAACCAGCCACTAACCGCCCAGGCTGACCAGCCTTCTCCCTACCTCCCAGGCCTTTCGAACAGAGCCCGGGGAGGACAGGCTGGCAGAGGAGGGAGGAGGGTTTCTAGCTGAGAGAGACTGCGGCTGTGGGCCTGCAACCTACCCCTCTTCAAGCTCTCCGGAGCCGTTCCTGCGAAACCAGCCCCCACAAGTGAGTGTCTGCGGCCCCCTCCCTCCTCTTTCCCTTATTGCTCCCTGTGGGGATGGGGCTGGCACGGAGCTTGATCCTAAGTAAAAGTCTGTTCTAACAGGAAGCAAATAATGTTCCTCCCCTGACGGAGGTGTTTCCTTCTCAAAGAAGTTACAAAGGGCTCTTTTCAGAGAGAAAGGGGCTGGGAATAGTGTGTGGCCTCACTGCTGTCTGCCTTGGGTGGAGCCAGCACGTTCTGGAATCCAGGGGCTTCCTCTTCTAAAGAGGCGCCGGGCCATGCACTGAAACGGGGTGGCCCATCCTCTGGGAGCCCCAGTCCCCTTACCTGCTTGATACAAGCATCCTCTGGAAGTGCCTAGGGTCATTGCCAAGGCCCCTGTTTTCTTTTCTTGGCTTCCAGGACGCCGTAGTCTGTGTTCTTCCTCCCGCGCTGCAGTTCCCTAGCTGGATTCTCTTCCTCGCTGTGATCTCTTCATCCCTGGTTCCCCAGCGCTCTGTCCTGAACCACACTCGAGAAGCCCCCTTCTCGAACCACACTCTTGTCTGAGTGAGCATATTGAGTTTCATGGCTGTACATTTCCTGCCCGTGCTGAGGAATCCCACACACTTAGTTCCAGCGCCCAGCTCGCCCCCACCTCATCCAGGTCCTTACATCCCCCTGCAGACTCTGTCTCCACTCCACCTCATTGGTGTTTCCCACTCACTAGATCTAAAGCCAAACTCTTGATCCTGACTTCTCCACCCGCCAGCTTGCCTTTCTCTTCATCTTCCCCATCTCAGAGAGCGGCTCAGTCCCGAACTGTCTCTTTCCTTCACACCCCACATCTAACACACAGCAAGGCTTCTCAGCTCTACCTTCAAAATCTACTCCTCATCTTTCTTCTTCCCACCACCGCCACTCAAACGCCCTCGGCCTAGAGGGATCAGACCCATACTACCTGGCTCCTGAACCTCTGCAAGAGTCTCTGATCTTTCTGCTTCCACTCCTGTCTTGCTACAGACTATTCTTCTGACAGCAGCCGGGGTGATCTTTTCAACTACCAGACAGTGTCACCTTGCTTAAGACCAGCTGGGGCTTCCCTCACACGCAGCATGACACTCAAACTCCACACGACGATCTAACCAGCCTCACCAGCTGTGGCCCCGGCTTGTCCTTCTGACTTAGCTTCTGTCTCAGCTCAGGCCACACTGGCCTTCTCGGTATTCCTCAGCCCCCCAGCTTGTCACTGCCCAGCCTTTGCACTGTGTCCTCTCTCTGGAGTTCTTTCCCTCGGGTCTTCAGGTGGCCTTGCTCTCGGGCTTTCTGGAGAGACTTAAAAGCCATATCCACGGAGAGGCTGAGTTTGGCCACCTACCTAAGGTAGCCTCTCATCACTCTCCATGCCTTCATCTGGCTTTGCTTTTGATTGAGCACTTGTTACTACTTGTGTTCAGCTCTTAGATGAGAGCACAAGGAACTCCGGTGGGTTTAAGTAGAAGAAGGATTTATTTGTAGACTTTGACAGCTCCAGGAATGTTTGGGAAGGCTTAGTGGTTTATAGCCAAGAAGAGTGCACGCATTGCACCAATTGGTGGGATCTCTGCTGCCCCAGCTGCCACTGGTTATGTCACCAATGCTACTGTCTCAGATACTAACACTGCTGGAACCCGCTGTCACCAGCACCCTTGGCATCCCCATCTTTCTGAAGCTGCTGCCATCACCTATGAGGGCTTTCTCAGTCTCTTTGTCCTTAAGTCATTGGTTCCTAACTCAAATTTTGGGCCAGTGTGTCTGGCTGGTGGAGCCTTGGCCACAGGCCTTGGCTCCTTCTACAAGAGAGGCTGATAAAACCACTATCAGGCATTTTCAAATTCTATGTAACGGACCATGGGCTCTGCTTATCCACCAGATTCCATGAGGTAGGGAATCTCAAACATAGGATGGAGGTTCAGATTCTGGGTAACCAAAAAACAACGATAAGCATGCCCTTGACTAGCTGGCTTTCTAGTATATATTTACTTGTTTATGTGTCTATTGCCTAGCTACTACATTAGAATGAAAGCTAGATGAGGTCAAGCACTTTGTCTTTTTCCCTCTGTATTCCCAGAGTTCAGAACAGTGGCTGCACAGAAGTGACCCTTGATAACTACTGAATGAATATCAGATACTGTATTGAAGGTGTCAGCAATTAGAAAGATTAAACAGTCTCATTGTTGCTACCATTCCTTCTTTAGGTGGCTGATGCTCCTCTCCCTCTTCTGGCCTGATTGCTCCCTCTCCTGACCCCTAAGGTAAAAGCCAGCCAACTTGGGAGATATAGTTTGCCGGTAAAAGAGACAAGCAGACAGGGTCAGGTGCTCCATGCCAGGAAAGGAAGCCAGTTAGTGACAAAGGAGAATCCCAGGGGACTTCAGGGAGGGAAGACATGGCTACCGAAGGGCACAGGGCCAGGGCATGTGCAAATTATATTGTTGAGACAGTGAGAATGCCCTACCTTGCCTGCCACTTCTTTGAGGAGAAGAGAGTAGAGTCACAGGAATGAAGGCTCCTTTTAACCATCCTGTGCCTTCAGACTCAGGGAGTCTGATGGAGGTGGTGGGGTTGGGGAAGGGAAATGGGGGAGGGAGTATAGTGGCTGGAGAACTGGGGTCAGTAAACAGAAGGCATGGTGGAAAAAGTTCCCATTCTACCTCCTTAAGTTTCAGAAACCTGTTGTTTTCCAAGCCCAGTGACTCCCTCTGATATGTAGCCTGCAGGGGTGGAAGGTGTCTGAAGTGTCTGAATGTGTGTGTGTGTGTGTGTGTGTGTGTGTGTGTGTGTGTGTGTCTGTAGGGTTGGGAGGAGAGCAAGTGGAAAGAATGAAAGCTTACCAGGCTAGGTAGGGAGGAGGAGACGACACTCTTGCACTGCCAGGGGGTCACAGTGCTGTCCCGTTACTGCTCTAGGCTCCACCTCAAATCCTCAGTAGCTTTATCCTCTCTCTTTTAACATTCAGCCTTTAAGTATTTTGAACATGCATGTAATTGGGGATGGGAACGGCTGTCATGACTGTCTTGCTGTAGGTCTGGATGCATTATATGTAGCAGGTGCATATGAGCAAGAGCTCAGGCCACTTGCCCAGCCATCCTTACTGTCCTGGATGAGGGATCAGGGCCATGGGGTTAATGCTCTGATGGGATCTAGGCCTCCTGACCAGCTGGTCCCTCCATCCATTCTCCACCCCTTGCCCAGCCTCACCCTTCGCCCACTAGAGTATAGGAATCATAGGAAAGGAACATCTGGTGTAGTTCCCAGCACCCTTCTCCCACCCCAGCTAGCCCTTGGCCACCTGGACTCCTGAGCCCAGTGGATCCCGGCAGGACTGGGGAGCAGGGACAGCTGGGATGTCCTATATGGAGTCTTTAAGAAAAAGGACATGGGCATGTGGAACTCTAGCCATGGTGCTCGGGGAGAATCAGATGCAAAATTGTTGTCTTTTAATGGGAAAGAGAGAAAAATTGAGAGTGAAAAGCACTGTCTGGGCAGGACGGTCTGCAGGGGAGGGATGAGTGGAGGAAGGAGAAAAGGAGTGGGGAGTGAGGAAAGAAAAGCAAAGAAGAGGACACATTGAGGGGACACTCAGACTGAACACGATGTTGGGGAAACGCTGAACATTCTATTTATAGATTCTAGAGAACTTCTAAGAAGAGGCACTGTGAGTTGGCTTAGCTGTGTTAAAAGATGACTAATTATAGTCATTTATGGAAACTGCTGCTTAGCATTTCTAGCTAATCATCATGCAGGCTGGATTACTCATGTTGTGAATATCTGTCAGGGCATTTTTTGTTGAGAATTGTATTTGATTGCAACACCTGCTCATGAAGATCCACTTTATTGTCATGCAGCATGGTTACCTACTCAGGACTAAAACAAAACAATCCAGAAAGAATGCTTTCTAAGAATAAAGAAAAACAAAACAAACGCCTATAAGTATAGCACATGATTTTCAAAAATCTGGTGTGAAGGTTGGTAAAAGAAGGTTAACAAAACACTAAGAATATTTTAAAAATTGTTGAAGCTTCCCATACGCCTACTCCCTATCCTCGCCACCATCCCACACATGCACACACACATGTGTGCACACACCCACCCACACACTGTCCTTTGAACATGAGATCCATGGCAGTTACAGAAATTGTATCATCTAATCTGCAAATCTATTCATTATGGTGCTTCGCAGATGAACAGAAATTGCTTTTCCCTTTTTACAAAAATAAAAAAAAAAAGGATAAAAAGGCCAAAGTGTCTGTTACTAATGATGCCTGGGTCACTCAGGAAGTCTTTATCATATCAGGCAACATGGAGCTTGGATTAAAACAAAAGAAGTTTAGGTTAAATCCAAGCAAAAACATCTTGACTTTTAACTTAAAAACGTGTGTCATTCTGTGCATTAGATTCACGGTGTTGAAAAGTAACTATCCCAAATGCATTCTGTGGGTACATGTAAATGCATAACCCTTGGAGCAGTTTGGAAAGAAGCAGGTCAACATGGCCCCGATGCACAGCCCCTACGTCTGCCACCCCCATCTCTGTGTGAAGGTGATAAACCGGGGCAGTGGACCAGGGCTTCTGTGCCAACAGTTGGAATGCAAACAGAGAATTGCATACATAGAAAAGGAAAGCAGATTTGAATCACTTAGTTCCTGTATAAATTCATCCACTTCTCTCCAGTAACATTTGGCGTAATCACTGGGGATCAGTCTTTACAGGCCTGTTGTTCAGATGAAGACATTACAGAACACAAAAGGCATGTCAAGTCCTCCAACACAGCAGCAGGCCCAAGAGAAAAACCAGACTCCGGAGTCAGAGTGGGAACAAACTACACTGTTTAAAAATGTTACTTACTGTTTAAAAAAAGAGGAAAGAATCAGGAATCAGAAAATAAAAGGCAAGACTTAAAAAAATGCATCAAGCATTTTCTCCTTAAAAATGTTACTTTTGGGCCAGGCGCAGTGGCTCACGCCTGTAATCCCAGCACTTTGGGAGGCCAAGGTGGGTGCATCACCTGAAGTAAGGAGTTTTGAGACCAGACTGGCCAACATAGTGAAACTCCGTCTCTACTAAAAATACAAAAAATTAGCTGGGTGTGGTGGCAGATACCTGTAATTCCAGCTACTCGGGAGGCTGAGGCAGCAGAATCTCTTGAACCCAGAAGCTGGAGGTTGCAGTGAGCCGAGATTGCACCACTGCACTCCAGCCTGGGTGACAGAGTGAGACTCCATCTCAAAAAAAAAAAAAAAGAAAGAAAAAAAAGTTACTTTCATGTGAAGTTGTGATTTGGCCCTTAGTACCTTCCCCACCAATAACCTGGTTACTGGATAAGAACAGAATAATAAACTTAGAAGCCATCTATTGCAATCTCCTCTGCTATTTGCCTCCCCTCTTTGTGCCCCAACATGTTGTCATCCTGCTTCTGCCTCAATACTTTAAATGGCAGCGAGCTTCTTGCCTGTTGGAGCAACCCATTGTCTTTAGATCATGCAATTGAGAAATGAAACACCCTGTTACCATGTCACCCTCTACAGAGTCCTAGTGTTGAACACTGGAGACACACAAGACAGGTCCAAGTTCTCTTCCATGTGCAAGTTCTTGCTTATTAGGAAACCTCAATCATGTGTCTTTTAAAACTGCCCTTATGTCCTCCAGTCTATGAACACCCTGGACTCACAATGTCAGGCTCCTGCATCATCCCTGCTGCCATCTCTGTGCTGGCTTACATTCCTCTTAAGTGTGGAACTGGCAACAGAACTCATGGTATGACCTGAGGTTTGGCTAGGTTTTGCAGCTATTCGTCATGCTTTTGGCCACCTATTAACTTTTGTTTTTTGTTTGTTCGTTGAGATGGAATCTCACTCTCTCACCCAGGCTGGAGTGCAGTATTGAGATCATAGGTTACTGGAGTCTCAACCTCCCAGGCTCCAGTGATCCTCCTGCCTCAGCCTCAGGAGTAAGCTGGGACTACAGGTGCGCCACCATGCTCGGCTAATTTTTTTTCAATTTTTTGTAGAGATGTGGTCTCAATCTGTTGCCCAGGCTAGTCTTGAACTCCTGGGCTCAAGTAACCCTCCTGCTTCAGCCTCCTAAAGTGTTGGGGTTACAGGAATGAGCCACTGTGCCTGGCCTCTATCAACTTATGAACTCCGCCACCCCTCCCCCGGCATCATGAGCCTGCTTGCTCCTAAGGAAGAAGTCAAAACTTGTTCTTTGGGCCATTCTTGCAGCTGAGGTTTGGGCATGCGATCCAGACACCCTGATCACATACAACTATGTAAGACTCTGATTTGGAATCTATGGACATGAAGCAGCAGGCCTGGGCTGCAGACATTCTGGTGAGGGTAGGTACAGCAGTGACAGCCAGCATTTCAGAGACAAAGAGGGGTTATGTCCTTCAAGGAGGTCCCTAAGACCAGAGTTTGAGAGATAAGCTGCAGTACTCTGTGGAAGAATAATGAGCTCCCAAAGATGTCCACATCCCAATCGTTGGAACCTGAATATGAATACATTAACTCACATGGCAGAGGGGATTTTGCAGATGGGATCAAGTTAAGGATCTTGAGATGGAGAGATAGTCTTGCATTATCTGGGTGAGCTCAATGTAATCACAAGGTTCCATATAAGGGAAGAGGTGGGAGGTTCAGAATTAGAGAAGGTGATGTGATGATGGAAGCAGAGGGAGAGGAAGAGACATGGCAATGAAAGCAGAAGTAAGAGAGAAAGATTTGAAGCCACACTGCTGGCTGTGAAGATGGCGGAGGGGGCCGTGAACCAAGGATGCATGTGGCCTCTAGAAGCTGGGAAAGGTAAGGAAAATCACACTCCCCTAGAACCTCTAGAAAGGAAAGCAACCCTGCCACACCTTGATTTTAGCCCAGCAAGGCCCATTTTGAACTTCTGACCTCCAGAACTGTAAGAGAATATAGGGTATTGTTTTAATCTCCTAAGTGTGTGTTAATTTGTTATAAGTGCAGCAGGAAATGCATACCTGGGCACCAGTTCCAAAGCCTAGTGAAGGGAGCAGCAGGGTCTCCATGTAATTCCGGCCCTTCTTTTAACCCTGACACTTCCAAAACTGATTCTCTGGCTCTCCCAAAGACTCTATAAATTCCCTCAGATCACTTAACAAGTTCATTTTCTTCTAAAACTGACTTGAATACATAGGTTCTGTGACTTGTAACAGAGAGCTCGGGTAATTCCTGCCCCAGGGCTCCTCTATCCTTTCCATTTTATTTCTGAATTATCTCAAATCCATCTTCGCTGCTCTATCACCCCTTCCTTGTTTCAATTCCTTGCTATTTCTTGCTTAGACTATTTTCATGCCCTCTTAATTATTTTTCCTGTCTCTTATGTCTTCTTGTTCTAGCCCTTCCTTCACATTCCTGCTACATCATTATATTTCAAAACTTAGCCAGAATGCTTCATTGCCTTATTGGAAACATGTTGATGGTGGCCCATTGCCAACAGGATGAAGATCAAAGTCTCTACATGGCATGGAAGGACCCTAACCACCTTGCATGAACCTGCAAAGGATCTGATGCTAGTGACATCTGATGAGCTCTAGGGCCATGGGTAAATCCCTGAATCACAGGGAGCATCATCTGTAAAGCAGTGATAATGATACATTTTTTCATTTGTAAAGTGATGATTTAAAAAAATATCCTACCTCATGGTATCTTCATGAAAATGAAACAAGATAATGAATGAAAAACACACTTGTCTGTCCAGTGCTTGGTATATAGTAGGCATTTAATTATATGTGCGTGAGTGTGCATGTGTGTGTTTCATGAATTACCACTCCCCATCTTGCATCACCAAATACGTCTCATATCATCCCTGCATTTTTATGCCAATATTTCTTTAACCTCAAAGCCCTTTCCTCCTTCTCTTTGGCTTGGCAAACTCTTACAAGTTTGAGCTCAAATACCATCTTTTCATGGAGACTTTTCTGACTCCTTCAATCAAGGGGGTCAGTGCTTCCTCTGGCTGCCTCTCTGGTGGCAATTATCTGACTCTATTGCAATGACTTGCTTACAAAGTCACCCCCTTCATTGAGGTTCTTTTTCATTTTGAAATCTGCAAGGTCTGGCATGGTGTTTACAAGCCAGGAGAACCTAAATAAATGTCAGATGAACAAATGAATGAAGGAATAGGGAAAAGGGAAGGGTGGAACTTCCACCTACTCTTTCTGGCAAGTGAGACTTGGTTGAAAGTACCAAAGTTCAAACCTGAAGCTTCACATGATTGGAAAGCAAATCAATGTAAGTGTTCTAAGTAGGCTTTAAATAAAATTACTTTAAGAAAGTTGAAGATTACATGGTGGGTGAATAAGAGTAATTGTTTTACAAAGGATTTCTAGACACAAAAAGATCATTTTCCAAGAATATTTTCTTTAAAGAGGAAGTTGACCAGTTGCTATAAGCAATTAGTTATTTAATAAAGAGTTTCAGTTCTATCTAAAATTAAGACAAAGCACCTCATTCAGAATGGGTGTCACCAGGGAAAAATCACTGAAACTGCACACAGCTCTTTACCTTTTAGTACCTAGTGAAGCACACCTGAGTGATACTTGTTTTTCTTTTCACAAAGGTCAACAAAAAAGTTTCAAATCATCTAATGTATCTAAATTTTTAAATATCAAATCACAACTTTGTAACTAAGATTTCCAAAAAAGGGTTATTCTATGAGTTACCTTGACTTTCAAAGCAAATACACAAAAGTAAAGAGAGTCATCCTATTGCTCCTTCAGGATCTTATGAACTTGGCTATACAAATGTCATTCACAATCCATTTGACCTCTCACGTCTACCTCCCTAGAAACATTTTTCATAGTGGAAATTGCAACTAGAGCCAGTGGTCAGCTCTTCCACTCACCCCGCCAGCACTAGCAGCAGAGCCACATCCAGAAGTCCAGAGGCAATGTGAAACTTGGCTGGGGTCACTATGGCCACGGAACCTTGTTAAGAACAAAAAACAAAAGGTTGTGACCTTAGTCGCATCTAAAGTAAAGACATTCCTGCTTTAGATTATAAACTGGTTTGGATGGAAACCAGCTGATGTGTGGACACTCTGATGGTTTCAATAGGCTTTTCAGCTCTTGTAATTATCTCTCTGCTAAAGTAAATGTTAGTGTAACCATTGACATTTGATAAGTCACTCTGTGCTACCCAAGACAGAAGACAGATAAACTTTAATCATTGTTTGGGTAGTCAATATGCATTTCTTATCATACAACACTATCCTATTTTTTTTTACCTTATGTACAGAATATATTCACATAAATGTGCACTTTTAAGTTGACATAATTGCACATGTATGCAAGTTTTTCTGCTTTTTAGTATGTGCATAGTTTTAAAACATGACACTCCTAGAGAACAAATGGTGACTTTCCTTTGCAAGTTTGAAGATCAGGCAGTGGTAATGGAGAGGCAGGAATGAGAACCTACTGAGAAAACACAGCAAATTAAAGATGAAGTGGTTCTTCAGGAACCACAGGCCTCTGGGGATGTGTTTTTGCTAAGACTGATTACATGTTGTCCTTTTCCAGCATCATGCATGGCACCCCTTCTCAGATTAGCGAGAATAATCTTTCTCAAAAGATAAGAAACATGCCGTTTCTCAATAAGGAGACAACCTGTCAAAATTATGCATCAATAAAACCATAACTCGAGGGCCTTAGTCATTTACAGCCATTAATTTCTTCCATCTTCTTTGAAATAGCCCCAAGGGAAGAAGCAAGTGACAAGCAGTTCACACATGGGGACATGGCATAATAGGGACTCCTGCCAGCTCTACAGGATCCAAAATAGTTTTTTGGCATCTGAGCAAGGAATGGGTTCCAGGCTTGAGACAACTGTGCACATCAGAGAAATGGGTTCCCTCCCTCCAGCTGGGGCCCCAGCGAATCCTGCGGTCCTCCCGAGCAGGCTGCTCTGCTTTGAGGCAGCCAACGCTTGACAAAAGCCAGCTGGGAGCAGCTCAGACCAAGCCCATGCCCACACAATGCTATAAAAATGTTTTAAAGACCCCATTACATCTTATTTACTCTCCTTAGCAAGAGAAAATATCAATGTCCTCCCCTCTCCTTCCAAAATAGGCAATATTGACCTCCCTCTGGGGGTTCTTCAAAGACCCATTAATAAGAGCTCCTTCTCTGGGCATTACCAACTTGCACGTGAGTTGATGGAGATCAGTTTATTTCACATTCAACAAATGTTTCCTGAACATTCACTGTGTTCAGGGCACTGTGCTATGTCTAAGGGAAAAGTTCATGGAGGAGTAATAATCATGAAAAAAATAACGGCTCAGGGAGGAGTAATAAAAATAATAATAAGAGCTCCAACATACTGTGCTTCCTACTATGTGTCAGACCCATTGTAAGTATGTTACAGGATTGTCTCGCTTGATCCTTAAAAACAATACTGTAAGATGGGTATTGTCACTCCTATTTTACAGATAAGGAAGCTGGGATTCAGAGAAATTAAGGGACTTGGTGAAGCAGAGAATGCCAAGGGAATTGATTCAGTAGTGGACGGGGAGTCCCTGAAGATTGGTGAGCAGTGAAGAGACCTGATCAAATACTTAAAAAGTACATGCAATGGCAAGAAGATCAACTAAGAGGTAGGAAAATTAGCCAGGAGATAGGTAACATTCAATGAAAAATGTGATGAAGGTTGACATGCAAATCTAAACAATATGCATATCTGCCTATATGTTTTAAGAACACAGACAACTGCAATAAAAACTATAAAGAAAAGCAAGGGAATTGTAAATGCAAAAATTCAGACCAGTAATCAGTTCTGGAAGGGTGGGCAGGTGCAGATGATGTAATTAGGGATGGAACATCAGAGGGCTTCCACGGTATTTAAGTGCTCTATTCCTGAGCTGCCTTGTAGGAACACGGGTGGCCATTGTATTTTTTGAAACCTAGATACCTGAGTTTCACAAACCCTCTCAGATCATAAAGCCCTTAGTGTCTCAACAAATTTTTCAGTGTCCCAAGACAAAACTAAATACCTGTGTAGGTTGTTAGGTCCCCAAATCTTAAAAGTCGTAGATTGTGTATTGTCCCTTGAAAATTAATACACGCTGTGAAGCCTCTGTGATTTCACTGTGGTGTCCTGGGTGCCTCAGCACAGAGACTGGGAACCACGACAGTGTAACATCATTTATGTTCATGTATGCAATGTTTCATGATATATTTATGTGTGTTAAATATATAATTTATATATTAAATATATTATATGACACAAAGTTATACATAAATGTGTAATAAATTAATATTTAAATATAGAAATATGTCATATAATATTTATGAATAAAAGATAGAAAATATATGAATATATAAAATTTAATAAATTATACATTATATAAAATATATTATATTTAAATATAATAAACATCTTATACATTATATAGAAAATATATTATATTTGAACATAATAAGGGCTTGTTCAATGGTGAGGCCAGTGGAAACAGGAGGGGGTCTGTCTTCTTGGATTTTCTTGGCTCGGTGACTGACTGGAGGTGGGCACGGAAGAGTCAAAGGCCACATAAAATGTTGAGGCAGAACACGAGGAAAAGTGTGAAGTCAGTGGTAGGATCTGGTTGAGGGATTATGGGAAGGAATAAGTGTCGTTTGGGGTACAGAGATTCGTGGCAGCAGAAGGCATCGGATTTCCAGCTGGTTGAATATTTGGGACCAGCTTGTTGTCCCCAAGGCTTGGAGCAGGGGACGGATCCAGAGAATGCTACACAGAGATGGGGCAGGAGAGGAGAGACGACAGAGAGGCCAAGTGCAGGGATTACATGGTGAGGGCTGAGGGCAGAGAGTAGGGAGACCCCTATGTGTTTGCACAGGAGGAGAGAGAGGAGCCAGGAAGAAGTCATGGAGGAGCTTTTGGAGAGAATGCGGGGCAGAGAGCAACGGAGCACAACCTCACAGAAATTGAGGGAGACATTTCCAGAAAGTGGGTGGGGTCGGGGAGGTTGTTAATGGAGTCCAATACTGGGACAGTCACAGATAAGAAAGGTGGATCAAAGCCATTGGAATGGACAATCATGAAGCCATGAAAAACAGATGGTGGGTTACTCTTGCTCTTTGAATACATTTGAAGGTAAAGAGAGGGGGTCAAAGAGGTAAAAGGACTTTTTCTTGTTGCCTTGTGAGCAACGGAGCACCTGTGCCCACTTCTAGGTAGAGAGAACAAAGCCAAGGGAGAGGGAAGCTTTAAAACAAAAAAGCAGAAGGGATGATGATTGGAGCAAAATTACAGAGGGGGCCCAGGACAAGAAAGATGAGGGTGTCATCCTCAGAGACAGGAGGAAAAAATGAATGACTGAAGCTTCAAAAGGAGAGACATGGAGAAAGGTCATGTCTATGGCTTGGTGTCTCAGGAGAGTGAGAGGACAACCTGAGGGAATGAGGCTTGGGTGGGGACTTGAGGAGAATGGGAAAGACTTGGGGAGCCAATCTGAGAGATGCCTGAAAATTCATGAATCTTGTCCAAAGGATTGTCCAGCAGCCATGAGGGTCATCTGCAGGCTCGATAGCCCGTGTCAGTGGCTTCAGTCAGCACAGCCCTGCGACTGTTCTCCTCAGTGTTTGGCAGCTCAAGAGAGAGGCCAGAGAGGGTTGGGGCAGGAAGGACAGTGCTGATGCAGTGGAGGTCAAGGTCAGGAGAGAATGTTAGAGATGTCTGATGGTCATCTGGGAGGGCCAGGGGCCTGCCAGGATGAGGAGGAGGGAGGTGTGGGCGTGGTGGCTGCTGTGTAGGAGGAGGATGTGCTGCCTGCCTGCCAGTGCCCCCAGATTCATTCCTGTTCTTTCCAGGGCCCCTCTCCTTCCAGCCTTCAGGCAGTGTACACCACCGGGGGGCCCTGAGGGAGCACTGGGGGTGCAGAGGGGGAGAATCGTGGTCATTTCTTGCCTTCTTCTCCCTTCCTGTGGCATCACTTACAGTGGCTGTGTTTCCTTCTTGGCTGTGGATCCTGCAGGGAAACCCTTTCCTCCATGATCCCAGCTCCCACTAAGCAGCCACTGCCCCATGGCCCTGACGACCAGTCTCTGGTCACACTACTTCCTCCCCATGTTCCTCCAGTCTCAGCAGTGGTCCTGGGTTACTAAAGATGCTAATCTCTCTATAATCTGTGAAGTGATTCCCTGGTTGAAATATCTAGAGTGGTTTCTGTCTCCCTCAGAGGACTTTAACTGATATACCGGAATAGAATTAAAAACAAATATATCTCTCTTGATCTGCTCCCATCTCCTTTTTATACCTTTGCCTCCAAACAAGTGGGGAACAATATATAGTTTAAAAGTTATCCAAAGCAGCAAAATAAAGGAACGTGCACGTGTGGATACAAATGTCTTCTGATTGGAGAAAAGATGGGGCATGATGGCCTTGGGTTAACTGGAAGAGCCAGCACAAGCTTCTTTGCCACCTTCCAGAGATGAAAGCGGTGTGAACACAGAGCCAGGTTTCAGTATGCCATCATCTATGTGGCCCTCTGGCCTCTAAGTAGCTCCTCTACCATAGGTTTGGTACCTGAAATTCCTCTATTCCTGATATATATATATATATATATTTTCTATTTGAGTCCAGTTACTTTTCAGCTCCAGGAAGTTTCTGTTGAAATAGAATAAGCAATATAAGAAAGCCACTCTATTAGACCAGGATGGGCTGGCTCTCCAGTTGGAGACGCGTTAGGGGATAGAACCATAATAGAGCTTGGGTTTGAATAGACAGAGAGAAATGGGGGGAAGATTTGTAGGGACAAGCCAGGTGGAGGGTGGCCATGAGGACCAATGGACAGAGAGGGCAGGTTTGCTGGGAACAGACAGTGAGCACCTCTACCTGGCTGGCACTTTAAGCAATGGAGGGAGAGGAGGTTGGGCAGGTGGGCTGGAACCCGAGGACCTAGACTGCTGGACTAAGGATTTGCACTTGTCCCAGAAGGCAGTGGGAAGCAGAGCTCTGCACAGAGCTAGAGCATGTCAGAAGTGGCATGTTAGGACAAAGACAAAGCCCTGAGTCCAGTGGCATCATGGAGAATGGATTGAAGGCAAAGGGAAACTAGAGACAGGAAGACTGACGAGGAGGTCACTGCAATAATCCAGGCACAATGTGATGAGGACCTGGACTAGAATAGTGGCAGGAGACCAGGGAAATAAAGGATGTGAGAGATATTATGGAGGGACTATTCCACAGGATGAGGCTGGTTGGATAGGAGAGTTCTAGCAGATGGATGAGATTCAAGCAAGGTTGATTTGTTGGAAGTGCTTCCAAAATATGCACTTTATTACTTATTCTCAGATACTTATGACTTCTCCAATGTCATTACCTAACTCACTTACAATCTGGCAACTCATATCCACTTTATTCATCACATGGGAGTCACTCTTATTCTGTGTTTTCACAAATAGATTCGCTTGACCCTTTAAAAAAGTCTTTTATAACGTAACATGTAATTAATTTTTTTAAACCAAGGCTTACAGAATCCCAGAACCCCCAAATCCAGGCTTGATCAAGAATGATTAGAAAAGCCTGGAAGTGGTAATTAAGCATTAACTTAGTTTGCCCCAATGGGGGACAGACTGTACCTCTCCTATGGCCAACTCAGGTCATGTGACAGCTCAAAGCCCAACTGCCTTATCCAGGAATCACTCCAGTGCAGTCCAGGTTGCCCCCGTTATGGAGGAGGGTCGTGCCCACCAGAAAATAAGACATCCTGTCACTAGAGAAATGGTTTATTTTGAGTTTAATTTGGCAGTAAATAGAGTCCTTTCTAGAATTTTACTTTGAGGTTCAATAGATCATTCAAGGCATTTAGATTCTAAGTTTGAGTTAAATAGATCATACTGGGTATATAAATATAAGGATATATTGGGAAATATACAATATAGATGATAATGGAAGAGAACCTTAGTTTGATCCAATCCATGCAAGAAATGGAAATTCTATTGCCTTTGATAAAAGGTTTTCTTCTATGAGCTATATAAGATAAGGATGCTATGGTCACATGGTCACTGCTACTTTTGCCTGGAGAATAATTTCCCCACTAGTAACTATGACTGTCCTCAAAAGCAAAAAGAAATTTTGCTTTTGAGGAAATGGCAAGTTTCCTTGAAGCCACCACACTTATTCCCCACAGTAGATGCTGGCCCCACTTCTGTGAAACCCCCTGGAAGACCCTCTTAATTCACTGACCTAGTTCTCAACAGCCTGCCTCAACCCACTATTTTCCCCTATCCCTGTACTGCTTCTGAGTGTTCAGGTCATCAACTTCATTCTCTCATTTCTGTCCTTCCTCCCACAGGACTCAATGTACAATATTCCATTCCAGCTTTGAATTTGGGGTCAATGGATGACATTCAGATGCTCTACTCTTGCCATGCTTTCTACTTTCATGAGAATTTTGATTTATTCTATGTTAAAATTAACTAAGTTAATTTTAATCAATCCCTAACCTTGATGTAAATGTACACTTCCAGCAAGGTCCTGGTTTGGGGAGTTTGTTCATTTAACAAATGTTTAACGAGCACCTGCTAGTTTCAAGCACAGTGCTAAATGCTGAGTTACCGAAGTAAAAATTGTGTTCCCTCCAGGAGCTCCTAGGCTGGAGGGGGCAGAAAATTATTACATGCAAGCACAGATGACTTGTAAGAATCTTTGCTGATTTGGATGGAAATTTTCTGCCCTTGGAATTTGGTATCTAATCCCTAAATAAAACACTTTAAAGAATGCCAATCAGAAGGAATAGGCAAGACTAAAATCAGTTGTTGTGTTTGTGGATTAGGGATGATTTATATTCTAATTTAAAATTTCCTTTAATGATAAAATAATATTTAGGCAATCAATTCAAATGTAAATTTTGGATAATGTCACTGTGACTCATAAACTCACTATCCACCTGCCACATCTGGTGGAGACATCTGACCAATGAGGTTAGAACAGGTGGCTGCCTCAGAATCCCACACAGGAGCTGTGGACAATGTCTGCCGCCCCTCTGCGGACACTGAACTGCATGGTTTTGGGTGTTTTTGCATCTAAAAGTTGCCTTTTGGCCCACTGCACCCCCCTATCCTGTACCCATATAAACCCTAAACCCCTGGCTCCACAAGAGGATGAACAGAAGAACAGAGGAGCAGCAGAATGGCACAGCAGAGAGAAGAGAAGGAGTGTCTAAACACCAAGAGTAGTTCTGCTGGAGGTGGTCAGAGAGGAGATCAGTTGCTGGATGGGCAGACCCCATGGGAAGATCATCTTCCCACTCCATCCCCTTTCTAGCTCCCCATCCATCCTGCTGAGAGCCACCTCCACCACTCAAGTCCCACATTCACCTTCCTCAGGTTCATGTGCAACCTCATTCTTCCTGGATGCTGGACAAGGACCTGGGTATCAAGAGGGCACTGAGCTGTTTAACACTTAAGTCGTCTGTGGACAGCAAGGCTAAAGGAGTGCACTGTAACACATGACCATTTGGGCTTTGGGAGTCGCAAACTCCCACCCCTGAACACTGCCATGGGGCTGGAGCCCACGGGCACTCACCCTGGCTCCTGCACATGCCTGTCTGCATGCTCCCCCTCCCATAAGAAGTTTGAGCATGGATAGTGGCCAAACATATGAGCCACACCCCTGTCACAGGTCTTTTGGGGTGTGGGAGGGACGGTGGTCAGGGAACTCTCCTGTTTCACTTGTCTACCTTGAGCCCAGCAGTGTATTGGTATCACAACAGTTGCAAAGAAAATGAAGTCCCCACCTTCCTGGACTGCCCCAATGTGAGATTTCAGGCACTGCCACTGCTGTGAGAGTGTGGGTGAAGGCGGAAAAAACTGGCAGAGGATAGCACTAATGGAGGAAGTCTATGTGGTATAAAGCCTGTCAGTGTCACCGAGAGGCTCGGGAGATAGATGATCAAGAAACTTCATCGTTTTCTAGAACAGTGCCAGTCAGAGGAGGAGTCACAATCTGCATGTTTCCCAGACCAGAGCAGTTATCAAATCCCAAGTCTGCTGGTTGCCAGCACCTCCCAGAGGACCCCCTGTCCAGGGAGGCTGCTTGAAAACATTAGCACCAGGCTAGATCCCTGAATAGGCACAGCTTCAGTGAGCAGGGAGTAGGCTAGGCCCAGAGCCTCATTCTTTGCTCAATTCAGGAGCCTTGGGAGGCTGGTGGAGGGGTGAACTGAGGTGCCTGCTGTGTAACCAGGGCTAGGGCTGTCTCTCAGGGAGTTCATAGCAGGACACTCCTTTGCTTACTGTCGAGGTTTGCTCTCTGGTGACTTCCAAATTAGGAATCCAAGCTAGCCTGGAAACCCAGGAATGCAGGAGGAGAAAAAGGCATGTCCCAAAGAGGGGACTGAGCTGATCTTGGCCCACCGCCTGAAAGGAAAGGCCACAAGTTCTCTATCCACCCGGCACTCTGATCACCCCCTCCTCAATGGCACTTTTATTCTGTAAAACTCATTTGGTTGAACTTCTGACCATAGGTATATTTATTTTTATTAAAAGCATTAGGAAAGAACATTTGCAGTTTTATGATTTCTACTTCCATCCATAGTCCGTGATAGAAGATGATGCTCTTTGGCTTGTTACCAATGCCAACAAACAAATAATGTGTTTGACTTTCATTTGGTGCCAGGGACCCAGGCTCGGGCAATACTGGCCAATGATGATTATTTATGGTAGAATATAAAACTGAACTTTGATTTATGAATCAATTATTTGCTATGTGGTCTTAAAATGTGCTCCTACGTATTTTTACATGGAGGCTCAAAGACAAACAGGTGCTGGTCTCTTGGTTTACGCTTTATGGTGATTAGCAGGTCAGGAAGGGTGAGGAGCAGGCAGGCAGGCCAGCACCCAATGCATGCTGAGGCCAGGTGGGAAAAGAGGCAGCTTTGTGGATCACAGGCCCTGGGGGGAAATACTTCAGCATTCTCAGCTCATCCCTCCCGCCATCCCCCTGTTCCCCTTTGTGTCCTGGGTAAGTGTCTCAGGCCCCAAGCACTGTGGGGGCAGAGTTATTGTTCTCTATACTGGTGGGTCCCTGAGAAATGAATAATTGTGCCCCTGAGGTAAGAAGAAGTACAACACTTCCAGGAAACCTCCTTTGTTCCCTGGCCCTACCCCTGGGGGTGACTGGGGCCAGGCTGTTTTCTAGACCATATTTTCTTCCTTGACTGACCTGCTGCACACCCACCAGACTCAGACCTCCACCCCGTGTAACAGCTGCTCAGACCAGGATGCAAGACCACAGGCAGAGGCGGGGGGAAGAGCCCCAGAGCATCACCCCCACTACCCACTAATGGTTGGAGGAAACCTTCGAGGTCAGCCTGGGGCAATTGTCCAAATTGCCTTTTGGGGCCTTTTGTTAATTATTATTATTATTTATTTATTTATTTATTTATTTTGAGGCAGAGCCTCACTCTGTTGGCCAGGCTGGAATGCAACCTCCACCTTCCAGGTTCAGGGTTCAAATGATTCGCCTGCCTCAGCCTCCTGAGTAGCTGGGATTACAGGTGTGCCCCACCGCACCCAGCTAATTTTTGTATTTTTAGTAGAGATGGGGTTTCGTCACGTTGGTCAGACTGGTCTCGAACTCCCGACCTCAGGTGATCTGCCCGCTTCCGCCTCCCAAAGTGCTGGGATTACGAGCATGAGCCACCGTGCTCAGCCTGTTAATTAATTTTTGATTTATTTTGTCTAACGCGTATTTGTTGAGCATTTGTTCAGTGCCAGCCCAGTGGTGAAATAACTGACATTGTGCCTTGTGGTGCTTACTGTCTAGCTGGGAACAGAGCTGAGCACTGGGCAGTTGCTCTGCACTGTGGCGAGGGGGCTGATTAGGGGAGCTCTGGGCACTGTCAGAGGGGCACCTTGCCTTCGCTTGGCTTGGTGGCTGGGGTGGAGGAGGACAGACAGGGAAGAATGAGTGAAAGTCGGGCAGGCAGTCTGAGTTTGGGAGTGGGGGTGAGGAAAAGATGCTGGTGAGGGTGCTCCCAGCAGAGGGGACAAACCTCAAAGCAGCTGCATGCAGACAGGAGGAAGCATGGTGGATTCTGAGAGCTGGCAGAGGCTGGATAAGCCTGGAGCCCTGGGCGCCAGGTGGCAGGCATGGAGAGGTGCCTGAGAGAGAACCAGGGGACTGATCATGGGGACTTCAAAGCCATGTTGGAGGTTCAGGCTGAGAGTCTCATCGCCAGGCCATCACTCTCACTGCCAGGATCGTGGTCAAATGTTCTCTGACCCCCTCCAAGCCTGGCCAGTGCTGTGGGCTAGGACCAGAGGAAGGGAAGACAGAGAACAGGACATCGTGATGGAGGGAAGCAGAGCAGCTTCCTCAAGGGCTCTGTTCTTGTCCTGCTCCCTTGGGTCACCCAGCTTTGGCAGACAGCCCTGTGGGCCAGGGTGGGGAGGCTCTTGCCACTTATTTTTAATTTCCAGGATGCCTTAATAAATGTCATTCTTATCTCAGGAAATGAGTTTGAAATTTTGCAGACACACCATGCCCAGCATGGCAGAAAAGCTCTCACTGCCTCTGCAAGGGCTGCTCTAAAATCCTGATGACCAAGGTTGCTGCCGGGGTCTGTTGGTAGACTCAGGCTCTCCCTGGCCATGGCACCTTAGCCAAGTCATTGAACCTGGACACTTTTTGTCCAACAGATTTGTTTTCCTGTTTCAGACTCTGAAGGAGGAATTGCTTTTGCTCCTCCTGGCTCTGTCATCTGCCCTCCCTGGACCTAAGCCCACTCTTTTCTCTCCTGTGGCTCCTGGCCTCAGACAGGCTGCCCACCATCCCACCCTGACTTCTGGCTGTGTAGCAGGAATGGTGTGCACTGGACATGGCAGGTCAGAGCGGAAATGCCTTGGCAGAGAGGTGGGAGGCAGCTTTCCTGGCCCTCAGCTCTGCTGCACCGGCTTCAGGCCAACATTTCTTTTCCTTCCTTTTACAAACAGTCTGTTCAACCGCAAGACTGGACTAGAAGATAACCCATTTACACAGTGAAGATTCGGGTGACAGAGGTGAGAAGCCAGTCTTGGGAGCTCCTGCTACCGTGTGTGGCTTCTGACATGAACCTTGGGAACGCCTTCACTGGTCCGGCCCATGAGCAGCCAACCTAGCAGCTCCAACAATAGGCTTCACTCCTGCCAAGGGAAGCTGGCTGAGCCCCTGGCGGGCAACACCCAGCTGCTTTCACTTCCCTGGCAGGAGCTACAGGAAAGACCAGAGCCCTGGAACCCACAACAGGCCCACTGAGCGTTCATTGACTTCCTAGGGGTTTGCCCTACCCTGGGCTCACGTCTCACATGCTGGCTTAAGCAGGATAAGACACTCTGCAATCCAGTTCTGAACTGTGTATACAAGCTGTAGCGCTCAGAAGAACACTGAGAAAGGGAAGGTGACGTGGGCTGGAAGGTCGTGGGTCATGTAGGAGTGCTGAGCCTCTTGGCGACTGTGTGTGGAGAGTTTTAGGTCTGTACCAAAACGCAATTCTTTTGCCTCTTTCGCACCACTAGTTAGCGGGCTCTAAGGCAGGTGGTATTCATGGCATGTTCACTGCCTATCCACCCGGTCACTGAACAGACACTTACAGGACATTAACTTTATTCCCTTCCCTGGTCATATGGTGAGGAAGTACAAGGGTGATGGGTAGGGTACTGTTCCCAAGGAGCTCACAGTGGGGCTCAAGGCTTTGAGGCTTAGGGTCATGGGTGCTTGCTGAGCTGTATCCCAATACAAAGCTCACAGGTAACCAATCTGATGACCAAGGTTAAGCCCACTAAAATGTTCTACTGACCCCTTGCATAGAGAACAAGGACTTACAATAGAACAGGATGACACCAGGTGCATTGTTTTTCATAATATGTTGACAGCAAGCTTTATCTGAAATATTTTCCATTATGAAAGGCTAAGGAAGCCCCATTCATCCCAGTTACCACTGCCTAGGAACCATATCATGTGACACAGGCTAATTAGAGGGCCCGGGTTTGAGTTCTGACTCTTACCTCCTCCTATCCTGGGCAGGTCACTACTGCTCTGTGCCTCAGTTTCACCAAGGAGAAATAAAATATAACAGCAAAAAACACCAAACTAGTAAAAACAAAATTATCTACCATAATAGTAAGGTATAAAGTTCTAGTAGTATCATCATATGGGAGAATCTGGTATAAACTTAATAAAGCTACAGGATAATTCAGTTGTAGTATTCAGTTTCCAGCCATATGAGAAATACCTGAAGAATATTCATTTCTAATTTTCCTCAACCCAGAAGCTGCTCAGTAAATTCCCACAAAACCACCTTAGATCTTAGGTGAGGACCAGCTTTCCTTTCACAAGTGCTATGGGCAGTGCTCCCAGTGAAGCAGCCTCTGAGATGAAGTTTAGCATCCAGGATGTTTTGGGGGGAGGTTTTATTTTATTTTATGTTTTGATCAACACCTGTTGAAGGGAGGGAAAGCAAGCGGGAGTGGCCAGAGGAGGAAGTTGAGCTGCATGCAAACCCACGATGGCCTCAACAGACCACCCAGGCTCAGCCCTGGAGCTCTTCACAGTTATCCCACTCTGGGCCAGGATGGCTAGCCCATCATAGCCCTGCACCAATCTAGTGTTTGGTTTTGTTTTTATTATATTTTACCTCCAACGGGGGAAACTGAGGTGTAGAGCAAGGGTGGCCTGCCCAATATTGGAAGAAGTAGAACCAGGACTCAAAACCCAGGCCTTGGATATCCTGTGTCACGGGACATGGGGAGTCGGAGATGGTAGATGAGATGAATGGCTAAAAGGGGCTCTGTGTGGCCCAGGACAGTGTCCCACAGTGCAGTAATCCCTCACTTTATCCACTCATTTGTTCAACTCATATTTCATATGCTTAGTTTTCTACAGGCACTGGTAGTTAAAAAATGAGTAAAGTGGCCGGGCGCGGTGGCTCATGCCTGTACTCCCAGCACTTTGGGAGGCAGAGGCGGGCTGATAACGAGATCAGAAGACCGAGACTATCCTGGTTAACATGGTGAAACCCCATCTCTACTAAAAATAGAAAAAATTAGCCAGGCGTGGTGGCAGGCACCTGTAGTCCCAGCTACTCAGGAGGCTGAGGCAGGAGAATGGCGTGAACCCAGGAGGCGGAGCTTGCAGTGAGCCAAGATTGCGCCACTGCACTCCAGCCTGGGCAACAGAGGGAGACTCCTCTCAAAAAAAAAAAAAAAAAAAAAAATGAGTAAAGCACCATTCCTCTCCTCCATGAGCTCATATTTGCCAGGCCTATTTTTCTACAAAGTTTATTTTGAGCATCTACAAAATCAGCAAGTGTGCCTCATCTTTCACTAGGCTCATGACTCTTGTGGGTTTTTGTGAACATGCAGTTTCGGAGTCGGCAGGTCTGGCGTGGGCCTGCGGCTTTGCATCAGAAATGTAATGCTGTGGGTCCTGGCTCACTTTGAGGAGCAAAGGTCTGCTCTTCAGAGGCAGGTTTGGGTTTTTTGTTTGTCTGTTTGTTTGTGTTTTAGAGATGGAGGTCTCGCTCTGTCACTCAGGCTGAAGGGCAGTGGCATGATCTCAGATCACTGTAGCCTCGACCTCCTGGGCTCAAGCGATCCTCCTGCCTCAGCCTCCTGAGTAGCTGGGGTCACAGACATGTGCCACCACACCTGGCTAACTTTTTAAAAAAATTTTTGTGGAGACAAGTTCTCACTATGTTGGCCAGGCTGGTCTTGAACTCTTGGGCCTAAGTGATCCTCCCACCTTGGCCTCCCAAAGTGTTGGGATTACAGGCTGGAGCCACTGGACCCCGCCCAAAGGCAGTTTCTACTTGGGTCTCTCTAAGTCAGTCCCACCATGTCCTCTCCCATTGGACATACCTGGAGGATGCTTCTAAAGGGACCAATGCCATGAGAAATGACTTTGCTTACTAAATGGCCTTCTGGATTCAGTGCTTCTGAGAAACCATCTTGGACTAGATGGGGCCTCTTGGGAGCCCAGCCATGGGTGCATAGGGGGCTTTCTGAGCCCTTTCTCTAGATTCCACAAGGGTTCCACATGTCACTGCCTTCACTTCACTGTCAGAGAAGTGGCTTTATGGTGCTTTGTCTGTGGAAAGTACTTAGCTCTGGAAAACCACATTTGTTCATGTGAAACCTGACTAATGACAGGAACTGGACATGAGCTGGCCATTGAATTTGCTCGGGATGGTAGGATTTTCACCAGGGAGCATCCCAATGGAATCCATTCGTTTTGCTGGGCCAAAGTCAACAGGAAAATGAGAAAATTTTCCCAAATTAGGGCACAGCTCTTTCCCAATGCTGTTGAGGTGACTGCCCACCACTATGTTTAAATGCAACTTCCTTTTTGTTTTTTCAGTTTGCAGTTACTACTGATACTGCTAAATTATAGTTTGTGTACATGCACGTTTTATTCCACATGTGTAGGTGTCAAACATTTCACTAACCCAACATTTGGTGTATCTCCTGGCACAATGAGACTAAGAACTGGGAGGATACACAGTACAGGGGAATGGTTGACGTTAATTCATAGGTTGCTTTGTTTTTGTCTCAGTAAGGAAACAGGCTGCTATAGTAACACATTTTTGGGGTTTTATCTCATGGGGAAAGCAGAAAATTGCCTGTGTGAATAGCTCCACCCAGTAATTATTCACAGAACTTCAGGTATTGAAACTCACCATTTCTGTGGTTTATATTAATGGCTTCTGTAAAGTTAAAAAAAAATTAAAATACATTTCACTTTCACTCTGCCAAAGCAAGCAAACAGCCACAGGAAGGACCAAACTAAGTAGATAATTTATTTCAGATTCTTTAAATAAGGGAAAAGAACATGCAAGTCAAGGCCCTGGAACCTTCAGGAACAAGATTTACCACATTTAAGTGGTACAAATTTAAAGGCACTGGAAATACAAGAGGGAGAAAACAGAGAGGGGCCTGACCTCGGGTAATGTAACAGGGGCAGCATAGAGATAAGAAACAACTTGACAAGTAAGTTAATTACTAAGCTTACGTCCTGATTAGGACGGCGGAGGAAATAACAGGAAATGTGCTAAAGAATAAAACAGGACACCACCTTCTTTGGGTAGGGTGGCCAAGACAGACCTCCCTGAGAAAGTGACATTTAAGCTGTGACCGGTAGGAGGAAAAAGAACAAGAGGGCATGTTCTCTTTCTCTAGCAATGTAGTTAATGTCTACAAAAGGGTAGAATAGATAATTTACTACTTCTCTGGCTAAGCCAACTTCCCACCTACTTCTCGGTGCCAGGGAACTAACATTTAAGGGTTTTGTGCAGGAGCTTTCTTAACCTGCAGTGCTGTGAGATGGGTTGATCTTCAGAATAGGAAGGCAGTTCAGGAGGTTAAAGAATTTGGCCAGGGTTGTACAGAGAGTATAACAGGCAGGCTTGGTTGAGAAATGCGCCACATCAGGAAAAGACAAGCACCGACTGCTTTTATATTTCCAAATAATGAATATCAACAGTTTTGACCAGTGTCTACCTTAGACACACTAGCTGGAGGGGAAAATGTAAAACTGAGTTTTAACGGTATCTCAGGCACAGTGGCTCACGCCTGTAATCCCAGCACTTTGGGAGGCCGAGGGGGATGGATCATTTTAGGTCAGGAGTTGAAGACAAGCCTGGCCAACATGGTGGAACCCCATCTCTACTAAAAATACAAAAATTAGCCAGACGTGGTTAATTGCTTGAACCCAGGAGGCGGCGGTTGCAGTGAGCTAAGATTGCGCCACTGCACTCCAGCCTGGGCAACAGAACCAGACTCTGTCTCAAAAATTAAATAAATAAATAAAAAATAAAACAAAATAAATAAAAAGGTATCTCAGTGCATCAAATACATTTAGCATGACTCAGTGATTTGTAGTCTTGTCTGATTGTTACAGTTTTGGTCTCATCTCTCTCCATCCTATCTATGTCTTAGGCCTAGCAGCACTGATGTTGGTGCCTGGGGCGGGTGATAGAGGAAGGAGTTACCTGTGTGTTTGCCTGTTTGTCAGTGGTGGGCAGATTGTCTTGGCTCAGTCTCCTCTTCTGTTGTTTGACCCACAGAAAATGTGCTACCTCTTGGTTGCATAGGTGGGCTTTCCTCTGGGTTCGTGGATTGGTTCTTTGGCTGGTAGTGGTGAAGGAGGGAACTCACTGAAGCACCTCTCCACCCTCACTGCACATGTGAAGTCCGCCCCTCAGTCCATTTCACCACTGTCTCTTTTCACCATCCTTGATGGATGGGTTTTGGAGTGACCATATCATGATGGCCTAGGTCTCAGCTACTTTCTACACTATTTTCTTGATTGACCTACATGGAGAAGGTTTCTATCTTTGTTCCTCCATTGAGTGGTAAGAAGCCAAGCTGTCTTCCCTGACCTCTCAACCTCCCATTCACCCTTTCTGCTCCACTTTCTCCCATACCCTTGCATCATCAGGCTATCTGTCAGTTCAGTGGTTTAGTGCTCAGCTGAGCCAGTACCTGACTAAGATGGGAGGGTGAGGGAAGTAGCGGTGGTGGTGGGGTGGGGTGGGGTGGGGCAAGTCAGGAGTCACTGATTGCACAGGAAGGGAACTTTCTATTCTTTTCTCTCATTTCCTTAATAAAGATGAGAGAGAAGTCATCATAAAGGTGCTGTTGGTTCACTCCCTCTTAGAAACTCTGTGGCAGGGTGTGGCACCTTTTGTTCTTAGCTATGAGCAATCTTTCCAACCTTGCATTGGGTTGGATTGGTGAGGGGAAGGGGGCTCCCCAGTCTGTACCTCACATTCTTATGTTCTAGAAAGTAGGTGGCAAAGCCAGGATTTAAATCCAGGCTATGTGGCCCCAAAGCCCATGACCTTTTCTCTACGTAGTGCCATCTCCGCTATGTACTATATTTTAGAGTGGAGCATGCTTTGAAAAAAAATTAAATTTCCAAGCCAAGAAAAAGAGTACAAGGAAGTGTGGGGATGGGGGTGAGGTGGGTGGATATTTTTTAAGTCTTTGCACAAAATTTAGGTAGAAGAAACCAAAAGGGGTGGGTATGAAGGATCTGAAGTTAAAATATCTAAATTTCTGAAACAAATACTATGAGTTTTGCCTGGAAAACATGTACTAATCACTTCCTCAAGTGAATGAAAGCTTGGCCACATCCTACTTCTACTCATGGTAGATGGCTCCCGTGGGTATATTATTTTCGTATGCCTATGAAGTGTGCGCTTGCAGTAAGAGCAGAGATCTGTACAAGACTGCAGAAGGAGTGAAGCTGCCAGGACTTGAAGCTATGTTGACCTGACTGTATCCAACACACAGAACTCAAACACCATACTGTTCATAAAGCAGAGCTAAGGACAAGGTTTGGATTCTGAGAGCAGACATGGGGAGGGGCCATGTTAGAAGTGGGGGAAGAAGGAGAAGGGGCTGCCACCAACAAAAGTGAGTGTCCTGTCCTCTTTCCACTCAGAAGATTATCTTTCTCACCCTTGTTATTCAATATCTCCCCATCCAGAATACCCTCTTCCCTATTAACCACATCCAACTGACATACTCAGATTTCCTTACAACTTCTTTTTACAGGCTGTTTAAGCCCTGGGTGACTGCCTCTGACTAAACCAGTCAACTGTTGGGCCTAAGTTGTGTTATCGGAGAAAGGGTATTTTGAATCAGCTGTGATTGGAGGTTGGACTCACTCAATCATTTTGTATTTTAAGGCATTCTTTGAGGAAGTTCAGAGGCTCACTCCATCCTGTTTGAATTAGATTGGGTCTTCAATTTATGCTCATTTAACTCAACAAGTGAAAAGAGTCATTTCTAAGTATTTCATTTTATAATAAGTGGGAAATGAATTGAAATAAAACAGATAAAACAAACAGCATTTTCCACACTATTCACCATTATCTTTCCCTCTGGCAATCAAAAAGTACCTGGCTAATGGTAGCGTGTAGCCAGGTACTTTTCTATTGCCAAAGGGGAAGATAATCTTATGTGACTCACTCCCTGCCCTCAAAGGCAAGGAAATAAGATTGTATGTCTGCAACACAAGCAAGACCATAAGTGACTTTAAAAATTAAGAGATGTGAGAATTCAACTAATCTTTCCAGAATAATGACGATGATAATGATGAAGACAACTGACACTATTTAGTGTTTGTTATGTGCAGGGCACTGTGCTGTTTTACATACTGAGTAGCATTTACACACGCAAGGTAGGGCACTTGTATTGCAAGCAGATGGAGCAGCAAGAGCACAAGCATGGAGAGGGAAGGCTCAGGGCCCATGTGCAAACAGAGCACTTTGGTTAGTAGGCGGGGTACATGAAGGGCACTGGGGGGTAACAAAGCAGAATGGGTAGCTAGGGGCATGTTATGGAAGATCTTAACTCTGCAGATCATGAGGAGCCACATATAAATTTTGAGTGATTTCTATAATTGCTCCCACCCTCCCTGATAGAATTTATCATTTTTTCTCCTGTGCCAGTTGTATTATGTTAAGTTTTATAGAAACATCTGTATCCTGTAGATGTTTCCAAGTTTTTTTGTTTTTTGGTTTTTTTTTTCTTGATTACAAGCCTCCTTGAGAGCAAGGCGTGGTGCAGAATAGGCTCTTACATGTTGTTCAAAGGAGTCATCATCGCTGTTACCGTCAATCTGGCTGCAGTGAAGAGAATGGACAGAGGGGGAGGCAGCCCAAAGGCCAAGAGATAGGCAATGAGACACAACATAGGAGAGGAAGTGTGGACTGGGATGGGGGTAACATGAATTGAGAGCGGGAAGCCTGTGAGAGACAATTTGGAAGTTACTGTTGGTGAAACAGAGCAACTGTGATTTGATCTATGTTGGCGGGTAAGATGGGGTGGAATTGGGGTCCAGGCATTACGAAGGGCTCCCAGGAGACATATTGCCAGGGTAGGCAGAAAGAGTCCTACTCCAGGGGAAGGCAGAGCTAACTGTGAAGATGTGGGTCTTGCTCAGTTGCTCCTTCTGCCTGGAATTCCCACTCACCCCCACTGTAAGTAATCCAATCATACACAACCTTCAGGAACATCTCAGAACATCTCAGAAGCCTGTGCCTTTTAGATGCCCATCAGAATCTCTATTTCTAGGCATTAGCTCTCCCACCTTCCAACCCATATAGCATTTTAAGCTTCCCATGTGGCATGTTCAGTTTCATGTCACACTTATTTGTTCTCTTACCCCTTCCTAACAGAACATAGGCTCCCTTTGTTCTGTGTTCATACCATTTTATTCATTTGAGTGGAACAACTGCCCTGATTCCAGAGCTTTATTTTCAGATCCAAGGGGAGGGTAAGAAGTCAACAGTGACTCCAAGGTTTTTGCCTGAACTATCAGAAGGATGGAGCTGCCATTAACTAAGATGGGGAAGAGCATGATTGATAAGAAATAGCAGGAGGTCATTTTTGGACAAGATATATTTGAAAAGTCTACTACACAGCCCACTGGAGATGTTGAGTGGACAGTTTGATATGTAAATTTGAAACTTAGGAGTGAGATACAAGCTACAGGTATACATTTGGGAGTTGTTAACTTACAAAGGGCCTTTAAACGCTTCAGACTGGATGGGATCATCAGTAAACTGAATAGGGCTAGAAAAGAGAAGATGTCCGAGGACTGAACTCTGAGGTACTCCAGAGTCTGGGGAGAAAAGGAATAAATAGCAAATGAGACTGAGAAGTGACTGATCTGAAAGAAGGAAAAAAAACAAAATGCAGAGTCCTAAACATAGCAAGATTAAAGGATTTCCAGGGGAAGGGAATCATCTATTACTTCACATTATGCTACTAGGTCAAGTAAGATAATGACCGAGAATTGAATTAGCAATGTGGAGTTCATTGGTGAACTTGAAAGAGTACTTTTGGTGGAATGGTGAGGACAAAGGTTTGATTGGAATGGGTGTAAAAGGGGAATGAAGGAGAGGAATTAGAGGCAAAAACTTTGAGAAATTTTCTTAACAAGAGAAGTGGGACAGTAGATGGGTGGAAAGATAAACTGAGGTTTCTTTCTTTTTTTTTTTCAGAAATAAAAAGATAATAGAAATACCAGCATGCTGATAGGAGTAATCCAAGAACAAGAGGAAAATTAGTGCAGGAGAGAGAGAGAGAGAGAGAGAGAGAGAGAGAGACAGGGAGAGGAGAAAGAGAGAGACAGAGAGAGGAGAAAGAGAGAGGGAGAGGAGAAAGAGAGAGACAGAGAGGAGGACAGAGACAGAGAGAGGAGAAAGAGAGACACAGAGAGAGGGAGAGAATGGAGAATTACAAGAGTGGTGTCCTTGAACAGGTGAGAGGGAATGGGAGCTGGTGTACAAGTATAAGGAATGGCCCTATAGGCACAGATGGTTCATCCATAGGAATGAGAGGAAAGGTAGAGCACAGTTGTGGCAGGTGAGTAGATATGAAATGGAACATTGTGGAAGTTCTTTTATTTCTGCTTCAATTTTCAGGAAAGAATGGGAAATACTTGGGTGCCAAAGGAAAAAAGAAAATTCAAACTAGGAAGGCAAGCTTCTGTGTTGATATTTCAGCCAGTGTGGGGAGGCGTCAGGAGTTGGTCAGATACTTTCCTGGCTTGGATTTTAATGGCTATGGAGGGACAGAGACAAGATTGCGTGTCTACAAAAGGTGCCGAGATGGCTACGTAAAGCCTGGACTCTCAAAGGACACCACTGAAAGGTTAGACTAGAAAACATTGTACCTGCTGGGCGTGGTGGCTCATGCCTGTAATCCCAGCACTTTGGGAGGCCGAGGCGGGCGGATTGCCTGAGGTCAGGAGTTCGAGACCAGTCTGGCCAACATGGTGAAGTACCGTCTCTACTAAAAATACAAAAAAATTATCTGGGCGTGGTGGCATGTGCCTGTAATCCCAGCTACTTGGGAGGCTGAGGCAGGGGAATTCTTTGAACCAGGGAGGTGGAGGTTGCAGTGAGCCAACATCGCACCACTGCACTCCAGCCTGGGTGACAGAGTGAAACTCCATCTCAAAACAAAAACAAAACAAAACAAAAAAACAGAAAACATTTTGCCAGTGGCCCAGATGATCATAGGGAAACTCATCTAGCTATGAGTGAATAAAAGCATCCTGCAAAATGCAAATCCCAGGCCTAACCTTCTCTCAAATTAGTGGTTTAAATATATGTTACCCTAGAAACCTCAAAACCAGAGCCAGTGATGCCCATGGGATGCCTGTAAAACACATGAAAAATCCATGGATGGATGCTCCCATAGCTGCAGGGGAGTCTTGCATGAAAACAAGCCCCACTAAGGATGAACTGATGGTCAAAAATTATAAAACAGAGGAAGTTTTAAAAAATCCAACATGAGTGAAAATAAACAGATCCAGCTAATGGGAGGATTGGAGGTGCAAATACTTGAGATAATAGAACAATTGACTAGAGACTTTAAAATATGTGTATGTAAATAATTAAGGGTATAATCAGAAGCGTAAGAAAGTAACAACAAAATGAAAATAGAATTTCTAGAAGTACAATAAAAAATCAATGAGTATTAAGAACTCAATGACTCAATAAAATGGTAGAGAAGATAAAGATGAAGAATCAGGAAATTAGAAAATCTATCTAAAGAGTTGTCCAGAATTATCATAGAGATAGAGACTAAAACTAATAAATAGACATTAAAAGAATGGTGGAAAAAATAAGATGGCTAACCTATGCCTAATAAGAGTTTCAGAATATGAAAAGGAAAGGGAATAGGGGAAAGTTAAGATTTAAAAGACTAATGAGGCCAGGCATGGTGGGTCATGCCTGTAATCCCAGCACTTTGGGAGACCAAGGCAGAAGGATTGCTTGAGGCCAAGAGTTTGAGACCAGCCTGGGCAACATAGTGAGAGGAGCTGGAGGCTGCAGGAACTATGATGGCACCACTTCACTCCAGCCTGGGCAATAGAGTGAGATCCTGTCTCTAAAAAACAAACAAACCCTAATGACTGGGAATTTCCGTAATTGATGACATAAGCCCTGAGACAAGAAGCACAAGTCCCAAAGAGGAAAAATAAAGTTAAATTCACACCTAGATGCTTTGGAGTGGAAATGCAGACCACTAATAAGAAGAGAATAACTTAAAAGCCATCCAAGATGACAGACAATTTATCTAAAAAAGGAATATTTAGACTTATCATAGACTTCTTAACAGCCACCATACAGACCAGATGACAATGGACTAATACATCAATATGCTGAGCAAAAAATAAAAATCATATTAGAAATACTAGAAAAAATCATACTAGAAATATACAGCCAATTAAATTATTCAGGAGTGAGGGTAAAATATAGACATTTCAGGGAAAAACTGAGAGACATTAAATAGAGTATTGTTGAAAGACCTACTAAAGGATATACTCCAGAAAAAAATGTGTGGAGTAAAAGAAGCAATGGTGTCTGTTTTATTATTTTCTGTATATTTCTGCTTTTCTGGTATGTTTCAAAAGTAAAATAAAAAATTAAAATCCCCTACTTACATATTTCTATCTATCTAAAGAAGCATAGCTTCCAAATGTTGCCTATATCATAGATCTTTTCCAAAAAATTAAGTCGTAGACTTGAGTAAATTCTAAAGATAGTTTTCCTACTTCACAGAAGAATTGGTTTCAATCAAAAGGGCCTGAGATACGTTCTTAAAAAGAAAAAAAAAATGAAATAAAGAGAAGCAGAACCTGGCATTAGCTCCCTAGAGAATTATTCTCTGGTCAAAGTTTTTGAGTCTCAAAAATTTGAAAGATATCCTTCCATAGGAAGGTTTTCTGGCTGAAAACCAAGAACTGTTACCAAAAAATTATTGAAATTCTCCACAAGCAAATGAATCATCTATTTAAAAGGCAGCTAAAGGCTCAGGAGACCTTGCAAATGTAAATGAATGAGCAGAAAATAATGCTGAGCCTCTAGTTCACGTATTTTATTTCCCTGACTAGATACTTCTCTGGGGGTAGAGGGAAGGACCTTTGTAGGATAGTAAAAAGTTTGTAAACACATGAAATTAATGAGATATTCCTAGGGGACATGTAAGGAAGAATTTTTGTTTGGAAAAAGGGAAGAGGGGCTGTTAAAATGATGGATGACGGGAAACATGTTTAAAAACCTATAAGGAATAAAAAAGGTACAAATAAAGAGAACAGTACTATACTGGGAGATTAAACACAGCAACAAAAAAACCTCTATTTAGGAAGGGAGCTTTCCAAGGAGAAAGTCTGTTATTCTTTCATTTGGCAAAGGTTGGAGCCCCTCTTTGGGGTTGCCAGGAAAGATGCTTAAATTACAATTTTTATAGTTTCCTTCAATGGAACTTCAGGAAATTGGCCAAATATGTATGACTGAATATGGATCCAAATCTGACAGGCTGAGTTGTGCACTATATTAAGATTTGAATCCTCAGTTTGGCTCCTTCCTTAGGCTCTTGGGCCATTGTTCATCCAGGGAAGATTTATTGAGCCTGACTCTGAGCCAGGCAGTGTGCAAGGTGTCCAGAGGTCCTAATTCATTTCTCTAGGGCATCATTCTCCTTGGCAATTAGTTCACAACTCTTCTCTGTCCTCAACCTCCCCATCTTTCATTCATCCACCTCTCTCTCAGCTGATGAGCTTTCTCTTCAATTCACTGAGAAATAGAAGTTAACAGAAGAACACTTTCACAGGTTCTACCAACTATATCTACACTTCCCTAATTGGCCTGCCCCCTAGTTAAAATGAATTAACTGGGCTTTTGCCTGGTGCCAACCTCTCCACAGGGTCAGTGGATCCCTTCTCTCATCAACTCAGATATGTCTCCAGCCAGTTCTCTCTCTCTCTTTAAACACCATCTCTCCACTAAGAATTTTCCAATTCATGAATCCAAACTGATCTTTCTCTTGAACTCCAGACTTCATTCAGTTGCCCACTTCACTTCTCCACTTGAATGTCTAATATAAATGTCAAACCTTACATTTCCAACCTGGTGTGGTGGCTTACGCCTGTAATCCCAGCACTTTGGGAAGCTGAGGCAGGAGAATTGCTTGAGCCCTGGCATTTGAGACCAGCCTGGGCAACATGGCAAAACCATATCTCTACAAAAAAAAAAAAAAAAAAATTCAGGTGTGGTGGCGCACACCTGTAGTCCCAGGTATTTGGGAGGCTGAGGTGGAAGGAATTACCTGAGCCTGGGAGGCAGAGGTTGCAGTGAGCAGTGTTCACTCCACTACACTCCAGCCTGGGCAATAGAGTGAAACCCTGTCTCAAGCAAACAAAGAAACAACCCAAAAAAACAAAAACAAAACTTACATTTCCAAATACCAACTCTCGTCTCATTCTTACCCCCACACTCAGTCTGCCTCTCCTTCTGCCCTCCCCACCTCATTTAGCAGAGGCTCCTTTCTATTCATTGCTTAGGTCAAAAATCTTGGAGTCATCTTGGATTTCCTCCCACCTTTCAATCCACTTCCAGTTTGTTGGCAAATTCTATTGGGTTTACCTTCTAAATATATCCTAAATATGATCACTCCTTACCACTTCTGGTATATTCACCCAGTCAAAATTGCCATTATCCTTCGCCTGAATTTCTAACTGGTCCGCCCTGCACACTCACTCCCCTACCACTTATTCTCCATAGAAGCCATCCTTTTAAAATGTAAATCAGATCACTTGCCTCTTTTGCTCTTACCTGCCATGACTTGCATCTAATTTATGTAAAATATTAAGTCTGTACCAAGGTTCTGCATTTCCTGGCATACAATGGGGATGTTGAGTCTCTGACCTCCTCGCCTCCCACTCTTCCCTCACTCCAGCAGAGCCATGATGGCCTGAGTAAACTGTGCCTTTGCCTTTGCCTACTATGTTCTCACTGCCTGAATGTGCTTTCCAAGATACCTGCATTGCCGACTCTCCTCCTTCTTTAAGTCTTTACTTAAATGTCACTCCCTCCAAGACACCATCACAGACCACCCCGTATAAGATGCACCCACTCCCTGTGACTATCACTCACCTTCCTGTATTCTCATACCCTGAGGACACAAAGGTTTCTATGAATTTCAAGATAGTGTTTATGTTCAATTATTTGAAAATGTAAAAACAATTCAAGAGTCATTGATTTGGGACTCTGATAATTCCAGGTGTGGTTAAAATGATGTACATTTTTCACAACATTTACTTTTCTGCCCCCTAAGTAAGCGCAAACAAGATGCAAGGGGCTATTGTATGTGGTGAAAAAAAAAAAAAAAAACTGGACTGAGATGTAAATGAGCTGGATTCTAGTCTAAGTCCACCACCCAAGACTGCCCATGGGCCTGTGGGCTCACCTCCCTGGGGTGAGCTCACCATCCTTCCCAGTTCCTACCTCGTAAAATGGGAATGTTCAATGGGTCTGCCATTGGGAAATCAACCTAATGAGGAATTGTAAGTGGTTACAATTAACTCTGTTCCATTCCATCCAATAAATATACGTCAAACATTTACCATGTCCAAGGCACTATGTCCAAGGTACTTCTTGCCCATAGTCCAAAGACAGTAGAGAAGACCTTACATCATAGAATTAAAATAACTACACTTTAAAAAATGATGTAATATAGTTTTCCACCCTACCCTCATCTTTAGATGAAGAAGCTGAGCTGAGGTTCAGAGAAGTGAAGTGACTGATTAAAGAATAAAAAATTAATAATAGCAGTGGAGTCAGGGCTCTCCAAAGAGGCTAACGAGTTTGATTACTCTAAAGATAGAATTCAATTCATTCCCTAACATTTGCAACTTTAAAAAAAATCAGAGTATAGACTCTAATCAGTATAGAAACTGGATTCTTTTTTATTTTGTTAACCTTTTAGAAGCTGTATGAGAGGGCTCATCGGGAGATGATCCTCGTATTTTTGCAGCTTGATCATCTGTCTATACCAATATGCAAAAGGAGTCAGGATTTAAACACCTAAAGATGAATAGCCTGTTCACCTGTGTACACAATCCAGTGTTTGGACAGGATGATCTGTTATTAATTTAAATCAATAACTGAAAAACAATGCCCATCACCACTCCACCCATCCCATAAGAAAGAAAGAGAGCTGGGATCATACAACTCACAAAGCATACCTGAAACACTCCATTGAAAACAGTCATAGTTAATGCCTGGGTCAACACAATCCACCTTTGGTTTAATTTACTAAAACACTATGAGAGAGAAGGCCACGGGGGCCTTGACACACCCATCGTAACTATGAACTAATGTCTCCCAGATGATCAGGGAATCCTTTCCTGAGGAATCCAGTTCCCTGAACTTGACCTTGTTCAGTGACTTTAGAGTAAAGAAGAAAATGACTGCCAGATTAAAAGAGAAATATTTTACTCTTTGGCCAGATTCTGATCAGCTGAGAAATAAGATAATGATGCCTGTCAAATGAGCAACCCTCAGCCTTCCCTCCATCTACAGCTACAGGGAATGGGAAGTAGCCATGAGAAGCCCTGGGGCTGCTGGATACTCTGCAAGGCCATCCTCCTGTAACTAAGGTCACTGTATTGCACTGTCAAATCCAAACGTATCTTAGCTGGAAAGACCTGCCCATCACCTATCAACCCCTTCACTTCATAAACGTGTCTTCAAGGTTCACAAAGACCGGCCCCAGCATCATCGCACGGACACTTGTGACGCTCTGGAAGGTAGGGCAGGCGTCAGTATTTCTATTTCAGGTGAGACAGTGAACTCAGACCCTATTCAGTGATTCACCCAAGGTCACAGACAGCTTGTCTGTCAGGGAGAAGGAGCCTGAACCCTGGTTGTATCCTCTGAGTTTGGTAACTGACCATTGCCAATCTTACAAAGCAGGACATGAAACTCATCAAGGCGAGGTAGCTTCTCGTGGTTACCTAGGGGATGAGTACCAGGGTTGAGACTTGAGAGTGCAGAACACTGATTATTCAGCAGTGCCAAGGTGAGCAGCCTTTGCTCAAGGCACGGATGGACAAATGTTGCCCAGGACAGCATCCTGCTTTCTTCCTTCCTGTCCCTGAACGTCCCAGGGATTTAACCATCTCCCTTTTCCCATTGCTCCCACCTATTTTCCAACTGGGATTCCACTGAAGGAGATGCCACAAAACCTTTCTTCTCCTCACTTTCATCCTGGGAATCAGGATCAGCCTTTCAGTTTGTTTTTGTTTGTTTGTTTGTTTTTAGTTTGTTTGTTTGTTTTTGAGGTGGAGTCTCCCTCCTTCCCCCAGGCTGGAGTGCGGTGTCGCGATTTCAGCTCACTGCAAGCTCGGCCTCCCAGGTTCACGCCATTCTCCTGCCTCAGCCTCCCAAGTAGCTGGGACTACAGGCGCCCGCCACCGCGCCCGGCTAAATTTTTTTTGTATTTTTAGTAGAGATGGGGTTTCACCATGTTAGCCAGTATGGTCTCGATCTCCTGACCTCGTGATCTGCCCGTCTCGGCCTCCCAAAGTGCTGGGATTACAGGCGTGAGCCACTGCGTGCGGCCAGCCTTTCAGTTTTATGGGTTTATTACTGTTGTTTTGTTTTCAAATTTAATAACCGTGGGGGGAAAAAAGTTAATGAGGTACCAATGCTTCCAGTTACTAGATAATTTAGAAATTGTGATAATCATTTTCTAATACGGTAACTCCTACTTAATTGCCTAACAGAGGACCTTATCTACTAATTGCTGATTCGGTGGTAGATATCCTTATCATTATTATAAACACTCTTGGCCACCCAGCTAATTAGAAGCAGAACCAATACTTGAACCTAGGCCTTCAGATTCCTTGCCCAGTGCTGCAGTAGGGCTGCCTCACAGGGTTGGGATGCTTGAATTAAGCAGCATAGATAAGAGAGGCTATGAACTTAGGGAAGGGGGCTGTGGGGCTAACGAAAGTGAGGCCGATTACAGTTTATCAGTTATTCAGGCAGGGTCATCTAGGGCCAGTTCCTGCAAGGGTGCTGGGAAACGCAGGTCTAAGAGTCAATGTATAGATTGCTTGGCTCGTTGACAGGACTAAGAAAGCTAAAGCATTTACCAACTGGAGAAGAAGACTGATGAGAGATGGGGACAGAAACCAGTTGTGCTGCCTGCTTTTCCAGTAGGGTAAAAACTTTATTCCTTTGGGTGCAAAGAAAAATAAGGAGATGATGAGAGAGGAAGATTTTGGGAACCCAGAAAGAATTGGAGGGCTTAGCTTTGGACTGCTTCTAGACTAACTGTATCCATCTTCTAGACTGGCCAAAAAATCACTTGACTCCCCCTCCTCCCCCAGCTATCCTCTCCTCCCTGGTGCCCAGGTGCTACCTCTAGCCCATGTGTTTATTCCCGTCTCTGTCCTACACCACTGCAAAGCCTAGTGAATCTGTGTCTCCTCAGCTCCTCCCCAACAAGCCTTTTCCAAGACTCTCCTCTCAGGGGAACACCCGCCCTCCCCCAGGCTGGCCATGTGGAGTCTGTCTTGTTCCCCCCATCTCGTTACACTTGTGTATTTGGTCGTTGACGCAGGGGCTGACCCCACATGTTACATCACCCTGTGCAGAGCACATTCAGCAGGCGAATGACTTACAGCACATGCTCTGTCTTCTGTTCTTTCTATTAGGGGCGTGATTTAGAAGATGAATGTTTATAACATGACCTAAGGAATTTCATCCTTCTCTGGAAAACTGTGTAGGAGAGAATCCTGATGGACAAAGAATAATGTGTTCTGGGTTTCAGCCAAATATTTGGAGTTGTTTGAAAAAGCCTTGGTGCTCACCTTCTGCTGTTTATTGCAAACTCATCACCTCCTGATAGTCCCTAGCTGGCTCAGAAGGGAGTGGTGACAAATGAGCATCTCCCTTGTTTTCATGCAGAAACCACTTTGCAGTGATGATGTGTTAATTCTTTATTAAGTGACTTCCTGACCAAACACCTTGAAAGGCCATGTAACTCTCCTCTCCTGCATTGCATTTGTGGGGGAAAGGAGAAGGTATGGAGCATGAAAGGCAAATCAGATCTATGTACTGGGGTTACCCAGGCAGAAAAGCAGTTCCTTGTGAATGGAAAACAGCTCAGCAGTGTCTGTCCCCTGCCAGGTCCTTGGGAGGTGGTTTGCCATAGTGGAAAACCAGATTTGCTGTTGATCTTGGTTAAATCACATAGGGAAGTGATATAACCTCTTTGAACCTCAGTGTCTTCTGCGAAAAGAACCCTGCAAAGCTATCACAGAGATTAAATTAGTTAAATTATGTGTAAAAAGGATAATTTTAAAATACTTCCTGCTGTGTTTTTCTTTGATGATTTCTTGCTACCATTATGACCTTAGAGCAGGAAAAAAGTAAATGCTGCCTCAGGAAGGAAAAGGGAGTTATGTAGACAGGAAGAAGAATTGAAACTCCAGAAAGGATTCTAAGAAGTAAAATACCATTAAAGGAATCTAAAGCAGAGAGGTTTCCCTGAGAAGAGACAGTAAAGATGTTAAGTCTCTGAAGAATTCCTGCATTGACATCTCTTAGGTAGTAATTGGCAAAGGCAAGGTAGTAGCATAGTGATCTGGGACAGGGCATATATTTTCTTCAAAAATGAGGTTAATGTGGCAATTCCTAGGTTTCCTGGGGCCTAGACAAGATTCTACCATCCCCAGGGACAGCTGCTCCATGGAGATAAAGAGCCCCTGACAACGGCCTGAAGTAGACCCTATCTAGGTATTGGGGATGGAGAAGGTCATGCTTCTGTAGTACCAGGAAGCTCTGCAGTGGCTGTCTAGCTAGTTGTCCAAAGACCAGTGAACATTCTGCATGATAGAGCCAGCAATTAGATGCCACCAACACCCAGACAGACCATTTGAAGTGACTGGCAGCTGGAGCCAGCAAAGAGCAGACCATGAGTTTTACTGGCCATGAACTTTGGCCACGTATTTCAGACAGGTGCCCAGGGTACAGACCTTGCGGACCATATTGGGTCAGAAACCCAGCTGGTAAACTCTGTTCCCTGTCACTGTGAGGATACATGAGTTTCTCTCTTCAGCCAGATGTCATCTTGGTTGGGAGGAGAATCTAAATGATTAAACATTTTCCCAAAGATACTCAGGTTACCCTAAAAAATCATTTTAAACTTCAAGACACTGTTTTGAATCCAAAGACCTTTGAAATGAAAGATTTCCCTTCCCCAGTCCTCGCACAATCCTCTGGCACTGTAGGATGGTTACTCATCAGAATTAGTTGCAGGGATTAGTTGCAGAGAAATAAAAAGGCCCAACTAGCTTGTAGGTCATTGTATTTTAACTCAACTCTGTAACTAATAGCACCACAGGCCAGGCGCAGTGGCTCACGCCTGTACTCCCAGCACTTTGGGAGGCCGAGATGGGCAGATCATGGGGTCAAGAGATGTAGACCATCCTGGCTAACACGGTGAAACCCCATCTTTACTAAAAATACAAAAAATTAGCTGGGCGTGTGGCGGGTGCCTGTAGTCCCAGCTACTCAGGAGGTTGAGGCAGGAGAATGGCGTGAACCCAGAAGGCGGAGCTTGCAGTGAGCTGAGATAGTGCCACTGCACTCCAGCCTGGGTGACAGAGCGAGACTGCATCTCAAAAAAAAAAAAAAAAAAAAAAAATTGCACCACAGATAGGAGACGATGCATGTGAGTACTCTTAAATGTAATTGAAAATATCAAATTGGATAGAATCCTCCAATATGAAAAGCTTCTCACTTTTGGTATACTAAATACTGCTAACACAGAGTAGGAAGAAAGCTTGTACATACTTACTGGCCACAAGCTGATTTTATTTACAGCACTGAAAGTAAAGAAAAATGGAAATAGTCCATTATGTTTTAGTTAAATTCTTATGTTGAACATAGTTAACATTTTTTTTCTGGGACTTCACAGTGTGAGGGGAGTGATAACATCCTAACAGTATTCCTTTTTCTAGATCAGTGACATTTGCATCACTTGTGGTGGTCTCCATCCTTCTCCTTCCTAGTGCTCTAGGGTTTGGGTCACCATCTTAGCCAACTGCCAATAGATTTTCACTGCTATCTCTTTCCCACTTTATTCCAGGTTTCTCCAAATTATTTTGTCATTCTTCTTCATTTAATTACCACAAGTGCCCACTATGAAAGATATTATTAACTTCATTTTGCAGATAAAGAAACAACGGATCCACAGAGTTAAGAGAAGATATTTCTAAATATTTATTGCACATAAAAATGAAGAGAAGCGGCCGAGCGCGGTGGCTCATACCTGTAATCCTAACACTTTGGGAGGCTGAGGTGGGCAGATTGCCTGAGCTCAGGAGTTCGAGACCAGCCTGGGCAACACAGTGAAACCCCATCTCTACTAAAAATACAAAAATTAGCCGGGCGTGGTGGTGCATGCCTATAATCCTAGCTACTCAGGAGGCTGAGGCAGAAGAATCCCTTGAACCTGGGAGGTGGAGGTTGCAGTGAGCCAAAATTGCGCTACTGCACTCCAGTCTGGGTGACAGACCCCATCTCAAAAAAAGGGCATGGCGGTGTGCGCCTGTAGTCCTGGTTACTAGGGAGGCTGAATCAGGAGAATTGCTTGAACCTGGGAAGCGGAGGTTGCAGTGAGCCGAGATCGTGGTGACAGAGCGAGACTCTGTCTCTTAAAAAAAAAAAAGATGAGAAGTTTGGTTTTAGCAATAATCCTTATGAAAAGTGTTATTCTTAAAGGAGGTCTGTCCAGCACAGCTACAATGTACTGGTCAAGGTGGATGTCAGAGTGCCCCACCCTGGCCTCTCCAATCACGTGGAACTCTGAGAATCAAGCCGAGAGATGGAGAAAGGAAACAGTCAACATAATCTCCAAATTATGTTGCTGGTACTTGGTGGTGGGGCCTTTGGGGGAGGTGATTAGGGTTAGATGAGGTCACGTGAGTGGGGGCCCATGATGGGATTAGTGGCTTTATAAGACGAGGAAGACAGACTTGGGCTGGCACGCTCCATCTCTCTCGCCATAAGATGCCTTCTCTCAGATTATGACACCACAAGAAGGCCTTTGCCACGTGCTGGCACCTTGATATTGGACTTCCCAGCCTCTGAAACTGTGAGAAATAAATTTTCTTTATAAATTACCCAGACTCTGGTATTCTGTTATAGCAACACAAAACAAAGACAGATAGTGCCCTTTTTTCTGCCATCGAAACAGAAGATGAGGGTAGGAGTTATCAAGGGACTCTCTCCAAATCTGAAGGAAATCACAAACCTGCAGTGCTGTTTCGAAAGTGTCCGTCAAGACCCTGGGTTTACTCTAGCTCTGAATTCCATTTCCACTGTGTGTGTCTGGGGCTTGACAGGGATAGAGAGGGTGATGGTGATGATGGTGTGGTCGCTTTCTCTTTAATCCACAGCTGTTGAAGTTTTGACCACATTAGGGCCAAATGTGGAAATTAACCTAATTTTTTTTTTTTTTTTTTTTTGAGACAGAGTCTTGCTTTGTCACCCAGGCTGGAGTGCACTGGCACGATCTTGGCTCACTGCAATCTCCGCCTCCCGGGTTCAAGCAATTCTGGTGCCTCAGCCTCCCGAGTAGCTGGGATTACAGGCACGCGCCACCATGCCCAGCTAATTTTTGTATTTTTAGTAGAGATGGGGTTTCGCCATGTTGACCAGGCTGGTCTCAAACTCCTGACCTCAGATGATCCGCCTGCCTCGGCCTCCCAAAGTGCTGGGATTACAGGCGTGAGCCACTGTGCCTGGTGACCTTCTTTTTAAATATACTTCACCTAGAAATCCATTTTGTGAGACGAAACATGAAAGTGATCATACTCCCTGCCAGTCTGAGGTGACCAGGGTGTGGCTTAACTTATGGTTTCTAAACTTTTTATTCCCAAAGGAAATATTACAGGGAGGGCCAATACATACAACAGGGAAAGGCTGACAGCTCTAGGGGAAACTGAAGGCTGACAGGAGCCCCGCCCTCCACTCTTGCTCTTCCTGCCCCTCCCGCACATCCTGGGAGCATCCCTTCAGAACCCCATGGGCTCCACAGAGTGTAGTTGGAAATCACTGCATACATAGAAAATATGAGCAAGAAAACCACACATGAAGAATTATTACTAAGGGCTGCCATAAGCATCATGCTTGTCTTTTGGGGAATTATGATTCATTGACCAAATAAGAACTTACCGCCATTTCTTCTAGCGTGCTTTATCCCAGCAACACTGTGTGCACAGAATAGCTTGACTCCATTTCCACAGTGGCCATTTTAAATTTTAATAAATGCTGTCCCTTTGCTTTGGTTCTCCCTAAATATTCGAATTAGATTCATTTTTATGGTCCCAGAAACATGCTAGATTTAACAGGAGTCATTAAAATGTCTAAAAACATACATTTCAGGGAGCTCCCAACATAGACGGTATGAAGAAACACACACACACACACACACACACACACACATATAGTTCACTTATATAAAGTGAAATGGGTAACAATTCATGACAAGTGAAGTGATATTATAGGACAATCTATGATTAAAAACCAAGCCTGTTGCTCAGAAAATAATTGCTCTAGGAATTCAGTACTAAGATTGCCTTGTATCACAGTGGCATCCTAATTATGGTATACAGAAAAATGAAGGAGGTTGAATTCTGCTCTCCTGGGCCCTGGTCATGTCTCACCTGGAATGTTGACTTAGCTCTGAGCACCTCACTTTAAGAAAACGTGGTCAAAGCACAATGGGCTCTGATGTGAGATCATGTCCTATGAAGAAGTGTTGGTAGAGTTGTAGCTGCTTTGTTTGGGGAAGGTAGTACACTGGTGCGATCCTTACTTCACCAGGGATTTTCATGGAAAAGAGTATGTCCAGCCTCTCTACAACCCTTCCCTTCTTCCCTTCTGTCCTCCCTATTTACCTCTCCAGTGGGGTGGACACCAGGGGGTGCCATTGACACAGATTACAGTGTGAACTGTGTCCCTTTGAGCTGTGCAAAACAGTGGCCCAGTCACTGCCTTTACAAAAAGGGATTTGAGTTTTTCCATGCGGTTTCAAAAAGTAGGTACAAATTAAAAGGCCAGAAAACAAGGGTAGTGAGATTTTGGCTTAAGATAAGGACATTCTAACAGTGGGAGGAGATAGAATGAATGGCTCTAGATGTACGTGTTTGGAAAGGAGTCTTATTTAGAAGGAAGTCTGTGCCTCTAAAATTGATAGTAATGATAGTAACCAGGGAATTGCATCTTTGTGACGCGAGTGGCCTTGTAGTATTTTATGTTTTTCACAAGTGGTCTCCTTCTTCATAACTACACCAATACTTCTAGGTAGGAATTATAATTATCTTTATTTTATAGATGAAGAAACTGAAGTTTGGACAAATTGCATTACTTTCCTAAGGTCACAAAGAGAACAAATTTGTAATTTCAGAATTAGTTTCTCTAATTTCAGAATGCAAACTCTTAACCATCATGCCACATTGCCTTTCAACAATGAGTTACAAAATCCCATCTTTCTTAGTATGTTCAAATGGTCAATTATTGTGAAACTTGATCTACAAATAAAATTAGATCTTGACCTTGTACCTCAAGGGGTAAAATCATTTCTGTGGAACAAGGGTAGGTGAGATGGATTTGTCTTGCTCTCACTACTCACTGATACCGATGTCTGGGACTCAGGAGTGAACCTGCACACCTGGGCTCCAGATGGGGAAAGCTGTTCTACACATAGCATATGCCTCCAGATCCAATTCTATCATCTCATGCACCCAATGCGTGAAAGATGTGCAAAGGCTCATGCTGGATATTTTGATTTTGTCATTTCCCAAATTCCCTCTCCAAAAATCACCTTAAGGAGGCAACATGTGGTCTTACATGATACTTCAGAGCTGCTGGTGGGAGCAGAAAGGAGCAGAGCCCATTGGAGAACACTCGGTGCTCACTGTCAGGTTGGAAACACTGAGATAAAAAGGAGAGGCAAAGCCTTTAACTATGTGTGCATCCGACAGCTGCAGCTTTCTTATTGCTTGTGCTATGTCTGTGAAGTGAAGACCATGGTGAGACCCTCACTGAGGCTCTGTTAGTGTTAAAACAGATGTTCCTTCAACACTCACATCTTAGGTGGCCACTTTCACGGGGTGGAAAAGGATAATCTAAACCTTCCTGTTCTTGCCAAAATAACCACGTGTAGGTCTTTGTTCTGCACGTCTCTGGAACACACAAATAGATTTCCAAGCAGTGGGAACCTCCTGTCCTGTTCAGTTGTTGGACAAACTCTTGTTCTGCCCATTTCACCCTAGTTTCCTGAAATCCTGGCTGTAGGGCTCCCATGACTGGAGCCTGTGAGAGCCTCCTTTGTCAGGAGAGTTTTCACAGCTAAAGCCATCAAGGCTGGCAGTGAAGGACACTGGGCTTCAAGCCCATTACAGTGATGACAGGTATTGCCTTGGCTGCCCAAGCTGAGTGGTCACCCCTCTGCAGGTCTGTCTGGCTCCATCCCAGAGAAGAAGGCGGTGGAAGGTACCCATGGGCTGCAGTTGGCTCTGCCTGGCCGTGGGGGAGGATGGCAGAGGATTGACCTCTTGCTGCCTCAAAAGGGTGGAAGTTGTTTTGCCCTTTAAACTGATAAAGAAACAAGCTGGAACAGTAAAACTAATCCTCCGAAGCAATCCAAGCATGGAAACCAGAAATGTCTACTCAAATCTTTTCTCCATTTTCTTTCTTCATAAATTCGGAACATTTGTGGCAGAAAGAGAAATCAGAAAAAAAATGGATTTAGAAAAGAGAGAGAAGTAGTTTAGAGGGTTGTATAGGGAGGCAACATGATAAAGTTGGAAGAAAAATGGACTTGGAGAGAGAACAGTCAAATCTGGGCCTGCCTCTGAGTGCCTGTGTGGCCCTCGGCAAGTTTCCCTTCAACTTGAAGACCTGGGTCTCTATGATCCCTTTCAGTTGCAAGATTAAGACCTAAGAGTTCTTGCTTATATAAACAGAATTCTTCCAAGGCCATAATTATTTCCATAATCAAGAACTATTTATTAACTAAGCACCAGTGAGTGATTTTCTCAAGATAAGAGCAAGAAGAAATGGTCCTTACAGGCTAGATAGCTGTGACATGGACCAACAACTAAGCATATCTAAAAATTCGACTAATTCATAATATGAATTCAAAATATGAATTGAATAAGCAAAAAAAAAAAAAAATACCATGGGAGTTGAATGTTTTGACGGGGAAAATCCAGACGCTGACTTTAGGATGGTACTTTCTGTTTTGATTGATCCTGAGCCACACTGGACTCTCTGGCATGGGCATAACCCAAGCATCTGCATGGCAGAGTTCTGGCTCATTGCCATTTGCAACAGACACGAAGGGTGGGATCAAACAAAAGGAACCTTCTCGGTTGACCATCATAAATGATGAAGACCAAGGCTTCAACTCACTTACTGGAGTGGATTTCCTTTTACGGATGGCCTTGGTCACCCTGGGGAGACTAAGAATGTTTAAGTAACTTAACAAACACTCAGTAAGGAATGGGATCAGGATTCTTCTCCAGGGCTAACAGTTTTAACTGCCATTCTACATTTCCTGCCTGAGACAGCTGCCAACCTGGGCTTCTGTGACTGCCACTCCATGCTTCTCAAGCCAGGGTGCACGTTAGACTCATCTGGAGAGCTTGGTGAAGCCATCCATGTCCAGGCTCGCCCACAGAGTCCTCAGTTTTCTGTTTGAGGAGGGGCCTGGGTACCAATACTTTTTAAAAGCTCCCTCTGGGTGATTCTAAGTACAATCAGGGTGTCAATCACTGATGTCCATAATGAAAAGTGTCAGACTCCAAAGCAAACTCAGGAGGACTGCCTTCATGGTATGGATCCCTGGCAGATTTGAACCTTAGAGGATTAGGCTAGCAGCTTGTGGAAGCGGATGCAAATCTTCCAATCCTCTAAGGGCAGATGAGCCTCTGGACTCATGAGAACGCTGGTCTTGGTAAAAATCCCCTGCATACCACAGGCCTCCCTTGGAGAAATCACCTAAAGAAACACCAGGAAGAATTCATTCTGGCCTCAAATAGTTACTTGGATGTTTGTTACAAGAAGACACATTTAACCATTGAAGTTCCTACTCATTGAGTGAACCCTGTCTCCCTCCTCTCTGGTTTCCAGAAACAAGGATTTTTTTCTAAACTCCTCTTACTTCTTGCCTCATGGCTAATGCCCACGGAGGTGGGGTGAGTGACCTGCTGGTAACCAAGGGAAATGAATCTGCACAGGAAGCCCAGGCCCTCCCTCCCTCCCTTCTCATTAGAAGCCAGCTTCCCCTGGAAAACAACCACATTCTGCTCTACTTTCTCATGTCTATGTGGCCCTCCCTGAGTGGGAAGGCTTAAGTTTTGTAAGATTGATCATAAGTGTGGTGATATTTCCTAATTCCAGGGAATGGAGCTAGTCATGCCACACATCTTTGCTGTTCTCACGAACTGAGGTAATTTTTATTTTTATTTTTATTTTTTTGAGGAACGGTCTTACTCTGTCACCCAGGCTGCAGTGTAGTGGTGTGATCACAGCTCACTGCAGCCTTGACCTCCTGGGCTTAGGTGATCCTCCCACCCTAGCCTCCCATGTAGCTGGGGCTAGAGGTATGTGCCACCTCACCTCATTTTTTTCTTTTCTTTTTCTTTTTTGGAGAGACAGATTCTTCTTATGTTGCTATTTTGAACTCCTGAACTCAAGTGATCCTCCTGCCTTGGCCTCCCAAAGTGCTGGGATTACAGGTGTGAGACACTGCACCCTGCCCAAGGTAATATTTTGACCTTCCTTTACCTTATTCTTTGTCCATCTCTTAATTAGTTTATAACTTAGATGGGAAAAAAGAGGTGTCTAAATAAATAAATAAATAAATAAATTTATTTAAATAAATATTAAATAAATGCCATCAGTTCCCCATAGAATGCCATTTTCCCCTAGCTGTCTATTCATGTAACAAAATGAACAAGAAAACACTACAAATTCTCTCCCTATTTATACTGTCCCACCATTATGTTATAACTCTCATTATAATGTTTTAGTTTTTCCTTGAAATAATAATCATCAACCCATTTGTAAACCATATGTTTCTACCCACAAGTGACAACCAGAATTTCAGGATTAATTGCAAGAGCCATAAAGAGCTTTTTGCTCATTTCCCTAAGAGCCTCCATGAATAGTAACAAGGGCGAATAGTAACCCCCGGCTCCAGCTGTCCCCACTGCTGTGGCAGGTTATGATACTTTCTTTCCTAAAGTAAAGGCCAAGAGAGATGGCTTTTCAGGACTTCCAGAGTCTGTATGACATAAAAAGCTTATTCCAGTAAAGGGAACAAGACCCTTGTCATCTGACACCAATGAGATGCTCTTCCCTTGGCTGGCAGGGATCTGGAGGAGGAGGAGCAGATAACCTTCAGCCTAAATAAGCAATACCATCATTATTCTGGAATCTCTCTGAAGTATGGTTGGTTACAGTGTGGAATTCCACAGGGCACGTGTCTGTCTTGGACTCTATCCAAGGGAGTAAGTTATCAGAAGGACCTCATTATAACAGGGGCTCCAGGGACAGTGTCAGTCAGCAGGCTTCAAGGTAGCTGCTAAAATTCTGGTGCTGGTCTGTTTAATCACTGCATGCTTGTTAATACAGTCAAGCCTCAGTTACAACAGAATCAACAGCCCAGTTTGTCACTCATCCATTCCTTGTTCCGTCATCGCCTGGTTGAGTTTCTGGCTTGTTTATTGGGCAACTCTGGGTGTCGGGCAAAATGAATGCCTCTTGTTTGAAATGCCTAATCCAGAGGCTTTTCACCTATGTGTTGTTTTCTCTCACCAGCACCTCTGCTCCGTGCCATGCTCTTGGTTAGTTGGAGTTGTGAAAGGCATGAGGATTCTGGTCATGGACTCAGCTCTCCCATAGGGTTCTGACACCAAAGCAATGGTCACAACAGTGAAAGGAAGAATCCATCTGGCCAGGCTCAGGTGGTTCAAGGCCTTCAGAATCTGCCTTGAGACTCTCACTGGCTTTAGACTGAAAACCATCTTGGCCCCGTCCATCCGTGTAAGCAATTTAACGACAGCTTGCAAAGCACCGAGCTTTAACAGAAAGAAGAGATGAGCACGGCGCAAGAACTTGGACTCCAGAAGAGCTGCCTAACAGATTATTTTTCTGTGGCATTTCATGAGAACAAACAAAGTAGGAATTTTCCTTTTGTTCGTCTGGCCTTTGGCATCGTTTAATTTCTTTTTATTCTTCTGAAATGTACTTCGAGCCCTGGCAGCATTTCTGTCCTAAAATCTTATTGTCAGAGGTTTATTTTTCAGCTTTTCAAATCATATCTGATAGAGTGAGTGTACTGCCTGGACTCATCACTTTACTTCAGAAGAAAAACAGGTCACCCTTTAAATGACAATGGTGACTGTCCACATCTTTATGTTTTCTATGCTGAAGTGGCAGGCTTCATTTAAAAATAATGTTTTCCCTCATCAAAAGAGAGCTAGGGTAGAACCCTCAACTCTGCTGTTGTCTGGGTAGTGACCTAACACCCACGTTTTGGACAATCACTCACTGTCTTTTATTGGGTTTTCATTGCATGTAGGATAATTCTTTGTCAATGGTAGTTTTGTCAACCGTGATCTGAGGTAATGAGCTTTTCTACTTTTGCTTGAAATTTTGAAAATATGCAAGCTTTAAACATTTGCAAAGTTGGATTCTGTTTTCTTTAGAAAGCAATCTGATTTGCTGATATTCTCTCCATCTGTCAGGGGAAGCGTGATGTGGTGTAGACTTAATGTGCTGCCTTTCTGGAACATGGACAGAGTAGCAGCACAGAAAAATGAGCATTTCAGCTCTGTGATGATTTGTGAAAAAAAATCTCAGCTCATTGAGCAGGCATTTTGCTGACACCTGTGAAAAGTAACCACATGAGAGAGTGTGGCGTGATGGTCGGAGGCCACGTGCTGGAGCTGGACTGCTTGAGTCAAATCCCAGCTGCTCAGCTGTAGTGAACTGAATGGTGGTCCCCAAAAGATACATGTATCTCCTAATCCCTGGAACCTGTGAATGTGACCTTATTAGGCAAAAGGGTCTTTGCAGATGTAATTACATTGAGGCTCTCAGAGATGAGAACATCCTGGATTATCAGGGTGGGTCCTATATCCAATGACAAGTGTCTCCTTATAGGAGACAGAAGAAGTTGCAGACCCGGAAGAGACTAAGTAAAGATGGAGGCAGAGACTGGAGTGAGGCTGCTGCAGGCCAAAAATGCCTGGTGCCAGCAAAAGCTGGAAGAGGCAAGGAAGGACCTTTCCCTGGGGCTTTTGGAGGGAGTGCAGCCCTGCTGATGCCTTAGTGTTGGATATCTGGGCTATGGAACTATGAGAGAGAAACTTCTGTTGTTTTAAGCCACCTAGTTTGTGGTACTCTGTTATGGCAGCCACAGGAAACTAATACACTCTTTACCACCTGAGTGACCTTGGCCAACTTACTTAACCTCCACGAATCAGTCCCCTCAAAGGACCACCCTCCCCCCAGGGTCACTGTGATGATAAAGTGCTTTAGCATAGGTGACTGGTTTAGACCAGGGCCTGGTACCTAGCACATGCTATGCCAGTGTTTCTATCATGGCAGCAGCAGATGCAGCGGAGCTTAGATTTCAACTGTGTCCATGCTGGTTAGAAAAGTCACAGTCTGGGACACAGGACACTTTTGGAAGAATCTCCCTCAGTGGATCCCAGTGTTCCAGCAATGTTTTCCAAGCAGCTGAAGAACAGGAAGCAGGAACAGGGTTCCCTACAAGAGCCATTATTCAGATGCCTCTACATCTGACTGGTTTCGGAGAAGTGTGACTTCTGGAGGTTTATGTGCTGGGACTTTAACAGCATGCATACTAAAAACCACATTTATGTTTCCTCAAATGCTGGGCTCTCTATGAGCCTTGACCTGCCTGAGAAGATTAGAGGCGGCTGCCTAATCTGATCAGTCAACTCAGTGAAACAACTGCATTGATTAAAGCCATAAGATGTTAGGATTCTCTGTTCTTGGTGGCCTAAAAGGTCCCATTCCTTTCCCGAAGTGCTTAGCTCGATCCCATCCCAGGGAACAATTTTGGGTGGAGGAGAACCTGGCCACAGATCATAAGATCATGTATGACTAAGTCTACTTGCCTTCATGGAAACATACATGGAGTTTTGGGCAATTTCTTTGAAGCCCCTCTAGAGGCTTCTAAAGATTGTTTAGTGCCATCTGGTTTTTAATCCTGGATGTCAAACTTGTTGATTTTTGCCCTGGACCATCTGTTTTTCAACTTCCCACGGAACCTTTCCTTTGGGCCAAGTAGGGAAAGAAATACTATATTTTTAATTCTTTTTCTTTTGCCTTCTCATCCCAGTCACAGCATTAGAAAGGGAAAATCGACTGTCTGACAAAGCTCTGAAAGACTGGACATGAAGTGCTGGCCTTGCTATCTGCAGGGCATCTCCCTATAGACTGGATACCTTTTCCTTCACTCTCCGATAAAAAGTGAGACAGACTGAGCATAGTCCTGTGACCATTTAATGCCTGTGCCCAGAACATGGGTCTGTACCACTTGCAGGAGTCACAGTGGGGAGGAGCAGGGACCTTGGGGTCTGCCTGCCTCTGTCTGAATTCCAGCTGAGCCCATTCCTAGGCCAGTGCCTGGGAAAGTTATCTGACCTCTGAGATCCAGTCTACTAGCCTCACAAGTGAGACTGTGACAACACTTACCTCAGTGAGGCACTGGACATCATCTCATTTAATCCTCAACATGCCTCAGTGTCCAGCATTTAACAAGCTCCCATAAACATTAGTTACTATTATTCCTTAATATGAATAGCATTTAAAATAATAAAGTGGGAGAGAGCAATGCTGCATGCCCTACAACTGGCCAGAGAGCTTGCAGCAAGGAGAATGCTTAGGTGGAACATACAGGCCTTTTCTGTGTTCATCCCATTCCAAAGGATTTGGTGTTGCCATATATGGAACATGAAGATTAGAAATGGCCATTTCCAAACTGGTGAATCCCTTGGTGCCTTTTTCTCCATTGTGATTCATCTGGGGTACCCTCAGTTTTCAGTGGTCATGGTCATTCCAAACCAGCCATGAGCTGGGGGAACATTGTACTGCGGTAAACCCAGGGCCACCTGACCAGAGCTTCTCCAATTTTATCAACCCAAGTTGTAGGTGGGATGATGGATGCAGGCTTCCCTGGGAAATGCTTCCTGGGCATTGTAGACACTGTCACTTCTAGGGGGCTGCAGTTGCCTCATTGTATAATTCTGGTCATCAGAAAGGAGGCAGTAATGGATGAGCTGCCCTTCTGGACAAAATGACATCTCTCTTATTGAAAAAGGCTAAGAAGCTATTTTCTTTTCCCCCTCTGCAACCACTATTTATTGCATGAGATTTCAGAATGATGATGATAAAAAAGCAAGTTTATAGAGACATCATGAGGTTGTATAAATAAAATAAAGTAATATCTGGGACAGATATACCAAAGAAAATTGAACCCAAAATGTCAAACTTTGCAGTCCATACTCAGCCAGAACTCCCAATGAATTAAAACACAGACTGCATAATTATATACACAAAATGCCTTTAAAGTTGCTCCATAAATTTGGAGAAAAAAGGATAGTCTGTGTAAAGCTACTAGGGCAAAATTCCTTACTGTGGGTTTATAGGCACTAGTACAAGTGGTTCCCAAATCCCCGTTTTTATTTTTTAATTATAAATAAGAAAGAACACAGTCTCCCCTTGCAACTTCCACTTCGTCACAGCCTCCAGGCACAGAGGACAGAGTTCCTGGAAAAAAGGAAGGCTTAATTCCGGGTCTGTAATAGCAAAGTTATAGTCAGACTGAACATTGATTATATTTAAATCCACCATATTTTTCCTTTGAAAACCACATATTATTTAACATCTTGAATGCTTTACATTGAATTTGTTGAAAAATTCTCCCTGTGTTTTCAGGCCTTTATCATAATTTTGTTTTTATTTCTTAATTTTTCTTTTCAAATAAGTGAGAGAATCAAGATAAATGAGCAATGATATGTAAGTCATTCAGTTAATATGGAAATTTTGGGCCAGCCATGGAGGCTTATGGCTGTAATCTCAGCATTTTGGGAGGCCGAGGCAGGCAGATCTCTTGAGCCCAGGAGTTTGAGACCAGCCTGGGTAACATGGAGAAACCGTGTCTTTCCCCCAAAATACAAAAATTAGCCGGGCATGGTGGCATGTGCCTCTAGTTCCAGCTACTCGGGAGGCTGAGGCACAAGAATAGCTTGAGCCTGGGAGGTAGAGGTTGCAGTGAGCCAAGATCATACCACTGCACTCCAGCCTGGGTGACAGAGCAAGACCCTGTCTCAAAAAAAAAAAAAAAGAAAGAAAAGAAAGAAGAAAAGAAAGAAAGAAAGAAAGAAAGAAAGAAAGAAAAGAAAGAAGAAAAAAGAAAGAAAGAAAGAAAAGAAAGAAGAAAAAAAGAAAGAAAGAGAAAAGAAAAAGAAAGAAAGAAAAAAGAAAGAGAGAGAAATTCTGGGAATTCTAGCTTTCTCTTGGTGCATGCTCTCATTCCATTGAAATCAAGCAGTTTCTACATGAGGCAGACAAGTTCCTAGGGTATGCAGAAAGGGGCAATATCTTGGTTCTTGCTTCAAGAGAGCTAACTGCTGCTGGGACCTATGGTTGAGCAATGACTCAGGGACCTGGCTGGTAAAGAGGAAGGAAGTGGCTATGGAAAGTTGCTGTTAAGTAACTGGAGCCCCAAAGTAACATAAAATTGACCAAGTCATCCCACCCCCAACACCTACCATTACTGAGAGTAACAATGTGGAGATAGCCATGCAGACTGCTGGGTCCATTTGTCACTTATTTGAGTTCCCTTCGTTACAACTCTTAATGCTACTGAACTCTAATTACATGACATGGAAATGCATGGGATGAAGGAGCTGGAGGGGATTTGCCCTCAACTCCACAGTCCCATGAGAGAGTGATTTGTCTTTATATAAATAGCTATCAACTAAATTGAGATCATAAGAGTTATATCTTTGAAGATAACATATAATTGCATTCATAAGAAGTATTCAAAATCACCATTTCATAAATTTTTCCAATATCCCTATGAGTAGGGATTGTTATTCTCATTTTACCAATGAGGAGTCTCATTACTAAATGTAGGAAAAGTACTTGATCTGAGTAGCATGATAAAAAGTACACATTAAAACAAGAAGACATATTTTGACCATCAAACTAGCAAGGATATATAAACCATAAAATTAACAACGTTTAAAAAATAATGCTTTATGCTGGCAAGGTTATGCTGACATTGAAATGAAAATTCTCTTTCTGCTGATAAAAGTACATGTTGGTTAAGTCTCTCTGAAGAGCAATTTGCAATGTGTCTCAGGAAAATTATTCATACATTTAGATGCTGTAATTTTATTTCTGAGATTTCCTTCTAAGGAAGTAATAAGAAATGTAGACAAATTTTGCATGCAAAGATCTTTCTCGCAATGTTTTTTATAATGATAAGAACTTGGATATAACAAATATTTAACCACTTATGATACACCTACATAATGGAATATTATGGAGCCCCTAAAATTATATTTTTGAAAACTTTTAATGACATGAGAAAACATTCAAAATGTACTGTTAAATGAAAAAGGCAGGATTAAAAACTTACATAATAGTATGATCATGGTTATATCAAAACATATGTGCAAATCCATTCAAACTAGACTGGAAGAAGTAGAACTTAGTTAACTTGTTCGAGGTCAAATATCTGCCAAGCAGAGGAGCCAGCACCTAAACACAGTTCTTCTGACACTAATCCCAATGTCTCCTTCCCCATATCATGATGTCTCAGAAAATACTCAGTTTGAGTAATACATTGTTGTTTGTTTTATTAGAAAACAAACCATTCATGGAATTATGCTAAAATCCATTACTACTTTGATTAGATTCAGGAATTCAAGTAAATTTTGGGGTATTGCTCAATTTCCCTAGTTCTGCAAGTTGCTGAAACCACACCCACGTTTACAACACCCAAGTATGCTAAGCCCATGGCTAGGACTCAGTTTCCAAAATGTGTTACCTGCACTATATTTGTAACCCCCTTTAACACAGAAAGAATCATAAAATTCAATATAGAAGATGACTTGGAGAGGTTATATTTTTCTAGTAGTTTCCAAATTGAACTAAACAGCAACACTACTAGCGTGATTTTCTCAAAATACAGATCCAGGTCCTACCCCAAGAATTCTATTTTAGCAAGTCAGGGTGGAGCCCTGTCCTCTGTATTTTAAATAGTACCCTGGGTAGGACCATCTTTAAACCATTCCAACCAGTGGTAGTGATGCATCTGATGAGGTCTCCACATGCACGGAGTTACATGTAGTGATTCCACTACTTCAGGTTAGAAAAACGCCTCTTCAAAACCTGGATTTATTTATAACGTGAGTATACTGGCCACTGAGTCCTGTAACTACTTGACTCATTCTTTCAATGGTTACTGGGGAAATCACTTTATCTTCCACTGATGCCTGCACTAGTTATTTACTGTTGCTTAACAAAGGATTCTCAAACTTGGTGGCATCAGGCAACAAGCATTTATTATCTCATGATTTCTATGGATCAAAATGCTAGGCACAGTTTAATTGGGTGCTCCTGGGTCAAGGTCTCTGTTGAGGTTGCAGGCAAACTATTGGCCAGGGCTGTGGTCTCATCTGAAGGCCAGAGAGAGAGAGAAAAAGGGGAGGGAATCTGTTTTCAATTTCACTTACACAATTATTGGCAGGTCCTTCTACGCTGGGCTGAATGACAACATGGTAGCTGACTTCCCACAGAAAGAGAGAACAAAGAAAGCAGGAGTGAGAAAGTGAGAGTAAGAGACAGAACAAGAGAGATTGAGCAAGAAAATGTGCAACCATATGCACCCAAATGTGCACTGAAGACAGAAGTCACAATCTTTCTGTGATCTAATCTTGAAGTGACATCTCATCATTTTTTCATATTTGTTAGAAGCAAGTCAACTTCAGCACATAACCAAGGAAAGAAAATTACACAAGGTTGTGAAATACCAGAACCATGGCTCGTTGTGATCCATCCTAGGGAGTATTTGATGCACTGTCCTGGGCAAATGGCAGAAATAAATTCCATATCAAACCACCTTCACCTCTATCCTTCAATTTCTACTTGGTAAGTAAGCAGAGGTGAGGCTGGAGTGAACTCTGCATATTTGTGATAGTTATACCAAGAGGGCCAAGGCAGAAGGAAAATCTGCAAGTTTAGTGTGGGCCAATGCTGGCATTTTCAAACATACAGCATGAGCTGTGAGTGTCAACTTCAGTATCAATAGCGAGACTTGGTTAACAGTGTCACTCATTCTTTTTGTTCTTCAAAGAAGTGCACATTTCAAATAGCCTTGGGGACTATTGTTCTCAACTTCTATTTTTCTGGCTCTAACTTGTGAAGCCATATTCAGTTGTTCTAGAAAAGACATTTGAACTTCATGGTCTGACCTCAACTGCAACTTGCTCAGGGGGCTAACACTTATATGTATATAAGTATACAGTTAAATGTTGAACTACATGCACAGATTTGAGCTGGGCAGGTCCACTTATAGGTGGATTTTTTCAAGCAAATGCAGATTGAGGGATGCAAAACCTGCGTATAGGGAGGGCCGACTTTTCATATACACAGTTCTGTAGGGCCTACTGTGGGACTTGAGCATGTGGGGATTTTGGTATACACTGGTGTCTGGAACAAATACCCCTCGTATGCCAGGGATGACTGTGCGTGTACATGTATATATGTGTGAGTATATGTGTGTGTGTGTATGTGTGTGTATATATTTATATGTGTGTCTATACATGTGCACACACATCACACTTCCTTGGGACCATCTGGAGTGCCTCAGCTTACCCCACATGTCCAGCTTAGCCTTGGTAGCAGAGCCTTCAGGTGATGTGAACAAAGTTAGGTTTCCAGACTCAACTAGTTTATCCACTAGAACTACCATGTAGAGTTAAATCCAACTTGCCATCTGGTTGCCAGATGATGAGTACTACAAGCATTTTCCAGCAACTCAACTTGCTATTGAGTCACAGCCACAAACAAAAGCAGCAGATACAGCTACCCAATGGCCGCAGCAGATACAGCTGCCTGATGGCTGCTTTTAGGATGCAATATTTTCTGTCTCTCCCCATGAAATCACTGGTGAGGAGGGAGTCCCTTTTGTCATTTCAGCTGCCAAGACATTTCATGCTAATGAGCTGTGAAGGGGAAGTCGCTAATGATATGAAATCCCTCTTTATGGCCAGGGCTGGGCCAAGGCCACCAGAGGGGTGATGGAGAGGTTCTTAACAACAGAGGCTGATTCTTCTGTTGCTGGAAGGTGAGAGGACAGGCCAATCCATAAACAATGCCCAAGGACTCTGGGGGCATCAGCCTGTTTCCATAAGCCTCCATGCCCTTCCTCTCTGACACCTCAAAATTTTATATGGGAGCTTAAGTTAGCCAGGTTCAGAGGGAAATAGAAGGAGAAATACTTTTGGCAGATGACCTAGGAAAACTAAAAGTAATTCCCAAGGTACCTGTTTGAATTAAGGAAAGTCCCATAAAAAAATTGCTATTCCATTGGAGTCCACGTCCACCCTAATTCAAGCCAGCTGATGGCCCAAAGACGTGAACGAAGGGGTGGCCAAGGGAAGCGTGTGTGGTACAGTGGAAAGACCCCTGCTTGGGAGTCAGAGAATCTGGTCCGTGTCTCACTTTGTTATTTTTGGCTGTGTGATATTGTGTAAAACACCAGAATTTTCTGAGTTTTATATCCTTATCTATGTGATATCATTAGCTAATTCAGGTGATTGTTATGAAATTAAGTGAGATTACATCCATAGAAAGGGATATTAAAATACTGTCACTATTTTTAAAATGTGTATATTTTTACCATTTTCTCCCTGTGACAGAAATTCTGCTGCCAGAGAGGTATGACTCTTTGGGATAAGGTGCTGTTCTCTTGGTGACCTTGTTAAAAAGCAAATGTCTTTGAAAAAAAGTAACATGGGATTTGTGAGTGATCAATCAATAGATTTCTTTCCCCCAGTAAATGGAGATTTTTTTTTTGTTTTAGAGGCATTTCATTTAGACAACTAAAAAAAATTAAATGTTCAGAAGCAGTGTACAATGAAAGAGAAATCAAACCAGTTACTTTATCATGTATTCCCTCTTTTTTACAACTAAAGCAAACAAACAAAGGCATTCTGCTTTAAGGAAAAAAGTCAGAAAAATAAGCCAATATATTTTTCTTCTCCATAATAACATAAACAGCTACAAGAACCCTAACTGTAATAAGAGAAATTGGATGTTGGCTTGTATATATTCATTGAAAAGATAACAGGCCACTGTACTACAAGAGGATAACTCTACCTCTCTTCATCTGATACTCTTGAGTTTTCACTTACAGGTAACACCAAGTTAGTTGTTCCAGCGCTGGAGCTAATTCATTTTCCCCATTATTTACTGCTTTTTCTGCCTTAAGCAGAGAGTAACTCTGGAAGGCTGATGCTTTTCTCTGCTTGCTCGTTTTAGTCCATAAGTTGGATACTAACTGCGGCATATGATTGGCCCTCAGGCCTTAACATCAGGAGTTGAAGAATAGATGCAATCTGAGTTCTCTGAAACAATTTCTTCTAGCTCCTCTTCTGTTGTCTCTGGAAAGCCAATCTTTGGCTTTGCTAGCTCACCACTCTCTTCTTCAGGAAGCACACATTTCCAAAGGCCGTATGTTTTTCCTACCACAGTTTGCCCTAGTCTCAATGTTCTATCTTCAGAACCACTGGCATAGAGTTCTCCATCACGACTAAATCTCACACAGTGAATAGGACCAAAGTATCCCTTGTAGGATTCGAATTCTTCTCCATGGTTAAAATACTTATAAAGTTTAAAATCTTCACCACCTGCAACAAGAAATTCTTTCTCAGGATGAAGAGATGCAGAATTGATGGTTGCAGGAGCTTCAAAGGATGTAATTGGGTCCAAACTTACTGCACTATGAAAAGCAATAGATAGTCCACAAGTTATAACCAAAATCTCTCCCTCAGGAATGTATTTTGTACTACTAACAGACATATTAAAATTTAGAGATTTCACTTCTGTCATAGTAGCATGATCCCAAAGTCGAGAAGTTTTGTCATCAGCAGAAAGAATCTGTTTATCCTCACTGCACCATAGGAGCCTTTTTTTATACCAGAAGTGTGACCACTAATTTCCTTAGGTCTTGCTTTGGGTTTGTTCAAGTCATACATGTGTCACAGTTTATCCTGTCCCTTGGTTAACAAATAATTACTATCCTGCATGAAATACACAGTCTTGACAATGTATTTATGAGCCAAGGTCATCAATTCATCTCCTAAGACAGCATCCCACACTTTGGCTGTGAAATCTGCAGCTGCTGTTGCTGCTTTGGTGGCATTCAGTGTTGCACCCCAAACAGCACCTTTATGACCCCAAAATGTTCCAATCCGGTCTCCTGTATCTCCCTGGTGTAGCATAGGTTTACCATCTTTGTAAGCGCTGGTTAAGAAATACCCATAAGGCGTGATGCCACTGAAGGCCAAATCAACCATGGGCCACTTGTGGCCAAAGTAGGCGAGCAGCGTCTGTCTCATTGCCATGGTGTCAGTGAACCCAGCGACCAGACTGGCGAGCTGAGTGTTGTCGTTCTCTTTTCTCTCTTCTGCTGCAGCACCTTGGGCTCCTCCAGGCCCCCGCTCTGACACTAGGGCTGGGCTGCAAAACAGGAAAAGGAGGATAATCTGGTGGCACTGAGGTTAGGAAGGGGTGACGGAGGGGTCAGGGAGTCTGAGATGAGCAAGTAACAGTCGACCAGGGAGGGAAAGGGAGAAACTGAATATTTTAAAGTACTGCGGGAACAGGGATGCCAGAGAAAAAAGGATTTGGGAGAAACAGGACTCTATCCTTAAAGAACAAAAATGCGCTCAGAAGTCTGATCACAGGGAGAAGGGGGCCCTCATGGCAGGGAGACCCATTGCTTAGAGTCTGATATTTGAGTTAAGTCTCTATCTCCCACTGAACAGTAAGTTCTTGTTTCCTGTTTGCCAATATTTTCCCACAGATTATTATAGCGCTTGGTGTACAATAGTTGCTCAATGAATGTTTGTAGAATAAAAGCTGCATTTTGCTGGCTTCACCCTTTTGCCCAGGGTCAGCCATCAATCACCTGACTAACGCAGGCTTCGGGGCCACTTCTCCTGTATACACTCCCTTCCCTGACCTCTGGCTTCCTGAATCACCAGAAGCCGCGAACAGAGGTGTATGTGGTATGGCCCCGTCTGGAGACAGGTCAATCCCTCATCCTCATCTAAGACTTCCTGGAGTCTGAATAGGCACTGATTCCAAGCGTGACATGCAGTTGTAGGTGAAGTTCCTGAGTCAGGCGCCTGGCCTAGAAGAAAAAGCAACATTGCCATCAGAGGCCGAGAAGCCAGTGGACTCCCATCTCTCTGGCCTGACCCCATGAACCCAGGCACAGGACTCCTCAGTGTTTCAGGTTTCAGTTTTTATAACTACACCTTCTCTGATCAGTTTTATGATACTTCTGTATGAAACTACATTAAATACTACAGCTCTTGTGTGATTAGAGGGCAGATAGATAGAGGCTCAGAAAAGTAACAAAACAACAAAAAACCAAACCAACCAACCAAACATAGTTTGTCCAGTAACCAAGAGACTGAAGTCAGGGGCCAAGAAAATCAGAAAGTGTCAAATTATTGAAGTCTCAAATTGGCTTTCACCTAATTAAAATAGCAGCTGAAATTTCGCTTTTTATACAGGGCTTTGACAACAGATTTTTCTTAAGAGTGTTGGGCCGGGCGCGGTGGCTCACGCCTGTAATCCCAGCACTTTGGAAGGCCGAGGCGGGCGGATCACTAGGTCAGGAGATTGAGACCATCCTGGCTAACATGGTGAAACCCCATTTCCACTAAAAATACAAAAAATTAGCCGGGCATAGTGGCGGGCGCCTGTAGTCCCAGCTACTCGGGAGGCTGAGGCAGGAGAATGGCGTGAACCTGGGAGGCGGAGCTTGCAGTGAGCCGAGATTGCGCCACTGCACTCCAGCCTGGGCGACAGAGCCAGACTCCGTCTCAAAAAAAAAAAAAAAAAAAAAAAAAAAAAAAAAAAAAGAATGTTGGGTGCCTGATCCTCAGAGCATGCTGAAACACCCTCTCTGGGTTTTGCTGACACAAATGCAAAGGCTACCAATGCTAGGCCTTTGAAAGGGAGTGGAAGGCACTGGCCCCCAAATGGTAAAGTTGGTGAGACTTATCTTTCAGAAAAATTCCCCCTTGTTGATGTTTTATCCTTTGATCCAATATTATTATTCTTCCTTTTTTCCTCTCTAGAAATAAACTATTTACTCACTATTTACCTCCTTTACCTAAGGCATGCTTGTGTTTTTTAAAGCTAATATTTAATTGGAAAAGGAATCACTTGGGGTGCAGTGGGAATTTTGTCATATCAAGGTGGTCTTCCTGGACTCTCTCAAACCCTCCAAAGAAGCAATCACCTAATTCACATATGAGCAATGACAGGATGGCCAGGGGAGATTATGAAATTTTCAACATTTATGAAGGAGAGTGGATATTCCTTGAAATGAATGTTTGTTGAGCACAGCAGAGATGAACTAAGACTGTGGGGGAAGCTTGATCGCAGTACTCAACCAAACCTAGAGCCCAGGGCTGCAGAAATCCACGAGGAAGAGTCCTCATGCCATGGGGTGAGCTGTCTATACCTGGGCAATGGCATTTTAGAATCAAGGGGCTGATTGATACTAAACTGAAACAATTCTTCAGTCTAGACAAGGTAAGAAAGCAGGCCAAAATGTGCTTTCAGAATTACAGGCATTATCAGAAATATATTTCAAGAAGGTTTTTCCTCCTATAACACTGATATTATAACATGTTTTTTTGGGAAGTGTCACTTTGGTTGGAAGGGGTTCCTAAACCAATTTCTGAATCTCTTTCCGTACTGGCTTTAGTTCTGATGCACACAGAGCCTCCCTCAGCTTTTGGGCAGAGTCCATTTGAGACACATCATAGGATCGGGGTCTCCATGTCTTTAGCTCCTGTTCTCACTAAAGTAGGTGACAGTGAAGCCGAGTGTGAAAACGGCAACATAACTCCTATTTATCAAGCACAGACTACATGCCAGGCACACTGCTAAGTATCTTGTATATATTATCTTTTTTGCAGGTTTATTGACATGTTATTGATGTACAATAGATTACATATGTTCAACACGTACAATTTGATGATTTTACATATGTATATACCAATGAAACCATCACCACAATCAAAAATGAACATATCAATCACCCCAAAGGTTTTCTGATGACCCTTTTTGATCCTTCCCTTTCACCTCTCCCTGACCCATACCCTCAACCTCAGACAACCACTCACATGCTTTCTGTCACTATGGGCTGTATTTTCTAAATTTTTATATGATTGGAATCATGCAGTATGGCCCCTTTTTCATCTGACTTCTTCACTCAGCATTATTTTGAGATTTATTCATGCTATTACGTATAATAAAAATAGTTCATTCCTTTATATTGGTAAGTATTTCATTGTATGGTTTTCCCACGGTTTGTTTTTCCAATCACCAACTGACAAACATTTGAATCATTTCCAGATTTAGAGCACATTAATTAAGCAGGTTTTAAAACTGAGGTAATTTGTCTCCTTTAATCCCTAGAATGAAGTTCCAGAAAACACACTTTCTGAAAATAGCCAGGAGTCCAGAAGTCAAATTGAACCTTCTTCAAAAGACCAACCTCTTTCTATTAGCAGTCCAGGGATCCAGATGCTTGCAAATGTCCAGTGCAGGCCCATCTCAGACACTCCTCACAACAGAGGGGTACTGATGGCTGAGTAGACGGTGCCTGGGGAAGGCTGAGCCCAAGGCACAGAAGCAGGCAGAGTCCAGTTCCCTGTTTCTCCAGCATCCTTAGGTACAAGCGCACCATCTTGCCCCAGTGTTGGAATTCTTCAGAATCAGAGTTGCATCCAGGTCTCTTCTCATTAAAGCACTTCTAATTCCTTCACTCAGCCCCAGCACAGGAAGGCGGGACTAGAGGAGGTTCTGGAGTAAGTCATCTAGTAGGCATGGGCAATAGAGGGATGATGCCAGTGGGAGGTAGGGGGAATGGGAGGCAAAGCTCCATACTGGAACTGCTGCCAAAGAGCATGGCGGCAGAGGCCTCTTCTCTGGCAGTGATCCCAGGTGCTGGTGGCGCAGGATGCTTTCACAGCAGTATTCAGGGCACCACGACACTCCAAAGGTTCAGCTTAGTGGACATAACACCCTCCATGGCCTGACCTACAATGATTGGCTCATGGCTTTTAGTTTTCACACAGTCACACCTCAGGGTAAGCCAGCTCTGCACTAGGATGCACTGCTTTGTCTGCAGCCTCACAGACCTGAACTGCACTCTCATGTCCTGTGCCTCAGTGCTGGCTGGGCCTTGGTCCTATTACATCTTGAACTCAAGGTAATACATCAGTGGCCAGGATTCACACTCAGAACCACCTTGAAAGTCTGTGCTGTTACCACCATGTCGCAGAGGTAGAAGTAGATGTCTGTATAAACAACCTTTGGGTAGCAGGTGGTCAGTTAGGCAGGAAAAATAGTTCTGCTACGTTATATGTATCAGGAGTATATTGACAGGAACATGTGTGTTGGGAATATATATGTCAGGAACAGCATGAAGAAAGAAAGGCTTTGACAGTTCTGAGCAAGCTACATCACACATCTTGCTAAAGTTTTTGCTATATGGAATTGGTCATTCTAGAGATGTCAGTTACCAAGCACAAGAATTGCAAAGAACAAGGTTGGCAATGGAAACCCTTCCTAAGGCAGAGAACTATGTGTTTAAGAACAGGGGCTCAGCAGCAGATGCCTAAGCTACACAGGCTAGGGCAAGCCACTGCCCTCTTGCGTCTGTTTTCTCATCTACAAAATATGAAAAATAACTGAATTTTCTTCAACACTTGTGAAGATGCAATGTGATGACAAATGTTGAGAGTTTAACACTGTGCCTATTTTGTGGTAAGAGCTCTGCTCTTACTCTGATAAGGGTATTCTCCTGCCTTCACACTTCAGACAGAAAAGCCACCCTCAGCAGCTTTCCGGGGACTGCAGAGGGTCAAAATGACCCCCTCTGTGGATTCCCAGAGTTTTCCAAAGAGGAGGGCAACCAGAAGTCAGCTCTGCTCAGAACTGCTCCAGTGAGATATTGGCATGTGGATGAAGGCTTATTTGCTTAAATCTACAGGGAAAGATATGAAGGATTAATCTGAGCTCCTGGAAATTCTCTTTATAAGAATATTTATACTATACCCAGAACAAGGTTTTTCTTTGCCCATGTGAATAGAGATTGCTCTATTAACGTTGAGAAATCCACAAGGCAAATTTAATATAAAGTGAGGATCTCTTTGTGCTTGTTTTCCGAGAGTGAAATATTCCTCAGTTGCAGGCTTAACTCCCTGGGATATTCACAGTAAACATCCACACACCTTGCCCCACATGCACTTACACACATACCACCTAGATTACTAGATTTGCTAGAAGACTTCTGAAATATTCTCCAGAGAAAGAACCCAGATTTGAGTCCTTAGGACAGGGGTTCTCCTTTCACCGATAACAGGTGAAAATTTTAATACTCCTTTCTTACCCTCTCCCTTGTGCTACCCTGTTTGGTGAAAATGTAAATTAGTACAACTTCCATGGAAAACAGTATGGATATTTCTCAAAGAACCATTCAATCTAGCAGTCCCAGTACTGGGTATCTACCCATATGAAAAGAAATCATTATATCCAAAAAATACCTGCACTTGCATGTTTACCACAGCACTATTCACAATAGCAAAGATATGGAATCAACCTAAGTGTCCATCAATGGATGATTGGATGTAGAAAATGTGAGATATATAGATATGTGTGTGTGTGTGTATATATATATGTGTATATATATGCACTATGGAATACTACTCAGCCATAAAAAAGAATGAAATCATGTCTTTTGCAGCAACATGGATGGAACTGGAGGCCATTATCGTAAGTGAAACAATTAAGACACAGAAAGACAAATACCACATGTTCTCATTTATAAGTGGGATCCAAATAATGTGTACACATGGACATAGAGAGTAGAAAAACAGATACTGGAGATTTGGAAGGGTGGGAGTGTGAGAGGGAGGTGAAGGATGAAAAATTACTTAATGGATACAATATACACTATTCAGATGTTGGTTACTCCAGAAGTCCAGACTTCACCACCATGCAACATATCCACATAACAAAATGGCACTTGTATCCCCGAAGTCTAATATATATATATATACATTTTTTTTTTTTGAGACGGAGTCTCGCTCTGTCGCCCAAGCTGGAGTGCAGTGGCGTGATCTCGGCTCACTGCAAGCTCCGGTCTCCCGGGTTCACACCATTCTCCTGCCTCAGCCTCCCACGTAGCTGGGACTACAGGCGCCCGCCACCATGCCCGGATAATTTTTTGTATTTTTTAGTAGAGACGGGGTTTCACTGTGTTAGCCAGGATGGTCTCGATCTTCTGACCTCGTGATCCGCCCGTCTCGGCCTCCCAAGGTGCTGGGACTACAGGCGTGAGCCACTGAGCCCGGCATATATATAAATATATATTTTTGAATGACCTACCAAGTCACTCAGACCTCAGCAAAAGATAGAAATTGCTGCCCTTAGTGATACAATCAGATCTCATTCACATTAATATTGCTGGTCTTTCTTCATATTTTTGGGCAAGGGAGAGAGGGCCTCATCGTTATGTTTCTGACAACTAATCACTTTCTGTGCCCTCTGCCAGCTTGGTTACAATCAGCTTCCTCTGGCAGCCCATCTGGAAGTGAGTTCAATCGTCTGTATGTGGGTGAGTGTATGTATACGTACTCTATTTCCTTTTATTAACATAGGGACCATTTCTCACCTTGTTTTCTAGCTTTGCAGCCAAACTGAGTACAGGGCTCTTATTGATTTTTGTGGCCTGGAGTTGGGTTTCTTTCAATGAAAATGAAACTTAGTCAGATCAGTCCCATGGAGCATGGAGCAAGCAGAGAAATGAGCCATAAATTCAGGTGTACCCAAGTACGGGCTGCAGTTGGATTTTGTTCTTTCTTTGAGTGCAGGCCAAATGTTGCAGTTGGGCTTACACTGGCTGTACAGGGCAGATTTGTGGAGCTTTTACTATGAAACATACTTTCCATTATTCACCCTACTCACATGAGTTCTGCTAGAAAAAAGAATTCTCACTGTGGATTTGAGTTTACTAGTTCTGAGGCCAGTAAATTTGAAGTGGAGAGGCATGAAAAGGGGGAGGTTTTCTACTCTATCCCCATGTGTTTATCATTGCTGAGCACTTACGTGTTAGGGAAGGAAGAAATGTTCTTATACTGGATTAAACTTCGCAAATAGCATTATTGTTCTGTAGACCAATAGGGTTTTATTTTTTAAAGTCAATGAAATTGACAACTTTTGGAAAGGATTTGAACTGTATTTCTGCTACTTCTGTTAGACAAACACAGCTGAATGACTTCTTAACTCTTTTGTTGGAGTGTTGGACTTGGTACCTTTATTAAAGGCCACTGGATTGAATTGTTATATTCCAGGGATGGGGTTTGACCTAATGGAATATCCATATCTATGCAGGGTGAGTGGATTTCTTATTTAGAATGAAACAACCAGCCAGCCAACTCCTGAAGTTGAGAACATGACTTTGGCTCTTCTCTTAACTTCCAAAGGGATTAAATTCCATAAAACCTTTTAACCTCAGAGTTTCACATGTTGAAAAGAGCGGAGCCTGCAGGGGTCGCTCATTCCAAGTATCTTTCTTTTAATTATTTTTTTGATGATATGAAAAGACTGCTGACTGATTGTTTGCTGTTTTTAAACAAAACTTCTGTGAAGAGAGTCAAGGTAGAATTTCCTCTTTGTATTTTGTTTGCTTCCTTTCTTTCCACTTCTCTTTGCTCATCTTGCCAAAACTAACGTTTCTCTATGGCTTTGGTATGCTTTATCCTGTAGCAGGACTTTTGATCTCTAAAGATTTAAAGTTTGGAATAAGCATTGGTGGCCTTGAGTTTGCAAAAATCTTTCTTAATCTCCTTAATGTCTTGCTTTTTTGAACATGCCATTGCCCAGTAATGTGGCTTCCCTTATGTAAGTCCAATTAATCAGTTCAACACAGTATTGGAAAAATATCCGGTAAATTTGGAACCATATAGCTAGGCTGAAATAAGCTTTTAAGAAGTCATGAATTCACTGTAAGTGACTCTCAGAACTTTGCCTATAGAACTGGCTTAGGAAACCAGATGGGGCCCTGAATCAAGGAGAGAGTATCTCTCATTCTTAATTCTAGTTGCTATTGATTTAGCAACTCTTAAGGAAGCATGGTAATCTTTCCTTTTCCCCAATTTGTTGTTCATTCTCCTTCAGAGGAAAGGTCGTTCTCATTTGTTGGTTATTGTGGAGCAACTTAAGCACAAAACCAGTAAGACCAATGCTTATAGCTAATCTCCATGTGGCCAGCACCTGTGTTCTCTTTCGACACCTGGGCTCATCTGTGCAACCACCTGCAAATCCTGACCACTAATCATGAAGTGAGTTAAGTGTGTTGATAAACCAAGCAGATTCACTTCACTCCTGGAAACCTACTGTATTAGTCCGTTTTCATGCTGCTGATAGAGACATACCTGAGATTGGGCAATTTACAAAAGAGGTTTAATTGGACTTACAGTTCCACGTGGCTGAGGAGGCCTCACAATCATGGCAGAAGGCAAAGAAGAGCAAGTCACATCTTACATAGATGCCAGCAGGCAAAAAGAGAGAGAGCTTGTGCAGGGAAACTCTCCCTTATATAATCATCAGATCTTGTGAGACTTATTCACTATCAGGAGAATAGCACAGGAAAGACCTGCCCTCTGTGATTCAATTGCCTCCCACCGGGTCCCTCCCACAACACCTGGGAATTCAAGATGAGATTTGGGTGGGGACACAGCCAACCCATATCACCTACCATCAAGGAAAACTACGCTGTTTGAAAGTCTTTGACAGGTTATTTTGAATTTATATTAAGGATTATATTTTTCTTAAGAATCTTGTGAAAAGTTTTTAAAAGTACAGTTGTAGGAAAACAGGGCCTACTTGATAACATATAAGGGTTAGGTCACTTTTTAAAAGACATAAAGCAGTTTACTTTTGCTGAAGTAGCAAGGTCTATAGTTCCTGAAATCCTACAATTCCCTTATTCTGATAAGACTGGGTATTTAATGGTCAAGATTCTGAGTTGCCAACAACAGAATCCATTCTGATTAGTTTAATCAGGAAGGGGGTTTATTCAAGAATATTAGGTAGATCACAGAAAATCAAGGAGGGGCAGACAGTAGGCTGTGAGCCATTCAGGAACAATCGTGGACACACAACAGGAGGTTCTTGAGCAAATTTTCCTTTGCCACTATTGCTTTGTATCAATGAGGAAACCAGGATGGATACCAGCAGCTTCTCCCTATTCTGATCTTGAAGATCTAGAGGCCTCCATCGTCATATCAATTTCTCTCCATGCAGCCAATTCCTCGGGTTGCTAATTTCCAAAATCTAAGACTATCATGGGTAGATCTGATTGGTGGAATCTAGGTTACCCTAGCTACAAAAGAGTTTCGGTGTGGAAGATTTCTAGCTTCTACCTTGGGAAGGTGCAACTTATCATATGGGATATTACTAAAAGGTAGAGAAGATATCATTAAAATTTAAACCATTTATGCTTCAAAGAATACCATCAAGAAAATGAAAAGACAACTCACAGAATGGAGAAAAGCTTTGAAAATCATATATATGATAAGAGGCTTGCATTTCTTGCCTATAAAGGAATCTTACAACTCAATAACGAAAAGAAAAATAACTGAATTAAAAATAAGCAAAAGATCAGAATATACATTTCTCCAAAAAAGATATACAAATGGTCAATAACACATGAAAGATGCTTAACATCATTAGCCATTAGGGAAATGCAAATCAAAACTGCATTGAGATACCATTATGAATCCACTAGGATGGCTATAATAAAAAAGACAGATAACAGCAAGTGTTGGTGAAGATGTGGAAAAAGTGGAACTCTCATGAATTGCTGGAAATGTAATATGGTGCAGCCACTTTGGACAACAATCTGGCAGTTCTGCAAAAGGTGAAGCATAGAGTTACCCAGCAATTGCACTCCTAGATATATAGTCAAGAGAACTGAAAATGTAAGTCCACACAAAATCTTTTACATCAATATTCATAGCAACATTCTTCAAAATAGCTAAAAAATGTAAACAATCCAAATGTCCCTCAGCTAACTAATGGATCAACAAAATGTGTATATCTACACAATGGAAGATTATTTGGTCATAAAAGGAATGAAGTACTGATGTATGCTACAATATAGGTGAACCTGGAAAACATTATGGTAGGTAAAAGAAGCCCATCACAATGGATCAGATATTGTATGATTTCATTTCTATGAAATGTATTCTTTTTCTAGGGCTGCCACAACAAAGTACCATAGACTTGATGGCTTAAACAACAGACACGGATTTTCTCACAGTTCTGGAGGCTAGAAATCTGAGATCAAGACACCAGCAGGGTTGGCTTCATTCTGAAGCTGCTCTTCGTGGCTTGGGGATCCCGTCTTCTCCCTGTGTCTTCACATGGTCTTCTCTCTGTGCCTGTGCCATAATCTCTTCTTTTAAGGAACCAATTGTATTGGAATAGAGCCCACTTTGGTGACCTCATTATTACTTAATTACCACTTTCAAGACCCTGTTTTCAAATACAAATAGAACCACAACATATGAATATCAGGGGGACACAATTCAGCCTTTAACAGTCTATAATAGGAAAATATATAGAGACAGAAGATTAATGAACAGATGGTTGTCGTATTAGTCCATTTTCACGCTGCTGACAAAGACATACCTGAGACTGGGCCATTTACAAAAGAAAGAGGTTTAATTGGACTCAGTTCCACGTAGCTGGGGAGGCCTCACAATCATGATGGAAGGGAAGGAGGAGCAAGTCACATCTTATGTGGATGACAGCAGGCAAAAAGAGAGAGCTTGTGCAGAGAAACTCCCATTTTTAAAACCATCAGTTCTCATGAGACTTATTCACTATCATGAGAACAGCATGGGAAACACCTGCCCCCATGATTCAGTCACCTCCCACCGGGTCCCTCCCACAGCATGTTGGGAGTCAAGATGAGATTTGGGTGGGGACACAGCCAAACCACATCAGTTGCCTAGGGCTGGACAGTGGTGGGAGGTTTGGGAGATGATGGTTAATGGGTCCAAGATTTCCTTTTGGGGGCAAAAACTGGAAGCATTCCCTTTGAAAACTGGCACAAGACAGGGATGCCCTCTCTCACCGCTCCTATTCAACATAGTGTTGGAAGTTCTGGCCAGGGAAATTAGGCAGGAGAAGGAAATAAAGGGTATTCAATTAGGAAAAGAGGAAGTCAAATTGTCCCTGTTTGCAGATGACATGATTGTATATTTAGAAAACCCCATCGTCTCAGCCCAAAATCTCCTTAAGCTGATAAGCAACTTCAGCAAAATCTCAGGATACAAAATCAATGTACAAAAATCACAAGCATTCTTATACACCAATAACAGACAAACAGAGAGCCAAATCATGAGGGAACTCCCATTCACAATTGCTTCAAAGAGAATAAAATACCTGGGAATCCAACTTACAAGGGATGTGAAGGACCTCTTCGAGGAGAACTACAAACCACTGCTCAATAAAATAAAAGAGGACACAAACAAATGGAAGAACATTCCATGCTCATGCGTAGGAAGAATCAATATCGTGAAAATAGCCATACTGCCCAAGGTAATTTATAGATTCAATGCCATCCCCATCAAGCTACCAATGACTTTCTTCACAGAATTGGAAGAAACTACTTTAAAGTTCGTATGGAACCAAAAAAGAGCCTGTGTCGCCAAGTCAATCCTAAGCCAAAAGAACAAAGCTGGAGGCACCATACTGCCTGACTTCAAATTATACTACAAGGCTACAGTAACCAAAACAGCATGGTACTGGTACCAAAGCAGAGATATAGATCAATGGAACAGAACAGAGCCATCAGAAATGATGCCGCATATCTACAACCATCTGATCTTTGACAAACCTGAGAAAAACAAGCAATGGGGAAAAGATTCCCTATTTAATAAATGGTGCTGGGAAAACTGGCTAGCCATATGTAGAAAGCTGAAACTGGATCCCTTCCTTACACCTTATACAAAAATTAATTCAAGATGGATTAAAGACTTACATGTTAGACCTAAAACCATAATAACCCTAGAAGAAAACCTAGGCAATACCATTCAGGACATAGGCATGGGCAAGGACTTCATGTCTAAAACACCAAAAGCAATGGCAACAAAAGCCAAAATTGACAAATGGGATCTAATTAAACTAAAGAGCTTCTGCACAGCAAAAGAAACCACCATCAGGGTGAACAGGCAACCTACCAAATGGGAGAAAATTTTCGCAACCTACTCATCTGACAAAGGGCTAATACCGAGAATCTACAATGAACTCAAACAAATTTACAAGAAAAAACAAACAACCCCATCAAAAAGTGGGTAAAGGACATGAACAGACACTTCTCAAAAGAAGACATTTATGCAGCCAAAAGACATATGAAAAAATGCTCATCATCACTGGCCATCAGAGAAAAGCAAATCAAAACCACAATGAGACACCATCTCACACCAGTTAGAATGGCGATCATTAAAAAGTCAGGAAACAACAGGTGCTGGAGAGGATGTGGAGAAATAAGAACACTTTTACATTGTTGGTGGGACTGTAAACTAGTTCAACCATTGTGGAAGTCAGTGTGGTTGATTCCTCAGGGATCTAGAACCAGAAATACCTTTTCACCCAGCCATCCCATTACTGGGTATATACCCAAAGGATTATAAATCATGCTGCTATAAAGACACATGCACACGTATGTTTATTGCGGCACTATTCACAATAGCAAAGACTTGGAACCAACCCAAATGTCCAACAACGATAGACTGGATTAAGAAAATGTGGCACATATACACCATGGAATACTATGCAGCCATATAACTGATGAGTTCATGTCCTTTGTAGGGACATGGATGAAACTGGAAACCATCATTCTCAGCAAACTATTGCAAGGTCAAAAAACCAAACACCGCATGCTCTCACTCATAGGTGGGAATTGAACAATGAGAACACATGGACACAGGAAGGGGAACATCACAATCCGGGGCCTGTTGTGGGGTCAGGGGAAGGAGGAAGGATAGCATTAGGAGATACACCTAATGTTAAATGACGAGTTAATGGGTGCAGCACACCAACATGGCACATGTATACATATGTAACAAACCTGCACATTGTGCACATGTACCCTAAAACTTAAAGTGTAATAAAAAAAAAAAGATTTCCTTTTGGGATAATGAAAATATTGATTGACATAATGGTTGCAAAATTTTGTGAATATACTAAAAGCCATTGCATTGTACACTTTATATGGGTGAATTGTGTGGTATGTGAATTACATCTCAATAAAGCTGTTACACAAAAGAAAAAGATGAGGGAGTTCAGAGATATTAGGTGGCCACAAATAATCAGTGTCTATTACACTACCTTCAGCTGAGAAATTAAGAACAAGCTAGGAAATAACACCCCATGGTCTCCTGGACTAGGCCGAAGTGTCCCCTTTCCTCAGCCTAATTCTAAATCAACTTGACATGCCCAGTGGGAACACTGGCATTGCTGCTCTTTTGCCACAATGCCAATGTCCTTCTGGAATCTTTGGGAACAAGGGAACTGGCTGTGACCAATGTCATCCCTTTGATGTCCAGGATGCATGTGGCCACCCTGGTAAGCACCCCTTTCCTTAGCCAAAGCTCTGAGTGCATCCCTGAGGACCTATATATGGTAGAGGAGGGAAAGAGGCTCTCAGAGACATAGTTTTTTCAGTCCTGGAATATTTGTATTTTCCAGTTAAGTGGGCATTCATTAGCCACAAAACACCATTTTGGTCAAAAAAAGACTGCATATTGGAAGGTTGTCCCAGTAAAAAATACTGTATTTTTACTGTACTTTTCCATGTTTAGATATATGAATGCTTATCATTGCATTACAACTGCCTACAGTATTCAGTACATTCAGTACATGCAAGTACCCTCTATGGTGTTTACACAATGATTAAATCATCTAACAATGCATTTCTCAGAACATATCCTCCTTGTTAAGCATTGCATGTCTGTACTTCAAAAAATGTTTAACCTAGAAGGCCATCTCTGTAAGATTCAACAGAGCCTGCCCTGGTTATTTATTTTGCTTTTTTACAGCATTATCCCTTAATCCCTGTTTGGCTCTTCTGCATTACAAGGCCTCTTACTCATCTCCACTGTGGACTTCCCTCAGACTCTAGTCATTTGCTAATTGGCTTGAGATTTTTTTTTCCTTCTTGTGAATGTATTTGCAGTATTATCATTGCTGTAATAGAAGTAGGTATAGGAGAAAGTACTTGGTAATGGGTGGAGGTGGAGGAAAACTGTCAATGAAAGCTTTTTTAGAGTAGAATATTTTGGATTTGTGAGTCTTTAAAGATTGATGGGGAAAGAGAAGGGAACATGGGGAGATGTGGAGGAAGAGGAAAGAACCCTCCAGCTACATGAGCAAAGTCAAGGGTACATGACATAGTCCAGAGCACCAGGGCAGCTGTGAATAGTTTGATTTGGCTTCAATGTAGGCTGCAAAGTGGGAATGGGGCAAGAGGTGAACCTGGACAGGTGGGCTGGGCCAGAGGAAAACCCGTAGAGCCAGGGGAGCAGGAGAGAGGCTGTCTAGGCCAGCTGTGTTACAACATACCCTTAAGGCATAAGGGGTGATTAAACTAAAAGGTTGATGGACATTTTTCTGTGACTGGCTTCTTTTGATTCATCCTGAAGTCTGCTAAATTATTCCAGAATATGGAATCCAGGAACTCTTTTGTGGAGCAATGCAGTGAAATTAGCCCTCATGAGTATTCACAATGAGTATCCAGATAAGCTTAAAATCCATGTAGATAGGTAGAGAAGGAAGCAAAGAGGCAGCTTGAGAGCTCCTGGGTGAAAGGGAAGAAAAAGCCACATTCCATTGCCCGGAGCATAAGTCATAGATGGCCCTGCCCCAAAGGGCTTCAGGAAAACTAAATCCAACCGGCAGAGATAAACCAAAAGTGACTGCAAATGTTTTTTGCAAAAGTTTTAAAGGATACTCTCCTAACCCCAGTGATTCCACTTCTTCCTCTGGATTCAAAGTCAGACATCTTAGAGCTAGAGGCACCAGTCATGACAGATGAACCACACTTCTTCCATCCATCCATCATTAATCTATCCGTGTAACTATCCATTCATAATCAGGCCTTTGAATCTCTGGGTTCTATATAATATAGTCCACGCTCCTGACTTTTGATTGGAAATACATATGCATGCACACACACATACACACACGCTTTTATTTTACAATGAATGTCTAATAATGAAAATCAGCCTTCTTCGTAAGTACCAAGGGAGTATTTTTATATCAGAAAACATTTAATGACAAGGACAACATCAGCACCTCCTCTGAACATCCTACTTATAAACACTCTTACTTCTTAATTAACCTCCCCATTTTCCAGTAAATGAAGCCTTTTTTCCTAATAGAACTCCCCCATATCAATTTTTGGGTGTCTGGAATAATTTTTAATGACTATCTAGTTATTGTATTTTAAACTCCTCCCCAAAATCTAAGTGATAAATGCCTCACCATTTTCTTCAGATACACACCCCAGCCCTTATTCAAATCACAGTCCTTCACTCACAGTCAGGAACCCGCACACCTGGGAGTTTGTCGAAGAAACACCACCTTGTGTCTCTGCCCATCTCAACTCCTGTCATCTCTGAGCAAAGCAATCTTACTCCCAACTATGACTCCAATTCTACATCATTGCACTCCCTTGTTTGGGGGAAGTGGACTAGTGGGACAATTTCCCAAGTTCTATTTTGAGAAATGGGCAAGTTCATTAACTTTGATCAGGATGGGATGGGGAACACTGAGTGATGTATTTGGCAGATCTTTACACTCATATCTCTCTTGGAATCCTAAGATGATAGACAGATTAGAGAGTAGGGGGAGAGGAAAACTTTTTTATGATTAAGAGAGGCTTCATTGAGAACCTTTTTATGTGTTTGACCTTCTCTCCCCTGGTCCAGTTGCCCCTCGTGGAGACTCCACAGACCTCTGTTTATATCATTCACAGGATGTGCTCCCTGAAATAAGCTGAATAATATCCACCAAGATGTCCATGTTCTTATCCCCAGAACCTGTCAATGTTACCTGATGTGGCAAAGGGGGCTGTGTAGATGCAACCAAGTTAAGGATATTGATTGACCTGGGAAGATTCTTCTGGATTATCCTAGTGGGCCCAATGTCATCATAGTGGTCCTTATAAGAGGAACACAGGAGAAGCCCATGTCACACAGAAGTAGAAGATGTGATGATGGAAACAGAAGGTTGGAGTGATGCAGGGAAAAGGTCACAGGCCAAGGAAGGCAGGCAAACTTCAGAAGCTAGAAAAGGCAAGGAAATGGATTCTCCTCTAGAACCTCCAGAGTAAATCAGCCCTGCTAACACTTTGACTTTAGCCCAGTGAAACTGCTCTGAGATTTCTGACCTCCAAAACTGTAAGAGAATAAATTTGCACTGGTTTAGTCACCAAGTTTGTGGTAATTTACTACAGCAGCCACAGAAAATTAAAACATTCCACTTAATGACATTTCCACTCATAAATCCGTCTCTTTGAATAGAGACCACAAGCTCTTCTATATCTCCTAGCACTGGGCACCCTGTCAGTTAGTTCCTTCGGAATACAAGAAACAGAAACATTCCAGTCAACTCCAATAAAGGATGTTCAATATAATGACACATGAGAAAGACAGGAATTGGCAAAACTGTCCCAGCAGCTGCCCTGCTAAGCCTTGTGGCCACTGGAACATCCTTTAGCAAACAGTGTTAGTTTTGGTCATTGGGCAGAAAGGTCAGTAACTCAGCAACATTAGTGGCTATTCCCTCAGACATGTCTGTTTTTGTGAGTCAATTTCTCTTTCCCCTGCTGCCACCAATTACCCAAGGGAGTATTTTTATATCAGAAAACACTTAATGACAAGATCCTGTATCTATTGTTTAAACTGTCTTTAAGAAACAAGCTGATCTTTTGATCTATCACCACCCAGGTGGGGGCAAAGCTGTCTCATGAAGCCAACTTTTCTTTGATGCTGGCCAACCTATAGATGGCTGTTTGGGGGTTGGGGGCTGACCCCTGGTTCAAGCAGCTATGGTCAGGATAACAGAGCTCAGAGACACCTCTCCAATCCACTGGTGCAGAATCCGCTCTCAAAAAATACTTTTTTGAAGGGAAGTGGCCCATGGAGGTACAAAAGAAATGTAAGATCTGGTCCCTGCCCATAAGAACTTTGTCATCTAGGAGTAGAAGGAAAATATATATAGAACAATTTTATATGGAGATACACACAGACACAGACAGACACACACACACACACACACACACACACACACACATACACACAAATAGATATTTGGGAAATATATATGGAATAGGACAGCATTATATTCAACAGCCAAGTATCCTAATACAGTAAAGTATCCTTTGTTAGATAAATAAAATTAGAGGCCAGGAGCGGTGGCTCACACCTGTAATCCCAGCACTTTGGGAGGCCAAGGTGGGTGGATCACCTGAGATCAGGAGTTTGAGACTAGCCTGGCCAATGTGGCGAAACCCCGTCTCTACTAAAAATACAAAAATTAGCTGGGCATGGTGGCAGTGCTTGTAATCCCAGCTACTCAGGAGGCTGAGGCAGGAGAATCGCTTGAACCCAGGAGGCGGAGGTTGCAGTGAGCCAAGATTGCACCATTGCACTCCAGCCTGGACGACAAGAACACAACTCCAGCTCCAAAAATAAATAAATAAATAAATAAAAATAAAAATAAATAGAGATTATTACATTATCAATAGCCTTTTTTCTTCCCTAATGAGATATCTTGGCCTATATGAATTCACTTTCATTTCCATGTTTCTTTTGAGCAGTTCCAGGATTTAGCTTCTAATAGGGAATGTAGTAGTTAGGTTTGTTAGGGTTGTAAGCATAGCAGGGTAAACTGAGGCTTTTTTCCCCCTTGCCACCTTTCTGTACCTCTGTAGTTATAGAAAAAAATAGAGGATATAGAAAAAATATTTGTAAAAACCTACTGTTTAGGGAGAAGCAATCTAAGCATGGCACCTTTTATGTTCACCTTTTAAAAGAAACCTTTGTAATGGCACAATGTCAGGGCCATAGGTTCTCATGAGAAACAGCTATGTTATGTTACTAGAAGTATAAAAAATTGAACCCAACTGGGAGTCTTTGAAGATAAACAAATCCCTAAGGTGAGGTGTGTTTAATTTCAGGAATTTGGGAGAAGAAATCTCAGTTAAGAGAAGAAGTTCCCATACCTTTTCCCCATTGAGAAGCCTAGACCCCTCTTCTCCCTCCCCTCCCAGGAGTCTGCAGTCAGTGGGGAGGAAAGCCAGAGGCATCCTGAGAATGCCTGACACAGCCAAAACTGCCCAATCACTAGAAGAATCTTAGGGCCTGGAGTCAAATTATTTTTATAGGAAGGAAAATGTTCCCTGGAAAAAAATGGGGAAAGTAGAGGCATTAAAATGGCAAAGGGGGACATGGGGAAAAAGGCAGAGGGTGGAAGGAGGGGAAGAGAAAGAAGGGTGGGTGAAGAAGAAAGGGCATGTCCTCAAGGAACACCCTAAAAGGCCTGGGCAGTGAGGTCTCACCTTTTGTGCATTGTAAAGGAAAGAGGAGCTAGAGTGGGCCCACAATGCTTGATTTCCTCTCCTTGGTTGGGTAAGCTTTGAGAACAAGACAGAAGCCCTTCAGTGAAAACTGGCTTCACTCTTCCTCCAAACACTGGGTGCTCTTTGTTTGAGGAAGCATGGAAAAGAAAGATGGAAGGGAGGAAGGATAATTCTGGTCTCCCATGGTCAATAGGCAGGCATGGGTCAGTTTCTTCAAGGGTGCTGAGATGGTGTAAAACAGACTGGGGGAAGAATAATTGGAAGGCATACCTGGAATCAATAGCTCCAAATCATCAAGTCAAAAATGCATGAAATGTTTGGGTGGAGAAACAGGCACAGACAGGGTGCCTCTTCAAGTCGGCATTATCTGTTACAGAACAAACTGAATATATAGGCATCATTTTAACACTGCATAGCCAAAGAGTCCCAGAAAAGTTTCTGGTAAGCAGGAAACGGTGAATGGAAATCAATCATCACTAACTCGATATGCATAAAATATTACTATAGTCTCATTGTTTAATATTCTGCCTTTACTGACTTTAATGAATATAATCTTATTTGCCATGAATTTTATAGATTTATGCGTGACCTCAGCTTTCCTAATCCAATTTTTCTCATAAGGTTTACATATTCCTCAATGAGAAATTCTTCCAAGATAAAAGTTTTCACAAAATCTCCACAGTTGGTCATGACCAAAATATTATTATGGCCAAGTGGTGGAGCACTGCCATTAGCTGACAAATAAGTTAGAGGTGTGGCAGATATTTTGAGAGGATAATAATAATGGCCCTTATTTATCGATTACTACTTACAGCCTCTGTGCTCTACAGTCTCTCATTTAATCTTTCCAACAACACGGTGAGGTGTTGTTATCCCCACTTTGCAGATGTGAAATCTGAGACAAGGTAAGTGTGAGTGAGTTGCTCAAAGTTTCATTAACTAATAAGTAGCAGAGAGGGGGTTTGAACCTAAACCCCTCTGAATCTGAAGCGTGTATGTGCCGCCGGAAGGTGGGGCGGTGGAGAGAGCTTGTGATGGGCCTGGAGGGATGGGTGGGAATTTTATGTGGAAAGTCAAAGAGGAGAAATCCAAACTGGGCCTGAGAGGGAGGAGTAAGGGCAAGGAGGGAGAGCTGGGGAGGCCAACCTCCTTGGGACAAGGTTCACTCCAGAACCCAGCTAAATCTGAAGATGGAAACTGAGTGAGGGCCAAATGAGGGAGCCCTGGAACCACAGGCTGAGGAGTTTCCACATGATTCATCACCGCAAAGGGTGTTCTTGGGATTTCTAGTCTTCGTTTGAATGATGCAAGCAGTTCATCTCATTTAAGAATCCTTTAGGCCATTTTAAACGTGATTGTTTTTAGCAACAATGATTTTGGCAGGAGGTGAAGAGGCTGAAGTGTAGAGGGAGGGAGGAATAGGGATAGAGAGAGTATGGTGGTTCAGTAGGCTAAAGGAAAATATTTTGATAAAAGTAATCACTCATGTAAACTGATTTTCCTAATTTAATTTCCCTGGGACAATGTCAGGCCCTGCAAATACAGGGAGAGGAGCAAGGGAAGAACAAATGGATTCTTTCACTTCTGCAGAAGCCTTCAGCTTGGATTCAGTTGAGAGGTACATGGTGGCTGATTTTTGCAATCAAGCTGAGGAGTTTTCATCTTAAGCGTGGACCTTCATAGCTGATCATGGCAGTTGACTTCTGTTTCCAAATCAACTATCCTCGCTCTGGGGAGGTGAGCTCTTGGAGTGGACTGCTGGTTGTGAGTCCTGTTTCAGGAGACCATTTAGTCAGGGCAGCGGAAACTGGTGGATTTTATTCAGGGCCTCTGTGCCAGACACCTATTTATGTTATGTCATTTGGTTCCCCCAATAATCTTGTAAAATTACAATTCCTCTGCAACAGCTGTGGAAACAGGCTCAGCACAAGCACCAAAGAGTACAGAGCTAGAAAGCAGAGGAAAAAGGATTTGAACCTGACTCTTTCTAACTCCAAGGTCAGTGCTCTTTCTTCCCTATCACTGTAGACTGCAGGTTAAAACAAACAACCAAACAAAAATTAAGCACAGGAGACAGGGAGAGGGAGAAGGAGGAAATACCACGATTAGATTCTAAGGAGAACAAAAGAAAAAAAAATCGAAGAAGTTTGCCTAGTTTAGATGCAAGGTTAGGTTAAGACCTGTAACTTTTGGCCCCCAGTGGAGGGGTCAACATTGAGCTGGGGGCTGACAAATGTTCTGCTCTCCTCCAGAATTTGACTCTTCTAAAAGAAATCTCTCCACACCCCATCTTTCTCTCTCTCTCTCTCTGTCTCTCCTTCCCAGAAAGAAATGAACCTGAAGCACCCCTCATGATGATGTGAGCATGCTGGATTGCTGCAAGGGCCTTAATCCCTGGGAGATTTATATCTGTGACTTCACTATGAAAACAAAACTATCTTCCCCGCCCTGTCAGGGTGCAACAATTAGAAAAGAATGTGAGGTTCACTTTTGACGAAGCATGTGGTTCATAATAGAGCCTCTTTTACCAATGGGATGATTTGTAGCTAAAATATAAAAACCATGGGCTGAAAAGGAAAAGAATAAAGGAAACATAACAGAATTCCTATTACCCCTCTTCAGAACAGGGAAACAAAGGCTAAGCTTTGACAATGAACTATAATACATTTTTGAATATTTTGTTCTGCATTAAGATGCAGTATTTTTTTCTGCATTAAGACTGTAAGTCATTGTGCACTTGGAAGTTGGTTTTGTATTAATTTACATAGGATGGACCTACTTTCCCTGTAATTATAAAAACAACTCAAGACATGCATGACAGGTGTTCAGAGAATGCCACTGATTTCTGAGCCACTGCAGATAATTACACATTACTATGGATGGTATGAGGACTTGATCTGATCCCATTCTACACCTGTGAGGATAATGGGACTTCCACCCCTTAGGTCACGTGGGCATAATGACTTCAGGTACTCTTAAGGCAATACAGTCTTAAGCCAATGAGGGTCATAGCAGTAACAAGCTAGAAACTGAACAGTTAGGTAGTCTGGAGGCAGTAGGGCTCGGGGTAATAGTCAAGGCCCAGGCAAGATGCAGACTCAAACAGTCTGAGGTTGTCATGATCAGAGATATCAGAAAAGACTGAAGACAGTCATAGAACCAAGGAGAGCTCCATGGGAGCTAGCAGAATTTTCAAAACCTACTACTATCTGCTCCTTAACATGGTAGGGGCCATGTTTTGCACCCTACTCCGTTCCCCAATATCTGCCATAGATCCTTACCCTAGAGCCATGCACATCAGGGGTTGGTTGAACACCTGAAGTCTTTGATCATCATTTACACTCCTGGGCATCAAGTCTATGCTACCAAAAGAAATCCCAATGGGAAAAAGCCATCTCCTAGCTTTTCGAGTAGCAAAATTATCTAGGAGCTCATAACCTTTCCATTTCCATAGCTGAAATCTGCCTGACATTCTCCACTTGGAGTTGAAGTCCAGTTTGATTGAGGTGGGGTAGGTGCTTCATTTTCTAAAAATGGACTGGTTTGAATCCCAGTGTGGTCTAAATTTAGAAACTGAGACCTTGACCTCCTTTTCAACTTTCTGCTCCAGAGAAAGTTACTAATAATCAGCTGCCTAACTATACCAAACCACTTTGGAAGCTCAGTTGAGCAACACACATACTAGAGTTGGTGTTATATGAAGCAGATTGACAGGGTCCTTTCTCAAGGGTAAAACAAATGCTTAAATCATTTCATATTTTTCTCCTTCCTTCCCCTGAGCTTCTGCAATAATTCACATGCATTTCTGTTAGTTCTTATCATGTATTGTTTTAATTACTTGATTTTTAAACTGTGAACTCTTTGTGGATATAGATCAAGCTTAGAGCCTGAGACATAATAGAACATTATATAACAGTTGCTGATGATCGCTTGAGCCCAGGAGTTTGAGACCACCCTGGGCAACATACTGAGACCCCATTTCTATATTAAAAAAAAAAAAAGAATTTGATGCTCAGCTGTACAAAGTGCAGTTAGTGAACAGCCTCCATCGGCAGTGCCTTCAGATTGCATCCTGGGCATTGGAACTGATTCCACGCTCTGCTGCAGCTCCCAGGCAATGACTGAGCTTGGTGGGGGCACTAGGGTGTGTCCATTTCTGCCCAATGTGGAACTCTTCTAGTGACCATCTGTGTTCTAGGGTTTCCATTGGGTTGAGCTGAGGTTTTCCTGGCCCCATTTTGTTTCCTCTTCCCTTGTATTTCAGATATCAGATAGTCATCACAGTCTGAAGACTTTCTATGCCCCATGCTACTCTCTCCCCTTTTATCTTTCACAGACTTCACTTCCCAATAAATCTCTTACACTCCTATCTCCACCCCCTGAGTCTGTTTCCCAGAGAATCTGTACTAACACACCTACACAATGCCTCGGGCAGATATATTATCTTCCTTAAGGCATGATGGAGAGATTTCATTAACTTGAATGCACAGTGTCTCCTACCACAACTGTAGCCTTGTTGAAATGCCCCCCGAAGAAAGCCATTGGATCCTCATGTTGTTCATGCAAAAATGCCATCTCATGGGGGTGGCTAGACCAGAGAATGGGGTATTCTAAGTCAGCACGCCCGACACTGGCTCTTTGCAAGCTTGGATCACAGCCTGAAAGAAACCTGAGCACTCCTCCATGGGTAGGGAGGAACACTGAACACATTTGGAGTTGATAAGGGAAACAACTGCATTTGAATGAGGTTTAAGAGGGTTCTTGGATGAGACCCTTAAGAAGTCTAGTGCTTTTCTTTCACTTTGGCATTTTACATTTTTTGGCACAAGATATGTTAATGCTTGGAATGAAGTTATCACAAGATACTTGTTTTGCCAAAGAACCAACTACTGCTTCAAGACTTACATCCCCTTCATCTCTTGTTTGCTTCTGCCTTGCCACAGATGCTGCACTCCTGTGATTTCTGGTAGTCCCACTGGTAGCCAACAGTGAGACAGGTGGAAGTCGAATTAAAGATATAGCCAAGGAAATCAAAAAGCCTGAGTCCTATTACTTATCCACTTGCTGCTTGCAATTTGGCATCTTTGATGACTGTTGGAACCCCTCTCCTTATTATGAGGCATTTCAGCTGGACAGCAGACACAGACTTCTTTTATTATATAATGCCTGATATGGTTTGGATGTTTGTCTCCTTCAAATCTCAGGTTGAAATGTGATTTTCAATGTTGGAGGTGGAGCCTGGTGGGAGGTGTTTGGATCATGGGGGCGGATCTCTCAAGAATGGCTTAGAAGCTCTGCCCTTGGTTATGAGTGAGTTCTCACTCTGGTAGTTCACACAAGATCTGGTGGTTTAAAAGAGTGTGGCACCTCCCCTCTCTTGCTCCCACTCTCACCATGTGACATGCTGGCTTCCCTTCCCTTCCACCATGATTGTAAGCTTCCTGAGGCCATAGATGGAGGATGCTGGAGCTGTGCTTGTACAGCCTGCAGAACTGTGAGCCAATTAAACCTTTTTTCTTTATAAGTTACCCAGCCTCAAATATTTCTTTATAGCAACACAAGAACAGCCTAATACAATGCCTCAATACTGGATGCTGAAAACATAATTTCTTCAGCTGTGACTTTGTGTGCTCAACTACATGGAAAACAAGGAAAATTTTAAAAAGCCTCAATTCAGACATGCTTTAAGTTAATACAACAATAGGATGGCTGGTGCAGTTTTTTTTAATACTAGCTTTTCTTTTTCTTTTTTTAACTTTTAAGTCCAGGGGTACAAGTGCAGGTTTGTTATACAGGTAAACTTCTGTCATGGGGGTTTGTTGTACAGATTATTTCATCACTCAGATATTAAGCCTAGTACCTATTAGTTATTTTTCCTGATCCTTTCCCTCCTCCCACTCTGGTGCACAGTTTTAAGAAGCAGAATATGTTGACAGAGCTGACAGCTTCCTCCATAGTGCCTTCCGTGACCTCTCCTTGGCTCCAGCCACACCAGTCATTCATCAACCCCATAGGCCCTTGGGCAGGAGTCTGTATAACTCCAGTTGGTTTTGCATATTTTTATGCCCTGTCTAGGAGTTGGAAGGAACTAGAGAGGTTGTTATAGAATAACCTCTCTTTGAAGGCAGGAAGCCCCTCTCATATAGAGTAGGCATCTCTTAATCAGGCATTAGGTTCTAAAGTCAGCATGTAGGGCAAAATCAGGTGTTGTCAACATCACCTTTGACAATCCTGACATGAGAGACTTGCAGGAGCTGAAGCAATGAAGGTGGGGGTTGGGTGATAAGCAGAGCTGTTTCCCTGGTCTCACTCTTACCCTTGGGCATAAACAGCCTTATAAGTGGAATGGCAGGGAGGATCATCTACACTATCTAAAATTTTTTAAATGTTTATGTGAAAGTTACTCATGTGTATTTTATTAAATTAAACTATTTCACCAGGTTTGTTACAAAAATTATCAGCTTCCCCACCTTCACTTTCCCTTTCCCAGAAGCAATGATTTTCAACTGAAATGACTGACCGTCCATACATGCTTGTATTGCTACTTTTGGGGTTTTCATTTTTAGGCATTATTTATTGATTTCCTACCATGATGGAAGACAGAGAATTTAGTTCTCTTTCATTCCTCCTCCCCACCAACCACCACACACTTTTTCAGTTTCCCCATCCTTCCATTGCAGTTATATTATAATTTTGGTTGAATCAATATTCAGCGGTTACATTTTTATAACTATGTTAGTGGTTTCCACAGCTGAACCATGTTGTAAACATTTTTCCTTTCCTGAACAACCTTTTATTTTCCCTAGAGTTAATAATTATTTTTGGTCTTTTTGCTTGCTTGGTTTTCTATATACTTACATTAAAGTAACTTCAAACTCTTCACTAATTGTCCCAATCTCCTGCCCGTATGTTCAAACGTATTGATGGTCAGTCAATTTCATCTCAGAGAATCTCCTGGAGCCTTCTGGCCTGTTCCTATATGGTCTGGTATTATAACTGCTGTCCTGGCTCACCCTTCCATATCATTCTGGGCATATCTTTGGCCTTTATACTGTGTTGGATCTTCTCTTTCCTGTACCCCATGTCCTTTTCTTTTTGGCTTAATCCCCTGTTACGATGGAGCACACCTTACAGAAACTTCTTAAGAAAGGATGGATAGAAAGTACATTTTTTGAAATCATGCATGTCTGAGAATGTTCTTATTCTATCCCATTTTACTGATAGTTTGTCTGAGTATAGAATTTCAGGTTGTAGATTGTTTTTGCTCAGAATTTTGAAGGTATTGCTCCGTAGTTCTAACTTCCAACATTGCAATTGCAAAGTATGATAAAATTCTAACTCCTGTTTCTTTGTAAGTGTATTTTCTGTCTGAAACCCTGTTGTATCTTATCTTTGTCCCCAGCATTCTAAAATTTCATAATAATTTACAGTTATATTGGTATGTTTTTATTCATTGGGTTGGGCACTTTGTGGTTCTTTCAGTGTGGTAACTCATGTCTTTCAATTCTGGAAAGTTTTCTTAAATAATTTATGTGTTGATTTTCTTCACTGATTTTATCTATTCCCTTTATCTGTGTCACCTATTGTTTGCATATTTGACTTCTTAAACTATTTTTTCTTTTTTTCTTCTATTTTCCATCTCCTTATCTTTTTGCTCTATTTGCTGAAAGATTTCTTCAATTTTATCTTTCAATCCCTCTGTAGAGTTTTTTAGTTTGATTCTCATATTTTTAATTTCTAAGAGCTCTTTTTTCTCTATGACTATTTCTTTTTAATAAAACATCCTGATGTTGTTTCATGATTGCAATGTCTTCTCCCTAAAGATATTGACATAGGACTGGAATGTACATATACAGTCATGTGTCACTTAACAGCAGGGATATATCTGAGAAATGGATGGGTAGGTGATTTCATTGTTGTGAAAACATCGCAGAGTGTACTTACACAAACCTAGATAGTGTAGATTACTATACACCTAGGCTATATGGTACAGCCTATTACACCTAGGCTACAAATCTGTACAGCATATTATTGTACTGAGTACTGTAGGCAATTGTAACATAATGGTAACATAATGGTATTTGTGCATTTAAACATATTTATACATAGAAAAGTTACAGTAAAAAAATACACAGGCGTTATAATCCTATGGGACCATCATGATATATGCAGCCGGTTACTGACCCAAACGTAGTTATACAGCACATGATTGTGCATATGCTCTTTTCTCTTACAAAATCTTCACTTCCTCTAAATTGATTTATTTTTGTGTTTGTTTCCAACCAACAGAAGCAGGATACACATTCTTCTCAAGTGCACTTGAGACATTCTCCAGGATAGATCATATGTTAGGCCACAAAACAAGTCTCAACAAATTTAAGAAGATTGAAATAATATCAAGTATCTTTTCTAACCACAATGGTATGATAAAAATTAATAACAGGAGGAATTCTGGACAATTCACAAATATGTGGAAATTAAATGACATGCTCCTGAACAATCAACCAATGGGTCAAAGAAGAAATGTAAAGGAAAATTTAAAAATATCTTGAGACAAATGAAGATGGAAACACAACATTCTGAGACTTATAGGATGCAGCAAAAGCAGTTTCTAAGAGGAAAGTTTACAGCAATACATGCCTACATTAAAAAAGAAGCATCTCAAATAAACAACTTAATGTCATACCTCAGTAAACAAGAAAAAAGTAAAAATTAAACCCAAAATTAGAAGAACAAAGGAAATAACAAAGATCAGAGCAGAAATAAATGAAATAGAGACTAGAAAACAATAGATAAACAAAGTGAATAATTGGTTTTCAAAAACATAAACAAAATTGACAAAACTTTAGCTAGATTAACAAAGAAAAATAAGTAAAATTAGAAGTGAAAGAGGGAACATTACAACTGATACCACAGAAATACACAGAATCATAAGGGACTACTATGAATAATTACACAGCAGCAAATTCGATAACCTAGAAGAAATGGGTAAATTCCTGGAAACATGTAACATACTAAGACTGAATCATGAAGAAATAGAAAATCTGAACAGATCAATAATGAGTAAGGAGATTGAACCAGAAATAAAAATATTCCATCAAAGAAAAACTCAGGTTTTGCTTCAAGGCTAAATTCTACCAAACATTTAAAGAAGAATTAATACCAGTTTTCTCAAGCTCTTCCAAAAAAATTGAAGAGGAGGAATTCTTCTGAACTCATTTTACAAGCCAACATTACCCTGACACCAAAGCCAGACAACGACACAGCAAGAAAAGACAATTACAGGCCTATATGCCTAATGAACAAAGATGCAAAAATCTTCCACAAAATATGAGCAAACCAAATTCAATAGCACATTAAAAAGACCATTCACCATAATCAAGTGGGATTTATCTTTGGGATGCAAAGATAGTTTGACATATGCAAATCAATAATTGTAATATACTGCATTAACAGAATGAAGGAAAAAACATATGATTATCTCAGTAGATGCACAAAAAGCATTTGACAAAGTTCAACATCTTTTCATGATACAAACTCAACAAACTAGATAATGTACTTCAACACAATAAATGCCATATATAACAAGCCCACAGCTAACATCATACTAGTGCAAAGTTAAAAACTTTTCCTCTAAGATCTGGAACAAGACAAGGATGCCCACTCTCACCATTTCTATTCAACATAATACTGGAAATCCTAGCCAAAGCAATTAGGCAAGAAAAATAAAAGGTATCCAAATTAGGAAAAAGTTAAATTGTCTCTGCTCATAGATGACATGATTTTCTTTCTAGGAAACCCTAAAACTGTCACACACACACACACAAAAACTTGTTAGAATAAATGAATGCAGTAAAGTTACAAGAAACAAATCAACATACAAAAACCAGTAGTATTTCTATTGCTCACATTAGAAGCTTTCCTCATATGTCTGATGGTCTTTGCTTATGTTTACATGTTTGAGGCACTAAAAAACTGATTAAAGGCTTCAAAACATGGATGGTTCTTGTTGAATATAGTTTCTTTATAGGGTGATCTGGCTGGAACTCCCAATGTCAATATCTTAAGATGTTTCCTCTTGAGCTAGTCAGGTTTCCCAGAGAAGGTATGTCCAATCTTCTGCCTGTAAGGTGAACGCCTGGATTCCAGTGTTCTGGTAGCTGATTGTTTTGGAAATTTTGTAGTATAAATCCAGGTCCCTCTCTGCTTTCCCAAAGCTGCCCAAGGATGTAGTTTTCTCTGTTTTGTTATTATTTACCACATGCTTCCAATACATTGCTATAATTGTCTCTTTTCTCATTCTTCTCACTCTTGATTTAAAATATCCAGGAGTTTGGGATGGAGTGAAAATAGAAGAATGCATTCAATCCATCATCTGAACCAGAATTCACGATTTTTGTTCTCTTTTCATTTTTGGCTTAACACAAAAAAAATGGATTCATATAATTTATACAATCATAAACATTTTCTTTCAAGGGTTTATAGTGATATTTGTTGAGTATCCTACAGTTTATAATTTTTTTCCACTCTAGATCCCATTTGGTTTTTACTATGTCCTAGTTTATAGAAACTATTATTCCTCATTTTTAAGTATGAGAAAACTCAGGTTTAGAGAAGGTGTACCCTATTCAATTTTCAACACTTGGTAAGGAGTTGAGATAAGACTCTAAAACCAGATTTCCTGACTCCAAATTTGACTTTTCTTTTGTCACCTGCATTAGGCATTTTTTGTGAACAATTTCTGTGAGTTGAACTAGTCAATCTGCAATGCAGCCTTTTTCACCAGTGGATGGATGGTATTCAGCTGTCTTGGATGAAGCATAATGGGGTTGTAAAAGTTGAGGAATTCTGAGTCCAGGATGTTCGATGGTGTTGAAGTTGTCCTTGGTGACGGCAGGTAGGCTATGAGTGAGATGCCAGAACTCCCAAAGAAGGATGGTAGTGACTGATGGGAGGTCAACAGATGACAGCAACAAGGCAGGCAGAAAGAACATGGTGTATCTGAGCAGCCTAAACCTCAAAGGAGGAAGAGATCTTAGTTTAGGTAGATGGTAGATGTGCAAAGAGAAAACTGGTGAAGGCTGACTTTGCAAAAGGTTGACCCTCCCTCCTGGTCCCTGTAAGAATGAGGTCTATCACAGAATTAGGTCTTACAGAATCCAAATAAGACAAGGAGGGGGAGGAAACATTGGGTGTATAGATTGAAGATGCAGATGGGATAATGATGACAGAATGAGGTTTGGAAAGAATTGGGATGAGATTTAGTGAAAAGAAGAGTTGGGAGAAAGTAGGTTCAGAGCAATTCAAGGTTGTGTATGTGACCTTGAGTGAAATAATAAAAATCCTTGCAACCGGAGTAGTTGAGGATAGCAGCAAGGCACTTAGAGCTTTGTTTCAGTTTCTTCCTTTTTCCAATGGAAGCGTGTCTGTCTTCACTTGTAGCATGTCCTGGCTTGCCAGCCTGGCCCACAGGGCTCTTTCTCGTCTGTGACCGCCAAAGGCATTGCGTGAAGGATTTGGTCTGAAGCCAAAGTAAATAGCAGCTGAGAGACACACAACAGTTGGTGTCTGGCTCAGATGACTCTGGCGCCTTCCTAGACAACCCTCCTCCCCTCAAAATGTCTGCTTGGCTCAATTAAAATGAAAATTAACATTTGTACAGTGCTTTGGGGTTTACCAGCCACTTCCACACAAAGCACTTAATTTCATCCTACCAACTATGCTGGTGGTAAGTATTATGATTCCCATTTTACAGGTGAAGAAATCCTCAACTCCCTCCATGACAACTGAGTTACATTCAGTAATTCCATTAACTCACCCTGAACATCAGCTTTCTTCGTAATAAAATGGAGGTAAGACCTATCATGAAGTTGTTTTGAGAATTAAATAGGATTATATGTATACAATGCTTACACACAGTTGACATTCCATAAATGTTCATTCTATAGCCCCACTTAAATGAGTCATCCCAATTGGAGTCTCCATCTGCCCTTGCCAATAAGGAACAAGCCATTTCTAAAGGGTGAAAGGAATAATTTATAAACATGCAGCTTTAGTGACTGTGATATATTATGAGGATGGCCCCAGAAATTTCTTCCATTCCTAGATACATGCTTCTTTGCAATGTTAATTTGTCATCCAATAAAAGGCAGAGTCTATTTCCTCTGCCCCTTGAATTTTGGCTGGCACTATGATGTGCTTTGATCAATGGAGTGTGGCAGAAGTGATATTGAGCCCTGAGTGTCTGCTTTCACCTTCTTGATGCCCTGTGACTCCCAGGCTTAAGAAAACCCAGACTGGTCTCCTTGAGGATGAGTGATCACATGGGGAGAGTGTCCTACTCATCGCAGTAGTTCCAGTCATCTCCACTGAGGCCCAAGACATGTGATTGAGGCTGGCTGGGACCAGTGAGTCTTTCTCCAACTCCCCACACCTTCACCTGCCAACTGACTGCAGTGAACATGACCTCAGGTGAGACTGGCAGAGGAACTGCCCAGCTGAACCTGGTCCAAATTACAGAAGCATAAGCAAATACATGGTTTACATGGTTGCCATTGTAGGCCACAAATTTTGAGGTAGACTGTTGTGAGGAAATAGATAAGCAATACATGATTAAGGTGAGACAGAAGGAATACGTTTAGAGGGTAAGATTGTACAGATACTGAACAGGGGTATAAAGGGAGCTCACAGCATCTTTCTCCTGTAACTATGGTTGATTGTTATAAACCTAATGAATTTGTGAAGACCTACTGCTCTGACACACGTAATTCTTTGGATAAACAGATATGCTATAATCTTACATCCAGGGAGTTCCAAGCTGCGAGTCTCATTAACTTCCACTTCATCCTTATGACCAATAAAGGGTCAGACCATCTGTGTCTGATAGAGGGTCTTGGGAATATCCCCGACATCATCCTCAGTCAAGCTTGGGGCCAAACCTCTCAGTCCTTGATCTCTATCAATCCTTGTGGCCATGTGGTGGGAGCATGCTCACCTCATCATCATCTAATCAGCTCCTCAGAGATCTCCAAATTGTTCTGGAGGAAATAATGCTCAGAAAAGTGCATGTGGAAGCAGGCAGGATGGAAATAAGGTATTTCAGCATAAGCTGAACTGATTATTCCAGACCTGACCCTATCTGGGCCAATTTAAGCATTTCAGAGGAATTTTGGTTTGGAGAGGCTGAGATAATCCCTGAAGTCCTTTACAACCAAAGTGAAATGTCAGAAGCAGATTGTTCTTCTCTGAGCAGGGAAGTCCATGGCGTAGTTCTCAGAGTACCTGGTAGTTTCTACCCTGAACTTGCCCACAGACAGGGAAGAAGGCCGAAGTGACTTCATGCAGTGAAAACAAACCACATTCTCCCTGAAAATCAAAAAAAGAAGCTGGTTTCTGAGAAGTTAGTCCATGGGCCAATGGGAAAACACTAGTAAAATCCACATGCTTTGGGATGCAGGTTGCTGTGTGGATTCTAAGAGTCCTCCCTTCCTTCTTAGGTTCAGTCCCAGTGCCACCATCCCTAACGCACTAGGATCCGTTTTATTAGGTTGGTGCAAAAGTAATCACGGGTTTTGGCATGACTTTTAATGTAACCCGCGATTACTTCCGCACCAACATCATAGTTAAATCTCTCTCACTGCCCCTCTTGTTCTCTTTGCCAACAGCAGAGATGAGGTGAAGGAGTCAGGGAGAGCAGAAATGGCTCTGGTTTCTGAGCTCTGCTTTCTCTACACAATTTCAATGTCCATGAGTGTGGGGAGGAGAGAGGGTGAGGCTGCCAGCTGGAGCCACCACTGCTCAATGCTAAGTGCTTGGAGTGTGGTACGCAGCCCACCCATGTGCCCCGCTAGCCAGCCAGCAGCATTTATGGAGGCTCCAAGGGGACTCAGCCTGCTGGAGATGACACCAGGGATAAGGCAGTCTGGCTCCAGCATGGACCTGTTGCATGAATTTATGCAGGTTAATTAAATGAACATTTCTGAGGCATGCCACAGTTTACATTATGCTTTCAAAAGTACTTTTGAATGAATCCTCTCAAACCCCCCAACACATATGTGACACATGATACATTTTTTTCATATTTAAAAGATGAAGAAACCGAGGTCCAGAGAGGCAAAGTGGTTTTCCAAAGTCACCACATGTCAGATATCATCAGAATCTGTTGCCTCCAAGCCCTTTGCTTTTCTTTTTTTTGTTGTTGTTTAAAGCATCCAGTTATTTTATTCAGTCATTTCCTGAGCATGCTGGATGCAAAGCCCAGGTGCTTTTCATACCACACTGAGCCACCTCTTGTATATTTACTTCTCTGAGCCTGAGTTCCATCATCATTAAAACAACAACAATTTTATTGTGTGAGGTAAGCATGTTACCTGTGTTATCTCATTTAATCCTTAAAATAACCTATGGGCAGAAACTATTTTTATCCCTGTTTTACAGATGAGAGAATTGGGGCTTAGAGAGATTAGAAACCTGCCCAAGCCAAAGCCCATACTCCTAGCCATCTTGCTATATAAGTTCCTAACTGTCATATGGAATCCCTACCCACCTCACTAGGTGATACTGAAGATAAAATTAGGTGGTGCATGAGAAAATGTTTTTTGGAAGTTAAACATGTGTAGCATAAATATAAAGAAAAATAAAAATCTATACTCCTGAAGATCTTATATAACAAAGCTCAAAAGAACTCCCCCAAAAAACTGACACAACCACAAATCTTCACTGACATTAAGTAGCAGAGACAGCTATATATAAACAACCTGCAACAGGAGGGTCCTAGAACCCAGAAACATTAGTCCTGGAGGACTTCCTGAAAGAGGTGAGTTTTGGCTAAGTTCCTGTCAATGATGCTGGCATAGACTTTAAGAGAGGAGGCTGGGCACAGTGGCTCATGCCTGTAATCCCAGCACTTTGAGAGGCCAAGGCAGGCGGATCACCTGAGGTCAGGAGTTCGAGACCAGCCTGGCCAACATGAGGAAACGCTATCTCTACTAAAAATAAAAAATTAGCCAGGCGTGGTGGTGGACACTTATAATCCCAGCTACTCGGGAGGCTGAGGTAGGAGAATCACTTGAACCTGGTAGGTGGAGGTTGCAGTGAGTCAAGATCATGCCACTGCACTCCAGCCTGGGCAACAGAGTGGTGAGACTCCGTCTCAAAAAAAAAAAAAAAAAAGAGAGGAGAGGCATTCCAAGCAGAAGCTTTGGCCAGCAGGGCCACACTGCTCCATTGAGCAGGTGTCCAGGCAGGAATAGAGATTCTGGTTAGAGTGGGTGGAAGTAGACTGGGCTCTAAGGCCATAGAAATATGTGTGTGTGACAGATTGGGCCACTCGTCCCCCACCCTCCGCAGTGTTGTACACAATAGCTTCCACATTATCCTAAACACAGACCACAACTCATCCACTGAGCAGTTTTTGCTGCTACAATCCTCAATCTCCTGAAAAATCAAAATACACTCTCTGATCTTGGCACGAACGCTTGCTCTCACTTGTGGGCCTTTTCCATGGACTTTTATGTCTCTGTTTATTTTGTGTTCCATGAGTGGCTCATGCCTTTAAAGGAAATGCACTAACCTTGGCCTGTCATTATGGTCCTGTGCTCGCCCCGCTCCTGGGATGGGTGAGCCTGGGCTTTTAATTTGCTGTGATGGGAGATAATTGTTGCTTGAGTTTCCACCTCTGAAAATAAACCGGGGTGGTGCTTCCCGGCTGGAAATCCACAGAAGCAAGCTCACCCCTGGGGCCTGTGCCAGGGGAGGCTTAAGCCATGGCTGGAGTGACTGATCTTAACATCCCTCACTCCTTTCCTTTTCTGGATTTCAAAACATACAATTAGTGTTTTCTTTAAGAGCCCAAGATGGCAAAGTTACGAAAGTTCGGGAGACTTTTCGATATTGTATGCAAGAATTCTGGAGGTGGGACTCCGGGAGACCGGTAACACATTTGATGGTGGAAGCTCTGTTATTCCAGGTCACTGTGTGAGGCAAGGTGGAGTGGAGCCCCCAGCCAACCGGCACTGAACATTTAATGAGATTGAGAAGTAAGCTCATTGTTAGCTACTAAGATTTGGGAGTTGTTTGTTGCCACAGCATAAACTAGCCTACCCTGACTATAAAAATACATGAAGCACTTAGCATAGTCCCTAGAGCATCACAGCCTCATAATAAGTGATAACTCTTATTTTGATAGAGCTGTCTTGAAGCAATCACAGAGTCTAGCACAGTTCTGAGCAAATGCTTGTATACTTTTTTACAATGACAGATGATGAGTTCAAAGTCAGCAGAGGCTATCAGAACCCAGGAAAATACTGGGCCAAAGAGAAATGAAACCCTTTCCAGAAATGGGAGAGAGAGGACTGCTATTTGCCCCACGTGTACAGTCAAGTCATCATATGCTCCAGTTTTCACTAACTAGAAACTTGTTCCCATTTTACTCTCAGTGAAGTTATTTCTGAGGCCTGAGTCTGATGCATTCTCAGCTCAGAATATCAGGTAACAGAAGCTAGATACCTGATCCCCAAATTTGTCATTAATTACTTAGTGCAGAAACCAAGGTGTCATAACGGTATTTTTTTTTTTATTTCGCTCAGTAAGTTATAAAACTCTAAGAACCTCAGTTACATTAGCGTAAAGGCAGCCGCAGTTTAAGAAGCTGACCATTTTTTCCAGGGCAGTATTTAGTGCCAAAAGGAGTTTATTACATTTATTACAAATAAGAAGAGGCAGTGCAGGTAGAAGTTAAGAGTGTGGCCTTGGGTGCCCACCCACAAGATGTAGGCTTACATTCTAATTCCTTAACTACAAGGTGGTATGGGTTTAAGAACTTAGAACTATTCTTTATGCACAGGGATCACTCAGTAAATAATAAGCCTCATTATACACACTAAATTGGTTGATGATTTTTAACATTTATATTATTGTTTTAGTCATTTATTTATTCAAAAAATATTTGCTTCAAACTTTCTCAGTGCCACTACCTCATTTAATCTTCTCAGTGACTCTATAAGATCAGGAGAATTGCTCTCACTTTATAAGTAATTAAATAGAGACACAGAGACAGTAATCTTAAGACCACATAGCCAGTTAAATGGAAGAGCTGAGTTTAAACTCAGAGCTTAAACAGGAAAATCCTACAAAGTCTTAGTTCATTGGGAAGTAGATCTTGTGAGTAAATTCAAAAATCTTCACAGCTTCTAAAAAGGGGGAAGAGATTGTTCTAATACCACCCAGCCCACTCTGAGGTCCAGTTTGTATGTGATAGGGATATTTAATATAGAAAGGTATGTTGACAAGGGTGTGAGTCATCTCCTGAAGATAAATACCATCTGTGCATGGAACATGTGGTTAAATAAGGGAAATGCCTGTCAATAAAGAGTGGCCATCTCCCCTGAAAGCCGTGCAGACCCAACACGGTAGCCAAGGGCCACTATTCATTGCTCTCTCACCCGAGAGGTCTCTTGAAGAAGGATGCAGAGTTGGACCTCGAAATCAGTCATTCAACACACGTCTAAATATTTTCTAGCAAGTTAAACACTCTCTCAGGCATCTTACCTTCATATAGCTTCATTGCATGATAAAGTGATTCTATCTCAGGAAAAAAAAATCATGGATAAAAAGAGAGACTTGCCTGTTTAGACTCTTGTCATTAACAATGCACACAAAGAGCTACTGTGATCACCGGTGTTTCCTGGACCAAAAAGGGGTAAAGAGGGCTGAAGTGTTTTATGAGTTAGCCCATTCCTTGATAACTTCAGCTTTTAAGTTTTGCCAGCTGCTGCCAAGCTGGAAAATTAGATGCATTGTATTTCATTATGTTTCATTCATTAATTCAACCAATGTTGCTTGGGCACCCTCTAATGAACTTAATGAGTGTGGCCAGGTTCTGTGAGTAAGGCAAAGATGAATTCCCTGCCCTGGGGGAGCTTGCAGTCTGGTAGGAGACAGAAGTACCCCAAACGAAGGTTCTAGAAAAGCAGGGCCAAACACAAAGTACTAGCTGCTGTCCAGGAGTGGAGTGGAGTCTGGACCGGAAGATGATGACAGTATTTGAGTCAGGTTTTACCAAAATACTTGTATTACTGGTAAGCTCAGTGTGCATTCTCTGGCTAAGCCCTGAGAGGTAGGGAACTGGAGTCCTGTGAAAGAACCTGCTTCCCTGCCACTGGGGCCCTGCACCTCCCTGGTCTCCAGCAGATGCTGCCTCTCCATTCAGCACAGAAATGGGAAGCCTACCCCTCTCCACCAGATCTCACAAGACCCCTCATCAGTAGGGCCCCTTCAGCCTCTGACTCACCCATTCCAGTGCTCAGTCTGAGGTGCCTGTGGGAAGAAAAGACCCATGGCTGGGTGGGTGCCTATCCTCTCTCTCTAGACTCAACACCACCTGCCTAAGCACAGACTCTTCCTTGATCTAAAACAAAAAGCCCCCATGTACATCCATTCTTTGAAACAATGCCTGGGGCTAGGGAAATGATCTCCCCTAGAGTGACTGTAATTCATCATTCCAAACTGAGAAACTGTAGAGAGTGGCAAATGCAAGCCGGAAGGGACTCTAGAACCATAGTCCTAAGCCAGGACCGTCCCAGGAAAACAGATCTGCAACCATTCTTGTTCCCAATTACATCCAGTCTCTGCTGGCCCTGCCACAGGCTCTGGGGACTCAGTGCTTTATGGGTGCTGCATTTACATTTGCTGGCCAAGAGATGCAAAAGAAAACCACGGTCAAATTTCAATTGCCTGCCTAGAAATATAAGACCAGTACCCAGGAAGTGGAATAAAGAGCTGGTTTAGGGGTTTGAACTTCCACCAAATTGACTCAACCACCATGTAACCGGAGGCCCCAGTTTTTGGGACATAGCTGTCTATAGTCTGATTGGTGGCATTTTTCAGGCAGAATAAGGAAATTATATCAGTCAAGAATGCATTTGTCCTAATTTGTACTGATTTGCTGCTGCCCGTTCAAAGGATCTTATTTAAGACCAGAGTAATTTGTTTTCTGTGCTGCCTTGAACAAAACTCCTCCCTGCACTTGAGTGTATAATATTTGTAGACATTTGTCTTCAGGCTAGTGCAGTAATCTTCCTTGTATGCAACTGGGTTTTCTCTGAAAAGACAGTTGTTTAAAGTTCAGCCCAACGTTTATTGACTTTTTTTGTGCTTGTATCTACAGAGAAATCATAGTCACTGGTTTGAACGGACTAATCAAGACCTATGAACTGCTGTCTGCACTAATATCCACTTTCCCAGAGATCAAAGCCACGTGGCTGGGGAGACAGACTTTCAGCTGCTTTTCTTGCATCCTTTTCTGATCAGAGTGATTTATCACTTGAATGCCATCATCGGGTCACAGGCTTTTTACTTCAGATATTTGGTATCAGACTGTTGAGTATCAGATGATTTAGCATTTGAGTTTATGCTTAATCTGTCTTATAAACAACCCTGTGATTTAAAAGAAAATGAAAGCCTCTTCTATGAGGAAAGCCTTGTCTATGGGACTCTAAGAAATGGGAGGAGGCAATATTTAGGAAATCCAGTAGGCCCCATTTAATCTCTCCTTCCTTTAACCCAGGGATAGACCAGCATGTTGTGATGAGGACGTTCTAGCCCTGAGCCAGGATGAAATGGTGCAGGATGACGGCATTGTTCCTCACTGTGCAGGAAGGAAGAACAGGGATCATTTGCCTCCATTTTTCAGAGATTCCTGGCTCCTCTTGACCCTGAACTCCCCATTGTATTTTTGGGAAGAATACCCACAGTACTTCCACAGACAGAAAAACCTCGAGGGCAAAGCCCAAATGTTATGGTTGCTATGATCTCTCTACTAACCTCAAAGAATAAACTACAACATTCTAAGCATATGGATCTCTATGTGGCCCCTGCCGGGAAAATTGTCTGTTCTGAATCTTGTACCAGCCCTTCAAATCCAGAACAGCTAGGTCCTAAGGTGGTGCTGAGCATGTAGAAGAAGGGTTGCAAACCAGCTTTCCTAGTTGCAATGACCACAGATCCTAGGGACCTCTTCAGTGTTAAGTTTCTCCCCAGACCCCACTGCTGCCCTGGGGGTTTGCCGGATATTGCTTCTTGCATCGAGGGCTGCCTTCTCTCACCTTTGCCCTGCCATTTGATGTCCCAAATCTTGAACAGGCCTGCCTGGCCTCACCTTGATAGCACCTTCACCATAGTAAGTATTCAGTATCTGGATTGGCAGACCACCAGGCGGACCCAGTGAGATTGACTGGTACCCAGTAGCAGCTCAATCCATACTCCATGAATGAATGAATGAATGAATGAGGATTGAAGGAAGTATGAAATTCCAGCCATGCTTCCCAGGGGAGGGTCTGCAGCCCTGACTCAGACAGAGACGGTAACAGGAGCAGTTTGAACCACCCATCACCACTCCAGCCTGGAGGCTCTATGGGAAGAGACCAGGAGCAAGGGAGAAAGAGTAGGCCCTTGCTCTGGACAGATCCTCTAGTGCTGCTGCTGTAGGGCCAGAGTAAGGACCCCTTGTGAGGATGAGAAAGGAAGAAGTGTCTCCTCCACAACCCGGGCTAAGTCCAAGCAACCTCAGCATTTCTTCATTCAGAACCTTTGCTCAGCCTAGGATGTGTTGAGGACATAACGAAGTGATGAGTGCTCCCCTGACTCTCAGGGGTCCCAAAGGGGTCATCTGTGGTCTGATGATCCTCCTGGCTAAATGGTTCCTACAGCTGTTGCTTAGGTTCAGAAGAAAAGCGGCTTCCACATACCCATACCTCATCTGCTAGAATTAACAACATTAAAAGATAAGGCTAGTGATGTCGCAGCCTCCGGACAGATCATCCTGGTCAGTCTACCTTAAAGATGGAACTTCATGGAAACGAAGGGGTGGAGAGGAGTTGTATGAAAGCAGATATCTTCTGAATTCTGCAGAAAATGCTACGGCCAGATTCACCGTACAGAGTCTGATAAATGCCAGAGGTGAGAGGGGGGTTTGGATGTGGTCACAGTCAGTCATAGGGCTGCAATATAGCCCCTATGTCTCTGGCTTTTTTAAAGGTTAATTGACAAAACAAAAAGTCCAGAAGTGTGCCTGGTAATGACAGGAGCTCAGTAAATAGTTGTTGATGGAGTGACCCAGCATGTCTCTAGCTGCCCGTGTACTGGCTGTGTAGAGCCATTTTCCCGGAGGCCGAGGCAGATCTGAACCATGACTTGAATCCACGCAGGTGGTGATGTACACGTGGCAGCCTTTCCATTCCACTCATCCATAGCCTGTGTTGGCCAGAAGAGAAGCTCTGAATAGTAACTTCTCTATATTTTTGCTGTTAAAAATAACAAACTCTGGGCACTAGATCAGGAGCTATTTCTTTCCTTGTAGACAAGTAGGTCCTGCATGGAGAAGCAAGTCTCTTCTGCCCAGAGGATCCATAGTCAAATGCTTGCAGGGGAGATGATATTCTAGAAGCTCTGAAATAGTCAGAAATGCCCCCAGCCTCTCTGAGGGAGGGATTCATTCCAACCCAAAAGGATGTCTCTATACAGGCTCGTGTGAGCACGGGGTAGCTAAAGGTGCCTTGGGCAGCAAGCACCTGCACACCTGGCAAGGGCCATGGTGACAGGTGAGATGGGTCTGAAGTGAGAGCAAAAGGATGTGGCTTTATGGAACCTCAGGCTGACTTCAGAGGCTGACACTCACCTCCTGCCCCTGCCAGCTGCTCAGCCTGGCCCCCCAGGGCACCTCCCAAAAAGCTCACCAGTCATTCTCCAGCGATAGTATTTGTCACACACTGGCATTTCCTACACTCCTTCTACTGACCACATCTCCAGGGACTGCTGGGAGCCCACTGACCAAGCTCCCGAAGATGTGAGTCAGCAAGCTGGCATGCTTAAGAAAGGGGTGTTTGGCCCTGGCTTGAGAGCTTCCCAGACCCAGCATTCCTGCTCCTCTGCTGTACCAAAGCCCCCAGATCACCATTTCTTAGAAAGATAAGAAGGGCGTTCCATCCAGTCTTGGGCCTCTTTGATGTTCCTGCCCCATAGGTAGCCCCAGAGGGACAGCATCACCATTATTCCTTTCGAGTGGCACTGGATGAAAACAGAAGAATCACTGAGAAGTTGTCAAACATTTAGATTCCTGGGCCCCACTCAAGACATTCTCTGGGGTGGAGGGTCGGAAGTAGGAAGCAGCAATCTGCATTCAAATACATCCTCCAGGAGCTTTCAAGACCCTGCCAGGACCGGGAATCACTAAACATTAAAGAGTATAACAACTTCAAAAGTGCATTAAAAATTTCCTACTTTTTGGCTAAGACCTTTGGAAGGGGAATTTGACTCAGAGATAATTTTGCTTCCTGATAACTGCAGAAGTAGCTCTCTCTTTCCTTAAAACAGGGAGACCCTCTGGGATCTCTGTATATCTGAGACCAGCAAGAATCTGAGACTGTCTCCAACTCAGTGTAGGCTGCAACTCGCCTTCCTAGGCATTCCAGACTCCCACAGACGATGCAGCTCCCAGCACGTTCCTGACTGCCAGAGACAAGTGAGGCTGTGAGTTTCTGCCCAGGGCTTACCAGATCCTGAAAACTTCTAGAAGGGATTTTCCTGGGCTATCAAACACTGACACCTAGAAAGAGGTAAAACTTGATGTATCTTGCAGGGCCGATCCTGAGAAACCGCTAAACTCCCCATATTACATGAAGGGCAGAGAGGTGTCTTAAAAAAAAAAATCAGAGTGAAGCCAGAACACATGCTGCCAACAAGACTGAATTAGGTAATCAGAAAGACAATGTTTGTTGCCAGGACTGAGGCAGGAAATAAATCATTTTTCTTTAACGAATCTCTCTGTTCACATTGTTCTCTTTCCTCACAGGACTGGCTCAGAAAAGACCTGTTTTCGTTGTTGTTGTTGTTATTTTGTTTTGACTCCTTGACCAGTAGGATTAGGTCCCATTGAGCCTCAGCCTGGCGGCGGGTGGGGGGGGGGTGCCACAGCTGAAGCCACTGTTGTGACTCACAGGGATGAGGGGTGAAGGCAGCTTCCCCGCTGGGGTGGCACCTGCCTGCTGCTGGTGGGGCCCAGGTGGGGCTGGCCCAGATGCTTGAGGGTCAGAGGGGGTCACGTCAGACTTTCTCACATTTGTATCCTCAGCTTTCAGCGCAGTGCTTAACCAACGCCCAACACAACAATGACAGAATGAGTAAACAATTGATGGCTTTGAAGGTGTGCAAGACAAATCTCTCTTAATCTCTCCACACACGTATACATATATACACACTAGGGGAGAAGGAAGGAGGTGGAGGAGGATAGGGAGAATGATAGATGCATAAGGTATTTCACAGGTCAGAATCATAGGTGACTGCCTGGGGGCAAGAGGGAGGACCCATCCCTGTCACCATAGCTCAGAGGTTCCAGGTCCATCAACAGCCCATCTCATCTGTTCCTGGAATGCCGTATGAAGAGGTAGGAACAGGCCATGATCAGAAGGCTCCAGAGCAGAAAGCCCATCTGTACCCACACTTTGCTCCTCACACATGGTCTCTGGCCCACAGAATACCCCCTGCAGAATCATGTGAAGTCCTGCCCTTGTCCTGGTTGTTTCTCTTTCTCTGTATCTCAAGAACCCACTGGTTTCATCTCTGGTTTCACCACATCATGACATTACATGCATGAGGGGGCTCTACCTCTTCACGGCATCATCAGCCAGGGGTGAGGAGAGAAGCCCCAGTGTCCACAAGAAAATGAGGGTGGTGCCACCACATTTAACTCCTTCCTTGCCCATCTGCTCTTTCCCTGGGAAAGGAGTGTCATGACAATATCAACCCTTATTCTATCTGAATAGTCACGGTTCTGTGGCATCAAGGACAGATGCCCTTGATGACAAAAGTGGCTGGTTGTGTGTGCAATGGAGAGATTGTACTTCACATACATTTTTCTGCCTTAAAATAACCAGAAGAAAATCACTGTTCTTTTGGCTCAAGCAAAAATAAAACTGTTTTTTTGAAAGCCTTATTTAAAGGGTTCATTATCTTGCAGGCTGCTAACTATATACTCTGCGCCACACTCAATAAAAGCTTCATATAACTGTCTTTGAAATTAACAGCCACCTCTTGTGCTTTTCAAGTTATTAAAGATGTTGGCATGGTGGAGAGATTGTAAACTTTCTATACGGGTGATTAGTCAGCGGGACCACATCCCACCAAATCCCCCAGAGCGTTTCTAACAAAAAGTTCCTTGTGACCCAAGCGCCAATTTTTCTTTCTTGTCTGTTCATTCTAATTCCACTCAATTACTCCTGAGCAAGCTGTTTTATTCCTGTCAACTCATGTTATTTACTGGAGCCTGTCAAGAAGACTGAAGTGGAGGCTGATATTATGTAGGATGTTTTGAGACTCATTAAAACACTTTAAAACAATCACCTATTGTGATATTCACAGTCCTATGTGGGGTGGCCTTGCCTGGACCATTTGGAGCCTGGATCACTTTATTTATTTGCTATTAAAAGCTTCAAGTTAGAATGGCTTTTTTTGCTGCAAAATTTTTGGACTTAGGGATGCAAGGCCTGGTCAGGGTTCCTGGAGATTTCTGGGCAGGGATCTGAAAATAAATGGATTAAGTGTGTGTGTGGTGGGGAGCCCGGGGGAGGACTCCTGGACCAGCTCTGTATCTCTGATGAGCTGATGAGAAATGGGGGTCAGCCCCAACTCGCCAGAGAGCTCTTCCTCCTAGAACCGAGGCAGATTTCCTTAGGAAAGTGGGTGAGAGCAGTTTTCCTCTGAAGATAAAGTTCCCTGCTGTGTCATTTTTAGTCCATCATTATTCATGCAATAATGAACAATCTGTCTGAACAAGGCACCAGGCTAGATTTCCTGAGAGTGTAAAGCAGATAACTGTATAGTCCTTAGATCATTAGCTGAAGAGTCCATTTAATTGATGCCATATGGAGTGTCAGGTGCCAGGTGGACCACGTGCAGCCTGAACTCTGGGCAGGGAGGGGCCAAGGCAGTCTCATTCTGTCCACACCCCTCCCAGCCTCCTCTTGCTCCCCACTCTTGTCTCCCACGTGCCGGCTGCCCATCCTCCCTCCTGCTACCAGCATCTACCCCTGGCTAAGCATTGCTAGGAACTCAGCCTTGACAGCCCCTGGGGTTGGAGGTTGATTCCTATTCTAAGCTCCCTCAGAATGCAACAAAGAACCTGTGTTCAAGCTGGGGTGGAAGTCGAGGATTCTTGATTTCCAAGTCCCAAGATCTAGAATTTCTTATTTCTTAAAAAAATCCTTGAAAAAAAGGCCTCCTTTCTTCAGTGATTCTAAGATACTTTATGATGGCATGGTCTCAAAGCAATACTGAGAAAAAGGCCAAGTCACCTGGGCCACTGCCTGCATCATTTCACACACTTCTAGAACATGGTTTTCCCACCAGTGTCTCATGTGTTTGCAGGTGTCATCTCCACCCCAAGCTGGGGGTGTAGGGTCAGGCAGAAGCAGTACAGGCAGAGGGGAATGAAGCAGAAGGTCCAGAGTCTGTATCATCATACAGGGGTGAGCTAGGCCAGCACTTCCCACCTGTGTCCCTCCAGCAGTGGGATGCCAATCTCTACTCTAAGTGCAGATCGTTCTGAGTCACATAAGCCTGGGAAGGACTGCCCACTATATCCCCAGCTCCTACGCTGGTTCTCACTACCATGAGTTTAGAAAGTGCTAGACTAGTTGATCTCCAAGATCCTTCCTAATGCTTGAAATTCTAGGAGGCAATGAATAGAGAATGTGAATGCAAAAAAGAATTTATAAGGCATTTGCCTAAGGCAGGGGTTTTCTACCCTGGCTGTGTATAATAATCACCTGGGGAGATATATAAAAAATAAAAGCCCATAGGCCTATGTTCTCAGCCTGAGGATTAGGATTCATCAAGTCTGGGGTGGACCCCAGCCTCTGCATTTCTAGCAACCCTCCAGTCAGTTTTGATGAACAGCAGGCGTCAGAGCTGAGAAGTTGGGGCTGGGGTTATAACCAGACACTTTCCCAGGCAGTGAGATGAGGGAAGAGCTGACGCAGGATTCTAACATGCCCACTTCTGTTCATGGAGTTTGGCCCACGGGTGATTGTGCCTAGCACATCTTTAGAAGATACTTCCCCAGAAGTCGACAATTAAAGATGCAGTGAAACAGAATTTGTTTTGTTTTATTTTAAACCTCAGACTGACACTCAAACCACATCCCAAGGGCAAACGTCTTACAGCTTAATGGATAGGTAGCCACCAGCCTTAGCCATTGCTTGGAATCAGATGGAAAGCAGTGCTGGCTGCCCACCCTAGGAGCACTGGGGGCCTGAGAGGAGAAGGGCCCCTGTAAGTGGTGGCCTTCTCAGTGTCCTCTGGCTGCAAGCAGAGCTGACCCAGCCTTCTGTTCAGAAGGTCTCAGCTTCAGGACAGAGAGGCTGGCCTGGGTGGTGGGGTAGGACAGAGAGAGCAGGAGTTCAGGAAGTGGATCAGACCAGCTGCCCAGGCCAACGAGGTTTGTTCTCACAAACCAGGCTGAGTTCCTGGGTGGGGAGGACACTGTGGCCCCTGTTTCATGGGTCCTCACATGCACACACACTGGAGAGCAGTTCAGCAGCCTGACTGCTGGGCAAGTGCTGCCTGTTGCCTGGGGTTGTCTGCTCCTGCTCAGGAGGATGAGCCAAAAGAGATGAATCTTACAGATGACTGGAGTTTAGGGTGAAGTGCAAGCCCAGAAAATAGGTCTCATTCCTGCTACTCCCTCTCATATATTCTACAATTCAGACAAACCGCATGAGTCATTGCTGTTTAGACAAATCCTCTGCTTCTCCTCTTTTGTGCATTTGCTCCTGTTTTTCCTTCCCTACCCCATCTGCTGGACTCCTACACATACTCCCAAGCCTACGTCAAATGTCTCCTCTGCTCAGCTCCCCATAGGGTGCAGTGATATCTCTCCCCTTGGGAACTGCCAGAGTATATTGCATGTATCTATCATCTGGCATCTCTCTTACACAGCTGTGTTTCTTATCCCCTTCTATTGCAAGCACTCGGAAGGCAGAGACTGGGTCTTTGTCTCCCTTTGGCCCCAGCCTGTTTCCATATTGTGCTTTTTATGTATTATAGCAGGCACCCATGAATGTCTATGGAATGGAAGTTAATTCTGGGCTGACAGTAATTGTAAAGCATCACGGCCCTTGCTAGCTGTCATGGGGAGGCAATCCTGGGCACTGTCTCCATCACTGCTGTCACCAAGTATGTAGCATGATGAGTCCTTTCTCATGCTGCTAATAAAGACATACCTGAGACTAGGTAATTTATAAAGGAAACAGGTTTAACAGACTTACAGTTCCACGTGGCTGGGGAGGCCTCACAATCATGGTGGAAGGTGAAGGAGGAGCAAAGGCACATCTTACAAGGCAGCAGGCAACAGAGCATGTGGAGGGAACTGCCCCTTATAAAACCATCAGATCTCATGAGGCTTATTCACTTTCACGAGAATAGCATGGGAAAAGCCCGCCCCCATGATTCAATGACTTGCTACCAGGTCAATTCAAGATGAGATTTGGGTGGGGACACAGCCAAACCATATCACATGGCATCAGCAGATGGCTAGACTTCCTGAGCAGAGCCAGGGACTTGCCTGGAAGGTCCAGACCCCTCTGAGTTCCAGCTTCCTTGTGGAGTTGAAAGACACTCCAGTGTGTGTTACACTTGGTATCCTACTCAAGAAATAGTGAAAAAAGGACATTTACACCACTGGGAATAAAACTTGGGTGTAAACATGGTTCACACTTTACAGCAGATGGGTCAATTATCTGATTAATATGATTGATCATTTATCATAATGTAACACATTATGTCACATACCTTTTTTTTTTTTTTTTTTTTTTGAGATGAAGTCTCGCTCTTGTCACCCAGGCTGGAGTGCAATGGCATGATCTTGGCTCACTGCAACCTCCACCTCCCAGGTTCAAGTGATTCTCCTGCCTTAGCCTCCCGAGTAGCTGGGATTACAGGCCTCTGCCACCACGCCCGGCTTGTTTTTGTATTTTTAGTAGAGATGGGGTTTCTCCATGTTGGCCAGGAGGGTTTCAAACTCCTGACCTCAGGTGATCTGCCCATCTCGGCCTCCCAAAGTGCTGGGATTACAGATGTGAGCCACCGCACCTGGCCTCACATACCTTTCTTAAGTAGAGTTTTTAATGTTTATAAATCTTACCTCCTTAAGAACAATTAAGTTTCCTGAGAACAAAATCGGTCACTACAGTGGTAGAAAGGATATGGGTTTTGGAGTCAGACAGAGCTAGATTTGAAGCTCGGTTTTATCATTTCATGGCCAGGTGCTGCCATGATTATTTTTTATGTGTCTACTTGCCTGGGTCACATGGTGCCCAAATATTTTGTCAAACATTATACTGGATGTTTATGTGAGGATATTTTTGGATGATATTTAACATTTGAATCAGTAGACTGAGGAAAGCAGATTGCCCACCATATGTAGGTGGACCCCATCCAATCAGATGAAGGTCCAAATAGAGCAAAAAGGCTGACCCTCCTCTAAACAAGATAGAAACTATTCTGCCTGATGACCTTTGAACTAGAAGGAAAAATTAGTTGTTTGCTGCCTTTGGACTTGAAGTGTACCTGTACCTCAAGCCTGCCCGCCTTCATACTGTAACTACACCATTGGCTCTCCTGGGTCTCCAGCTTGTCAACTCACCCTACAAATCTTTGGATTTGTAGGCTTTGCCTACCTCCATATGTAGGCTTTGCCAGCCTCCATAATTGTGTGAGCCAATTCCTTCTAATCTCTCTCTCTCCCAGTAGTTCCTTTTCTCTGGAGAACACTGACTAATATAGGCACTTCTGTATTAAGAGCATTCTGAACAGCATTATGTTGCTAGGGCCCTGCAATGGGAGGCACCTTCTCACTTTCATCACCTGGAACCTGCTCATCCGCATGACACAGAGGAGGTATATGTGACATTTGTTCACCTGCTGACCCCTTTGTCACGGTGTCCCATTTTCCATGGGTACTTCTGTCCACATCCTCTCCTAGAGTGTTTGCCTCAGAAGTGCTTGAGGGGATTAGCATCCAGCAAAAAGTAGGCTCTGCAATTAAGGCTCAAATTAAGAAAAACAAATGAGTTTACACTGGCCTTGGGTATTTCCAGTAGCTGGAAAATCCCACTGTTGGAAACCTACTGAAGTCATCTCAATACAGTATTTTATAGATCCTGCAGCAGCAGGAGATGAATTAACCCGAGAAGACCATAGTGGCGGGGCAGAAAGAAAGCCTGTCAATGACCAGATCTTTTAAAAACAAAATGGCTGTTTCTGTTTTGGTGTATGTGTGGTTGTCTTTATTTTGGATGCTAAGGTGCGTTTCTTTCCCCCCCGACCCCACCGAGAGTTTCAAGAAAAGAGAGCCCCATCTTCAATTCACTATCCAGGCAAACAACAGTGAGCATGCTCCTCTTCCAAGATCCCACTCCAAAAAGCTGACACCAGGTTTTTGACACAGACCGCCTGTGGGCACACTGTAAAGAAGTGGACTTTGTTTTGACAGGGGCCTGTGGAAGCGGACTTTTAGTGCTCAATCCCTTAAACACATAGTGTTATGAATATGGCTTTGACGATTGTTAGCAAAAGTGGATTTGTCACACAGCCATGAAACCAGCAGCTGTGTCTTTGCCACAGAGTTTGACCCCATCCTGCATATAGACAGGCATCGTGTGTAATTACTCAGCATTTGCCACACAACACAATAAACTCGGGGTCTGCCCACTGGGGACATTTATGTGTCACAGTGGACTGGATTAGGACCGAAAAAGAATAGTTGTGGTGTACGCTCCATCCCAACTGCTCATTCCCTCTCCTTGACCTACCCTTTGTGGGAAGCCAGGAATGCTAAATATTTCTTGTAGCTCTGCCCAGTCCTCTACTTTATTTACACTCCCCCCAACTCCCCAGCCTTAGCCCTGTCTCCTCCTGTGGCAAGCTCAGGCTTTCTTCCCTGAGCTGTTGAACAACTACATTTTTTGTCTGAGATGATACATCAAAGGTATTTCAAATAAAGAAAGACAAAAACATAAAATGATGTCTGCTGGACAGCCAGCCGTGCTCTGGCAAGGATAATATGCAATCTCACTTAATGGACTTCCTGATATTGACAAACTGTACCAAAGTTTCTAGGCCAGAGATAAAACAACTTTTTTCAAAAAGTGAAATAAGATAGAGGCAGTTGAAGGAACAGGAGGTGGAAGATTGATGGGAAACATTTTTAAAGAACCCACGGGCCACTCTGTATGTTTGTTTCCTGAAGGGCAAAATTAAGCCCTTAGAGCAGGTCTTTCATTTTTTGGTTTCTTTTCTAATTCTAGAATCTCCTCTAACCACAATGGGCAAGACAAGTGGGAATGTGACTTCCCCTAGAGTTATTGCTACATATTTGTGAGGACATTTTCTTCAACAAGTTTGTTTTTCCCCAAAATACATTTCCAGGCAGTATAACCCTGGAGGTGGAGCCTCAGGGAAGCTACACATGCTTCAAGTGTGCAGTAATTGCAAATTGCTAAACAGAAAAATACAGGTATGGCCATGTGTCCAAGTCTTTGTGGGGCATGCTCCACTCATGCCTGTTGACCTGGCATGATTATTAATAGTTCTCTCTTTCAAAAATGTCCAGTTTGGATAATAAATTCTATGAACATCCTGACTTTCACCAAATGTACCATTTCTGAGGTCCATTTCAAACATGGTGTACAAATAACTGGTTCTACAGCCGGTCTGGTGGTCAGCCTGGCCCTGCTGAGGGGAGGGATGACATCTGAAGGCACAGCCAGGTGGCACGGTGGTCTCAGAGGCTACAGTGCTGCTAGCCCCTTGGGGTAGGTCCTGAGCTTGGCACCCCGCTGCTGACTGCATGTTGCAAATGAGATTTTTGTTTTAAAGCCCTAGACTTGAAAAATCAGACACTTGGCTTTTGAACAGAAGGCAAAGCAGACATCTGGGTCTCTTCTTCCCCACCTCAAGTCCTCATTGTCATGGAGACTCCTTAACATCTGTGAGTGGATATGACCCCACCAGCTGAGGCAGGCTTCTCTTAGCCCCATTTTCCCTCCATGATGGGTGGAACATCCTTAGGTAGAAAGAAAAACACCCAACATACTTTTATTAGCAAGTGTCAAAAATGTATCAGAGAGTTTTCTCTGATGTCCATGCTTATCCAATCAAGCTATTTGCAATTCCATGTGAGTGTGGGGTTGGAGGTAGGAGGTAGATTTTGGAGACTAGGGAAGAGGAGCAGAGAAGGGGTTGATTTGTGGTGTATCCTCAAGGCATGCACTAAATATTTGACCAATGAGTATGTGAATAATTGCATCTGTGGAGGAGATTTTTGTCCAGTCAATAAATTTTAGCATATTAGAGTTTTGCTTATCTTTAACAAAAATTCATAGTAACATATGCACTCATTTCCAGACATTTTTTCCTAAAAATACTACATTTGGGTGTGTTTCATTTTACTCCTTAGGCAAAGCTGATTTATAATTCTGACAGTGCACCTACAAAATGAATATGAAAAATGCCCTGTTTGATTTGTGTTTTTTATTTTAACTGGGATTAATTTTAAATGAGTTGAGAAGAGACCTGTGATGTTGCAAAATGCCTCTTTAACTTCCAAGTTAACCATGATATTGATGGACACAAGATAGATGCAAGGCCTATAATTAAAACTTGTCTGCCAAGTCCCACTCTGTTGAATTTGGGGCGATGTTGCATGGAAGCGATGGTTTTGGTTAAACGCTAGGTCTAAAAGAAAAATAAAATAATAACTTAATTGTCAAACCTATCCACATCTATTTGCATATACCATATGATTTCTAAATAGGGTAAGACACAGGAGCATTGAGGAAATAAAAAACCTGTTGGTTTTTAATGCGGGTGTATCTTTCTTCCCTGTTTTATGCCTGGGCTAATGGGCCGATGGTTAAACAGTAGAATATTTAGAATTGGAGAACTTATCAATGGACTTAAAAAATATCTCTGAATCTTGTAATCTACTTTGAAGAGATCCTCTGAACAGAGGGCATGAACTAATTCAAACAAGGAATGACCTCAATGAGAAGAACTGAAATAAAACTCAAATAGTGAATATACACACTCACATGCTGGTGAGCTAAACAAACTGAAACTCAAGTTTTAGGCAGTTTACAATCAGAGTATATTTGTTTGATAAACAGTGTTTGGACAGAAGCTTTTCATATCTTTTTTGCTAGATACTTCATCATCTATTATCTCCTCTTTTCAAAGAATGCCTCCATGCCATTGCTGTGGAATTCAAGACACAGCTCTGTTTACAGAGTGAGCTGGTGCTGACGGCCTGCCTCCCGTCAACTCCTCCCCTTCCTTTCACTAATTAACATTCTTGACATTTGACTTGACAGTCGTATTTTAGAGGGTTCAGACACAATTCTTGTAAACAAAAATAATATTCTTGCTGTGAATTCTTACTCTTTTAGAAGAAAGAAACTGGTGCTGGTGCTGTTTCCAAACGAAAACAAATGCAGTTGATTTTGTCAGTTACGGGTTTCTAAGATTTTTGTTGTTTTCTTTCTATTTGCTTCAGAATGCACCAGAGAACTTCTCTGCCATGAACTTGGTCTGCTCTTTTAAAAGATAGCTCCTTTATAAAACAATCAGAATGTATTAGAGGTTTTTAAAAATGTGTTATAGAGTGTTTTGATACATGGTGTGGCGTGGATGTCATTTAGTCCTGGAACCAAAATGGATGTGAAGAATACTATAACTGATAAAAAGGAGAGTACTCCTTATCTAAGGAAACTATTTCAACCTAGACCAAATGGGCTTTCCTTTGATGAATCACAAATACCAGGCTTAAATCACTTCCAATACAGATCATGTATCTGTCACATTTTGCTAACTTGGAGATGTAAACTACTGTTCTGATTCCTAAATTATTGCTCTGGTCAAAGTAAATAACAACCTTTAAATTAAACTGAAAATATATTAATAATTACTTTAGAAGTATAAAATGTATACAAACTGCTTGTATAGAATACAGAATTGCTTTGGTCCTTGACAGACCAAACATTATCAAAATATTAATAACAGCAGTGATAGTACATTGCTGACATTATACATTTACATCAGCAAATTTCTTTCCCAGAATATCCTGAAACTCTAAAACTATGAATCAAAGTCAGCTTATACTTAATAGCAATTTTTATTTACTATGTGCATTAGTTGCTGGCTATCTTTTAACTGTTCCCCCTTTCTTTAACAAAGAATGATAGGTTTTCCATTTCAAAAGTAAGATAGATCAAAGTGGGACTTTTTATTTATACAATTAAGTACAGTCTTATCCCTTTTCAACTATATTTTGAAATAATTTTAGACTCAGTTGCCAAAATAGTATAGAGAGTTCCCTCTCACCCTTCACTCAACTTCTATTATGAGCATCTTTCATGACCCACCACAGTACAATGATCAAATCTGCTTTAACATTAACCCAATACTAATAATCAAAGATCTTATTCAAATTTTGCACGTTTTTCCACTAATGTCCATTTTCTGACACAGGAGCCAATCCAGGATCCCATGTTGCTCTTACATCCTTTCAACATGCACCCAGCCTTTTCTGAGCACTTCCTTTCTGTCTGTCGAGCTCTTTTAAAAGAATGACTCAACTGTTTTTACAAAGTTGATACATACCCATTACACTAAATTCAAGCCACACAGAAAACTACAAAGAGCAACAGAAAAATTATACAAACTCTTGCTGCCAATGAAAGAGCAGCTATTAACATTGGATAAAAATTGTCCTGCACATCTGTTTATACATCCATACAGTTTAAAAAATAAAAAGGTAGAATTTTGATGAAATAGAATCCATTTTTATAATAAAAGCAGCAATTAGACATATGAAATGTGATTTTAAATAAAAGGTATTAAATGTAAGTTTCCTTTAACAGAAGAAAAAGAAACTAAAATATAATTGGATACGCTGGATTTCAGGTAAATATTTCTTCACAGAAGACTTTATTTTCTAACATCTCTCTAAAGCCAAGAAAAAGATTGTGAAAAACATTTAGACATTCATCATACTTAGCTTGTGTTGACTTATAAATCACCCCCAAAACACTGTGGCTGAAAACAAACACCATTAATCATTGCTGCAGACCTGCAGGTCTGTAGGGGTGGTCCTGCTGATATGGCTTGGCTGATCTTGGGTGAATGAGTTAGGACATGGGTCAACTGGAGCTTGACTGGCCTAGAATCACCTCACTCATGTGGTAGTTGATTATCTCTTGGCAGGGACAGTGGGGGTGACTTGGCCCTGCGATCTCTCATACTCCAGCAGGATGGCCCAGGCTTGTTCACATAATGGTAGCAGGGCTGTGAGAAAGGGAGTGAAAGTATGCAAGGCCTCTTCGGGCTGTAAGCTCAGGGCTGCCATGAAATAATTTTCACCACATGCTATGGGTCAAAGCAAGCCATGAGACCAGCCTAGATTCAGGGCTGGTTATCCATATTATTTTTATGTACTGGTATTGATCACTCAAATAAGTTTTCATTAGAGCATTATTCTCTCACTGCAGATTTAAGCATTTGTTCTGGGATTGTTTTTCCTATTTCTTGAACATATTTCCTGTTTCTTTTGTTCATTTCTTCTTTGCAAACACCAATTATATATTTGTTGAATATTCCTTACCTATCATTCATGTCTTTTTCCTTATAATCTTTTTTTTATGATAATATGTATATAGAATGTCTCTCCAGATATTTGCAGGCCTGAATCTTTCATGATGTTATACAGGTTTCAGATAAAATATCCTGCAGTGAGAGAGACTTTCATGGTCACCCAATACCTTCCATACTCTATTATGTTGTTCTGTTTTACTTTTTTTAATAGCACTATCAAAATTTATTCTTTACTTTTTACTATCCCCCATCCACCCTAGGTTGTAAGCTCCATGAAGGCAGAGATGTTGTCTTGGACACTGCTAAGTTCCCAGCATCTAGAAGCACTCCAGCCATGGAGGGGGTATTCACTAATTAGTTAAATGAATGAATGAACGAATGAATGAATGAATGATTAAAAGTACTGTCTGTTTTAAGTTAGGTTTATTCTAATTTTGGTTGCTTGTAGTATGGCTTTTTTTTTTTTTTTTTTTTTTTGACGGAGTCTTGCTCTGTCGCCAGGCTGGAGTGCAGTGGCACGATCTGGGCTCACTGTAACCTCCGCCTCCTGGATTCAAGCAATTCACCTGCCTCAGCCTCTCGAGTAGCTGGGACTACAGGCACACGCCACCATGCCCGGCTCATTTTTTATATTTTTAGTAGAGACGGCGTTTCACCATGTTGGTCAGGATGGTCTCGAACTCCAGACCTTGTGATCCACCCGCCTTGGCCTCCCAAAGTGCTGGGATTACAGGCATGAGCCACTGCGCCTGGCTGTAGTATGGCTTTTTTTTTCTGTAATATTTTTTATTTACACTTATCTCCTATAATTTCTTTGAGATTATGGGGAACTCTACCCAAACTCTTTGTTTTCTTAGATGATTTCTTTTGTAGTTCTTTATCTTTGTCCTACATTCCTTTCTTCTTTATTTTCTCTCTCATTTCAAAGCATGTCTGTGGGATGGTTCTTTCAGATTGTCATTCATCTTGTATACTTGCTGAAAAATCATCCATGGAGGAAGGGGAGTAGTGAGGGATGTTAGTAAACTTGAACACAGTACATTGCCTCCTATAGCCTCTCACCAAATCTACTCTTTTCCTTATTCTGGAACTGTACATCACACCTCAATTTTTGTCATTGGAAAGGTTGGTAATTTGGAAAATGCAATTTTCCTCCACTTTCTCTGCCTTGGTCATTCCCACAGCAAGGAGAATGAATATTGGATAAAAATCGGGTACCACTCTGGTTCCTCTGCTTTTCTGCCTGCCATGTTCTGTGGTATCAAGTTGAGCCTAAAGGAAGAGTCCTCTTCTGCCATGGCCCCAGTATCCCTGGATCTTACCTCCCTTGAAGAATCACTGGATGGCATTTCAGGGTAATCTCACTTTCTTTTGGGGAAATGTCCCTCTTGCCCAAGGTCTGAGGATATGTTGTTAGTTTTTAGTGTTCTTCCTCATTTTGGTCCAGATTTCACAGCATTTGGCAGGTTTGCTACATAGTTTGTGGTTTAAGATTGCAGTCATATCCTTATTTCATTGGCAACTAAAATATTTTTCTGTTTTTAGTTTGAGATTTTTGAAGAAGGGGAGGGTAAGAATTAATGCCTATACACCATGATCCTTAACCAGAAGTCATTTTGTGCTCTTTCAACTGCATTCTGCAAATTTGTATTCCACAGTGCAGGAAAGATCGTAAGTGCCATTCACCCACCAGGTTTCAGACTTAGGTTTGAATTCTTATAAAGCTTATTTAAATTTTTGTTTCATAGCTTTGCATCTATCACTTTTCTTCTCCATTCTCTTTAACCTACCTCCAGTCTCCAGAATTTTGTGTTTGTTTTGTTTCGTTTTGCCTTTCAGTGTACCTGCAATATTCTGTTTCCCTCTTTGTGGCAAGAACTTTCTTAGTTCTTCATCTCTTTAGCTCCTCTAAGTTAAGCTGCAAAATTGTCTGGCCTCAAACAAGTAGTGGGTTGATAAGAACCACTACCACTGCAGTCACCACACTTATCCTCACCTCTGTTAATCAAATATTTACTGTATGCCAGTAATGCCACTAAAGCTTGTCCATCTCCTGTCTCTATCTCCTTACCACATTTTATTTTTCTGGAGAATAGTATTTACTACTACCAAATATAATATTATGCATTTATTTTTAGTCTAGCTCTTCTAGTAGGATGTAGCTTCACAAGGACAGGGATTTTGTCCATCTTATTCACTACTGTATCCATGGTGCCCAGTACAGAGTTGTGTCATCCTTCCAGTAACCCAAAAAAGCCAATATAATTGCCTGCAATTGAAATGCAAAGATGTGAAAAATACCTTTTACTAAAACTGGCTCCAGAATTATGTTGAGGGCTGCCACTGTATTTGTTCAAGAAAATAATTTGAAAGATATTTTGGGGGTGGTTGAGATTTTGTGATGTCAAAAGAGATGGGGGCAGGAGAAAAGAGAAAAAGTTGTTGTTTTGTTATTGGAAGGAAAAGGTGAGAGAAATAAAAGAAGAGGAGAGGGAGCCAGAAAGTTCGAGGCTAGCCCTGAGAAAGAGCCAAAGAATTCCTAGCACTGCTGTATGGGAGCCATCTGCCCTGTACCTCCTGTACAGGTTGGCTGTTTTCCCCTCAGGTCTCTCTTCAGCCCCAAATCTTCAGCTCATCTGCTATGCACACAAGTCCTAGGAAGGGGTTTCTGAGGTTCTTATAAAAGGGTCTGGGTTTCCCATTGCAGTCAAAGCCTCAAGAGACAAAACTGTATATATGGGATCGGGAACTGGGAAATCTTTGAGAGGTAGGGGTTTTGGCCTTTTTTTTTTCTTTTTTTTTTTTGAGACGGAGTCTCACCCTGTCACCAGGCTAGAGTGCAGTGGTGCGATCTTAGCTCACTGCAACCTTCACCTGCCTCCCGGGTTCAAACAATTGTCCTTCCTCAGCCTCTGGAGCAGCTGGGATTACAGGTGCGCACCACCACACCCAGCTAATTTTTGTATTTTTAGTAGAGACAGGGCTTCACCACATTCACCAGGCTGGTCTCGAACCCCTGACCTCAAGTGATCTGCCTGCTTGGGCCTCTCAAAGTGCTAGGATTACAGGCGCTAGTCACCTCGCCCAGCCAGACTTTTATTGGCTACAGGATTGTAGTGAGGGTGATGGTTGGGGAGATGCATTAGTGCAATATTTCCCTAATTTGAGAGCGGAAGAGGCCACAGTTGACATCTGAGTTTTATGTAGGTAAGGAAAATGAGAGTCAGAGAAATTACACTACTTTCTTAAGGGAACTTAACATATAGAATGACTTCTTGCTATTTAATGAACACACCCAGTTCCTTTCCGCTCAGGAGATTTCCTCTTACTACGCCTGCAATCCAGAATGTTTTCCCCCAGATCTCTGCATTGCCAGCTCCTTCTTACCTTTAAAATCATCTCCCCAGAGATACTTCCATTTCCTATAAAAACAGTCACCATGATACCTACCCCTGACACACACTCAATCTCTATCTCCTTACCACATTTTATTTTTCTGGAGAATAGTATTTATTACTATCAAATATAATATTATGCATTTATTTTTAGTCTAGCTCTTCTAGTAGGATGTAGCTTCACAAGGACAGGGATTTTGTCCGTCTTATTCACTACTATATCCATGGTGCCCAGTGCAGAGTTTACAACATTTAGATGGTACTCAATAAAGATTTGATAACTATCCTCAATAAAAATGTATTGCCCTTCTATGATACAGGGTATAGTCTCTTGACTTTGTAATTTCAACATTCAAATACAACCCAGTCCACTCGTTTCTAAGCTAGTCATGTAAACCACCTGTTTTCTTCAGAACTGAGACACTTATGCATTATACCTGTTCTCATCAACAGCTGTGTCTGCTTATTGGCTTACTTTGAAGACAACTTTAAGGAGCTCTTGTTAAGAACCACTGCTACTTCAGTCAAATACTAGTTATCTCAGAAATGGTCTTTTCTCCTGTAGAGAGCTCAGAGCCACTAAGCAGGCCTTCTAAAGGTTCCTTCATCAGGGCTAAGGAAGCAGTGATTCTGAGAACACAGCAGTGTAGGGAAGTGCTTGGAGGGTCTCTGCATCCAGCTGGGTCAAATCTCAGCCCCGTGACCTAGGCAGTCACAGGATCTTCCTTGAAGGTAAGTTATGAAGAAAAACTTGTCAAGACCATGTGAAAACAGCATAGCAAGGGCAGAGGATCCAAGTAGAACACCTGGTGAGCTGACCAGCTGAGAAGGGACTCCTGATCGGAGTTTTAATGAAAAACCAAAGCATGCATTGAGGGAACAGATGGCAGTCTTGATGAACAAGGAAAGGAATTCAGATTGGACACTGAAAGCCATGGTGGACTATAGAAAGCATTCATTCCACAGGTGGAGTAACCTAGGCTGAGCCAGGTCCCTGTCCACACTTGTTAGGTGGGTAAACTCAAGCCAGCTTCATCCTATCTGAACACATGTTCTCATCTGTTCATTGTGATGCTGGTAATCAAAACCTATAGATTCAAGGAAAGGCTAAACAATGACAAGTCATGTTTGTGAACTGATTCTAAATTACAAAGAACTTTCCTAATGCATATTGCTGATGTCTGGGCCAGTAACCTGGTGGTGCAATAAAGAGCTCCAGGCCGGATTAGAAAGACCAGGGCTTGAATGCCTGCCCTGCCACCTATTAACTTTATGGCCTTGGGCTGATTATTCCCTCTGAGACTTGCTCTTTCATCTGTAAAAGGGAAATGGATACTTGTGAGGATTCACTTATATCTAAAGAGACTAGTCAAGCACCTAGGACATCATCTCCTCCACCACCACCATTGTCATCATGGCCAAGGTTAGTTTAAGCACTCACTGTCTGCTGCATTGTTCTAAGAGATTCAGGTGCATGTAGGTAGATATTGTTATTCTGAGGCCTAGGGAGGTTAAGTAATTTACCCAAAGTCACAGATAGGAGTGGTAGAGCTTGGATTAGGACCCAAACAGTTAAGCACAGCACATGGGGGTAGTTTTTGACAATAGTGCAAATCTGCTACCAACGTAGGCCAATTTTTAGAAAGTCCCTTTGTGAAATAACAGACTGTCAGAAGAATTCATGGTTTCTAAAGAATTTGATCATGGAAAAGAGAAATCCCTTAGAATGGTCCCTAGATCCTTATCACCTGCTATTTAAAAAAACAGTTGATTCTGCTAGAGAATATGTAATTGATTCCACTTCCAGGAAGAAAGGATGTTGAATTAACAATGGAAACTGAAATCCCTACCTCTGAGCTCTTCTCCCCTATTTGTAAAATCCCTGAAAACAATCCTGGTCAGCTTTGAGGTTGTCTGTATCAGTGAAGGAATTCCTCTAAGCCCACCAAGGAGGCAATGGGTTGGAGTGAAAACATGATTACACAAGGGAGTAATCTCATTTGCATCCTTGAGAGGGTAAGTAGTTGCAGCCCACAGCAGAGGTTGCTGGTTCACCCAGTGGTGACCTGCTGTTGCATTTCTCCCATCCACATGTGAGGCCATAAATCCACAGGGCAGGAAAAAGTTTAACCCCATGGCTTAAGCTTTAAGCAACTTTCTCTGAGAAATCATATGCCTATTTCTACATTTTTAATCCTTGCTCTCTGGGTCACAGGTCAGTGCCATCAGTGGGTAGAAGCTACCAGTCTGCCCTTACAAAAGACTTCTCCATTCTTTGGCCAAAGCAGAAAGGCATCGAAAGGGAAAGAAGCACTCCACTTCATGCCAGGATTTTCCCCTTACGTATTTCTCACTTGTGTAAAATACCAGCAGTAATGTTAGATACACAGATCTAGCTACAGACCCTTTATCTATGAGCTCCATCCACATCACTTCTGAGAAGCTGCAATAGCAATGCTTGAGTCTTTGCCAACCTTGAGACCATGAGGTATTCCTTAAACTTTCATTTTATTATCTTATCAAGATCATCTCTCAGTCTGTGAAATGGGTCTTTAAATTAGCAAGATTTTGAAACACCATGTGCCCAGAGAATTCCTAGGAAGAATATGGTCATAAAAATAAAATCACGCTATTTACCAAAAAAAGGCAACAACAACAGAAACGAAATCATAAATTAAGGCAATAAACTACATCTATTGGGAATGACTGGGGCAAGACAGAGGGTCCTTTCTACATGCCTAACTGAAATGTTCTATTAAGTTTTAAGCAATCCTGTTTACAGCAGATATAAATTAAAGTAACAGTGAGGCCATAAAATAGAGCAGCTGTTCTCCATCTCCACTGATGATAGAACAAGAGAGAAAGGCTGGTCAGACGTAAGGAAGACTTCTTGGTAGAGAGACCTATAATGCTAATGGGGACAGTGAGAAAAGATGGAAGTGTTGAGAAGTCATCTCCTTTGAAACACATTTAAAGGGCACAGATTAAGTGAATTTTACATGCACTTTGAAGTCCTTCACACTTGACCAAGGTTCTATAACAGCCCTCCATTTCTCTGTACATTTAGCTATTCTACTCCAAATAAATGGATCTCCTTACCAAAAATGCCACAAGAATACAATTGCACATCTAAGACAATTGTGGAAACTAGTTAGCAACTGGTAATCCGAAGTGAAAATGAGCAATGATTTCTGTGCTGAAGTGGCTGGGTTTAAGGCCAAAAATTGAGTGATTTAAGGGATTTCTGACCCCACAGCCTACAAGTCCGCATGATTAACAGCTGAGTTAACCAGACACACATAATGCCTGGCTCGCGCTTGCCTCTACTTGCTGGACTTACCTTCCCTAAAATGCTGCATTTTTAGGGTAATCCAGAGTATATGCCATGCCCACCAACTCTGCACTATCCCTAATAGCCCCTACCCCACAGGGATTTGGAGGCAGCAAATGGAAGTGCAGGTAATGGGGAAAAGAATGTAATATTTGAAATTATGGCAGAAATTCAAAGATGTTATATAAGCCATATTGAATCCTGCTTGTCTAATAAAGTTTGATTCATCAGAATGACCTAGTCATTTTTGGTCAATTCAGATGTACTGTATCTGACAACATTCCAAACTTAATAATTTCTTAAAATTACAAAAACATCTTCAATTTACAAAGTTATCTGAGGGACTTTATTTTTGTTTCTTTTTTATTTGGTTGGTTTATTGCTAAATGCTTTTAATACAGTGGTTTTTAGGGTGTGTGTATGTTTCTAGCAAATATAAAAAGAATTATATACCATGACCAAGTGGAATTTATCCCAGGAACTCAAGAGTGGTTCAACATATAAAAATCAACCTCTCTTATACACTAAGTCAGTAAAATGAGGCAAAAACCACATGACTATTTCAATAGATGTGGAAAGGGCATTTGACAAAATCCAACAGCATTTCATTATAAAAACACTAAAAAAATTAGGAATAGGATGGAAATTCCTCAACCTGATGAAGAGAATTTACAAAAAGAAACACAGCTAAATCATATGTAATGGTAAGAGATTAAAAGCTTTTCCTCTAAGATCAGGAATAAGACAGGCATGTCCACTCTTGCCACTTATATTTGACATTGTATGGGAAGTTCTGGTCAGGGCAATTAGGCAAGAAAAGAAAGAAAAGGCATGCAAAGTAGGCAAAAATTGATATTGCAGTTTTGAGTGTGAAAATTGTAGGGCAGGCAAGCAGGCAAAATACAGACAGAATTTCTGCATAACTGTCTTGAGGCAAAATTCCTTCTTCTCAGGGAAACCTCCATTTTTGCTCTGAAGGCCTTCACTGATTGGATGAGGATGACTCACATTATGCAGGGTTATCTCTTTTTCTTAAAGTCAATCAAGTGTAGATGTTAACCACATCTACAAAATACCTTCACAAATGACTGGGTTCCATAGCCTAGCCAAGTGACACATAATATTTAACCATCATAACAAGGGTACCAAGACAATTCAATGTGGAAAGAATAGTCTTCTCAACAAATGGGCTGGGACAACTGGTCATCCAGCTGCAAAAATGTTAAGTTGAGCACCTATCTCACCGCATATACAAAACTTAACTCAAAGTGAATCATAGACCTAAAAGTGGGAGCTAAAACTATAAAATTCTTAGAAGAAAACATAGGGGTAAGTTGTAACCTTGGATTAGGGAATAGTTGATCAGAAACACCTGTACTTTTTAAAAAATAAAAACAGGCATGAGCCACCATGCCCAGCCTGTTTTATGAGTTTGCCTATTGTTGATATTTCATATAGATGGAATCATACAATATGTGGCCTATTGTATCTGGCTTCTTTCACATGGCATAATGTTTTCAATGTTCATATATGTTGTAGCATGTATCAGTACTTCATTCTCTTATGGCTAATTTTCCATTGTAGGGATATATCACTTCTGTTTATCTATTTATCAATTGATGGATATTTGAGTTGTTTTCATCTTTTGGCAATTGCAATATAGATATTAGGAATATTCATGTATAAGGTTTTGTGTGAACATGTTTTCATTTCTCTTGGGTATATATCTACAAGTGGAATTGCTGGATCATATGGCAATTCTGTGTTTAACTTACTAAGGAATGTCCAATCTGTTTTCCACAGTCGCTGCACCATTTTATATCTCCCCAGCAATGTATGAGAGTTCCAGTTTCTCCACATCCTCACCAACACTTGTTTTATTTTCTTTTATTATAGCCATCCTAATGGGTGTGAAGTAGTATCTCACTGTGGCTTTGATTTGCATTTCCCTGACGGCTAGTGATATTGAGCATCTTTTCATGTGCTGAAAACACTCAATGTTAGATTGTTTAAACACATACATACAAACACCCCCCGACACACACACATCACTAATGGGCATGTTACTGACAGCCATTTAACACAGAACCAGCAAATTTAGAATATTTGCTTTTCGTGTGTGCAAACGAAAAATGCATACAACTCATCTTTAAATCTGATAACTGGAGAACATGTTAGAAATGCAAGATCTCTAGCCCCTCCCCAGATCTACTAAATAAGACTCTGCATTTTTCAACAAGATCCCCAGGGGACTCGTATGTACAATGAAGTCTGAGAAGCCCAAGTCTATAGGAATTTAAAAGCCAACTTAAAATTTGTGTATCTAATTCAACAGCCATATGAGGGCTAATGACAGTACCTACTTCATAGAGTTGTTTTGAGGATCAGATGAACCCGTGCATATGAAATTCTTAGAATGGCACCTAGCAGAGTAAGGACCATGTAAGTGTTCACTATCAGCATTGATTTGTATTGACTGTTGTATTGATTTTCATTGATTATAGTTTTCTAAGGGCTTTATTATATCTCTTCCTCCTCATAAGAGTTCAGTGAGATAGAAGAGAAATATACATTATTTTCCCAATTTTATGGTATAGGAAACTGAGACTCAGAGAGGGTAAATGATGTGCTTACCATCAAATATTACTTTTAATTACCTGTTTTTCCCCAATTTCCATTACTTTTAATGCCAAAAACCACAATTACTTTTGCACCAACCCCATAGCTAATACATGGCAAGATTCAAGCCCAGGAATTTCAATACACTGTCTATGCTTCACTTTCAAGTATATATTACAAACAGTTATTCTGTTGCTGGAGAGAAGTCTTAGCTTAGATTTGCATCTCTCAAAGGTGGAGAGTAAAACCTCAGAGTTTGGTGTTGGTGTTTAAGTGTGCCTATACCATTAAAGGTGGGTCTGAAGATCTGTTTCCACTTTTACTTTTTAAAAATTGGCAATATAACTTTTGAAGTACTTTCTCTTTTATTGGAATGGGTCGGAGTGTCTACACAGAGGTTGAGAATCCCTGGAGGGTGCAGGCTGGTGAGCATCGGGGAAGGATGGCTACGGCTTCACCTTCACCCACACTCTGCTCAGCTCACCGTCCACTTCCAGGGTGGTTCTCACCATCATACACAGTTTACAGTTGTGTTTATTCTTAGTCTCACACAATTTAAGTAGACCTTAGTAAATCATTTGCTAAAACCAGGAAGTATAAGGAACACTCGCGTTAAAAACAAGCCGATAACGAGCATAAAAAAGACAAGCACCCCGCAAGTTTCCCTCACAATATGCCAGTTACCAGATTTGATGATGTTCATCTCTTCAAATTCTCATTAAAAAGTCTGCAGGATTTCAAAAACCAGTGTTAAAGAAAGAAACTCTACACACGATCTGGGGGAATGATATTAATAGTGTTAAGGGCTGAATTGTGTCCCCTAAAAGTAATATGCTGAAGTCCTAACCCCTAGTACCTCATGATGTGACTGCATTTGAAGATAGGGTTTTTAAAGAGGTAATTAAACTAAAGTGAAGTTATTAGGTGGGTCCTAATCCAATAGGACTGGTGTCCTTATAAGAAGAAATGCAAGCTGGGCACAGTGACTCACACCTATAGTCCCAGCACTTTGGAAGGCCAAGGCAGGAGGATCATTTAAGCCCAGGAGTTCAAGACTAGCCAGGGCAACATGACAAAACTTGTCTCTACCGGAAAAAAAAAAAAATTAGCCAGGCATGGTGATGCTTGCCTGCGGTCACACCTACTTGAGAGGCTGAGGTGGGAGGATCACTTGAGCCTGGGAAGTAGAGGCTGCAGTGAGCCGTGATTGCATCACTGCACTCTAGCCTGGGCAACAGAGTGAGACCGTGTCTCAAAAAGAAAAGAGGAAATTTAGGTACAAGTACAGAGGGAAGGAAGGGAGGACCATGTGAGGACACAGGGAGCAGGCGGCTATCTACAAGGCAAGGAGAGAGGCCTCAGGAGAAACCAGGCCTGTCGGCACCTTGACCGAGTCCTTCTGGCCTTCAAACTGTGAGAAAATTAAATTCTGTTGTTCAGGCCTCCAGTCTGTTGTACTTCATTAAGGCAGCTCTAGGAAACTCATACAATATCTAAAATTAGGTGGTGTTCGCTATATTCCAAGTACTTTGACACATGTTTACAATGCATTTTCTCATTGAAACATTACACAACTCTCTGATGGATGTTACTACTATCCCGATAGTACTGCTGAGAAAGTTAAGGCACAAATAAGGCACACAGTTTGCTCTATGTTACACAGATAGTAAATGACTATCAAAAACTGGATATGAATCCAGGCTTTCTTTTTTTTCTTTATTTTATTTTATTTTTTTGAGATGGAGTCCCGCTCTGTTGCCCAGGCTGGAGTGCAGTGGTGCGATCTCGGCTCACTGCAACCTCCGCCTCCTGGGTTCACACCATTCTCCTACCTCAGCCTCCCAAGTAGCTGGGACTACAGGTGCTCACCACCATGCCTGGCTAATTTTTTGTATTTTTAGTAGAGACGGGGTTTCACCGTGTTAGCCAGGATGGTCTCGATCTCCTGACCTTGTGATCCGCCCGTCTTGGCTTCCCAAAGTGCTGGGATTGCACGCCTCAGCCACCATGCCCGGCCTGAATCCAGGTTTTCTAATTCCACAGACCATGCTGTTACCCAGGAATAAGTTTATTTACAACACCCATGTGTGATTTCCAAAGAAGTAGTTCCTTTGAAATTTGTATTCCAATCTGAAAAAGTCTTTCTGATCTTTCCATTTAGAAATAGAAATATTAAGGGAATCTAGTTTTTGTAAGAATTATATGAAAAATAATATTTCATGGTCAGAAAGTATTTTATAAGAATATTATGAAAAAAAGGATATTTCAAGGTCAGGAAAGTATTTTGATGCCATAAAGTTAAATTTCAATCTATGTTTTAATATGCATTCATGACTCAAATTATGTTTTCTGACATAAGCATCAATTGAAAAGTGAGAAAGTAAAAATAAATGAGCTTAAAAGTATATGTTATATATGATTTCTAAACAGTAGCTTAAAATAAACATTGTAATAGAAATTTCCATATTATACTTCTATGAAGTGAAAAATTTCATATACTGCATCATATCATATCCAAATAAAATTCATTCACCATTAATTTCACAAATATTTACTGAGCTCTAACTATGTCCCAGGCAGTAGGCTAGGCACTAGGAATAAAAAATAACAAAAAAGATGCGGACCCTGTCTTAGTGGAGTCTGTTGTCCGAAACCAAATAACTACAGGTAAGCAAGCCAATTCAATCATCGCAAGTTGTAAAAGTGTTAAGAAGGGAGTGGGTCAGGATTGAGAGCAACAGCAGGGTAATTTCCTCTAGACACGGTGGTCAGAAAAATTTTCATGATACTTAAGCTAAGACCTGAAGGATGAAATAGAGCTGAACTGAAGGCAGGAACATTTCGAGTGAGAATGAGTGGTTTTGAGCCACTGGAAGAAGAGGGAAGGGTGGTGAGAGAAGTTGGAGAGGTGGCCAGGAGCCAGGTCATGCAGTGAAGGGGTGGCCTGCCCCTCCACACCTGTGGGTATTGCCATCAGGTGGGACGAGAGACTGAGAAAAGAAATAAGACACAGAGACAAAGTATAGAGAAAGAACAGTGGGCCCAGGAGACTGGCGCTCAGCATACGGAGGACCTGCACTGGCCCCGGTCTCTGAGTTCCCTCAGTTATTATTTTCACTATCTCAGCAACGGGAATGCAGCAGGAGAACAGGGTGATAGTTGGGAGAAGGTCAGCAAGAAAACATATGAGCAAAGGAATCTGTGTCAGAAATAAGTTCAAGGGAAGGTACTATGCCTGGATGTGCACGTAGGCCAGATTTATGTTTCTTTCCGCCCAAACATCTCAGTGGAGTAAAGAATAACAAAGCAGCATGCATTGCTGCCAACATGTCTCGCCTCCTGCCATAGTGTGTTTTTTCTCCTATCTCAGAATTGAACAAATGTACAATCAGATTTTATACCGAGACATTCAGTTCCCAGGGGCAGGCAGGAGACAGTGGCCTTCCTCTATCTCAACTGCAAGAGGCTTTCCTCTTTTACTAATCCACCTCAACACAGACCTTTCACGGGTGTCGGGCTGGGGAACGGTCAGGTCTCTCATATCACGAGGCCATATTTCAGACCATCACATGGGGAGAAACCTTGGACAATACCCGGTTTTCCTGGGCAGAGGTCCCTGCGGCTTTCTGCAGTGCATTGTGCCCCTGGTTAATCGAGAATGGAGAATGGCGATGACTTTTACCAAGCATACTGCCTGCAAACATATTGTTAACAAGGCGCATCCTGCACAGCCCTAGATCCCTTAAACCTTGATTCCATACAACGCATGTTTCTGTGAGCACAAGGTTGGGGCTAAAGTTACAGATTCACAGCATCTCAAGGCAAAACAATTGTTCAGGGTATAGATCAAAATGGAGTTTCTTATGTCTTCCTTTTCTACATAGACACAGTAACAGTCTGATCTCTCTTTCTTTTCCCTACAATGCAGGGCCTCAGGGCTATCATGAGGAACTCAATGCAGTGGAAAGCCAGAAGGGTGTTAAGTGGGGAGTGAGGAGTGATGCCATCAGGCTCGTTTTGGGAATGCACTTCTGCTGTTGTGTAGAGGTAATTGCAGGAAGCCAAGCCCTTGTGGAGAGACTCAGTAAGAGACTCTTGCAACATTCCAGGTGTCAAAGAGTTCACTGCAGAAGCAGCAGCAGACATAAAAAGGAGATGAATTTTAGACCTATTTTGCTGGTAGAATTGATAGAATTTGGTAATAGATGGAATATACAAGAGTAGAGGGGATGGTAAGAGAAAGGGAAAAATCAAGGATGACTCCTAAAGCTTTGGGGAAGATGATGGTTGCATTTCCTGAGGTGGAGAAGTGTGTGTATATGTGTGGGGTGGGTGGGTGAGGGGACTGGTGGATGCAGAAGGAGGTAGTCTAGGTCTGCTGCTGGAGACCCATGAAGTCTCAGGCTCCTTCAATTTTTCTGCTCCCCCATCTCTGCGCATGGCTGTCATCCTCGTTGTCACAAAATGGCTGCTAAATTCTAGCTTCACAGTCATATTTAAAACAGGAAGATAAAAAAGGGAGCAAGATGGTTTCAACCCTCACCTGAAAAAAGAAAACTTTACTGGAAATCCGCACAGCTTTCTGCTTATACCTCCTTAGCTAAAACTGTACTCCAAAGCTAGTCCTTCTTGCATGGAATGCTGAAAAGTATAGCGTGGAAACTGATACAATTAAGTCAATTACACCCACCCCTAACAAAATCAGGGTTCTCTTATCAAGATGATACAAGAAAGGATATTCGGTAGACAGCCTGCAATGTCTGATAGACCGTCCTGTGATTGAGTTAGCCTGCGAATATCAGTAGGTTGAAGGACAAGATGATTTTAAGTTTACTTGGATCTCAGTTCTTCATGAGTGAGCAATATGCATAATGAGCACTGGCAAATTTGGGGCTGTCCTCTTTCTGCTTAAAAACAACCTCCAATTTGTCAAAAGAAAAGACCAGTCTTCCATCATTGACCTCCCCACTATCTGCCAACTGTATCCCCAGAACTTTTCTCGTCTCATAGGGGTTGTGTCATGTAGAAGCATTGCCATTGGGCTTGGTGTTCTGCCACTAGTATGTTCACACCAAATGTCCTGAGAGCATGGCCTGGCCAAACTGAATGTCCGATCTTTTTTGCTGCATATTACCTTTTGATCCTGGGAAGGTGAGTGCTACCTTAGCTCAGTGCAGCCTCCTCACCTTAGTCTCCAGGGCATTTTGGATGACTCTGGTGTATCAGCCAGTTCTCAGCACTTCTGTTTGGGTTGCTGCAGCCTTTAGTCTCTGTGCATTATACCTGAACCTTCTCTTCCAAGGCAGAAAGCAGGGGTCTGTCTAAACACTGTAGTCCATTATCCCTGTACAAAGATAGACTGTACTCTGCTGGAATTTAATCTGGAAACGTTTAATACATTTGCAGCACAAGTGCCAGCTACTTTAAGAGGAGAGATGATCACTTTTCTTCTCTTAAAGAGAAACTTCTAACTGAATATAAATCAACTTCCTCAATATGCTCATCATGCCTGATAATGAAAACAGTCCTCATTGAGAGAAATCTGTGGTCTCCTGGGAAGAGCTTTGGCCAACAACAAAGAAAAGGGGAAAGAAAGAAGAGGGAAAAAAAGGGCGGGGGGAGAGGCTCTAACTGTACTGAATAAGAAACCACTCTTTATCTGGAAGAAATTCAGCAAATGAGTGCCTTGTCAAGCTACTCTAGTGGAAACAAGGACAATTAAGACAGCGCAAACCATCCCCAAAGGCTTGCATTTGGGACTTGCTGAACATCTCAAGCTATTTTCCAAATGCTTGGGGTTTGGCACAGTCCAGGCTTATGGTGGGAAACTTTCCTGAAGGTCTGTCTAAATGCTCCTATTTTTATTCCATCTCCTTGCAGTTAATATCCGCTTAATTTGCTCCAAATTCTGCATTTGATATATGTTAGATATCTTCAGACCCTGGCTGTGCCCATTCTCCTTCATGTGGTTGCCAGAAATTTCAGAGTATTATCATCATGCCTGGTTTCCAAAGTAGACAGTCATTCCTTCCTCTTTGTCCACCATTCTTGGGGATTAGAAGGACTGTGATGAGAATGCAGAGGGGACCATGATGTGTGTGGTACTGCAGAAAGTTTTGGGAATGCTGGCTTTGAGAAGCAAAGCCTCAGGGAGAAGCGATAACTGTCTTCACAGTTTTGAAAGAATAGCAGATGGAGAGGGATTAAACCTATTCTCTGTGGCTCCAGAGGGGTGGAGCTAGGACCAGAGGCCTGCATGGGCTCTATACAAGAAACACTTTCTCATTTCAGAGCAGCCAGAAAGAGAGACCTGCCTCTTCTTCACCAAAGGGATAGGTCTTTGTTGGAGGTTTTTAATGATGTACCATTAATTTTTGGAGACTGAAAAATGATTTAATAAAGCTATTCAAGTAGAGACTGAATAGTTGAATTCAAAGACCTTGAAGTGCCTTTCTTTAAGTGTCGGGCACTGCACACCAACACTTAGCACAGTGCCTGGCATATAACAGGTGCTGAATAGTTATTTGTTGAATGTGCAAGTAGTTGATGGGATGAAAAGCTCACAGTGTTATTGGGAGTATCAAGCATTGATACACCCTTGAAAAACTGGGTCAATAGGAAGGAAGCCCTGGATGTACTAAATGTAGCCATCTTTTCTCTGAGCAGGGCCATTGTTTACTGCCTTTTTAAAGTTTAAAGAAGACAACCTTCTTGACTCTACTTCCTTCTTCAGCATTTCACTGAGGCCCAGGTTGAAACTGCTCTTTTGCTACCACCCAATATGGTCTCTAAACTTGCAGCTGAGGATGTAGGAAATAGTGACCTCTAAGTTGGATTAGGCTTAAATGACACTCATATTCCTTGTTGGCCTTCAATGAAATATAAATAAAATCATCATGTTACACAGCCCACTTGAGGGGGGTCCTGTGTTATGAATTAACACTCAGGCCATCTCTGTTCTTTTATTCAATAATTATTTTTGAAGGTTGGCTAATCTCCAACTGTGTGCACCCCAGGAAAAGGTGCCCCTGCACTGATAGGCTGGTGAGGCCACCTATCAGGGGAAGGAAAAACTGCACGTGTCCTCAGGCAAGGTGAGCAGAACATAGGGATGTCATCATTTCAGCAGTAAGCAACTATGTATTTGGCTTTCGGAGGCAATGAGAGATATTCAAGAGCCAAGTCTGTGAAGTACAGGGAGAACCTGCATCAATTAAGCAACTCTGCTTATCAGTATTATTTCCCATGAAATCTCATTTAATAGTCATAAGAATACAATAGAATCGGAAGGTACAGCCCTATTTTACAGGTGAGGAAACAGGATTGGCACAGCAAAGTGAGTTGCCTGAGTTCGTTCTGCAAATACCAGCAGAGCCGGGGGCAAGCCAGGGTGTCGGCCCCTAGGGCTTGTGTTCTTGCCCTGACATCATGAACAAGAGATATCAACATACTTTCTTTTCCAAGGTTATTTGTCATTATTGTTTGTCTGGCAAATAACCTAACCCAGCCTTTGACCTGAAGCTTTTTTTTTTTTTTTTTTTGAGATGGAGTCCCTGTCTGTCATCCAGGCTGGAGTGCAGTGGTGTGATCTTGGCTCACTGCAACCTCCGCCTCCCAGGTTCAAGTGATTCTCCTGCCTCAACCTCCCAAGTAGCTGGGATTACAGGCATGCGCCACCACACCTGGCTAATTTTTGTATTTTTAGTAGAGACGGGGTTTCACCATGTTGGCCAGGCTGGTCTTGAACTCCTGACCTCAAGTAATCTGCCCACCTGGGCCTCCCAAAGTGCTGAGATTACAGGAATGAACCACCACACCACCTGAAATATATTTTGCTGCCTAAGATTGTCATATACAGATTTTAAAAACTAAAGGAGGGAGACTGAGCCAGTCATGTCCCAGTATATCCCAGTAGGAGAAGGAAAGGAAACCTCTTCAGGGGAGGAAGCATTATGGGTCTGAGTTTGTAAACAGCCACCTATTCGTGGAGGTCTGAGCCCATTTCCACCCCGTTCCAAAGGTGAGTTCCCACTGCATCCTCAAATTTCTGAGACTTTATTAACTTTGTATGTCTATAAACCAAGTACCAAATCACTGCAAATTGTACTCCATTAATTAAGAATAATTATTTTTGGCTGAAAGATGAGCCCTATCCCAGACCCACCACTTAACAGCCACATGATCTTGGGTAGCCTACTTTGCTTTGGATGGTCAGTTTCCTCAGGCGTCAAATAGAAGTGGGAGTCCAGGTCCCAGTGACCTTAAAGAACTGTCATGGGACCAAGTGAAAAAACAAAGCACGTGAAGACATTTTGCAACCACAAAAGGCTAATTATAAGAATGAAGTTAGTCACCATTGTTTGTTAATACTTTTCTATGGGAATTAAAACACCTTTGGTTTGAAGTTAGGGAAAAAAAAGAAAGCCATAAGCTGAATAGATTGACTGTGTTTACATAAGTTCATTTTTAAAAACAGACAATTTTTTATAGTATGCTATGTGAAAATGGAAATTTCATACTGGGTCTCAAGATTTCTACTTGAGCTTGAAGGCAGTTTCCTTAAATAAGAACTGACTCCTTCATCAATTGGCTCCAACTAAATTATGCATCTCAAAAGAATCAGCCCCGAGTTCCAGAAACTAGAAAAAGAAAAAAAAAAGTCTATAGTAGCTTCCAGTTTTTCTTGGGTCATTAGTAGGTGCGCTAGAGAATTTCACTATTTTTTTCTATGAGCATAGCTTCGGAATTACACAAAGTTTAACCCAATTACAGCTGCCACAATCCAGAAGGTAGGGAGGAGAGGGAAGAGGAAAATGAAAGCCAATGGTGAGGCCAGTCTCATATTTTCCTTTTTTTCCAATAAATAATAAAGTATTCGAGTGTTTCAATGAGAACCTGCAGAGCTTGGGGGAAATCTTGAAGGCTGGCAAGGTGGGGTATCTGAAAGGTGGGAGAGGTGGCCTGTGAACGTTATGGGGGGGCCTTAGGGGTGCTCCAAGACACTGATGGGAAGATGGTTTTCTATCTCATGATCATGCAACACAGATGTGAGCTGAGAAGTTAATTTCATAGTCTTTTTTCTCTTTTTTTAAATTTAATTGTGTTCTTCTTTCCTCATCCCTGTGATCACTGGGAGATAAGCCTTTTTTTTCTTTTTCTTTCTTAATTGACACATAATAATTGTACATATTTATAGGGCATATGTAATATTTCAGTACATGCATATAATGTGTAATGATCAAATCAGGGTAATTGTCATATCTATCAGCTCAACCACTTATCATTTCTTTGTATTGGGAACACTCCAAATCCTCTCTTCCAGCTATTTTGAAATACACAATAAATTATTAATTATAGTCACCCTGCTATACTATGGGATACTAGAAGTTATTCCTCCTATCTAACTATATTTTTGTATTTGTTAATCAACCTCTCCCTGTCCCTCTTCCCCACTACCCTTCCCAGCCTCCTGTATTTTACTTTCTACTTCTATGAGATCACCTTCTTTAGCTCCCACATATGAATGAAACATATGATATTTGTCTTTCTGTGCCTGGCTTATTTCACTTAGAAAAAATACTCATGATGGCCAGGCGTGGTGGCTCACGCCTGTAATCCCAGCACTTTGGGAGGCCAAGGCGGGTAGATCACGAGGTCAGGAGTTCGAGACCAGCCTGACCAACATGGTGAAACCCCGTCTCTACTAAAAATACAAACAAATTAGCCAGGCATGGTGGTGTGCACCTGTAATCCCAGCTACTCAGGAGGCTGAGGCAGGAGAATCACTTGAATCCAGAGACAGAGGTTGCAGTGAGCTGAGATCGCACCACTGCACTCCAGCCTGGGCGACTGAGGGAGACTCCATCTCAAAAAATAAATAAATAAATAAAATAAAATAAAATAAAAAGAAAAAATACTCATCATTAGTAATCATCAAGAAAATGCAAATTGTCAACTCTTGTTTGACAACAATTACCTGAAAGCATTTTGAGAGTAACGTCAGCAAACTCAAGACCTTCTACCTGTTGATAAAGCAAACAGTAAATACAGTAAATATAAACTGCCTAATGTTTATACTGAATAGCTTGTTTTAAAAATATGCAAGCCATCATGCAAACGTTAAATTAATAATAGTAATAAATGTTGGTCATTCATTCCTTCTTAAAACACATCCATTTACTCTGTCATAAAACTATCATTTATATTTAATTCATATTTCTTTAACATAAAGGATACATTTTGAGCACTCAGAAATGCTTAGACAGCACCTTTTACTTCAAAATCGCAAAGCATTTTTGGCCACAGTATTTTGTTTTCATAATTATAAATGAATATAGTGACATGCTTTAGGATCACTTAAGTTTGCTTTTTTGGGGACTCATGATGTTAACCACTTTAAACTTTCTTAATGAAATATCATTGACTGAATGAGTAACCAGGTTAGTGACCCTGTCATGAATATCTTTTTTGTCCACTGAGCTGTGACATCATGGGGGCCCAAGGAGAAGTTCTGATTTGGGGATTCCTTTCCTGCTTCTGGGAGCGGACAGCAGAAAAGATTCCTAGAGGTAAGGTGGGGAGTGGAAGCAGAAGGGACAGAGATCAAGAATGGAAATCTCATCTCCACCTCCCACCAGCAGTGTCCAGAGAGATGAATAAGAAGATTAACAGCTTCACAGCCCTCTGAAGACGCAGCCAAGGCCAGACTCCCAGAGCCTGGACTTCCACCCTACCCCATAACAGCCAGGGAGTTTGGGGGAGCCATAGCAAGAGGATTTATCTTCTGGGAGTTCAGGGGGAAGTTCTTCAGCTGCTCACCTTATGATCTGAAGACCCTCCCCTCTGGCCCCCTCACCTCACGGTCCCTCTAACTTTCTGTCCCCTGGAGTCTCCCAGCCTGATGGTCCTCCTCAGACTTCTCCTCTCGTACCTTGAGCTTGACACTGCTCTGCCCTGCTAAACCTGCATGAAGAACCACAAAGAACTGTGCTCGCTAGAGTTCCTGATAACGTGACTGTCACCACAAAAGTAAGAAGGGTCAGAAAGATTCGATTGGCTCAACCATAGCTTCTTCTGAGTCCCTCATTGTACTTTAAATGGCACAAGCCACATTGGGGATAAAAGGGCACTGAAGAGTAAGAGAATGTCCGCTATTCATGTTCATTACCAATGATGATAACGAGAAGCACAAATTGGAACTCTTTCTAGGATTTTTTTTAACTGCCTTCAGATACGCAGCCATCATCACCACCATCACTGCCACTACCATCATCACTGTCTTCATTATCATCATCATTATGATCATCACAGTTCACATGTACTGAGTACTTATTATACAGTGGGCAATATTTTAAGCTGTTATATATTTAAATCTTCATAGTAACCCTATGAGGGAGGTACTGTCAACCCCATTTTACAGATGAGGATAGGAAAACACAGTGAGTTCAGGTCATTTGCCCAGCTAGCCAGTAGGAGAGCCAGGATCTTAAATCCCAGCTAGTCTGATTCTAGACCTGGAATCAGGGTTCATAGATTCCACTGCTATATTATATTGTCACAAAATACAAATAGATTTTGAACATTTGATATTACTTTTGCATTTAAAAAAACTTTTCCTTATTCACGATAATATTCAAAAGAGCTGATACTTTGTTTTTCATTATTATTGTTGTTGTCATTATTTTAGAAATTTTAGATATAATATAATTCACCTTTGGAGCAGATTTTCTATATTTGGGTGGAAAGGACCAAAAAGGGCACATTAATTTCACAAATATAAAACACGTGCTTTTATTTTTCTTGGAGAAAACTGAAGCTATTATAAACCCGGATGTAGATGCTGCAGACCTTTTATTAAGTTCTGTTTTGTAATATAAATGGAATGTATTTTTAAGATGACTATATCCTTCCAGAATTAGAGCCATTTTTTTTGCCCCTTAATATGGATGGGAGCTGTGCGGTTGGGATAGCACATGAAGAGCGATTTAAGACTGGATAAGCCAGCATTTGGAGGGCAGAGCTCACCATCTGGGTAGTGGCAGGAGTTTCCCAGGAGGAGATGGACGTTTGCACTCTGGGTCATTATGTGATAGGAAGAAAGCTGGAGACCAGGCCTGTGAGGTGGAGAGAGGCCCGGAGAGGTTCAGTGGGGGCTGGGCAGTGCTTCTAGGGACAAGTCAGAGAGCTGGGGTAGGGGAGTGGGAGCTCAGAGGTCAGGAATTGGTCTGCAAGCCCTAAATGAAACCTCTGGTGGTATTAACTATGTTACTGTATTAGTCCATTCTCACACTGCTGTAAAGGCATACCTGAGACTGGGTAATTTAGAAAGAAAAGAGGTTTAATCCACTCCCAGTTCTGCGGGCTATACTGGCTTCTGCTTCTGGGTAGGCTTCAGGAAACATAGAATCATGGCAGAAGGCGAAAGGGAAGCAGGCACATCTACATGATGGGTCGGTGGGGGGAAGGTGCCACACACTTAAACAACCAGATCTCATGAGAACCTATCACGGGACGGCACTAGGGGGATGGTGCCAAACCATTAGAAACCACCCCCATGATCCAATCACCTCCCACCAGGCCCCTCCTCCAATACTGGGAATCACAACATGACATGAGATTTGGGTAGGGACGCAGAGCCAAAACATATCAGTTACTCTCTGTTGTTCTTGGACTATCCTTATTTTTTCAGTTAAACTCCAGGGCCTTGTCTTAACTGTGCTTTGGACACTTGAAAAACAGGCCAGTCCTCATAATGGGATCCACCAGTGCTCTGGGAACACCTGTGGCTGGGGGCAATAACTAACAAGGACATGCCAGCTCCAGGCATCCCAGAACTTACAACAGTCAGGTGCCCAGTAAAAGAAGGCATGCCTCATTCGAGAAAGAGGCTTGGACTTTGGTAGTCTGAATATTAAAGATTTAATTGACCAGCCTGGCCAACATAGCAAAAACCCATCTCTACTAAAAATACAAAAAGCATTGGCCAGGCATGGTGGTGCACACCTGTAATCCCAGCTACTCGGGAGGCTGAGGCAGGAGAATCACTTGAACCCAGGAGGCAGAGGTTGCAGTGAGCTGAGATCATGCCGCTGCACTCCAGCCTGGGCGACAGAGCAACTCTCTGTCACAAAAGAAAAAATAAAAGATTTAATTACAGGTTAAAGAAGTCTGGGGATAAATTTCAATTGCGTTGAAGTAATTTATGCTGTTGAACAATAGCAGGAATCTAGGTCAATATGTAGTGGAATATGTGGTGCTTCATTTTGCTAATCAAGGATTTCTCAAAATTAAGAAGCAAACAGACCTTTTATAAAAAGGAAAAATTCTTACAGATTCTCAATGCTATATTTTATTATAATATTACTGAAATGTATACAACTATAAATCTAGGTATAAAATCCTTTATTTCTTATACAACCATAGAACCAAAACAATTCAAAGTTAATATAGACTTACAAAAGCACACTATTTAATTAATAATAGCAATTTAATGGGACTGATGATGTTATTTTGATAAGCAAAATGACCAAAATGAGGTTTAGGAGTAGAAGTAGGAGGCTTGGCTCCAGTTCTACATTTAATTCTGTTCCTGAATTTTGACCTCAGAAAGCTACTGTAGTGAGTATTTATTAGGACAATTATACTATAAGAAATTGCAAAATACAAAAGTTTCGTTTTTCTAGTTCAGGATAAGCAGACCTCAAATTCAATTTTAAAAAGTTCTGTCAGTAAACAAGCCTCAAATGCGAATTTTGTTGATTTGCCATTTGTTGACCTTATAAGGCTGCCTTATATATTCAAAGATGAAGCTACATTAGAGGAATTTTTGAAACCTGCACTTTATGGGAATCTAATGCAACTAACTGTGGTGTGAATCAGAAACAGAACATTTTCCATTGTGTATTTCCTCCTCACTGCAAGCTGGTCTGAACAACAAGGCGGTCTGGGTAATGTATCTGTTCACCACATACATGAGTACACTACTCACAGCTCAGCGCTAGTTCAGCTCAGCATGCCTCTATCATCACCGGCATTGACTAGCTCAATTCTCCCACTCCTTTTTCTACTGCAAAATCTACGTTCAAGCAGTATGCTATGTCTTTATCCTCTATTTGATGCTAGCATAAACAGAAAACAGAATTACAAATGCAAGCACTGAATTATGTAGTGGTATTTCATGGTGATGTAGTCATCCAGATGGTGAGTAGAGATCTAACTTTTTTAAAGATTATCATCAAAATGATAACCCCCAAATAAATTCCTGAGTGGAAAACAGCAATCCTCAAGGATATATCCTGGAGCTCTAGGTGGAGAACCAAGGAGGTGCTCAGGCTTCCCAGATGTGGATGTGAGAACAGGGTAATGATACCAGCTGTGGGACAGGCCTGCCCTGGCTTTGCCACCATCTGCTCTGGGTGAAGTCTACCTGCCCTCAGATTCTTTGAAAAGAATTCTGGGTGTCCCTGATGTCTCACCTGAACTCTGAGAACAAGTTCTCACAGTAGTGTCCTTTTTTTCTTTTTTCCTCCTGGCACTTCCCCCTGAATGCTGTCTCTCCTGCCACCATGTAAGACGTGATCTGCTTCCCCTTTGCCTTCTGCCATGATTGTAAGTTTCCTGAGGCCTTCCAAGCCATGCAGAACTGAGTCAATTAAACCTCTTTTGATTATAAATTATTCAGTCTCAGGTATTCTTTATAGCAGGGTGAAAATGGACTAATACACCTGGAAACTCTTTCAATGCAATTGCTAGAATAATTGTAAGGCTTACCTTGTTTCTCATTCCTCAGGGATCTGTGTCCTTCATTATCCGATGTTCCCTGTCTTGAAAAATAGTTTCATCTAATTTATCAGATTTTTCTTAGGTTGTTTCAGGCAGGTAATTTCAGTCCCTATTACTCCATCTTGGCCAGAATTGGAAGTGTCACAGTAGTGGCCTTTTTTTCCCTCCTTTTGCTGTGGCAATGCCTCTAGTCATTGCTGAGGAAGAAAAGCGTCAGTTCTGTCCCTTGGTGCCCATTAATGCCATCACCACAGCTGCTCCTACTTAGCAAAGGCATCATTGATGTTGTCTGCTGTCACTGCAATGTCAGTGCGAAGCCCTGATGACGTGCCACCAGGCTGAGCTGAGGTGGTGGGACCTGCAAGTTCCTCTGCAGTGGCTGCCATCGGTGATGCTGATGTCTCAGTTTCTTTGTATCTTATGTGAGTTCATGGAGAAACAGCTTTCCCAGTTGCTGTAGGGCCTAGGCTGGAGACTAGGCCAGATTTAAGCTGTATTTCCAGCTTTCCCAGTGGCTCTAAGGCCCAGGCTGGAGACTAGGCTGGATTCAAGCTTTATTTCAAATTACTGCTCTCTTCTAATAGGCCCATACTCTTCTTAAACAAGGTGGTAGACCACAGCTGTCTTTACTTTTCGACCTTTTTAGTCTCAGGTGGTCCTTTCACTCTTCCATGTAAGCAGAGCTCTGAGACGCTGCCTCTTGCAATCCACCAAATGCACCCAAACAGGCCTGAATCCACAGGTGACCTCACTGAGGCTCGTATTAGTGAAGTAACTATTTTTAACTATATTTTCTTATTTTCTGTATTTCTGATGCTCTGACATTTGGGGTTCAACTGACCACGGAGAGACTGACCTCCCAGGGTTAACTAATTCCTAGAGATGGTAAACATTTGCCTTGGAGCATGTCTTTGATGTGCAAGCCAACCAATCCTGAGTCTATACTCACACCTGCCCCTTTACCTGGGTCTTACATTCCAAGAGGGCAATATTCCTCTGCCTTAAGCATCCCAGGGCCAGCAAAGACACAACGAGGAGCCACTCAGATAGGCCAGAGCTTGCAGAGATTATTCAAATCCCCTAAGCCTGCTCAGCTGCGTACCTTGCTTCATTCATTCTTTCCATTCTTTAAAGTCTTGCTTTAAAGATTTGTTAGGCAGGGCCAGAGAAATGTAGTCTAGAGATAATTATACTCCCCACTGTGCAGGTAAGATTTCTGAATAATCTACCCAGGTCCTGCGAATTGTGAAGATTTCCAGTCTGGCTGGTTTTCTTTCCATGAAAACCACAAGCAAGGCTTTGCCTATGTTTTCTCCTGGCTCCTTCTGCCTCCTGACCAACCCTGGTGCTTCCCCGTGTGGACCCCTGTGACATGGCATGCCCTTCTTGGGAGCTGTAAGTTACAAACTATCTTTTTAATGGCCATTGTCTCCTGATATTTTGGTCTCACTATACCTGAACAATATCAAAATTCCAGGTACAGTTTAAAACAACTGGGAATCTCCTATGGTCGCAGAGAAGGATGGTGAGCTCCTAAGAACAGGGGCCTGGTTTCTGTTGTCTTTAAACCCAAAGACCCAAAATAGCATTTGGAGTTTTTGTAAGCCTAAATCGTGCTACCAGGGTCAACAAGATGGGCCCTAACATACTTGTACAATTACAACTGCTGAACAAGACAATCCAAAATAAAAACTATGCTAGGTCCACAAATCTAACATGGAAATGAAGATTCCCCATTATTAGGGTAGAGGCACAGGGCTGCAAGATATATGGCCATCTCTGCAATCATCCACAAGAACAAAAATCACTTTCCTCCCTGAATAAAAGGAAAAACAAAGTTTAGAATCCATAGGAAAGAAATAATTGGGTTTTGGTATATAATCTGATGAATCATGTATCATATTAAGTTCTACCTTACTAGCAATGTTGTCACTGATGAGTTTCCAGTGGTTTTAAACATGTTCTCAAATTCTTCAACACTCTTCACATCAAGAAGTGGTGTCTGTTTCTCCTCCTCTTGCATTTTCCTGCTTCTTTGCATGACTAGTATACTTTGATTGGATGCCAGACATTGTGAGTTTATCTTGTTTGGTGCTGGATATTTTTGTATTCCCCATAAATATTCTTGGGCTTTGTTCTGGGACACAGTTGAGTTGTTTAAAAACAGTTTGATCCTTTCAAGTCTTGCTTTAAAGATTTGTTAGACAGGGCCAGAAAAAAGTAGTCTAGAGATAATTATTTCCCACTGTGAAGGGAAGACCCTTCTGAATAATCTACTCAGTATCCTGTGAATTGTGAAGATTTCCAGTCTGGCTGGTAGAAGCAGGCATTACTATCAGCCTGGTGTGAGTGTGAGTACGTTCCTTCTAATCCTTTCAGATAGTTTTTTCCCCAGCTGGCTTTGAGTAGTCTCTCCACACACAGGTGCTGGTCAGTACTCTGTTGAGTTGAAAGGGCCCCTCCAGAGATCTCCATGGTTCTCCCCCTGTGCAGCTCCCCTTCAAGACCCTGCCCTATCAGCTCAAGTCTCCTCAGACTACCAACTCTATCTCCTCAATTCAGGTAGTCTGTTGGGCTCTTCCTGGGCTACCCCTCCCTGTGATGTTGCTTGGTGATAGAGTTTGGCTGTGTCCCCAACCCAAATCTCATCTCGAATTGTAATTTGAATTGTAATCCCCGCATTTTGAGGGAGGGACCCGGTGGGAGGTGATTGGATCGTGGGGGTGGTTTCCCCCATGCTGTTCTCGTGATTGTGAGTGGGTTCTCAGGAGATCTGGTTGTTTGATAAGTATCTGGCACTTCTCCCTGCATGCTGTCTCTCCTGCCGCCATGTAAGTCATGCCCTGCTTCCCCTTTGCCTTTTGCCATGATTGTAAGTTTCCTGAGGCCTTCCCAACCATGCAGAACTGAGTCAATTAAACCTCTTTGATTATAAATTATCCAGTCTCAGGTATTCTTTATAGTAGTGTGAAAATTGACTAATACACCTGGAAACTCTTTCAAGGCAATTGCTAGAATAATTGTAAGGCTCACCTTGTTTGTTTCTCAGCCCTCAGGGATCTCTGTCCTTCATTATGTGATGTTCCTTGTCTTAAAAAATATATAATTTCATCTAATTTATCAGATTTTTCTTAGGTTGTTTCAGGCAGGTAATTTCAGTCCCTATTACTCCATCTAGGCCAGAATTGGAATTTCTCAAACTGTTTTTTTGAAACAAGTTCTTACTCTGTCACCTAGGTTGAAGTGCAGTGGCATAGCCAGAGCTCACTGCAACCTTAAACTCCTGGGCTCCAGTGATCCTGTTACCTCAGCCTCCCGAGTAACAGGGACTACAGGTGTTCTTCATCAAACCTGGCTAATTTTTCTTTTCTTTTCTTTTTGTAGAGGTGGGGTCTCACTATGTTTCCCAGATTGTTCTCAAACTCCTGGGCTCGAGTGATCCTCCCACCTAGGCCTCCCAAAGTACTGGGATTACAAGTGAGAGCCACTGAACCTGGCCCCAAACTGTTTTAAAAAAGTAGGACTTGCTGTATAGGAGTGGCTATTCCTCTACATCCTTACCAATTCTTGTTTTTTTTCAGACTTTCTAACTTTTTTAAAAGGATTAACTAGTTCACACAAGGGATTTAATGTGCCTTTCCTCCCAGATTCAAATTAAAATTAATCCAGATTTAGATTAAAATTAAAAGAGAGAGGACAATATTTAAGCTAAAGGAATGGATCTTCAATCATGACATTTCAGGCAGGAGGGAACCAGATGGGAGGAATACACCAGGACCAGGGGAATTTAGTCCAATATCCTTTGCCTTTGGAGTATTTCTATCTGTTTACTTTAAGTAAAGCAAAGTCCTTAACTCATTAAAACTAATGGGACTGTGAATGGAAGTAAAGTTTAATGCCTAGTATAAATCATAGAATCCTTCAAGCATTTAATTTCATGAATAGAAAGTACTCTAGAGAGTCTTGACTAAAATTTCCTACTCAAAGTCCAGAGAAAGACACAAAGATTAAGTGTCTGCACACACACAGGATATTCCGAGTCAGAGGAGCAGCATCAGCTGCCACTTGGATCATGTTATGAAGCCCCCTTCCTCTCCAGGGACTGTGTTGCCACACTTAAAAGCATTTTAATTGTCTCTGAAAGCGGCCATATTCTCCAGAGAAAAGTGAAACCTGCATTCAGCTCTCTGGAAGGAATCTAATTATCTTGAAATTACTGAATTCTCTAGGTGACTTCTTCCGGATAAACAGGATCCTTGTTTTTACTGTTTTTTTTGAGGAAAGATGGTTTGGTATTACTCGTAATAGACTGTTCTGTGCTCCCCCTCTCACTTTGGTTCAGTGAGAGAAGCAGTGGAATTCTTCAATGCCTCCTCTACACCTGGCCTTTATCAAACTGTATAAACACCCAACACTGCGTATAAGTATTTGTTTTTTTTTTTAAAGCAAAGCTTTGGTAGTGAGCATATTCATTAAACTTTAAAAATGTCTCTATAATCTTCTTTTTATTTAGCTCTTAGTATTTCTACATCCATAGTCTTCATTCTGAAATAACGTTTGTTTTGTGGTTGCTGGTAGATGTGATGAAATGATCTAAAATCTGCATTCCACAATGCTTTACAACAGACCAAAATAGCATTCTTGTTCACGCTAGGATACCCCAGTGCTGGCGCTCACTCCAGCTAGCTAGAAAAGAGCTAGCAGTTAGTTCCTGAGTGCGAAAATAGTCTTTATGGCTTCAAACTTGCTCCTTCTAAGGAAGAAACAAAGCTGCTTCATGCTCCCCTTTTCCTTGGTCTAACTCAAAGGGTGCACTTCATGAGAAGTGGGAGACAAGAGTAGCCACACCCTTGTTTCTGGAAATCAAATGGTCTTACTCCCTTGTGAATATGAATTCCAGGAGTTCACCAACAAAAATTAAGTAATGTTTTCCATCAGAGGTCTTTATTTTGGAGGCTGTAAGACCCAAACTGCCAACACATCTTCCATGTAATAAGCTGTATTTTGAAGTTTTTCAGATTTTTTTTAAAGGATGGTAATTTACACTTTTTATGTACACCTCAAGAAACATTTGCAGCAAAAAAGGTAGTTCGAATTTGGTTGACAGTATTAGAGTTTTTGTCTCCCGCTAATTACTGATTAAACATCAGGAATGAAACCGAGGGTCCAGGGATATATTTAAAATAACTGTTAGGTCTCATTCAGTATCAAACTTGCCTCTGAGAAAACTTCCCACATCCCAAAACAGGAAAGATCTTAAAAATGACTTCTCTAATCATGGCATCTCCTTTCCTCATGAGAATTCAGCACATTTCAAACTTGGTTGCAGAGTCTTGTATTAGAATGAAACTACTCAGAATCGAATAGCCACATTCTTGTTGTTAAATGAATTTGGAAGCTACCATATCACTCACTGCCTTCCTCCCAGCATCTGGAAGAAAACTTGGGATCATCTCCAATGTATGCTTCCCTTCCCCCAGTCAATTAACCAGCTTTAGAAACACCTCCTGCCCGTGCCCATGGTGAGATGCTTTCTTCAGGCCCTAGCATCAGGCCCCAGTGGGTCTCCCTGTTTCCTGTCTGTCTTTGTTCCCAACTCCACAGTGCTGACAGGTTGACCTTTCAGAAACAGAAACACACAGCACTGGACCACTTCTAGGCTTACAATGCAGTCCCCATTTCCTTCTAGTTTGGCTTTCAGATGGCCTTCTGTGGGGAGCCTGAGGGGCTGAGAAGATTGAATCCCAAGCTCCCTCTTTCAACTTCTAAGAATCTGCTCTGCATCCAACTCTTTTACACTTGAGGGCTTGAATTTTTCATTGAAAAGGAAGCATGTTGATCAAAACCAAACAATCAAACCTACAAACCACTGGCTTCAAGATAAAACCCTAATTCCTTATAATGGCATAGAAGGCCCTCCTCCACGGAAAGCCACATCTGCCATTTCTCCTGGCAACTTCTGCTCCAAGCTCTGAGTCCCTTGATGAGCCTCTGATATACCAAGATTTTGGTACTCCTTAATGAGACTACCTTTCTGATCCTCCTACCCTAAACAACTCCTACTCAATCTTGAGGACACAGCTCAATTGTTACTTCCTCACTGAACCTTCCTCAACTTCCATCTTCATGCTCCCCAGTACTAAAATCTTGCTTTTTTTTCTTTTTCATTACAATCTTCTACAATCTTATGTGTCTTTTTTTCTGGGACCATATTCATCTTTGTATCACTGGCATTGAACACAGCTTTCTTGGCACGTAGCAAGCATTCTCATGCTAATTAACACTCTCAGGTTGCATGCCATTAAATCTGTTCTCCATCACTTTTAGTAATGTTTGTGTATGAGACCTTCCAAATGTAACCTTTAAAAACAGAAAATCAAACAAACAGAGAAACCCACTTAAAATACATGTACTAGAAAAATAAAAGAACCTTTGGAAAGTGGGAAGAATGTAGGAATGACTGAAGGAAACGACGAACCATAGCTGATACACTGAATCTAAACTAACAATTTTAAATTTTGCGAAGGTCTGCTACTTGTGCACATGTGGAAACTTTCAGGGGCTTGAAAGCACCAGAGTGAACTGGATTTGGAGGCTGGGACTAAAACTTCTTCGCTTTATTTTATGTACAAGTAAGCCTCACTAATTCAGACTAAGGGGTGGGACAACTGTTCAAATTAATGAAATTCTATATTGTGGAATGCTCTAAATGTAATTGCTTTTTTGATGCTTTAGACTTAGTTTACGTAAACACAGCATCATTCAAGATGTGCACATTCATATGCAAGTTACCTTGTTGATCACTTAAGAGTTCAGTCTCAGGCCATTTGTTTGTATCATTAATTCCACTACAATCATTATTTTTCAAAGTTCAACTTCATGATATTTGTTCAGATGATCACAATTCTGATCTAGGGTCTTATGAATTAATAACATTTAAATTGTCATATTTCAGCAAATATGCATTAATGCATAGTATTCCTGAGACTAGAATGAAAAACTGGGCTAGAAAGAGGCTGCTCTGTACTCTCTTCATGTTTCCAAATTATTTTCATGGTGAATTTAGCCAGTTTTCCATGGCTCATGAAACTCCAAGCTGGCTTGAGTTTCCTGCTTCCTTCTTTGGCAGGACTGTATCAAACCTTTTCAAGAGATGTGTTCTTACTTTAGAGGGAAAGGAAATATCAGATCCAAGCCATTCTACATGCACCAGATGCCAAGCACCAAACAAAAGCAGCTCAGCTTTTCAAAGATTTGCTATCTTAACTGTAGCCACTTGAGTCAAGACTTGGTCCCCAGAATGGCCAAGTAAAATAAGGCAGAATTAGGGCTAAATTGATCTCCACATCTACTGTTCATAAATCTGCATGAAAAAGTTCTGAATCAAAGAAAATAAATTGAAAGTGTGTAATGCTGGTTCACATCCAGCAGAGCTGTGTGTTTTGGAGAGGACACATGTGGCTTATTTTTGCAGTGAAAACTGTCTCTTCTCAGTGGAGGTTGAGTTTGGGGCTGCTTATGGTGATGGAGCCAAGAAAATCCTGAAATTCTAAAAGACAGCCCCTCAGTAGATCACTCACTTGGAATGCTTCTCTCTAAATGAAGAGGAAGAGGGAAGAAGTCTCATATAGATGCCTTTGAAAGCCATCAGAGTGGCTTTCAGGAAGGGAAACATGGAAGATCCACTGCCTCTTCTATCACTAGATGCTCATCTCAGACACAAAGATACAGAACTGTAAAGAAGGAGACACGTCTTTTAGGTCTCACAGGTTGGCAGAATTTCAGGCCCTATGTAGAGGAAACATGGCTGCTAAGGTCTGTTAAGTGGGAGGGAGTTGTATGGAGGAAAGGGTTGACTTTCTAGCAACTACAATTAGTTAGATACAGTAAACGCCTTTTGGCTATAGCTGACAATAGTCCCCCTTACTTGAGAACCATCTCCAGACAACAGTAGGACCTCCCATTGCACAACTCCACTGGGTATCATGCACACACAACAAAATATGAGTAGTGCCCCTGGAGGTGTGCAATGAAGAATTCTTGCTCAATAGCCTACTCTGGAACAGAGGACCCTACCTAACCCCTGAAGTTGGTTGAACCAGGGATAAACCCTTGACCATACTGAGCCAATCAGGGCCATCAGATCATCTCTTTTAGGATTTGGAATTTGGATTGAAAACCTTCCAATTAATGCAGGCTGTTTCCTTATATGAAGATAAGGCAAACTTCAGTCACCTGGAGCAGGGTGTGTGTATGTGTTGGGTGGTGGTTGGAAAAGGGGGATCTTCTACCTGCAGTTGCATATTCTGTAGAGGGGAAATAATATAAGCAATAATCAGAGAGAAGTAGCAGTAAGAGATAGAGAGAAGGCCCCACCAAGGCTCCTGACAACTTTTCTCTTCCTAGCTGCAGACCTCTCCTGAGGTCCAGCTGCATTTCTGTTCTTGGGTTTCATAAAATGCTTCTGTCCTTAAAAGCACTGTTGCTCAAACTCACTTAAGTTGGCTGTGGTTACTAGCAATCTAAGAGTCCTAAAAAGATACTGAACAAAATAGTCACTTACGGTAAAATTGGCCCCTGTTTCTAGGAGAGTCTGTCCTTCTTTTTAATTGATGCTAGCCACAGATAGGTCTATATTCAAAAAATATCTATAAAGGCAGGCCATATATATTATTGATTTATTTTTAAGGACTCCTAAGAGCAGTCAGATTAACAGCATAATCCAGTCCTGCAGTTAATATTTCTCTTTATGGTAAAGTTATTCAAATTCAACCTGTGCACTCCTTGCTGCAATTTCAGCCTCCTTCATAATGGTTCTCATCTAGGTGAATCTGGAGAGTAAATGACAAGCAGCCACTCTCTGGATAATAACTTTAAGTGCTAGACATAGAAGGAGGCAGAAATTCTTACTTGGTTCAACCTTCTAATTTGATGAATGAGGAGGCTGAAGACCACAGAGACTTATATGATTTGCCTGAGGTCACATGTCTAACTGTGGCAAAGCAGGGAATAGAACCCAGATTACAAACTGCCTTGAAGCCAAGTGTTATCCAAGAGAAATGCCAAAGGCAAAGCCAGTCATTTTTCTGGTCATTAATTTTAATTTCCCAGTTATTTGATCTGGATAGCTTCTAACTCTGAGACACTTTTACAGGTAAAAATCTTGGCAAATAATTAAATGGTTTCTCTTTAATTATTGACTCAATGGTATGTAGTAAAATCATTGGGCTTTTAAGGTGATCTTGACAATGTTGTATATGTGAGAATAAAAGGAACCTTCTGAATTTTGAGTTTATAAATCTCATTAAAGGAGTATGTAGTCAAGGCGTCAGTCAAATTTTAGAAAAGTATATGTCACATGAAGTTAAAATTGTTCCAAACAAAAAAAGAAAAAAAAAAGAAGGAAAAAGCATATATACTTAACTATGTGTTAACAGTATGCTTGTGAGTCATGACCAAGTCAATTTTCAGTATGAGTTATAGGTGGAAATGGTTCTTATTATTACCATTTAATATGATGTAGGCTTCAGGTACAGTACAGAAACACATATGTGAGGTGATTTAATCCTGCTAAGTCTATAATGTTTCTCTAACATTGCATTAGTCAAAGAAAATGACAAATCCTGGGCAGCTAAATGCATTATTCTTCATTTAAATAAATTGGTTGGGTCATTAGAACCCAGTTAAAATCCCCTTCCTTTCAAATCAATAGGGGTTATTATATTTAAGGCCCCTTTTACCAAAAGAAAATAAAAGAAGAGAAAAATATTTAGTAATATTTAGAATATTGGGTTCAGTGGGAAATAGAAGAGAGACAGGGCTGGTGGTGATGGTGGTGGTGGTGGTGGTGGTGGTGGTGGTGGTGGTGGTGGTGGTGTGTCTTTTAGGCTGGGCCCTCAGTGGATAGTGCCTTTCCATAAGAGCCAGGTGCTTGGCTCAATTATGGCTCTACTCCGGTAGGAAAAATGATATCTTCCAGCATGAAAAAAAAACAAAACCAAAAATATTCCAGGTAACATCCAGCATAGTGGAAAAGGAAGAGAGGGGAAGTGAAGGAGGGAAGGCAACAGACTCAAATGAAAAAACTTGCCATTCCAGCCCTGCCAAGAATTTACTGCATGACCTCTAGCTGCTCACTTCTCCTCTCTGGTGCCATCTGTGAAGGTTGCACTAGAAGACCTAAAGCCCCTATCAATTCTAAAATTCTATGATTCTGGAATATGAATCCTGAAAACAAAAAATATATGACTTAAGAAAAGCCATAATACGAAGGTGTTACCCCAAAATAGAGTTCGGATACCGTGGACACCATAGTATAGTCTCATGTATACAATATTTGAGGATTATATGTATTATACACACTGGATTTTAGTCTTTGACCAGATCCTTGTCAACTTGATCCCAACTACCTTTCTTTTTATATATATATATATATATATATATATATATATATATTTCTTTATATATATATATATGTTACTTTAAATTCTAGGGTACATGTGCACAACGTGCAGGTTTGTTACATATGTATACATGTGCCATGTTGGTGTACTGCACCGATTAACTCATCATTTACATTAGGTATATCTCCTAATGCTACCCCTTCCCCCTCCCCCCACCCCACAACAGGTCCCAGTGTGTGATGTTCCCCTTCCTGTGTCCAAGTGTTCTCGTTCAATTCCCACCTGCAAGTGAGAACATGCGGTGTTTGGTTTTTTGTCCTTGCGATAGTTTGCTGAGAATGATGGTTTCCAGCTTCATCCATGTCCCTACAAAGGAAATGAACTCATCCTTTTTTATGGCGCATAGTATTCCATGGTGTATATGTGCCACATTTTCTTAATCCAGTCTATCATTGTTGGACATTTGGGTTGGTTCCAAGTCTTTGCTATTGTGAGTAGTGCCACAGTAAACATACGTGTGCATGTGTCTTTATAGCAACATGATTTATATTCTTTTTGGTATATACCCAGTAATGGGATGGCTGGGTCAAATGGTATTTCTAGTTCTAGATCCCTGAGGAATGGCCACACTGACTTCCACAATGGTTGAACTAGTTTACAGTCCCACCAACAGTGTAAAAGTGTTCCTATTTCTCCACATCCTCTCCAGCACCTGTTGTTTCCTGACTTTTTAATGATTGCCATTCTAACTGGTGTGAGATGGTATCTCATTGTGGTTTTGATTTGCATTTCTCTGATTGCCAGTGATGATGAGCATTTTTTCATGTGTCTTTTGGCTGCATAAATGTCTTCTTTTGAGAAGTGTCTGTTCATATCCTTTGCCCACTTTTTGATGGGGTTGTTTGTTTTTTCTTGTAAATTTGCTTGAGTTCTTTGTAGATTCTAGATATTAGCCCTTTGTCAGATGAGTAGGTTGCAAAAATTTTCTCCCATTCTGTAGATTGCCTGTTCACTCTGATGGTAGTTTCTTTTGCTTTGCAGAAGCTCTTTAGTTTAATTAGATCCCATTTGTCGATTTTGTCTTTTGTTGCCATTGCTTTTGGTATTTTAGACATGAAGTCCTTGCCCATGCCTATGTCCTGAATGGTATTGCCTAGGTTTTCTTCTAGTGTTTTTATGGTTTTAGGTCTAACGTTTAAGTCTTTAATCCATCTTGAATTAATTTTTGTATAAGGTGTAAGGAAGGGATCCAGTTTCAGCTTTCTACATATGGCTAGCCAGTTTTCCCAGCACCATTTGTTAAATAAGGAATCCTTTCCCCATTTCTTGTTTTTGTCAGGTTTGTCAAAGATCAGCTAGTTGTAGATGTGTGGTATTATTTCTGTGGGCTCCGTTCTGTTCCATTGTCTATATCTCTATTTTGGTACCAGTACCACACTGTTTTTGTTACTGTAGCCTTGTAGTATAGTTTGAAGTCAGGTAGCATGATGCCTCCAGCTTTGTTCTTTTGGCTTAGGATTGACTTGGCAATGCGGGCCCTTTTTTGGTTCCATATGAACTTTAAAGTAGTTTTTTCCAATTCTGTGAAGAAAGTCATTGGTAGCTTGATGGGGATAGCATTGAATGTATAAATTACCTTGGGCAGCATGGCCATTTTCACGATATTGATTCTTCCTATCCATGAGCATGAAATGTTCTTCCATTTGATTGTGTCCTCTTTTATTTCATTGAGCAGTGGTTTGCAGTTCTTGAAGAGGTCCTTCACATCCCTTGTAAGTTGGATTCCTAGGTATTTTATTCTCTTTGAAGCAATTGTGAATGGGAGTTCACTCATGATTTGGCTCTCTGTTTGTTATTGGTGTATAAGAATGCTTGTGATTTTTGCACATTGATTTTGTATCCGGAGACTTTGCTGAAGTTGCTTATCAGCTTAAGGAGATTTTGGGCTGAGATGATGGGGTTTTCTAAATATACAATCATGTCATCTGCAAACAGGGACAATTTGACTTCCTCTTTTCCTAATTGAATATCCTTTATTTCTTTCTCTTGCGTGTGATTGCCCTGGCCAGAACTTCCAACACTATGTTGAATAGGAGTGGTGAGAGAGGGCATCCCTCTCTTGTGCCAGTTTTCAAAGAGAATGCTTCCAGTTTTTGTCCATTCAGTATGATATTGGCTGTGGGTTTGTCATAAATAGCTCTTATTATTTTGAGATATGTTCCATCAATAACTAATTTATTGAGAGTTTTTAGCATGAAAAGCTGCTGAATTTTGTCAGAGGCCTTTTCTGCATCTATTGAGATAATCATGTGGTTTTTACCTTTGGTTCTGTTTATATGCTGGATTACATTTATTGATTTGCATATGTTGAACCAACCTTGCATCCCAGGGATGAAGCCCACTTGATTGTGGTGGATAAGCTTTTTGATGTGCTGCTGGATTCGGTTTGCCAGTATTTTATTGAGGATTTTTGCATCGATGTTCATCAGGGATATTAGTCTAAAATTCTCTTTTTTTGTTGTATCTCTGCCAGGCTTTGGTATGAGGATGATGCTGGCCTCATAAAATGAGTTAGGGAGGATTCCTTCTTTTCTATTGATTGGAATAGTTTCAGAAGGAATGGTACCAGCTCCTCCTTATACCTCTGGTAGAATTCGGCTGTGAATCCGTCTGGTCCTGGACTTTTTTTGGTTGGTAAGCTATTAATTATTGCCTCAATTTCAGAACCTGTTATTGGTCTATTCAGAGATTCAACTTCTTCCTGGTTTAGTCTTGGGAGGGTGTATGTGTTGAGGAATTTATCCATTTCTTCTAGATTTTCAAGTTTATTTTCATAGAGGTGTTTATAGTATTCTCTGATGGTAGTTTGTATTTCTGTGGGATTGGTGGTGATATCCCCTTTGTCATTTTTTATTGCGTCTATTTGATTCTTCTATCTTTTCTTCTTTATTAGTCTTGCTAGTGGTCTATCAATTTTGTTGATCTTTTCAAAAAACCAGCTCCTGGATTCGTTGATTTTTTGAAGGGTTTTTGTGTCTCTGTCTCCTTCAGTTCTGCTCTGATCTTATTTATGTCTTGCCTTCTGCTAGCTTTTGAATGTGTTTGCTCTTGCTTCTCTAGTTCTTTTAATTGTGATGTTAGGGTGTCAATTTTGATCTTTCCTGCTTTCTCTTGTGGGCATTTAGTGCTATAAATTTCCCTCTACACACTGCTTTAAATGTGTCCCACAGATTCTGGTATGTTGTGTCTTTGTTCTTGTTGGTTTCAAAGAACATCTTTATTTCTGCCTTCATTTCGTTATGTACCCAGTAGTCATTCAGGAGCAGGTTGTTCAGTTTCCATGTAGTTGAGCGGTTTTGAGTGAGTTTCTTAATCCTGAGTTCTAGTTTGATTGCACTGTGGTCTGAGAGACAGTTTGTTATAATTTCTGTTCTTTTACATTTGCTGAGGAGTGCTTTACTTCCAACTATGTAGTCAATTTTGGAATAGGTGTGGTGTGGTGCTGAGAAGAATGTACATTCTGTTGATTTGGGGTGGAGAGTTCTGTAGATGTCTATTATGTCTGCTTGGTGCAGAGCTGAATTCAATTCCTGGATATCCTTGTTAACTTTCTGTCTCGTTGATCTGTCTAATGTTGACGGTGGGGTGTTAAAGTCTCCCATTATTATTGTGTGGGAGTCTAAGTCTCTTTGTAGGTCTCTAAGGACTTGCTTTATGAATCTGAGTGCTCCTGTATTGGGTGCATATATATTTAGGATAGTTAGTTCTTCTTGTTGAATTGATCCCTTTATCATTATGTAATGGCCTTCTTTGTCTCTTTTGATCTTTGTTGGTTTAAAGTCTGTTTTATCAGAGACTAGGATTGCAACCCCTGCCTTTTTTTGTTTTCCATTTGCTTGGTAGATCTTCCTCCATCCCTTTATTTTGAGCCTATGTGTGTCTCTGCATGTGAGATGGGTTTCCTGAATACAGCACACTGATGGGTCTTGACTCTTTATCCAATTGGCCAGTCTGTGTCTTTTAATTGGAGCATTTAGCCCATTTACATTTAAGGTTAATATTGTTATATGTGAATTTGATCCTGTCATTATGATATTAGCTGGTTATTTCGCTCATTAGTTGATGCAGTTTCTTCCTAGCCTCAATGGTCTTTACAATTTGGCATGTTTTTGCAGTGGCTGGTACTGGTTATTGCTTTCCATATTTAGTGCTTCCTTCGGGAGCTCTTTTAGGGCAGGCCTGGTGGTGACAAAATCTCTCAGCATTTGCTAGTCTGTAAAGGATTTTATTTCTCCTTCACTTATGAAGCTTAATTTGGCTGGATATGAAATTCTGGGTTGAAAATTCTTTTCTTTAAGAATGTGGAATATTGGCCCCCACTCTCTTCTGGCTTGTAGAGTTTCTGCTGAGAGATCAGCTGTTAGTCTGATGGGCTTCCCTTTGTGGGTAACCTGACCTTTCTCTCTGTCTGCCCTTAACATTTTTTCCTTCATTTCAACTTTGGTGAATCTGACAATTATGTGTCTTGGGGTTGCTCTTCTCGAGGAGTATCTTTGTGGTGTTCTCTGTATTTCCTGAATTTAAATGTTGGCCTGCCTTGCTAGGTTGGGGAAGTTCTCCTGGATAATATCCTGAAGAGTGTTTTCCAACTTCGTTCCATTCTCCCCATCACTTTCAGGTACACCAATCAGACGTACATTTGGTCTTTTCACATAGTCCCATATTTCTTGGAGGCTTTGTTCATTTCTTTTTATTCTTTTTCTCTAAACTTCTCTTCTCACTTCATTTCATTCATTTGATCTTCCATCACTGATACCCTTTCTTCCATTTGATTGAATTGGCTACTGAAGCTTGTGCATTCGTCATGTAGTTCTCGTGCCATGGTTTTCAGCTCTATCAGGTCCTTTAAGGACTTCTCTGCATTGGTTATTCTAGTTAGCCATTCATCTAATCTTTTTTCAAGGTTTTTAACTTCTTTGCCATGGGTTCGAACTTCCTCCTTTAGCTCGGAGAAGTTTGATAGTCTGAAGCCTTCTTCTCTCAACTCATCAAAGTCATTCTCCATCCAGCTTTGTTCCATTGCTGGTGAGGAGCTGCGTTCCTTTGGAGGAGGAGAGGTGCTCTGATTTTTAGAATTTTCATTTTTTCTGTTCTATTTTTTCCCCATCTTTGTGGTTTTATCTACCTTTGGTCTTTGATGATGGTGACGTGCAGATGGGGTTTTGGCGTGGATGTCCTTTCTGTTTGTTAGTTTTCCTTTTAACAGTCAGGACCCTCAGCTGCAGGTCTGTTGGAGTTTGCTGGAGGTCCACTCCAGACCCTGTTTGCCTGGGTATCAGCAGCAGAGGCTGCAGAACAGCAAATATTGCTGAACAGCAAATGTTGCTCTCTGATTGTTCCTCTGGAGGTTTCATCTCAGAGGGGTACCCAGCCGTGTGAGGTGTCAGTCTGCCCCTACTGGGGGGTGCCTCCCAGATAGGCTACTCGGGGGTCAGGGACCCACTTGAGGAGGCAGTCTGTCCGTTCTCAGATCTCAAACTCCGTGCTGGAAGAACCACTACTCTCTTCAAAGCTGTCAGACAGGGACATTTTAGTCTGCAGAGGTTTCTGCTGCTTTTTGTTCAGCTATGCCCTGCCCCCAGAGGTGGAGACTACAGAGGCAGGCAGGCCTCCTTGAGCTGCAGTGGGCTCCACCCAGTTCGAGCTTCCCACTTTGTTTACCTACTCAACCTCAGCAATGGCGGGCGCCCCTCCCCCAGCCTCACTGCCACCTTGCAGTTTGATCTCAGACTGCTGTGCTAGCAAAGAGCGAGGCTCTGTGGGTGTGGGACCCTCCAAGCCATGCACGGGATATAATCTCCTGGTGTGCTGTTTGCTAAGACCATTGGAAAAGCGCAGTATTAGGGTGGGAGTGACCCGATTTTCCAGTGCTGTCTGTCACAGCTTTGCTTGGCTAGGAAAGGGAATTCCCTGACCCCTTGTGCTTCCCAGGTGAGGCAATGTCTCACCCTGCTTCGGCTCACACTTGGTGGGCTGCACCCACTGTCCTGCACCCACTGTCCAACAAGCCCCAGTGAGATGAACCTGGTACCTCAGTTGGAAATGCAGAAATCACCTGTCTTCTGCATCACTCACACTGGGAGCTATAGACTGGAGCTGTTCCTATTCGGCTGTCTTGGAACCGCCCCCACCGATCCTGACTTTCAAAATGGGTAATAGGAAATGAATACAAGTCAAAATGACATGAAGCTTTCTTTTGAATAACTTTTATCTATAAGAAACTCCTGTGAAAGAAATTCTCAGTGATGCTACACCAGACAGGGGCCAGTGTCCAGTGAGAGCAACCTTGAATACGCTGCCGGATTCCAGCCTTCCTCTTTCTTCAGGTTGGTGGCCCTATGTAAGGTTGGCTTTTCTACCTGCTGCAGCCAAGCTGCACTACTTATAGCTCAGAGGACAAGCCAGGCTCTCTCTTACCTCCATTCCTTCTGTCTGCCCTTCTTTCTACACTCTATAACCAGCCATCCCCAAACCTACACACGCACATATAGACCACTTATCCTTTAGGTCTCGGCTTAGTCATTACCATTTCTCAGGATCCTCCTCAAGACCTTCAAGCCTGAATTTGGAGCCCCTCATAGATTTGCCTGCAGTAGTCTTAGTGTATCCGTCAGCTCTTGCTGTACAAATAAACAATAATGATATCTCAGTGTAATACAACTAGAAGCATTATTTATCATTCATCCATCTTCAGGTTGGCTGGAATAGCCCTTGCTCCACCAGTAGAGATGCATAAGCTCAAGGACTTGGTAGGGCACAGTGGCTCATACCTGTAATCTCAATACTTTGGGGGGCTGAGGAGGGTGGATCACTTGAGGTCAGGAATTCTAGACCATCCTAGCCAACATGGTAAAGCCCCATTCCTACTAAAAATACAAAAATTAGCTGCGCATGGTGGTGCACATCTGTAATTCCAGCTACTCTGGAGGCCGAGGCACAAGAATCGCTTAAACCCTGGGGAGGCGGAGGTTGCAGTGAGCCAAAGTTGCACCACTGCACTACAGCCTGGACGACAGAGTGAGACTCTGTCTCAAAAAAAAAAAAAAGGACTCAAACCCAACCTAGCAAGCCCATTTCAAGCCTCTGCTTGTATCCCACTGATCAAGGCAAGCCACACAGCCAAAAAACTCCAGCACCAAGGGCAGGGAAGTACATTCTACCCACTATGAGGCCATGGAAAGGGTGGATATGTAATAGTACTACTTACTACGCGATCATTCAGTCTTTCCCACCTATACTAACAGTGCCTATCACAGTGTATTGTCATCCTCTGCATAAAGCCCCCTTTAGGCTATTACCTTCTTAAAAACAGAGGCCATGTTTTTTCATCTTTGTATTTCCTATCTGGTATACAATAGGCACTTGAAGATATTTGAGTGAGTGAGTGAATGAATGAATCGGAAGCAGGTAGTATTCTACCAGGCTCTGTTCCTGATCCTTCGTAATACCCCTCCTATGTGCCTACTCAACGTTTTTACTACAGTTACCAAAATGAGAACAAAATTATTATGAATGAGCCTGGTTTATGTAGGGGTAGAGAGTGAGGGAGAATAGAACCACATCGTAAGTCACTTTACCTACTTTGGCTTTTGTCCTTGATTGCCATTGGTAGCCTCCCCAAAAAGATATCTAACCTAAGTGGATCCCAGGCTACAAGCGGTGGGACTCTAGAACACATTTTAAAAAGATATTTCAGAATCCTATCTTGCTGTTCAGTAATTTGATTTTAGAGCAAACACAGGAAATGGAACACATTTCTAAGCAAATACTTCCCTGATTACTTACACATGCAAATTCACGAACTAAGTTTAGATGCATAATTAAACATCTAGTTATTTTCAGGCCCATACTCATAGGCCAAATCAGATTCCCAAAGGAGGCACGTGGTTGGTTTATTTCTGTGTATTTGCTTGCATCCTCAACTGCAGGCTTTCGCCTGGGGGGAAAAAAAAGCACTGGCTCAGAGATCTCAGCGATCTGGTTGTGGTCCCAAAAAACAAGGTGAATCAAGGACATGGCAAGTTTTGTGATTTTAAAGGATACATCTGATCTGAATGCTGCTTTTGTGGGCAGAGAAATGCATGATGATGACCTCCTCTCTGAGAGTGGGAAATAAGGGCAAGGTAGGCGCCATCCTTAGCACAGCTGTCACTCCTGTAATGAATAACAGTCCACCGGCCAAAGCCAACATCAACTTCCCATGTTGCAACTGCTTTTTATATACTTTCATCATCCATATGAAAACATTAATGCCGTGGGATTTTGTGCCAAATGACATGCTCAGATGCCAATTTTACACATGCAAAACAGATGAGTGCTTTGGAAAGTTTGTATTCATTGTTACTTTACAAGCAAATGGCATCACCCCCTCACCTCCTGGTCACAGTGATCCACTGTTCAACGTGCTTTTCGCTTTTCCTAAAGGCACCATTTGCTTAAGAGTTTCTTCACAAGACGTCCACTTAACAACACTTTCACTGCAAGCAGGGATTTGTGACAGAGAGCAGTTGAATACCACGGTGAGACAAGGCCCCTCTGGGGGCACTGGTGGCCTACTTTGCCCCAACTTCCTGCATCATCGTTAAGGAGAAAGACCTCCTCTGGCCAGCTGTGCTGGAGCACTCAGAGAATGCCTTGTGCTGCCTGCTCTTTTTCCTCTCCACCTCACCTCTCCCACACATTTCCCTTCCATAAGCCTCCCATGGAGGATGGCTTCAGAGTCTGTTCTCTGCTAATTGGGGAAAAATGGTCCTCTGTTTTTAAGGGATTGTAGAGCCCATGATGTACGTATGAGCCACCTTGTTTTAATACCATTTGGTGAGAATGTACCACATGGCTAGGTACTACATTTAGAAACATTAATATGTTTGTACCTCAAGAACAACTCTAACAGCTCTACAAGCTAGATATTATTATCTCCATTTCACAGATGAACTGAAGAAACTTTTCCAAATCCCAAGTAAATGAAAAAGCTGGGATTTAAACCCAAGCCTATCTGGTCACAAATCCCAGGCTCTCAACCAATTCATACAAGCCTCCTCCACAATCCTTGTCGATACCTACAGAAGACTCACAAGGCCCAAGTCTAGTTTTTAATTAAGATAACACTTGTTAATAATGCCCTGCTTTAAAGACGTTTGAGTTCTTCACTGCGAAATATCACTGCAAAAAGCAATGAACTCAATTTGGCTAAGGTTTTATTTTCTAAATGTATACTTTTCCCTGAATATCCAAAACTAAGATTGCAAATCCCTCCTTGCTTCCACTTCCCTGCTAGGTATAAATAGTATGACCATATTGAAATCTTATGTTCTCTTATCCACTTCATTTTTAACAGGCAGAAACGAGTAATGTGAGAGCCTGCAATTGTAATCTTCATAAAGTATATCACATACCGTTCAAAAACATCAAGTGGCATGTTAAATAAGCTTTTGGAGAATAAGTTGAGCGTGTCACCACAAGAAGAAAAACAGAATCCATGACTTCTCAAAACATGATCTTGCTTCAGATGAGAAAGCTCTGTGCTTAGTTTGCTGTGGGTACTTCTTTGTGTCCATTGTGGCCTCCTATCTAATATAAGGATTCCTTTCCCCAAGTGGTGGAACAGTGGGTAGGAGAGTCTGTCCATATCCCAAAGGTGTGCCAAAAGGATTTATCAAGAAGGGGATGACGGAGGTTGCTCTTCCAAAAGCGTCCAGAGTCACTGAGACCTGACCTGTGTATTTTGTATCCTATCCATGTCAGGTAAGGAATACATTATTTAAGTCCATCTTCTTGGGAGAGGGAGATGAGAGCTGGAGAGTTGGGGGCTAATGTCCATTCAAAATGGAAAAGAAAAAGTGTTTGTGGCTAAAGGAAGCATCCAGAAGACATAGCAAGGATCACTCTATTCCCTCGTATCAGAGCTTTGCTTTCTGTTTGTCTCCAAAATTCAGGAGTTGGAAACAAGCCTGAGTGTGTGATGTTCTTGGAACCTCTAGGAACAGCTTTAGCTCCAGACACCTTTTGCAGTTCCCACATTAACAATCCTTCTCTTCTTGCTGATGAGAAGTGGTTAAACACTTCTTGGACAAGCAGTTGCATGGGGTATATTTACCTTTTCCAACAAACACAAAGGCTGTACCTCTCCTACATAAATGTGTGAGCAGCACAAACATATGACACAGTGCTGTGTGCCGAAATCAGTTTAAAGGATTAGAGAATGGACCATAGTCCAAACTGGCCATTATGCTGCTGCTGGGGTCTTTAAAAAAAACTGCCATTTTCCTTTGCTTTGTTACTTTAAGCTTATCTTTTAAGCACAGATGTTCTGTGCTTCTAAATTTCATGTGTCCAGAAAACTGGCGGATATAATGTAAATGAGATTACCCCAACCCCTCCATGACAGTGAAATTGGACAATGCCTCTGTTGCCATTGCTTAGACCCCAAATGCACAAAACCAGGAATTAGTCTCTTGGTTCTCTCCACTTTCTGTTCCCATAAAAACTGTTTGGTCTAGGACACTGTCCACTTCTTATCAACAGCATTTCCTTCTTGGGTATTACCAGTGATAATAGCTCAGGCTCGCCTTTGTCTCTGGCACTCACAGGAATTTCTGTTGACACCAGGGTACTGGTGGAGAACATATCTCCAGAGAGCTCAAAGGGAAGGTTTGCAGAACCATTGTCATAGTTATTTCTTGATCATATATCTTTCTAATTAATTTCTAACTTTTTCATGAATGCACATGAGAAGAAGGGCATTGGGGAGAAAAAGCCTGCTGTGGAATATTATTTCTCATTTATTTGTATTCCAAAAAATAAGATCCTGCATACCTTTCAAGGCCCAGCTTCAAGGTCACCTCCACCATGAAGTCATCATCCAAATTTAACTCAGCAGTTACCTCTTCCTCCCTTGAGCTTCCTTATCTTTTGGGGGTACCTCAGTCACAGCACTCATCACATCATGTTTGATCATTTAGTTTTTAATTACAAATCTACTTCTAGACCGTAAACTGCTGGTTGGCAATGGCTAAGTTCTACTCAACTCTGTCTCTGTATTGAGCATCCTGCATGGTGCCTTGTATGTAATATCTTTTCAGTAAATGTTTGCAGAAATGTCTGCATCTATGAAATAGTTTTTTGAAATATCACATTCCAGAGAGGTTAAGATGCACTATTTCAGTGGTTCTGAAACTTTATCATGCATCGGAATCACTCAGAGGGCTTCTTATACCAGACTGCTGGGTTCTACCTCCAGAACTTCTGATTCAGTAGGTCTGGGGTGAACAGGCTGGATAATTTGCATGGCTAACAAGCTCCCTGGTGATACCAGTGATGCTGGTCCAGAGACCACACTTGGAGGAGTGATAAACTATCTTTATTTTTCCACATTTTAATATCTCATATCTATCTAAATCTGAAACTTGTTGACATGTCAGTTTAGTTGACAACTTTTTGCTTTCATAGTAGTATATAAAATAATGGCTTTACAATCAACAGCATCTTAGATTAAATGAAATGTGGCAGGCTTCCTGTTACATATTTGAATCTGTATTATAAAACATCAATTACCTCATAAATGAATTAATGCCCTTATAAAAGGGCTCAAGGGAACTAACTAGCTCCTCTTTGCTCTTCTGCTTTTCCATCATGTGAGGACAGAGACATCTTAGAAGCAGAGACCAGATGCTCTTCAGACACTGAACCTTGTGTCTTGCACTTTCCAGAGTGCATAACTATGAGGAATAACTTGATGCTGTCTATAAATTACCCAGTCTGAGCTATTTTGTTATGGCAGTAAAAAAGGGACTAAGACACTCACCAATAAATGCCAGCTTTTTACTCCGAAGCTAACAACAACAAAACCAAGCAAGAGCAATAACACCAGGGAGCCCATTAAATTGATAACATTCCAGCAGGTATCCCAAGGTCGCAGACCCAGATAGGTTTTGCTAGCCACCTTCCTGGAAGGAGTGGGCCATGTTTTCCATCCTCAGAAAATGCTGTTTGCAAGGAAAGCAGTGAGAGCAGAGATAATCAATCTAGGCATATCATAGTCAAGTTGCTGAAGACCAAAGATGAAGACCAAATCTTTAAAGTACCCAGAGGGAAAAGACAGATTACATGTGGGGGAAAACAGTACAGATGAAGGCTGACTTAGAGAAAAAATGGAATCCAGAAGAATATGGAATAGCATTTTTTAAAGTATTGAAAGGAGAAAATTGTCAGCCTAGAATTCTATAAAAATATCCTTTAGAAATTCAAATAAAATAAAAGGTATTTTCAGAAAGACAAAAGTTGAGAGGATTTATCTCTAGAAGACTTATTGTACAAGAAATAATTTTTTAAAAGAATGAAGAACAATAGGCAGGGTAAATACCTGGGTAAATGTAAAATAACCTTTTCTTTTTAAGTGATATGTATTTATATCAATAAATATATATAGGTATATATAGACTGTATAGATACATACATATGTAATTCTTTAAAAGATTATTGAATGAAGCAAAAATAATGTATTGTGGAATTTATAGCACATGTAGAAGTAAAATATTTTTAAAAATAGCACAAAGGGTGGAAGGACTCTAAGTGAAATTATTCAATTGGAAGTGTCTTCCATTGATTATGAAGTAGTATATTATTGAAGGTAGATTAAGATGATTTAAATATGCATAGCAAAATATCTAAAATAACTCCAAAAAACCTCACAGAGGTATTACAAAAAGATAGAGCTTAAAGGTTGATACAGGAGATTAAATGGGATATTGAAATATACATGATTCACCTGAAAGAGAGCAGAAAAAGCAGGATAAATGAATGGAAAAAGATAAGAGAAAAAAAAGCTTGAAAATATATGAAGCAAAACCAAGTAGAATTAATACGAGAGAAAGACAAATCTACAGTCATGGTTAAACATATTAACATCACTTTCTGAGTAACTGATTTAAAAAGCAGGGAAAAGAGTATAATTTAAAAATATTTGATCCACACTGTCAACCAATTTGACGCAATCAACATTTACAAAACACCACTCCCAAAACAGCAAAATATACATTCTTTTTAATTTTGCATGAACTATTAACCAAGATAGATCAAAAATGCTGAGCCAGAAAATAAGACTTATTAAAATTAAAAAGATTGAAACCATACAGAGTACATTTATGACCATAATGACAATATGGAAATCAATAACCATCAGATATCTGAAAAAACCCAAATATTTGAAAATTAAACATTATATATCTAAATAACATATGGTCAAAGGAGAAATTACAAAAGAAATTTGAGATCATTTGAACTGAATGATAATGAACACACAACTTATCAAGATTTGTGAGATGTAGCTAAAGAAGTACTTAGAGGGAAATGTATAGCATTCAATTTTTTAAAAAAGGGAGGTATAGAATCAATTATCTAAGCCTTCACATGAAGAAGCTAGAAAAATAACAACTAAAACCCAAAGTATAAGAAAGAAAAATGGTGGTAAGAATGTCAATTAATAAAACAGAAAATTGACAAAAAGAGAACATCAACAATGTTAAAAGTGTGTTTTAAAAAAAAGATTAATGAAACCCAGGGCAAGACTGATAAGTGAAACAGAAAATCCCATTACCAGTGTTAGAAATGAAAAAAAAGGGCATTTCTACAGCCCCTACAGTTATGAAAAAGATAGCAAGGAAATATTATGAACAACTTTAAGTCAATAAATTAAACAATTAAGATGAAATAGAAAAATAATTTTAAAAACACAACTTACTGAAATATATAACAGAAATATAAAAACATAAATATTCTTATGTCAATTCAAGTAATTGAATTTATTATCAAAATTTTTTTATGAAGAAAACTTGAGATCTAGGTGACTTTACCAATGAAATCTATTATCATTTAAGGATGAAATAATACCAACTCAACACAAGTTCTCTCAAAAATAGAGATGGAGAGAATAATTCCCATGAAGCCAGCATACTGCCAATGCCAAATACTGACAATGACATTATAAGAAAAGAAAATTACAAACCAATATTCCTTATGAGTACAGCTGAAAAATCCTTAACAAAATATTAGCAAAACTAATCCAATAATATATTTCCAAAATACACATCATGACCAAGTGAAGGTTTTTAAAGAAATGTAAGATTGGTTTCACATCTGAAAATCAGTCAATGAAAGAATAGAGGGAAACCATACAATGATCTCAGTAGATGCATAAAAAAGCGTTTGACCAAAGTCAACCTCCATTCATGATAAAAACTCTTGAGCAAATTAGAAATAGACAAGAACTTCTTCAAACTGCTAAAAAGGATCTCTTAAAACCTACAGCTAATATAATACTTACTGATTTTTCCTTTTAACATAAAGAACAAGGCAAGGACTTTCACTTTCATCATTTCTACTTAACATTTAACTGGCAGTTCTAGCCAATGCAATAAGAGGAGAAAAAGAAATAGAAGGCATATAGATAAAGGAAAGAAAGAAGTAAATTCGTATAAAGAGGAAAGTAAAACTGTCATTCTTTGCAGATGACACAATTGTTTATATAGAAAACTATGGATACAAAATAACTATAAGAACTAAGTAATGAGTTTACCTAGGTCAATATATAAAAATCAATTCTATTTCTATATACCAGCAGTAAACAATTGGAAAACAACATGTAAAAAATACCATATGCAATAGTATCAAAAAATATCAAATAGGAAAAAGCTAAGAGAGGTGTACAATTTCTCTACAGTAAAAAACTGTAAAACACTGATGTGAGAAATTAAAGAAACCCAGACAAAAGGGAGAGACATTCAATGTTTATGAGGTAGAAGACTCAATGTTGTTAAGATATTTATTTTCCTCAGATTTATTTGTGAATTTAATACAGTCATCAAAATTTCAGTAGGACTTTTTAGAGAAATTTACAAGCTGAACCTAAAACTGATATGAAAATGCCAAAGCAATCTTGAAAAAATTAAAGTTGAAAGATTTATAATACCCGGTTCTAAAACCGAATATGTTAGACTAATCAATGCATTGTAGTATTGACGTGAAGATAGACAAATACATCAAGAGAACAGAATCCAGAAATAGACTCACATGTATAGAGTTAATTAATTTTTTAAAACGCTTTATTAGAGTAGTTTAAGGTTCACATCAAGATTAGAATCAACTGATTTTTAACTGAATGTGACAAGGTGATTTCATGAAGAAAAGAAGACTTGTTAACAAGTGGTGCTGAAACAACTGGATTGCCATATAAAAAACAAACAAAAAACTTGACTCCTGTCACACTCCATACAATAAAATAGTTTGAGATAAACATAGAACAAAATATAACCTAGAATAATAAAGTTTCTAGTAGAAAGCATAAAAGAGTAACTTTACAACCTTGGAGTAGGCAAATTTTTTTAGACAGAACACAAAAAGCACGAACTCTGAAAAATGACAGCTGGTTTTCATTAAAATAAAAATTTCTGTGTACCAAAACATACCATTAAGAAAATGAATATGCAAATCAGTACATATATCTGACAAAGGGCGTGTATCCATTGTATATAAAGAACTCTTTCAAATCAATAATATGACAATTTAATTTTTTTAATGGGCAAAAGATTGAAGCTGTCATTTCACAAAAAAAGATACATAGAGTAGTCCCTCCCTTTATCCTTGGTTTCACTTTCCAGTTTCATTTACCTACAGTAAACCACAGTCAGAAAATACTAAATGGAAAATGTCAGAAATAAACAATTTGTGGTTTAAAATCGTCCACTATTCTGAGTAGCATGATGAAATCTTGAGCCATCCTGCTCTGTTCCACCAGGGACCTGAATCATCCCTTTGTCCAGCATATCCACAGTCTGTGCTACCCACCCCTTAGTCAGTAGCTGCCTTAGTTATCAGATTTTTAAAAAATAGTACATACAGAGTTCAATAATATACTTGGTTCCAGGCGGCCACTGGGGTCCTTAGAATGAATCCCCCAGGGATAAGTGGGTACTACAGTATAAGAACAAGGAATAAGCACATGAAAGTGTTTTCCACATCATTAATCATCACTGATATGCAAATTAAAACCACCATGAGATGCCATTTTGCACCTATTAAAATGGCTCAGATGTAAAGATAAGACAATACCAAAAGTTGATGTGGATGTGGAGAAATGGAACTCTCAAACACTGTTGGTAGGAATGCAAATGGTACGGCCACTTAGGAAAATAGTTGTCAGATTTTTATAAAGTTAACTTCTTCATGTATCCTACAACCAGCAATTCCACCCTCAATATCTCTCAAAATAAATGAAAACATATGTCCACAAGAAGAACTGTACAAGAATACTCAAAGAAGCTTTTCCATAACAGCCCAAACTGGAAACAACCCAAATGTTCATCAATATGAAGGTGGATGAACATACTCTGGCATATTCATAAATTGAATATTAGTCAAAAAGAAATAGATATGTATTAGTCAATAGATATATATTAGTCAAAAAGAAAAAGAAAAAATTACTGGCCAGGCACAGTGGCTCACACCTGTAGTCCCAGCATTTTGGGAGGCCAAGGCGGGTGGATCATCTGAAGTCGGGAGTTCAAGACCAGCCTGACCAACATGGTGAAACCCCATCTCTACTAAAAATACAAAATTAGCTGGGCGTGGTGGTGCATGCCTGTAATCCCAGCTACTTGGGAGGCTGAGGCAGGAGAATCACTTGAACCCAGGAGGCAGAGGTTGTGGTGAGCCGAGATTGCACCACTGCACTCCAGCCTGGGCAACAAGAGCGAAACTCCATCTCAAAAAAAAAAAACAAAAAGGAAAAAGAAAAAAATTACTGATGATGTAACAGTATGAATAAAACTTGAGACTTGCAGTTATGCTAAGTGAAAGAAACTGCACAAAATGTGTATAATATATAAACCAATTCTATAAAGTCCAAAACTAGGCAAAATTAATCTCTGGTTAAAAAAAAGACATAAACAGTGGTTGCCTCTTGTTTTGGTGTAGTCAATTGTCATGATATATTCAACTGTCAAAATAATTGAACTGAATACTTAACACTTTCTGGTAGATTGTATGTAAATTATACCTCAGTTTTTTGAAAAGCAACTACATCAAGTGGATAGCAGCTACACAAATTACCACAGAGGTAAAGTTTGCTCATCTAAGAAACATTTATTAATAACTTACGTGACAAGCACCATACTAATATCTGGGAATACCAAGCTCTATAAGATGTGATCCCAGCACTGAAGAATGCATGGATTCTAAGTGATGGGGAAAGCACAATTTCAAAATGTTGAAACAAGTGCTTTAATGCAGCTATAGACTATGACTGTATATGGGAGCACAGAGGAGTGAGCAAGATGTTACAGACCAGGATGATGACCACTTGTCTGACCATAGTGGCTGAATCATTGCTTGGGGTAGAAAGTTGCCTTTTATTTTTGGCCTTTGGGACTTGGGGAGATATCTTAGCAGGTGTAAGGACTCTAAATAACAGTTTCCCAAAACTTTAGGACAAAGTCTTTTTCACAGTGGGAAACTGGAGATATGTTTTCACCAGAATAAGCAGAAAAAGGCCAAACACTTCCTGAGTAATAGATTTAAAGAGCAGCAGGTCTCTCAAGCCAGGGTCCCTATGCCATACTGCAGAGCAGCCCACAAAACACCCTGAGGATGTGGCTTGCTGGCCACACCCCTTAAGTCATGATAGCCCTGCCAAAGAATGTAGGGCCCCAACAAAGAATGTCCTGAAAGCCATTTAAGAGCCTTCCAGGAAAACCACAGCCAGCAATCCACCACTTGCAATGTGTGTGGCTGGGCTCCTGCTTCTCTTTGCCTTCCTTGGCTCCCTGAGCTCCCATCAAATCCCAAGTCATCTCAGAAGGAGGTGCAGGGCCAGTTGCAGTTTACTTGCTGGTGATAGAGAGGACAAGTCCCCTGCCTGCAAGTCTCCAAAGACAGCACTGGGGAGCCTCCCTCTGGGTGTCTTCAGGGTCTCCCTGCAAAGCTCCAGCTCCTATAAGATTACGATTGTGACTCTCAACAGATGAATCCCCAGAGAGAAGTTGTTGTGGGGGAAGCTCCAACAGGTTCATGGCCCCCTCCTCCATCTTCAGAGTCACCATCCGCAAATCTCTTTCTCTCTGTCCTTCTCTTCTGTCATCACACCTTCTCCTGTCTGACTCTGACTCCTGCATCCTACTTATGAGGACCCTTGGGTTTGCATCAAATCTACTCAGATTATTCAGTATAATCTCCCCATCTCAAGATCTTCAACTTGATCACATCTGCAGACCCTCTTTTGTCATATATGGCAAGATTCACAGGTTCCAAGCTTTAGGATGCGAACATCTTTGGGGGATCATTACTCAGCCTACCACTAAAACTCTAAGCCTATCTTACCTCGAGACAACAATAATGACCAATGCATCTAGCCATTGAGTGCTGACTATGTGATATAAATACAGATATGGAGATAAATACTGCTATCTGTATATAGAGAGATTTTTATAGAGATATTTATACACTTACATTGATAGGCTATCTTCCCACACATATGTATTTTCTCACCATAGCCCTGCAAAGTCATTTCATTTTACAAATGAGGAAACGGAAGCCCAAGGAATTTTGAAGGACAAAACACTCTTTATAACTGGTAGTCAACGCGGGTTTAGATGACTCCAGAGCCAATGCTCTTTACCTTGTTGTCTTCCATTTCTGTTCCATGTTTTGGTGGGAAACCCAGAGTATGAATTTTGTGTATATATCTTCAACCTAATTTTTTTTCTCCAAGTTAGGACTGGAAAAGCCCACATCTGTGGCTTGGAAGACAAGGAAGGTGTTATTCCCAGTTGGCCACATCTCTAGAAAACAGAAAATTCTGCATTTCCCCCAGGAAACAAAATTGTTCCTTGCTTATCTGTAGTGTATTGTTTCTTTTCTTGCTTTACCTCCCTCATTGTTTTTACTTTTCCTCATCAGCCTCCAACCTCAGTAGAAGATGTATTTCCAAGCAGAACCATTCACCAATCTAAAATTTTCCCTTGTTTTTGAAATCTGTTTCTTCATAGACTCCATCACAAATTATTCAACCATTCTGGAAAGAAAAGCCGAGAAATACTACAGTAAAGGAAACAAAATTGGAGGCTGAAAAATATATATACATTAAACCATGGTTAAAAAACTAAATAAAATAATTTTTGTTTCACTATTCTGTGAAACAAAAATTAATGAAGATTTGTTTTAACTCTATTACCTGGACAGCACCATTCTTACTTTTCTTCAGCAGAATTTATCTTAAAATATTTTAATGCGTTGATTGAATCAGAATTATTTCTCAAAAACAACACTTAAATGGCAATTGTTGATTCTTGTTTGCAAGAGCTCATTCATCTCCATTATAGTTAATATTGCTGTTAAACCTTTCGTTGAAGACAAGAATGAAGTACACTGCTGATTTCCATATGCCTCTCTCACTGCAAAATTGTGTGCTCTGGGAATTCTCAGTCATATTGCATAGATTTTTTTTTTAAATTGTTGCCTCCTCAAAAAAATGGCTCAAGCATATTTATTGAAAGTATGACCATGTTAAAATCTGTATCATGAATAAATTATTTCAACTAAAATTGGAGAAATCTAGGGCAGTTGGGGCAGGAAGGTAATAAATTAAGTTTTGGGGCTCCTGCCCTAAGCTGTGGTAAGCACACCAAGGTAAGGCCACCCTGAGGGCCTCCAGGTGCTCAGAGAGCGACCTCCTGCCCCTAGCATCCTGCCTTGCCTCACTGGAACCCTCCCCATCCGCCTTCCCTGGCAATGACAAACCATGGCAAGACCCCCCACCCAGAGGTTTATATTGAAAATAGTAGGCAATGTTCTGGTTGTAATATGAATGATCATAAATTGAGCAATAGGTTCTTCACATTTTTATCTTAAAATACTTAAGTGCTTGAAAAGGATTTAAGTATCACAGCATGAGTCGATAAGTGGGCAGTTTTGAAGATTCTAAAGAACGTATCTGGGTAGTTTTAAGATCACCAGAGGCCGTTAACCCTCATAATTTACTGCCTATGTTTACTTGAATCTTTTCAAATTTGTCTCCCTGCATCCACATTTGCACTCCTCCAACTTGATTTCCACACTATCAGAATTATTGTTTTAAAATGCACATCTGATCTGTTCTCTGTCTCACACACATACACACACATGTACAGATGCACACACACTGACATGCGGGCACACACACTCCTGTTTAAAATCTTTCGATGCCTTTTCATTCTCACATTTGAAGGCTAAAACCCTTAACACAGCTGACCTATGTTCCACAATCTGTGATACATGACCCTGCCTGTCTCCTCAACCTCATTTCTCACCATCATCCCCGCTGCTCCCTATGGTCTGATCACAGTGTCCTTTTGATTCCCTACAAGTCCTAGGTTTCTCCCCACTGCAGGACCACTGGATATGCTGAGCCTCTGTCTGGAATGTTCCCCAATCTCTATTCCCTACACACACACACACACACACACACACACAAACACACACACAAACACACACACACACAAGCACTATTCATCTAATTACCTCCTCCTCCTGATCTTCCTCCCCAGATCTCAGTTCAAGTCCACACTTCCTCAGAGAATGTTTCCATGACCCCCTAAACTGCGCCAGGCCCCTTGACACGTTCTCGCATAACCCAGTGATCCATGGTGTCTGGCACACAGTAGGTATTCCAGAAGTATTGACAGCATGAGTAAATTAGCAAACAGATGTTTTATTAATACAGATTTATCACTAGCAGAAGTCAAAGGGGGCCATGGTTTTAGCCAAGTGAGTGAGCTGGGGAGGGGCTGAAAAGCAAAGGTTTCCCTGAGGTAACTAAACAAGAATATTAGAGGAATTCAAAAGTGGATTTGGGCGTGCGTATGAGAAAGGGGTTATCTGAGGTAAAAGCCACTCTGTGAACTGCGAATGACCCAGAAAAATATTAAAAGCATAGGAAGGGAGAAGTTGCTTGTTGCTGTCAGCTTGAAAGTTTTGCTTAGAAAATGCAAAGTAATCAAGGGAAGAGAAGGGGAGGCAGAAGCCACTGACACATGATAAGTTTATGTGTGTGTTTCAATTCTTGTTCTGAAAGGTTTTAAAGAATCTTTACAAAGATACATTCCATATAGTAAAATAAAACCTATTCCAAATTAGTAATAAACAAGAGGAAAACAATGTATACGCATGAGATTAGCAAAGAGTCTCTGCAGTTAAGGTATAAAGCCTTTAGCCAATACTTTAATTTGGCAAATTCTTTGCAAAATATTTCATTGACTTCTGAAAAAACTATCTACAAATTTTATGAATCAGTATTAATACATACCATTTATGTAAAAATTGCATGTTTCTGTGCTTGTACGTATTCTAAAAATATGGAACTGGGCTGGGCACCCTGGCTCATGCCTGTTAGCACTTTGGGAGACTGAGGCAGGACCATCACCTGAGCCCCAGAGTTCGAGACCAGCCTAAGCAACATAAGAAGACCCCCTCTGCAAAAAATAATTTTAAAAATTAATTGGGTGTGGTGGTGCAGCCTGTAATCCTAGCTACTCAGGAGGCTGAGGTAGGAGGATTGCTTGAGTCCAGGAGGTCAAAACTGCAGTGAGCTGTGATTACGCCACTGCACTCCAGCCTGAGCAAAAGAGCAAGACACTATCTCTTAAACAACAGCAACAAGAAAAAGTATAGAACTGATCTGGAAGAATATGCAAATATACATCAGTGCAACTGTGGTTACCTCTGAGAAGGGAGGGGGATGGGGACAGTTGAGATGTAGAAAAGGTTTTATTTCTTGCCTTATATATGTGAGCTTTATATAATTAGCTTAATTCATGTGTAACTTTGTAATTTAAAAGTTAACAATAAAAACAAAGCCTCTAGAAAGATACCAACAATAGTCACAGATATTGACAGATCTTAGATATTGACAGATATTTTATTAGCATATCTATCTAGTCATTTTCTGAGATCACATAGTAACAACAACAACATCCACTTGAAGTGTTCAAAATGTTTACACCTACTATGGTATAGCAGCCCCTCAGTAACCCTCCCAAGCAGGCAGGGCCGGCTGAGGCAGATCCCACTTTACCATCCCTACTTGAAAAAGGAAGGAACAGACGCAGGAGCAGCTGGGTGACCAGCCCTGGCCTGGAGCTAATGAACAGCAGAGTCTGCAAAGGAGCTCAGGCCTTCTGATTCTTTCCCCTGCATACTCTGTTCTTTTTTGTCCTTTGTTCACAACGTGGCTGGGAAGTCTTAGCATTTTGAAACTGAAAGAAGGAAAAATCTTTTGACTGCTGTGTTTGATTGCTCATAAAAATGCTTCATTGCAGACTGTCCTATAACTTCTGAATTATGCTACATGAGTGGTTTGAGGGTTTCTCATTATTGCAGACAAGGAAAATTTACTGCTTTCATTTAAGCCCTAGCTCTCTCTAAAGAAAAGTTGCAGTAGCCGAGTATCTTTATTATACTCTTACCCTCAGAGCTAATATCTTGAAAAGCCCTGTTGGGGGCACACATTAGTGTTCAGGGTAAGGCATTTCTTAATTCAGAAACATAAGGTGATAAAGCATATTTGCTTCCTTAATAGTCTTGGACAGTTACATTTTTCTTAAAGACAGACATTCTCCTAGGTGTCTGCATTACATGTATCCACTGGGGCCTTAGTCAAGGCACTATGTACAACCTTTTCCTCCCTTGTAGCAGTTTGTCAGAAACACGGCTGCAACAGTTCCTCCATTTCTGTGCATGCAGGCCACTCCTTCCATCAGGAAGTAGAGTCTATCCACCCCTTGGCTGGGCTGGCTTTGTGACTTGTTTTGGTCAATAGAATGTTACAGAAGTGATGCCTTGCTGGTTCTGGGCCTATGCCTTAAGAGAGCTGACAGCTCTACTGTTGCCCTCTAGGTTCCAGCCCCCATTTAAGAAACTCAGGCTCGCGTATGGAATGGTATGAGGCCGTGCCCAGAGAGGCCCTGGAGGAGGAGGCCATCTTAGATGGAGCTGCCAGCTGTGCAGCCTTGTGACGACAGCCAATATAGTATACAGCAAAAGGACCACTCAGCTGAGCCCAACAGACCCATGGGATAGTGAAACTATTATTGCCCTGAGCTACTAAGTTTGGTGGTATTAGGTTGGTGCAAAAGTAACGCAGTTTTCCCATTAAAAGTAATGTTTGTACACAGCAATAGATAACTAAAACATGAAACATCCCCTTTCTTTACTCTCCGACCTCCCCCTCACCAACTCAGTATGTCCCTGGTCATCTCTTATGCTCCTTTTCTGTGCCATCATCTCTGTCTGAGGAAAAGGGAATGTTCTTTCAACATTTCCTCTCTGCTCAACACACACTTCTCAAGTCCTTACTCTGAGCTGGTACTGTGTGGGGCTTTGGGAATATGAGAATGAATAGAACACAGCCCCTGCAGACACTGACCAGGGGAAGAGACACACCTGAAAAGGGAACCTCACTCATAACTCCCCCCCAGCCTGTAGCCCCACAATTTTTAGCACAGATTGACCGTAAAGTCCATTCTCAGAGTCATACAGGTAGACAGTGGAGACAGTGGCCAATATAGGCTATCTTTGTTTAATCTCATTCAAAAATGATACATTTTACCTCTATCAGATATGGGGGTATCTTGTCATTAGGCACCTATATATGAAAATTAAATCTTAATAGACAGATAAATGAAGGGACAATTACCCAGTATGCAAACCTAGATCTTTCATTTACCTATAAGTTCCTTTTAAGTTACCTAATTATAAGATACTGGGTGGTCTCAGGGAAGCATTTTGAACCAGAAATTAAGAAAACAAATCATAAATACTAACTCTATTGCCAAGTAACTATCATGTAAGTGAGTCACTTGAATTTTCTATCTCTTTACTTAAAATACCAGGAAGTTTGACTCAATGATTACTAAGGTTCTTTTCAGTTCTGAATCCCATGATTACATGTGGATTTAAAGAAATGGATGTGAGAGAGGCAGAAAATATCAAATATTACCATGAAGTATTAGACTCCATGGTCAAATTGAAGGCAAATTGCAATGCAAAATATCCCTGGGATAAAACTGTGAATCCAGGGGAAAGCAGGGCTATATCTTTTTGGGCCATTGTCCCTATGAATCACACTCTGTAAAGAGAGACAGAAAATGAGGATTTAAAGAATGGGCCTAAGATTGGGAGAGGATAGTCTTGGCTCCAAGGGGTAGAGAAACTGGGGACATCCTGGATTGCCTGTCAATAGCATATCATCATAATTGGCCATTAAAGAAAATGTGACCATCTTAGCCCCCAAGTTAGTGAGACCTGAACACAATGGACACACCAAGTTAAGGAGTTTGGAGTTTCTTCATAGACAGTAGAAGTCATGGAAGGTATGTTGAGTAGGAAACAGACCTAAGAAATGAGATAGACAGTAACACAATAATAGCGGGGGACTTCAATACTCCACTGATAGCACTAGACAGGTCATCAAGACAGAAAGTCAACAAAGAAACAATAGATTTAAACTATACCCTGCAACAAATGGACTTAACAGATATATACAGAGCATTCCATCCAGCAACTGCAGAATACACATTCTATTCAACAGTTCGTGGAACTTTCTCCAAGACTGACCATATGATAGGCCACAAAATGAGCCTCAATAAATTTAAGAAAATTGAAATTATATGAAGCACTCTCTCAGACCACAGTGGAATAAAACTGGAAATCAACTCCAAAAGGAACCTTCAAAACCATGCAAATGCAATGGAAATTAAATAATCTGCTCCTAAATGAGCATTGGGTCAAAAATGAAATCAAGATGAAAATTAAAAAATTATTCAAACTGAATGACAATAGTAACACAACCTATCAAATCCTCTGGAATACAGCAAAGGCAGTGCTAAGTGGAAAGTTCATAGCCCTAAATGCCTACATTAAAAAGTCCGAAAGAGCACAAACAGACAATCTAAGGTCATACATCAAGGAACTAGAGAAACAAGAACAAACCAAACCCAAACCCAGCAGAAGAAAGGAAATAATCAAGAGCAGAGCAGAAATAATCAAGATCAGAGCAGAAATAAAAGAAATTGAAACAACAACCACAACAACAAAAATAGAAAAGATAAATGAAACAAAAAGCTGGTTCTTTGAAAAGATAAATAAAATTGATAGAACATTTGTAAGATTAACCAAGAAAAGAAGAGAGAAAATCCACATAAGCTCAATTAGAAATGAAACAGGAGGTATTACAACTGACACCACAGAAATACAAAAGATCATTCAAGGCTGCTGTGAACATCTTTATGCCCATAAACTAGAAAACCTAGAAGAGATAGATAAATTCCTGGAAAAATACAACCCCCCAGCTTAAATCAGGAAGGATTAGATACCCTGAACAGACCAATAACAAGCAGCGAGATTGAAATGGTAATTTAAAAATTACCACAAAAAAACCTCCAGGACCAGACAGATACACAGCAGAATTCAACTGCACATTCAAAGAAAAATTGCTACCAATCCATTTGACACTATTCCATGACCTAGAGAAAGAAGGAACCCTCCCCAATTCATTCTATGAAGCCAACATCACCCTAATACCAAAACCAGTAAAGGACATAACCAAAAAAGAAAACTACAGGCCAATATCCTGGATGAGCATAGATGCTAAAATCCTTAACAAAATACTTGCTAACCGAATCCAACAACATATCAAAAAGATAATCCACCATCGTCAAGTGTGTTTTATACCAGGGATGCAGGGATGGATTAACATACACAAGTCAGTAAATGTGATACACCACATAAACAGAATTAAATACGAAAATCACATGATCATTTCAATAGATGCAGAAAAAGCATTCGACAAAATCAAGCATCCCTTTATGATTAAAACTCTCAGTAAAATCGGCATACAACGGACATACCTTATTGTCCATCTATGACAAACCCACAGCCAACATAATACTGAATGGGGAATAGTTGAAAGCATTCCCTTTGATAACTGGAACAAGACAAGGATGCCCACTCTCACCACTCCTCTTCAACATAGTACTGGAAGTCCTAGCCAGAACAATCAGCCAAGAGAAAGAAATACAGGGAAACCAAATCAGTAAAGAGGGAGTCAAACTGTCACTGTTTTCTGACACTATGATGATTTACCTTGAAAACCCTAGGGACTCCTCCAGAAAGCTTCTAGAACGGATAAAAGAATTCAGCAAAGTTTCCGGATTCAAGATTAATGTACACAAATCAGTCGCTCTTCTATACATCAACAGCGACCAAATGGAGAATCAAATCAAGAACTCAACCCATTTACAATAGCTGCAAACGAACCAACAAAAACCTTAGGAATATACTTAACCAAGGAGTCAAAAGACCTCTACAAGGAAAATTACAAAACACTGCTGAAATAAATCACAGGTGACACGAACAAATGGAAACATATCCCATGCCCATGGATGGGTAGAATCAATATTGTGAAAATGACCATACTGCCAAAAGCAATCTACAAATTCAATGCAATGCCCATCAAAATACCACCATCATTCTTCACAGAATTAGAAAAAACAATTCTAAAATTCATATGGAACAAAAAAAGAGCCCGCATAGCCAAAGCAAGACTAAGCAAAAGGAACAAATCTGGAGGCATCACAATACCTGATTTCAAACTATACTATAAGGCCGTAGTCATCAAAACAGAATGGTACTGGTACAAAAATAGGCACATAGACCAATGGAACAGAATAGAGAACCCAGAAATAAACCCAAATACTTACAGCCAACTGATCTTCAACAAAGCAAACAAAAATATAAAGTGGGGAAATGACACCCTTTTCAGCAAATGGTGCTGGGATAATTGGCTAGCCACATGTAGGAGAATGAAACTGGATCCTCATCTCTCACCTCATACAAAAATCAACTCAAGATGGATCAAGGACTTAATCCTAAGACCTGAAACTGTAAAAATTCTAGAAGATAGCATTGGAAAAATCCTTCTAGACATTGGCTTAGGCAAGCATTTCATGACCAAGAACCCAAAAGCAAATGCAATAAAAACAAAGATAAATAGCTGGGACCTAATTAAACTAAAGAGCTTTTGCACGGCAAAAGGAACAGTCGGCAGAGTAAGCAGACAACCCACAGAGTGGGGGAAAATCTTCACAATCTATAAATCTGACAAAGGACTAATATCCAGAATCTACAACAAACTCAAATCAGTAAGAAAAAAAATAAACAATCCCATCAAAAAGTGGGCTAAGGACATGAATAGACAATTCTCAAAAGAAGATGTACAAATGGACAACAAATATATGAAAAAATGCTCAACATCAAGAATGATCAGGGAAATGCAAATGCAAACCATAGTGTGATATCACCTCACTCCGGCAAGAAAGGCCATAATCAAAAAATCAAAAAACAGTAGATGCTGGTGTGGATACGGTCGACAGGGAACACTTCTACACTGCTGGTGGGAATGTAAACTAGTACAGCTGCTATGGAAAACAATGTGGAGATTCCTTAAAGAACTAAAAGTAGAACTACCACTTAATCCAGCAATTCCACTACTGGGCATCTACCCAGAGGAAAAGAAGTCATTATTCGAAAAAGATACTTGCACATGCATGTTTCTAGCAGCACAATTCACAATTGCAAAATCGTGGAACCAACCCAAATGCCCATCAACCAACAGTGGATAAAGAAACTGTGGTATATATACACATGATGGAATACTACGCAGCCATAAAAAGGAATTAATTAACAGCATTTGCAATGACCTGGATGAAATTGGAGACTATTATTCTAAGTGAAGTAACTCAGGAATGGAAAACCAAACATCATATATTCTTACTCATATGTGGGAGCTAAGCTATGATGCCACAAGGCATAAGAATGATGCAATGGACTTTGGGAATTGGGGGGAAGAGTGGGAAGGGCGCGAGGGATAAAAGACTACAAATATGGTGTAGTGTATAATGCTTAGGCAATAGGTGCACCAAAATCTCACAAATCACTACTAAAGAACTTACTCATATAACCAAATACCACCTGTACCCCAATAACTTATGGAAATAATTAATTAATCAAATGGCACAGTATTTGCATATAACCTATGCACATCCTCCTGTATACTTTAAGTCATCTCTAGATTACTTATAATACTCAATACAGTGTAAATGCTATGTAAATATTTGTTATACTGTATTGTTTAGGGAATAATGATGAATAAAAAGCACATACTTGTTCAGTAAAATAAAATAAAATAAAATGGCTTTCTATTTTAGGGCATTTATCTGTTGTTGAACTTCTTAGTCACATGCTCAGCTACAATACCCATATTGGTAGCATTCAGTAAAAATAATCAGATTTCAGAGGGTTTTAGAAGTTGGATTGTATAAGGAAAAAGCATCTATTCTAGAAATTCATTTTACTCCTGCAAATGACTTCAAAATTATTTCTGAGTAACAAAGCAGGAGTTAATTGATGTGGTTCTCAGCATTTATTTGTTTTCTCGACCTCTCTATTTTTCCTTACTTTGTCTCCATTACCAGTGTAGAAGAAAATTTGAAATATTCTGGTTAATTAAATGTGAACCTTCTGGTTAACTTTCTGATTGATGTAAATTTTTAGATAAAATCATATAGATGGCTATCTTGGAGCCAGTCTGGTTTCCACTCACCACACAGCTTGTAGAGTTCATGGGGACTGCTGCCTGGAGACCACATCACAGACTCCAAAGTCACTACCAATATTAACCGCCCTTGACTGGAGTCACCCAAAGACAAACTCAGACTCTGTCCTGCCTAAAGTCCTAAATTCCATGGAAGATCCTTAAGGCCAGCTGACCCTACCAAGACAAAAGCCATGTCTTCTTCACTCACCAGACCAAGGTGACTGCTTGATGATGATGTTGCTGATGCTCGCTGACTGTCTCATACACTGATTTCATGGGACTCTAAGCCTCCTGTCTCTGTCCAATCACTCTTCCCCCACCCCTGCCTCCTAGCTATCAACTGTGTCCTCTGGAACTTTCTTTCCGTGACAGCCCAACCATCCTACATCTTCAATCTCTTTGCAGACACTCCCTTCACTTCCTGACCTTAACTGAAACCTGGTTCGCCCTTAAGAACATGGCATTCCCAAATAGCCTTCCCCAGTTGAAGGTATTCCTCCATTCACTTGAATATCCTCATAGGTACCTCCAACTCAACAAGTACAAAATTGTACTTGTCATCTTCACAACATCATCCATTCTCTTTCCCCACCTCCATGACACAATGACGCAAAAGTTACCCAATCTCCCAAAGCAGGTATCTGGCGGTCAACCTAGACTCATCTTTCTTTTTCATCTTCCATATTCTATCACCACCAAGTCTGACAATTTTTCCTGCTAAATAGTCCTCTAATCCATTCCTTCTCTGTGTTTCTATTATCACGGTCCCGTTCAAGGCCTCAATTATCTTCTGCCTAGATTATCACACTCTTTTCCTGCTTTTAATTTACTCAGGAAATCCATCCTCCACCTGGCTGCCAAAGGAATTGCTCTAACACAGAGTTGACCTTTTCTCCTTTTCTCCTCTGCCTGTGGTAATCCAATGACTCTTCCAAGCCTGGCTGAGCCCCTTCTTGGGAAAAACGGGCCCTTCATTATCTGTCTCTACCTACCTCTCCAGTCCTAACTCTCTCAAATTGCTACTATCCACTTTATACTTTAATAATACTAAACAACTTGTCCATCACTGCAGTAATCATGCTAAAAATGCTCCTGTGCCTTCCTTTGGTCTGCAATGCCCTTTCCCACTCTAGCTCATTCTTTGACTGGTTGACTCTTACACACTAAGCTTTGAGTGGTGTCATCCTACCCAGGAATCATTTCCTGAGCTATCCTGCCAAGCTCTGCAATCTCCCTGAGCGCTCCCAGCATCCTACTTTTGGCTTGTGTTATCCATGTGAGTATGTGTATATTTCACCCTGTGTCTATTTTCCTGGGAGCCACAGACTGAATTTTTAAAATTTTTTACACTTGCATCTGTGGCTCTAGCAAAGTGACAGGAGGAACATATTAGGTACTTAATAAATATTTGATGCACCAAAATAATTTCCACTGAAAATGGATTTGCCAAGCCCCAGTAGTCTTCATGTATGCAGGCATTCATTTACTCTTACTCATTCAGCAACAGAATACCTACTAAATATTTATATCTTATTCATCTAGCATTCTTGACCTCTCTGCTGTTTAGATATGCTGTAACTTTTTGAAATGCCTCAAATTCAGTTTCACTCAGAAGCACTCTCGCATGTGAACTACAGTGTCTGGCTTGTGGAAAATAACTGATATAGGTGATCTGAGAAGAGGCAAAACTAGGACTGCCTGTGTCCCAGTGGAATTTACAATCTGGGAACACAGTGGAATTTACAATGTACATGTGCAGTGTTTGGCAATACATAGTTTTTGAAAACCTTTCAGCAAATGTAAATTACTAAAACACAAACCAAATACCTAAATTTCTAGAGAAACTGGAGAAAAAAAGAATGGTCAGAACTGGGTCAATTTAATCAGAAACAGCTAGATAAGGTGAGGTTTGTTTTTAATGTAAAGACTTTGTGGACATGAATCACTTAACAAGAAGGAAAATAGCATTTCAGTTTCAAGAAATGAAATGGGAAAAAAAAAAAAAAGATAAAAACTCTATTGAAAAAAACAGCAAGCCCATCCACTTGACTGAATGACCAATCTGAAACAGAGCAGAACAGGTTGTCAGTATGCAGGACCTGCATAAAATACATCTATGAAGCTGAAATTGGTCTTTAGGGCCAAGTGTGATAGGGAGTCTCCAAATCGATGCTTTCCTCCCTTCTTCGCCTGGATGGGCATATTTGTTTGAACACTTCTGAGACATTGTAGTAATTATATTTTATTGGTAAAAATAACAAAGTTCAGGCCGGGTGCAGTGGCTTACGCCTGTAATCCCAGCACTTTGGGAGGCCGACGTGGGTGGATCGCGAGGTGAGGAGATCGAGACCATCCTGGCTAACACGGTGAAACCCCATCTTTACTAAAAAAATACAAAAAAAAATTAGCTGGGCATGGTGGCTGGCGCCTGTAGTCCCAGCTACTCTGGAGGCTGAGGTGGGAGAATGGCGTGAACCTGGGAGGCGGAGCTCGCAGTGAGCCGAGATCGCATCACTGCACTCCAGCCTGGGCGACAGAGCAAGACTCCATCTCAAAAAAAAAAAAAAAGAAAAGAAAATCACTAGAATGCAATACAAATAGTGAAGCTTTACGGACAATGACAGGCAGATGGAGGAAATATTTAGCAACCAAGAAACTTGCCTCTGTTTCAGCTAATATACCATGAAATATTAGGTTAGATATGGGAGAAATGTAGAGCCTTCCAAACTATAAGCTCTTGAAGGGCAGATTTCAGGTTTACTGTATGGGTATTTCTGCCATAATGCAATACAGACACAGCTGAAAACGCTGAGGTTTGCAAAAATTATGCACAAAGATGTAATGGGAATTAGGCAGCTAGCTAAGGACACTGAGACCCAAGGAATGAGAAGTGATAAGCACCCTGGGTTTTCTTTTTACTTCATATATGTCAGACTGAAGAAGCCAGCAATCCTAGAAACATTGACGGGTACAGACAGAAAGGCCCCCCCAAAATGCCTGCTCCTTTTAGCCAAAGAACCAAGAAAGGGAAAGTCTAGAAACACAGAAATTGAAAATACAATACCACTTACAATTGCTCAAAAACTGGAATACTTTGGTATAAATATGACAAAATGTGTAAAGCACATGTATGCTGGAAACTACAAAATGCTAATAAAAGAAATCAAAGAAAATCTAAATAAATGGAGAGATACACTGTGTTCATAGATGGGAAGATGCAATGTAGTAAAGAGGTCAGTTCTCCCCAAGTTAATAAATAGGTTTAACACAATTTCTGTCAAAATCTCAGCAAGTTTTTGTTTTAGATGTAGACAACATTACTCTAAAATTATATGGAAAAGCAAAGTAACTAAAAAAGCTAAAACAATTTTGAAAAAGAAGAATAAAATGGGATGAATCAGTCTCCCCAGTTTCAAGGTATGTAATCACAACTGTGTGGTATTTACAGAGGAATAGACACATAGATCAATGGAACAGAGTAGAGAGCCCAGAAATAGACTCACACAAATACACCCAACTGGTTTTTGACAAAGGTACAAAAACATGTCAATGAAGGAAGGCTAGCCTTTTCAACAAGTGGTGCTGGAGCAATTGGACATCTAAGGACAAAAAATTAATACTTGACATAAACTTATACCCTATACAAAAATTAACTCAAAATGGATCACAGACTTAAATGTCAAATATAAAATTATAAAACTTTTGCTTAAAAAAATAGAAAATCTGTGGGATCTAGGGCTAGGAAAAGAGTTCTCAGACTTGACTCCAAATACACAATTCATTTAAAAAATGATTAATTAGACTTCACTAAAATTAAAAATGTTTGCTTTGTAAAAGACTGTTGAGAGGATGAAAAGACAAAGTATAGGAAGGGATAAAATATTTGCAAACCACATATATGACAAAAGTGCTAGAATCTAGAATATATAAAGGACTCTCATTACCCAATGGTTAAAAAAAATTCAATTAGAAAATGGGCAAAAGACATGAAAAGCCATTGTAAAGTGTTCAATCCTATTACTTAGTGGCACAAAATGTTAACATATGAGAAACAAAGAAACCAATACTTTTGCATTATTCTGATATCATTCTTCTATTTACCACTCATATGTAAGCTAACTTCCATTACAGAAATGTATTGATACAGGATGTTGTGTTTCTTTATTTCCAAGTGACTATGCTGGCATAAAGTGGTAAGCAATTAAATGTTGACAACAAAAGCTCAATGAATGAATTAACTGAAGTCAGAGACAGGGTATGTGGATGAAACTGGAAAATGATATTTGAAGAAGATTCAGTTAACTGCTGACGATAGAATGTAACACATAAAGTTAAGACAAAACATAAAAATTATCTAGTTTTTACTTCTGCTTCATGGTTAAGACAGAATCAGAGGCCATGGATACTGACAGTTGATGTGTCTGTTTTTTCTGTCTTTTTCCATTACTGTATCTACTATCTCAGCTTGATTTATAAGCAAAACCTGGAAAACCTACAAAAATTAGTGTTTTGTAGTTTATCTAGAAATAATATGGAAAATATTGCTGTTATTTTCGGTGAAGAAAATCAATTTTGCATAGTTTTATTTCAGTCTAAATAAAATGTAAATTTTGTTTAAAAAATAAAATCGTAATTAGGGGTAATGAAGACGTGAGTTAGGTTCATCTGTAGAACGTTATGTAGTAGAAGAATTAGCAAAATCGCAATACAATTAAGGCCAAATTCCCAATGTTTCCCCTCACCAAATCTCCAGCCTAATTCTACAATATGGTTGGAAGCACTGGCAAAGCTTTGCTTTAATTTTGCAGCAACAACACTATCTCAGGCTGTTTCCTTTTTGCACATCCCAAACTGCTAACTCCCACTTCTGTAGCCATATCATCTCAAAAATAAATCCTCTGAGACCTCCACAGCTACTAAAAAATTCCTCATCTAAGTGTAACACCGCTATAGCAAACCCGTCCACAAGTTCGCTAGATACTTAGTTTCATAAAATATTGCTTTTGCTGGAATATTCTGCCAGCAGCCCCAACTTGCCTAGTAATATCTGAAATAAAGATCAGGTATTTCTCTTGCCAACACTCTCACTACAAGATTATTTTAATAGAAGTTTAATTAACAGGAAGCAACACATAATAAATAGTATCAGTAAATGGGGAATGGAAAAAGCAATTCCTAATCCTGCCAAAATCCTACATCTTTATAAATGCATTTTTCCACCACACTATAGTGACTGATGAGGTAGAATGACTTTCTGGCTTGGCTTCCCCACTGGTTTCTGATGGGTCCCTCCTGGCTCTCACCTTCTCCATGCATCTCCAACCCTTCTAGAATCCATGCATAGAGTTCCTGAGACAGCCTCAAACAAACATGTACTCAGTTATGTGGGATCCTGAGAAATCTGCCTTTCCAACATATTAATGGAAGAGTAGGCAGAAAAGTCTCCATTGTTTCATTTGTGTATTACAATTCATGTGCTTTTGAAGTAGTCCAGCACTATAGCTTGCTTCTCCCAGCTCTGCCTTTAGCCTCTGGCTCCTCATTGCTAGTTCACCCCCTGGACCTCCAGGGTACTGTCCCCTCCATAGAACTCTGCTGCTGTCACACTGACCTCAGCAAAAGGTGACACCTCCTCTATTGTCACATTCCTTCATTCACCCCAGTCTGTCAATAACACAAGGCTGTTGGACTTAACTAAGGGTTTGGAGATACATGTAATTATAATTTTTAATATTAAAATGTTAATATTCATTTAACCTTAATCATCACTAATGACCCTGAAAATGACTGTGTTCCCAGGATCTATGAAAAAATCAACTAGCAAGTTAAATCCTTTGCATAGATGCTCTCAAGAGTTACCCCCTTCTCCTAGCCTTGCTCTCCTGCCCTTCTTCAGAAATATAAAAAGAACTTTTTTTTTTTTTTTTTTTTTTAGTGTCTCACTCTGTCACCTAGGCTGAAGTGCCGTGGCACAATCTCAGCTTATTGCAGCCTCAATCTCCCAGGCTAAGCAATCCTCCCACCTCAGCCTCCCAAGTAGCTGGGACTACAGGTTTGCACCACCACACCCAGATACTTTTTGTATTGTCTATAGAGATTGGTTTTCTCCATGTTGCCCCAGCTGAGAAAGAATTTTCTTTCTTTTTTTTTTTTTAGACAGTCTCACTCTGTTGCCCAGGCTAGAGTGCAGTGGCACAGTCTCGGCTCACTGTAACCTCCGCCTCCTGGGTTCAAGCAATTCTCCTGCCTCAGCCTCTCGAGTAGCTGGGATTACAGGAATCTGCCACCATGCCCAGCTAATTTTTTGTATTTTTAAGTAGAGACAGGGTTTCACCATGTTGGCCAGGCTGGTCTCGAATTCTTGACCTCGTAGTCTGCCCGCCTAGGCCTCCCAAAGCGCTGGGATTACAGGCATGAGCCACCGTGCCCAGCCGAGAAAGAATATTCTTAAATCCATCATGTCGCAAGCTTCTACCTTCCTCTAGAAAACTTTATTCCCCTACTTAAAGGGGTTGGTTCTGTCCTAAAACACAATCGCCCAGTCCCTGCTAGGACAGCCATGAGACATAGCTCATTACAGTGTCTCCCCAAAGACTGAGTTGTTCAATCTGGGACAACACTATGGACCTTCAGTGAAACAATACATACTCACCTCTCTAGAACAAGTGTAGTAAAAAATCCGTCTACAAATACAAAAGAGAGAAACATTATCTGCAGAACTTGCCTGAGGTCACAATGAAAATAGCATTTTAAAATTACTGGCAAAGAGACTTCGATTCCTTTTTCCTATTCTTCTGTTTCCAGACCTTGTCCAGTCTTTTCCTTATGTAAACCAACCAACAAAGCCCCTTACAGTATCTTTGAAAACATCAGTGCCATTCGCTTGATTGCCATTCTTAGCTTTTCTTTCCTTTAGACCAAATCCTATTCTATTCAAGACTTCTTCCTATCCTAGTCTTGTAAGAGAGCAAAGACAGACATAAGGGTACATATTTCACCAAATCTATCTGTTCCTTCTCTGCAGGATTGCCGTTTTTCTATTTTGCTGGGCATGGAGGAATACATAGCTTCCCTGCAAGTCTATCTCTCCCATGGGTCCTCAGGTCTTATGCTCTTCCTAGGTTGCATCCTGTCCCCTATCAGTGAGAATCCCTGGTTAATCTGGCAGCTCATTACACCTAATTTAAGTTCTATAAACTTTACTAGTATAGCATTTTATTTAAAACATCTTTCTAAAACCGATCTTTCTCTATTCAAAGTCATCCAAGATCATCTCCTGCCAAAATCATCTTTTATCTCTTGAGTTTTAAATTCCTAATCTTCTAACTCCACATTGTCTAAGTCCCTTTATTAGTTCCCAGTTCCTTGTCAGAGTTTACTTCTCATCCTCAGCTGGCTGTGACCCTACCAATTTTTTCTCTCTCCTTTCCTCCAACTCCTCTACACCATTTTCCCCCAGTATTCCTCTTCTCTTGCCCTCTTGCTACTCCTCATCTACACATTTTTTTTTTCCAAAAACTCTTGACTTCTCTTTAGAGCAACTTCTGACTTCCCACCTAACAAACTAGCTCTCTGGGCTATGAAACTTCAGGAAAATTTCCCAGCAACCCATAAGCACTCTGGAGCCAATAGTGGTGAAATCACTACTGCTGTCAGGAGACAGGTCTACAGAGACCAGGACTCCAAATACACATTCCTTAATTAATCAGAGCCTTGATTATTATGTTGCAAGAGCATAACATATACATTACTTCAGCTATCTTATGAATTAGAAATGTATTCCAGCTGCATTATTAAACTGCTTTTGTGGGCTAGCCCAAGAATCTAACCACCATTTATAGCACTATCTGTTTAGAAATGAGGCTCCCATTCTAAATAACCACAAATGAAGTTTTAGACTTGTTCACACTGGCACCTGTAGACATTGTCGTAATTTCCCACCCACGTGCAAACTTCAGCTGAGAATGAAGCAGAAGCCTTTTTGTTTCAAAGACCTGGTTAGCAACAGAAGAAATGCATTGCTACATACTGGAGAAAGCCCACTTGCTGCTCATAATAACAATAAAACCTTTATATCCTGTATATTTTTACCTTTGTAAAGCATCTCATTTTCAAAACTACTCGTAAGACTTTTCAGAGCAAACAGCATGGATTTGGGCAAAGAGCAAACTATTAGAGACAGGGGTCTGCTATTTATTTATTTTTTTTTAATTTTTTTTGTTATACTTTAAGTTTTAGGGTACGTGTGCACAACGTGCAGGTTAGTTACTTATGTATACATGTGCCATGTTGGTGTGCTGAACCCAGTAACTCATCATTTAACATTAGGTATATCTCCAAATGCTATCCCTCCCCCATTCCCCCACCCCACAACAGGCCCTGGTGTGTGATGTTCCCCTTCCTGTGTCCATGTGGTCTCATTGTTCAATTCCCACCTATGAGTGAGAACATGCAGTGTTTGGTTTTTTGTCCTTAAGATAGTTTGCTGAGAATGATGGTTTCCAGCTTCATCCATGTCCCTACAAAGGACAGGAACTCATCATTTTTTATGGCTGCATAATATTTCATGGTGTATATGTGCCACATTTTCTTAATCCAGTCTACCATTGTTGGACATTTGGGTTGGTTCCAAGTCTTTGCTATTGTTAAAAGTGCCGCAATAAACATCCGTGTGCATGTGTCTTTATAGCAGCATGATTTATAATCCTTTGGGAATATACCTAGTAATGGGATGGCTGGGTCAAATGGTATTTCTAGTTCTAGATCCCTGAGGAATCGCCACACGACTTCCACAATGGTTGAACTAGTTTACAGTCCCACCAACAGTGTAAAAGTGTTCCTATTTCTCCACATCCTCTCCAGCACCTGTTGTTTCCTGACTTTTTAATGATCGCCATTCTAACTGGTATGAGATGACATCTCACTGTGGTTTTGATTTGCATTTCTCTGATGGCCAGTGATGATGAGCATTTTTTCATGTGTCTTTTGTCTGCATAAATGTCTTCTTTTGAGAAGTGTCTGTTCATATCCTTTGCCCACTTGTTGATGGGTTTTTATTTTTTTTGTAAATTTGTTTGAGTTCATTGTAGATTCTGGATACTAGCCCTTTGTCAGATGAGTAGATTGCAAAAAATTTCTCCCATTCTGTAGGTTGCCTGTTCACTCTGATGGTAGTTTCTTTTGCTGTGCAGAAGCTCTTTAGTTTCATTAGATCCCATTTATCAATTTTGGCTTTCGTTGCCATTGCTTTTGGTGTTTTAGACATGAAGTCCTTGCCCATGCCTATGTCCTGAATGGTGTTGCCTAGGTTTTCTTCTAGGGTTTTTATGGTTTTAGGTCTAACATTTAAGTCTTTAATCCATCTTGAATTAATTTTTGTATAAGGTGTAAGGAAGGGATCCAGTTTCAGCTTTCTGCATATGGCTAGCCAGTTTTCCCAGCACCATTTATTAAATAGGGAATCCTTTCCCCATTTCTTGTTTTTGTCAGGTTTGTCAAAGATCAGATGGTTGTAGATATGTGGCATTATTTCTGAGGGCTCTGTTCTGTTCCATTGGTCTATATCTCTGTTTTGGTATCAGTACCATGCTGTTTTGGTGACTGTAGCCTTGTAGTATAGTTTGAAGTCAGGTAGTGTGATGCCTCCAGCTTTGTTCTTTTGGCTTAGGATTGACTTGGCAATGTGCACTCTTTTTTGGTTCCATATGAACTTTAAAGTAGTTTTTTCCAATTCTGTGAAGAAAGTCATTGGTAGCTTGACGGGGATGGCACTGAATCTATAAATTACCTTGGCAGTATTCTGCTATTTATTAGACATGTAATTGGCCAAGTCACTTAATCCTCTGAGCCTCAGTTTTCTAAACAGTAAGGTAGTAGTCATAATAATAATGCCACCACTATCCTCCCTATCAAATTTCAAGATTTTTCAGTAAGGCATTGACATCAAGACAAATGGGGGTGGGAGTGGGTGTGAAGTTGCAGGGACAGGCAGGGACTGGAGTAACAACAGAAATTCAGACAAGCAGGTGGTACATAGCAACCAAGACAATTGAGCAATGTCCAGATAAAATGCAGGCAAACACCAGGTTAGAAGGCAGAAGTAGCAGAATGGTTCGTTCATGGTCAGAGCTGGGTGAACAAAATTGAGTGGGTGCCATCTGAAATCCCAGTACTTCATGGAGATCTATGCCAAAGCCAGGCTCCATTCCCTGGGGAGAGAACCCAGCAATTAGAATTGCAGGGAAATATACTAGGTACCCAGAATGAGAACTCAAGTGAAGCCCAGTTCTATAAAATGAGGTGGACATAGGACACTTGGAAAAAAGTGACAAACTGTAGAGCATCTAATGATGGTTTAGAGCATGTAGTGAAGGATTCTGATGATCATCCTGAGACCACATGTCCCAGCAGCAAAACCTTGGACCATGACATTGAAGGTCACACATTACTAGGGCAAGATACAGGTTATAGGAATGTACATTGATTCAGCAGAGGGTGGTTTGATGAAAAATATTTTAGAGCAGAATTAAGGTTGACTTATCAGTTAGCTCAGTTGGCTGGGCTCTGTGTGAGTGGCGGGGTGCTGACTCCCAGAGCAGGTGACTCCATCTCACTGCCTCATGGCCACAGGCCTCTTCTTTTCTCCTGCCAGTTACCCTATAAATGCTGGATGCCAGCCATGGGCATGACGTGAATCTGTGCTGTAGCAGGTGCTCAGCAAGTGTCAGATGAATGCAGGGACAGAGGATTGAATAAATGAATGCAGCAGCTTTTACTACAAAGAAAAGTTATGGAACAATAAGAATAGAATCACATCCTTTGTAATTAAGCCTGCAGACATCCTTAGTGCTCTGTTCTCTGCACTTTGGAAGATAGAATTCAGTCCTCTGAAAGCATTTTAAGAGCTGTGTAGGAAAAGACAAACAAGCTTAGAAGAATTCAGTGAAAGATGAGAAGCCAATTGTCAACAACAAATTCGAAATTCCTATTCAAGGCCAGTAGAAACCAGTAAACAAAAAAATGTTTTAGTCAGAGAGAGTTAATCACTTCATTAATACTTTAATACCTATTTGAAATTGACTGACTTATCAGTCCTGGCATATCTCCTTTGCAATGCATTTAAAGAGGAGTGTAACATAGGATGGAATCCAAGGTGTCACATTCTCAGCTTCCTGGTGATTATACAAGGAATGTGGACTAGACCAGTAAAGTCTGTCCTTGAGCCCTGCAGGATCCAAACCTGTATGTGAAACCTGGTGAATCCCTGTGTCGGGAAGGCATGTGGACCTCTGCTGCCCCAGCACTCATCCCTAGCAAAGGGCCCTTCACATTTCCTAATTAGGTTATATTCAGTGTTCACAGGGCTGGTAATGGATGAGATACTGAAGTGTAATCACAACCGATATTATTCACGTCCCAGGAATGTGCAGCCGAGGCTGCTCTGCTAGCTCCAACAGAAAACAATGGCGTGGTTGACAAGTAGCCTTTTTACATTTCAGATTCTGATCCAGATTTAGTCCTTCTGTTTGGTCATGATTGCAGAATACATATCTAGAGAGAAGAAATAAACATGCTGTAAATTCAATTTCTTGGGTGTTTGAGGCTCTCTAAGTCCTATACAGACTGGCATAGCCTGCCTGTTAGAATGTTCAGAAATGAGGCTAACTGGGGCAGTCTGTGTCTGGTTTGCGATGTCTGGTTGATTAGAGGCCCAAGAAACCACAGAAAAGGTAATTAATTTAATCAACAGGTGTTATGCCAGGCATTGTCCTAAAACAAAAGATGAAGGCAAGTGCCTATTCTAAAATTGTTTGTGATCAGGTGAAAACGCCAGACAAAGCATGCTAGCAACTATCCCAAGTCAGATGCAACTCAGTACTATAATGGAGGCATAAACAAAGTATTAATTATTGGCCAGAGCAGAGGATAATTAACTCTGACTAAGGAAAGGGGGTTGACCAGGGGGAATCTTAAAGGATGAGTGAGAATATATGAAGGAAGGGGCTGGGGTGTACATCCCAAGAGATGTGAAATGGAACAGAGTCATGGGCAAGGAGGGAAAAATCACCCAGTAAAAAGGAACCCAGAGCACTTCACAGAGGAAGTGATGCTTCTATTGAGACTTGGAGGATATGGAGGTAGCAGATAGTCAGATGGAGAGCAGGGGAAGGGCATCCTAGAAAGAGGAGGCAGCACTGCACAGAGTGAGGTGAAAGAACATAGCAGTGTGGGATGCCATGTGATATGGTTTGGCTGTCCCCGTCCAAATCTCATCTTGTAGTTCCCATAATCCCTGTGTGTCATGGGAGGGACCCAGTGGGAAGTAATCGAATCATGGGGGTGGTTAACCTCATGCTGTTCTCGTGATAGTGAGTGAGTTCTCACGAGATCTGATGGCTTTATAACGGGCTTTTCCCCCTTTTGCTCAGCACTTCTCCTTGCTGCCACCGTGTGAAGAAGGACGTGTTTGCTCCCCCTTCCACCGTGATTGTAAGTTTCCTGAGGCCTCCCCAGCCATGCTGAACTGTGAGTCAGTTAAACCTCTTTCCTTTATAAATTACCTGGTCTCAGGTTTGTCTTTATTAACAGCGTGAAAATGGAGTAAGACGCTGGGGATGGTAGAAGATGAGGTTAGAGAGGTAGGCACAGCCAGGGAATGACAGAATATTTTTGTAGTCAGCTGAGTACTTTGTATTTTATCCTGATGGCTATGAGAAGCCACATGCGGTGGTCCAATCTATTTGACTTGGTGACTAATGGGATCTGGGGAGAAGGTGTAAAGGAACCAGGTGACATATGATGACAGCCTCGACCAAAGATATAATTGACAAATAAATGGCCTCATGTGATCCCATAGGTTTCACTAGGCAGGAGAAGAAAATAGCATAATTCTCCTATCAGTAATATTATTCTCCAATGACTACTCGGTACCTTTTTTCATTATTTATGTAAATTTTATTGCCCCTATTCAATCATCAGGTCCTTGAAGGAAGATCAGAGACACCTGTGTCTAATTCATGTTTGTGCTGCTCACACTTTCTAACACAGATCTTGCACATATCAACGATGCTATAAATATATATTGAATAAATATTAACACAGAATTTGTGGGGGGGGGGTGGTGCTAGAGTCAGTATTTAAACCAAGAGAAAGCCCTTCAACTCCCTCCTTTGCAGAGAGATTAATCATTCTGCCATACTGCACATCCACAAGACATTTACAGCCTACCAGAGACCTTTAAAGAAAGTTTCATAACATCCCTGCTGACCATCTTTTTGGAGATGGTGGGTACTAGAGTCTATATAATTTCTAGAAGGTTCTAAAGTAGACTGCCAGACATTAGAAAATGATCTGAATTTATGAGTCAGTCATCCACAAGAGCTACATGTTTGTCAGTGGCAGGGCCAAAATCAACAGGACCTTCTTGCCAAAGTTTCGAGATACCCACTTACCTATTTATTGATATCTAAGGGTTCAGGTTCACCAGGATTCTCTAAAGTCATCCATTTGCAAACATGTTCCAAGACCAGCAGTATTTTGTATATGAAAGTTATCTTGCAATATAGACTAGCTGAATAAAATGTCTGTCTTTGTCATGAACTTTCATGTTTTCATTTCAGTAATGCAAACCACAACAGTGCTATGATCAACCCTCATCATCAGTATAGAAGAAATTATCTAGTCCTAACCCATGTTCTTACTGGTTTATTCATTTATTTCCAGCTTTCTGCTCTTTGTTTATTATTTATGTAAGATGTTTTAGCTCTTTATGCTGAGTTAAAATGTAATCATTTTATTAATATTTTTTTAAAAGTTAAATTTCTAACCATAAATTATAGGATGATTAGTTAAAGACAGAAATCAGTTTTAACCAAAATAACTAAGGGCATATCCTCTTCCCAGCATTTTTTATAAAAGAAGTATTTTATTTTAAAATATTTCTAGACTTAACAGAAAAATTGCAAAGATAATACAGAGTCCCATATACCCTATACCCATTCTCACTTATTAACATCTTACATTAATATTGTCCATTTGTGATAAGTAATGAACCAATATTGATACATAGTTTTTAATTAAAGTCTATCATGTATTAAGATTTCCTTAGTTTTTAGCTAATATTCTTTTTCTGTTCCAGGATCCCATCCAACATAACTCATTAAATTTAGTTGTCGTGTCTCTTTAGGCCCTTGTTTGCCATGACTGTTAAGACTTCCCTTGCTTTTTATGACCTTGACAGTTTTGAGGAGTTCTCCTGTCATTTCTCCTCACATATTTTGTAGAATGTCCCCTAATTGGGAATTATATGATGGCTTTCTCGTGATTAGGCTGGAGTTATGGATTTATGAGATGAAGACCACAGAGGTAAAATGTCATTCTCATCATATATCAAGGCTGTGTACTATCAGCAAGATTTATGACTGCTGATATTGACCTTAATCACCTGCTTGGGGTGGTGTTTGTTAGTTTTCTCTACTGTAAAGTTACTCCTCTCATCTTTTATTTGTATTTTATATTATTGTTATTATTTGTTTATTTGTTATTATTTTAGAGACAGACTCTCACTCTGTCACCCAGGCTAGAGGGCAGTGGTGTGATCATAGCTTACTGCAACCTTGAACTCCTGGGTTCAAGTGATCCTCCCACCTCGACTTCCACAAGCGCTAGGATTACAGCCCTTCTCCCCCACTGTACCTCCCCACATTTTTATATTATACTCTGGAAGGAAGCCACAATGCATAGCACACAATTAAGAAGCAGCGATTTATACTCCACTCTTTGATGGCAAAATATCTACAGAAATTATTTGAACTTCTTCTGCCCAGGAGATTTGTCTATTGTCCCCCATTGATTTATTTATTCAATCATTTGTTTGTATCATTATGGTCTCATGGATATCTATTTTGCACTTTCAATACTATTTTACTTTGTTGCTCAAGTTGTTCCAGCCCTGGCCATGGAGAATACATTCAGTTGGCTCCTGTGTCCCTGTAACATAGCCCTGTCATTATTGGATTTGGTTGAGCACTTTCCTACTTTCAGGAGCTACAAAATGCTCTAGGTTCGTCTTGTATATTTCCTGCTCCATCCTAGAGTCCATGTCTCCAAGGAGCTTGGTTCTTTTATTGGAGAATGGTATTAGAAATCAAGACCTGGACATGCTCCTTGTTGCAGAGGTGTTATTGCTTCTAGGCTAAGCTGACAGAGAAATAACATATATGTGTGTAAATTAACCCATGTCTATACACATATATCTATAAATCCTTCTCTTTGTAACTATCTGTATCTATATTAAGCTAAATATGAGTTGATACTGATGTCTCCAATCCCAACCCAGTAGCACATAGATAATTCTAACCTTCTCCCCCTTGCTTGTTTCCTCTCCCTCCTGCAATGAAGAACCTGACTTCTGCCATCAGCCATTCATTTATTTCACTGTTCAATTCCAGTCTCCTGTATAGTACTTCCATAATTGTTAAGCCATACCCACATAGAAATAACTTTATAAGTTTGAGTGCTTATATAGAGCTCTTTTTGCCTTTAATCTTACAGACTCGATTCATTTCCAAACTTACTTACGTAAGCATTTTCTCTCACATCCCCTTCAATAAGCTTATTTCATGCATTTGTAATACAGTTAGATTATTTTGCCATATTTTACATTTCATCCTGGAATCCTCCAACCTTCTAAATATTTTTTAAATTTTGTATAATTAAGTTTCTCTCTTTATGCCGTGAAGTTCTATGGGCTTTGACAAGTGCATAGTGTCATGTATCTAGTATTATCACGATATCATAAAAAGATAGTTTTACCACTCTTTAAAAAATCCCTAGTGGTTGACCTATTCAATTCCTTTCACCAAGAGTTTCTGAAACCACTGGTCTATTTGCCATCTCCATAAGAGTTTTGCCTTTTCCAGGATATCACTTAAATGGAACTATACATTATGTAGCCTTTTAAGACTGGCTTTTTTCACTTTGCAGCATGCATTTAAGATTCATCTATGTCTTCCTGTGGTTTGACAGCTCATTCCATTGTGTGGATGTGCCACAGTTTATTTAGCCATTCACCTACTAAAGTTTACTTCTAGTTTTTGGTAGTTATAAATAAAACTGCTATAAAATTCTCATGCTGATTTTTGTGTAGACATAAGTTCTCAACTCAGTTAAGTAAATACTTATGAACATGATTGCTGGGTCCTATGATGAGGCTATGTTTAACTCTAAGAAACTGCCAAACTGTTTTCCAAAGTGGCTGTAACCATTTTAAATTTACACCAGCAATGAATGAGACTTCTGTTGTTCCACAAAGTTCTGTTGATCCTTGCCAGCAAATGGTATTGTCAGTTGTTTTCGGATTTTAGCCATCCTTATAGGTGTATAATAGTACCTCATTGTTGTTTGACCGCTTTTAAAAATATTAAAAGTTTGTCAGGAGTGGGGAGTAAAACTTAAAAACTAAACAAGAAATCTGAGTCACCAGCATGAGCCATAGAGAACATTGTTGAGATAGCTCAGGCTATAGAAGAGGTGCTCCTCTTCCGGGTCCTATAAGAAGCAGGATGTAGAAACCACCAACTTGTTTCCTCCACTTGACTTTAGCTCTTATGTTCTCCATTATCAAGTAAGAAAGCAAACAAAGTTGTGGGAGCTAATAATGCTTTACATAAAATAAATGAGAAAGAGAGGAGAGAAATGCAAAAAGTAACTTCTCAGAACACAGAAGACATTATCCTTTCCAAACCAAAATGAAAAACATGTCCAAAAAGAGAAGAGAGGGCTGTCATCTGGATAGAGGAGATGATCCTAGAAACCCTGATAGCTCCTTTTTATTAATATAAGAGTACCTGGGATTTGTTTTAATCAGGTATGGTAAGACATGCAGAAAAGACAGTTATGAAGGAATAAGTTTTTATACTTACAGATACCTAATAACAGGAGCACCCTAGGTAGGGCCACATGGAGAAGGGTGAGTCAAGAGAAAGAAGGAGTGAGGGGGGATCGTGGACAAGAACCTTTATTGAGAAGGGAAAGGCAGAGTAAGCAGGTTTAGGATTGGCTAGTTTGAATAATTTCAGCAGGATCTGGGGCATAGGGGCTGTCTCTAGTCATCTGGTATCCTGTCCTGGCCTAGGGTGATTAGGACAGTGGGATAGTGGGTCTGCACATAAGAGCCAGATAAAGGAGGCGGTAGAAGTGTGGGCTTTGGATTGGCTGGTTTGCATATGAAAGATAGGCTCCCAGGCAAGTTGCTATCTCTAGGAATTTCATAACCCTGGGAGGGGCAGTTCCTTTCAATGTCAGCTAGACTCCAAGATGTTGAAGAATCAGAATAAAAAGACATACTTAATACACTTCTTACATCATTTTTATTGTTGAGTCTACTTTTGCTGAAGCTGCCTGCGACTGTCCTTGGTCTTTTCCCCCGTGACCTCCCTGGTTCCTGAGATCTGAGCAGTATAAGCTTCTCCAGATGCTTGAGGCAACATTGTCTTCTTGAAATTTTGGTAAGGTGTGTTTGCTTCTGGTATTGATGGCTACTATACACCTGTTTGACACTTCATGTTTGCAAAGCATGTCAAGTACACCTGTTGTCTGACCCCCTGTGACCACCCCCTGGAGGTGGAGAATTCATCTTTTACTTTCATTGCTCTTTAACACTTCTCACATCTTTCCACTTGCCTGAGAATCTAAATATTTACACATCTCCCTTATCCGTATATCATCTTGTATTCTGCTTCCTTTTTCATTCCCAGTGTCGTGTGCTATCCTTCCCTCTAGGCCACTCCTGATGCTTCAGTCATCTAATACATATTTGTCGCACACAGACTGGAACAGGAATTGTGCCAGGGCCCTGGGACAGAGAGAAATATGGTATCCTTGTGTGGTGGGAAGAATAGATAAGAGCATATGTTTTGAGGCCTGATAATGTGTCAGTCACATCGGTAAGAATTGTTTCAGTTTCACTTAATCTTCACATCACACTTAAGGTGGGTTCTGTGACAACCTGCCCATACTACCACCATTCTTACAAATAAGAACTCAGGTTTAGTGAGCTTAAGTAATGACCCAAGATCACAGGGCTAGCTGATGGAGAGCAGGGGTCTGAATCCGGGTGCCTGATACCAGAGCATGTACTTTTCATTTGGATTCCATGAGCCTCCCGCAGACATAACTCAGAGCACTTTCCCATCCTAACGCTTGCAAGGATGAACCTCCTTTTTTATATAGAAACAAAATTATTTAGCCAAACAACCTGTCTACACTAGGAGCCTCTACTGCTAACTAATGATCAGATGATCTTGAGAAAATCACTAATTTTCTTTAGTCTCTGTTTCCTCTGCTGTAAAATGAGAAGGCAGGACTAGATGACCTCTAAGATCTCATTAAGCACTGACATTCTTTTAATTGATCAGATACATCTGCACCTCTATTTTAAATAACCATTTTGCTTTGAGGTTCAGGAATACAGGAGAAGGAAAGCCAAGGATGGCAAGGAGCTCACTTGGTGCTGAGAAACATCTTGAAATATTTTTAGCTGGTTTCTCTGACAAAATATGTCCTTTAGTGTTGCAAACTTACCGTACTAAAACCATTGTATACTGACACCAGGAATAAAACAGAAGCGAGCCAAGGCATTTTAAAGACTGACTTTCATTGACTTGAAAACATGCAAAATACAAACATCTCCTGTTACCAAGCCACCACTTCCAAGGCTAACCGAACTCACAAGGGCAATCCTAGAGGTCATTCCATCCCAGCACCCTCATGGACTCCCCTCTACTGCCCTCCCCAAGGCCAACAACAGCCTGGTGAAATAGTCCCAAACTACCAGCCAACCCAGGCTCCATGTTGAACACAGGCATGTGTTCCAGCCTCTGAACATTCTTCATGCCCTTCTCACTGTTGCATCATTCTCCTCCTTGTCTTCACAATTTTATTCATTTGCTAGGGCTGCCCTAACAAAATATCACTATTTGCTATGAATCTACAATTAGGAAAAAGAAAGAAAAAATGAAATACCACTAGCTATTTCGCTGGGTTGCTTAAACAGCAGCAATTTCTTTCCTCATAGTTCTGGAGGCTGGAAGTCCAAGATCAAAATGCCAGCAGCACTGGCTTCTCCTGGGTCTTCTCTCCTTGCTTGTAGACAACCATCTTCTCGCTGTGAGCCTCACACATACCCCTGGAGTCTGTGTGTGTGTGTCCAAATCTCCTCTTCTTGTAAGGACACCAGTCACATTGGATCACGGTCCACCTATCTGACCTCATTTAACCTTGAATCTCTTTAAAGGCCATATCTCCAAATACAGTCATTTTAAGGTACTGGTAGTTAGGACTTCAACATATGAATTTGCTGGGGGAGACACAGCCCATGCAGTGTTGGAATCCTACCCATCCACATCCCTCCTCAGATGCACTTCCCTTCAGGAAGCATGAAACTCAGCCAGCTGGAATTTCTCCTTCCTTGAGACCCCATTTCTCCACTCCACCACTTAACAAAGGCCTAGAGGTGTATAAGTTCCTTGTATGACAGAACAATGCCTTGTTTTATAAATAGTGTCTTATATTATTATGTCTCCCAATGGCATATAGTTTAATACCTCATTCGGAGTAAGAACTTAACAAATATTCAATACTTGAACAAATAAAAAACTGTGGTACCTCCATACAATGGATGGATATTATTCAATGCTAAAAAGAAATTATTCAATGCTAAAAAGAAATGAGTTATCAAACCATGAAAAGATATGGGAGGAACCTTAAGTGCATATTGTTAAGTAAAAGAAACCAATCTGAAAAGGCTACATACTGTATGATTCCAACTATATGGCATACTGGAAAAGTCAAAACTATGGAGACAGTAAAAAACATGAGTGATTGCCAGGGTCACTGGGGTGGAATTGGGGAAGGAAGGGAGGAATCAATAAATAGAGCACAGAGGATTTTCGGGGCAATAGAATTGTTCTGACACTACAATGGTGGATACATATGATTTTACATTTGACAAAATGCATAGAATGCACAACATAACGAATGAAACCTAATGGAAGTGATGGACTTTGGGGGATAATGATGTGTTAATGTAGATTCATCAGTTGTAACAAAGGTACCACCCTGTTGTAGGACTTTATAGCGGGGAGGGTGTGCATATGTGCGAGTGGGAAGATTATGGAAACTCTCTGTTCTTTCTGCTTAATTTTGCCATGACTCTAAAACTGCTCTAAAAAATATATAGTTTACTTAAAAGGAAACCCCTCAAAAATACAATTTTTAATTGAATTTTCTGCACAGCCCTCATATTTTTAAAAATATGGGTATGGCTTCCATCTTTGGGGTTTCCATAAGCCCTGCTTTCCTTTATAGTGAGCTAGGTCATTGACAAGGAATAATAAATCAATTAAAAAAGAGAATGGTGTCTAAGACTTCATCATGCCTCCATCATAATCCCAACATTTGGAGATTTCAGGACAGCATGAACCTCAAAGTACGCAGCCTCCCTCCCAAGCAATGTGTGAAGCTTGTTAACTCTGCTCCAAGATGGTATAAAACTTTGATTAGCCAGAATGCTACACTAAAGGACTAGGGTTCTAGTTTATTGGTCTATGGCTGTGGAGTTCATGCCTCCCAAGCCAGCCCTCTTTGGAAGCAAACCAAGCGTTGCCTCCTTGGGGATGGCACTATTCATCCAACATTGCATTGCCCAGGGTGTGTACTTCTGGGATCCATTGCTAAAGGAAGAAATGTTAGGCTCCACTATGAGTACTGCTGCTGGCAAAAGACAAATATCCAGAGGAGCCAGGGCTTTGGGCTGAGAAACAGATGGCAGGAAGCCATCTATAGTGGAGAGAAGAAAGAGGAGGACTCAGGAAGAGGAAGGCACAGGAGGCTGGAAATGAGCCTCGGATCCTTCACCACTTTACCTGAAAACCACACAGGCCATGAAACTCACCAGTCAAGTCCTGGATCCTCACTGACATCCTCTATGGAGGCCATTTACCTGAGTCATAAAGATCTGTACCACAAACAGGTGCACTCAGACCACATGCCCCAGCCCTATACAATGGAAAGCCCAGTAATCAGCCCGTGTTAATCAGGCCATCCTGGTTACTCTAACCAGAAGTATTCTATTTACTGATCATCTCTCTGTGGTTTCAGCTGTTTCTTGGAGTCTTAGTTTGTTTAAGCTAGTTCAACAAAAACACCATAAACTGGGTGGCTTAAAGAACAAATATTTATCTCACAGTTCTGGAGGCTGGGAAGTCCAGGATCAAGGCCAAGATTGGTGTCAGATGAGGGTCTGCTTCCTGGTTCCTAGGTAACCGTTCTTGCTATGTCCTCACCTGGCAGAAACAGCAAGGGAACTCTCTAAGGTCTCTTTTATAAGGGCACCAATCCTGTTCATGAGTGCTCCAACCTAATCACCTGCTGAAGGCCTCTCCTCCTAATACCATCACTTCAGGGGTTAGGATTTCAACATAGGAACTTTAGGGAGATACAAATATTCAGCCCATAAGAGAGCCAGTGAGAATCAAGAAGGATTTTCAAGAACCCCTTGGTGAGAGAATGGGGGTGGGGGACGAAGAGAGAAGGACTTCTCACTCATTATAGCTCAACCAGAGCAGCTGCACGTTCACCTGTAATAAGCATTGAGGTCTTGCTTACAATTCCATTCAAAAGGGAGAAAACTTCAAAACCACCAGTGTATAGTGAAATATCAGTATTAGTGGGCCACACATCCCAGATAATCCCAATTGCAATACATATTGTCCCATTGTCAGATAACGTATCAGAATATGCGTCCCTATTTGGCATTTGGAAAACATGGAATTGATAACATTTATTATTTATTATATATTATCTGGTATTATAGTGACTTGGGTGCTCGTTTTATCATCTGTACAAGTTTAACCTACTTAGGTGTAGGAAGCATATTCATCTTTGTACCTTTTAGAGTACCTGTCACAATGCCTTACACTCTGGTGTTCAATAAATATAAGTTGAATGACAATAAGAGTGTTAGGTCATATTCACTAGCAAACAGAGCTGTGCAGCGGGTTCTAAGGGCTATAATATAATGGCATGAACGTGCAAATTCTTACCTTTGTTTTCTAGGCAAATCCATAATTAGAAACAATTTAAAGATAAGACTTTACAAACCAAAAAGGAAGTCCTAGACCACTCTTAGGCACAAAGATTTTAATATAGTGCCACAGAGGAGATGACTACCTTGGAAGAAGCAGCTCAGCATTCAGTGCTCACTTGTGTCAGTCTAATAGCATTTCCAGACAAAAGTGCAAAGCACGGGATTACCAAGTGTTGACTCTTGCATGTGTGCATGTCCTGATGCTCAGACAAGTGATCTGATTACAGTCAGGGGCATCTAGATGTCTCTGGAATGTTCAGATGGAGGGTTTCGACAACATAGTTTCCACATCGAGTCCACTGGTTTGAAAAATAAGAGGAATATAGGTCAGCCCAAGGAGAGTGCCAGCACTGTTGGCCCAATTCCTTGGCACAAAGTAGACACCCAATAAACACGCGTTAAATGTGTAAAATGGCTCCCCTCCCCTCTGGCTCCAACCTGTTCAGTCAGTAGCCAGGGAGTTCCAAGTACTCTCAAGGCCCCGCATCTATCTGTTATCTTTGTTGAGGAACACACCACGACCATTGTTTCTGCAGAGTTGACGACCAGGTGAACATTTCTGAAAATCAGGCATGGCCAAGAAGGGGCCTTCAGAGCATCCACAGTACCAGGTTGAAGAGGCATGCTGAAGAGCCCAGCACATCAGAAACATGAGCCACAGGGAAGGATGCTGTCCCTAAGTGCAAGCCACCTTGGGGCCCTAAAAGGAGGAAGAGACAATTGTCTGATGCGGTTTACAAATATCCCTATGGGTTGCTGTTTGTGAAGTAAATGCAAGAACAATCCTGGGTGTCCTCTACTGCACATTTCCTGGTTCCCTTTATGGGAGTCCAAATGAAGTGATCTGTAATTAACCCTCAGAAGATGATCTGTCCTTGGTGCACACTGCTAGGTGTAGGTGTGTGTTTGGGGGGATGGTATAGGAGTATGTGTTCTTCTATCCATGTGCATGAATGCATGCAGGGAAGCAGAAGTGGGGGGCGGTATCATTGCAGACCTCTCTTTTTTTTTTTTTTTTTTTTGAGATGGAGGCTCGCTCTGTCGCCCAGGCTGGAGTGCAGTGGCACGATCTTGGCTCACTGCAACCTCTGCCTCCTGGGTTCAAGCAATTCTCTGCCTCAGCCTCCCGAGTAGCTGTGATTACAGGTGACTGCCACTGCACGTGGCTAATTTTTTTGTATTTTTGGTAGGGACAGGGTTGCACCATCTTGGCCTTGTGATCTACCTGCCTCCGCCTCCCAAAGTGCTGGGATTACAGGTATGAGCCACCGCGCCCAACCGACCTCTCTCTTTTTTATGGTGTCTCACTAACCCAGAGCATTAACTGAAATAGTCATTTTTTCTTGCTCATCCTGTAATCACTATCAAAGCTCTATAATGTTCAATTTTTGTCAGGTACCAAAAAGGATGAACAAAGACATTTTGACATTACAACAGGCTGGATTTGCTACGAGGTATACAAATGAAGAAGGCTTGGAGAAAGAATTAGCGGGGATTCGCATCTAGATAAAGCAAGTTATCACTGTCTGCATAACCTTGAATGAATCACAGACCTTTCTCTAGCTCATTCATTAAAGCTTTGTTTAATTCAACAAATATTTATCACATGACAGGCGCCTGCCCTAAGCACTGGGGCTTCATTCATTTATTCATTCAACAAATATTTATTAAATCTCTACTATGTGCCAAGCACTGATCACGGGGTTGGGATACAGCCATGAATAAAATAGGCAATATTTCTGCCCCTCATGGAGTTTATATTCTAGTGGTATGGGGAGCAGGGAGGCAATAAACAAATAAATATACAATCAACATGTCAGGTGTTAAGTGCTATGTAGAAGAATAAAGGGGGTACTGGGATAAGGAAGGCCATGGGTGATACTTTATCTAGGATGTCTTGGAAGGCAGGCCTCTGGGAGTTCAGATTTAAGCAGACATGGGAAGAAAGCTAAGGAGGGAGACATACAGGTATGTGGGGAAAGAACACATAACAAAGAGTACAATAGGCATGACTCAATCAATTATACCTCAGTAAAGCTGGAAAAAAAAGGAATGACTCATTCTATACAAAAGCCTTCTACTTTGCCTCAAATCCCTTCTGGAAAGAAGAAATGTGTAAATCAACCATAAATGCCTTACCTACCCAGAAAGAACAGAACGACCTAAAATGAAGATGAAATGAAAAAGTGTTTTTAGAAGTATAGAAGGCTATATAAATATACAGTAATGCTCTTTATTAGTCACTGGTTTGCACTAACAGGATCAAGTATGCATCTATATTTGAAGGTCTTACGCACAAATTAAATTGGTGCTGGCCCAAGTTCAAGAGCTAATACAAATGCCAAAAACGTATTTGGTGGTTATGGTGAGTGACCGTGTAACCTGCTTAGAACTGTACCCTAGGCCTGTAGTCCTCATGCAAACATAGCCTCTCATAGTATATCTCATAGTATACCATTTCCTGCTGCATTTGATTAGGCAAAGCTGAAATCTCCCAACCAAGATGTGACCTAAATTTCTTTATTTACAAGGAAATCACTGGTTAGAAAATTCCTTAGCCTTGGCAATTAGTCAATCAAGTTCATTAGCAGAGGTTGACATATTTCCAGGACTGGTGAAATTTTAATTGGGTAGTAAGGAGGAGAATACTCAAGCTTTAAGGAAATTCTCATTCAAAATGTTCTAACCTTCCAACTTCTCCTACATTTTCCTCAAATCTAACTTAGGGGGATAATCCAGACCATACACACATGAATTCAGCCTGGATGTGGCATTTTGGAAGAAAACCCCAGCTGAGTACACATGAATGTGTCTCAGCTTTGCCAGAAGAAAAATAGTTATGCATTATACATGGACTATACAGACATTTTTTGTAAGTCTTACTTTAAAATGTTTGAATTTTCAAACTTAAAATGTTCCATGTGTTTAGTGTTCCTTGTTTCATTAGACTAAAGAGAAGTGGTTGAAAATTCAGTCTCAGCAAACATGTGGTATATTCCAAGAATGTTTCATATATTATGATTTTGTAGCTATAGAGTTGTAAACATGGCTTTTACACTCATTACTGGTTGTAGTTAAAAGATCATTTATTCAATAAACATTTATTGAGTACCTACTATATGCCAGGCCCTACTCTAGGCACAGGAGATACAGCAGCAAATAAAGTTCATACATTTAAGGAAACAGGCCATAAATGAATTTGTAAATAAATATAACGCAAGTAGTGAAGCAATTGTTCTTCCTGTTTTATTTAGGGAAAGGGAGTGTGGGAGGGGCTGCTATTTTAGAAAGAAAGCCTCTCCCTTGAAGTCTCATTTGAATAAAGATCTTAACGAGCCTTTTGCTGATTTGGGGAAGAATCCCCACGCAGACAAGAGTGGGCCAGGCTCTGTTGTCGGGAGTGCCTGGAACAGCCTGAAGGCCAATGTGGCTGGGGCAGAGTGAGAGGTGAGCAAAGTAGTAGGAAATGAGATCTTATGTGAAACCCCCATGTCATAGGGTTCTTGCACACCCAAAGTGAAATGACTACTGAGTCCACAGTCTGGCTTCATTTTCTGGACGTTCAAGTGATGATAAGGAATTGCAAGGAAAGCCTGCTGTCAAACAACAATCTCCTCATTAAGTTTCACATGAACACATACAAAAAAGGACATTCTCTTTTTCCCTCTCAGGACCTTTGCATTTCAACAGCTTGAAATGCTCTTCTTTACTCGTCCTCCTATCAAATTCCCCAGGTTTAATTTAAGCTCTGCCCCCTGTGAGAATCTTCCCTTAACTCCTCCAGCTGACACTGAGTCAATCTTCTTTGTGACTAGGGGGTCTTAACCTAGGACTTCCCTGGCATCAATAGATTATTTACAGGAACTCTGAAACTGCATATGAAAAATTTTGTGTATCAATCAATATGCTTTTCCAAGGGTGCTCATAAATCCCATGAGATTTTCAAAGGAGTTTGTAGCTTTGAAAGGTGGAGAACCACCAAGCACTCATGGATGGTGCTTCTCAAACATTAAATCTGCACGCAAACTATCCACATTTCATTAGACTGAAGATTCCAACTTGGTAGCCCTGGAGTGAGGCTTGGTTCTGCTGGTCCATACTTGGTAGCAAGAGACTAGAATGTGGTCAGCATTTGCTTGTGTACCCTGGCAAGGTGCTCTCTGCACTTAGGTAAATCACAGGTTTCTGGACAGCAAGGGCACTGACAATACTACTTGGCTTTTCTCCCAAGTAGGGACTAATAGAAAAACAGCCCACTGTTGGGCCTGACAGGTGGTCTACAGATACCAGGCTTCTAAGGTTACCACCAAATGTTTAAGGCTAAACCTTTCCAAAATTCACAGCAGAATCTCAAAACTCCTAAAATCTTCCTGAAGCAAAGCTTTTTCCTCTCTTCCGGTAGTAGAGTCCCATAACATGTTGAAACCTAAATCCATCAACTCTACAAGCTATCATAGTTAGCACAGGAAATGCACCCATTTGGAAGAATAATTCACTATATGAGGGATCAGTTACTCACTGAAGATGCTCAGTACAAAGAAATAACGTGAGGCACAGGGCATGGTGGCTCATGCCTGTAATCCCAGCACTTTCGGAGGCTGAGGCAGAAGGATCACTTGAGGCCAGGAGTTTTGAGACCCTGGGGGGAAAAAAAAAAGGAAAGGAAGGGAAGGGGAGGGGAGGGAAGCGGAGGGGTGGGGAGGGGAGGGCAGGGGAGGGGTGGGGAGGCGAGGCCAAAGGAACCAAGATAAATCAAACCACCAGGCCCTTGAATGAGCAGGTCCTGGATAACTGTTTAGAGTCCAGCAGTGAAGTCTCATTTAAAAACGGCAGAGGGAGAGAAAGCCTCTAAAAGGCAAGGGATAATGTAGAAAAGTAAAAATAGGTTTTAGAATAAAAATGCCGCTTCAGACAAACTGCCACTCTATATTTGCAAAAACTGTAAAAGAAGTTATTTATTTGGCCATGTAGAAATAAAGTGCTTTTAACAGCAGCTAACAATAGATCACTGAAAAAAATTACATACAAGACATGTGTGTCAGGAATGTCTTTATGTGTTCAAAAGGAATTTTTCATGTGGTATTTTATATATATACACATATTATTTGGACTTATAAAATACCCTATGTAATGAAAACTATGCATAAATATTTATAAAAATACCTTTCTCTAAGTAGGCCAGGAACATTTAATATTTTTCAATAAATTAATATATAAAATATATACATTAGTGCCAAATGGAACATATATTTTGAAATATGAAACCCAAGTAAAATGCTCAGGAATCTGGAGTAGAATCCAGGTATCTGCCAAAGGAAACTTTGGACGAGTTGTCTTTTGAAGAAGGGAAACAATGCTGGGTCTCTTATCTTCACGGACTGTTTTGCTTGTCAAACTTCTAACATCACTTCAGCCGAGTTTCGTATTTGACTTCCAACCTCATGGCCATTTGACCTGCCAACTATTATTTTTCTTTGAGGCTTTTAACACCCCACCCAAGTATTTTGCTTTCCAGATTGTGTGCGTTTCCTTTTCACTTCACCTTAAAGTCAGCCTGGGTTTACAACATCGGCTTAAGGCGCACCCTCTAAGGTTTCAGACAGACCCAGGGCACCGCGGTGATGACCTGAAGCTGATATCTCTCGGCAAAGCCAAGGTGCCCGGGAGGTTCTCCGCGTTGTGCCAGGATTTCCATCCAACCCGAGAGTCTCAGGGCAGAGGCCAGGCCCCCAGCGTCCGACTCCCAGGGGTCCCAGCCCCCTCCCCTAGCTGACCATGCGGGCTGGGACCTCCCAGCCGGAAAACACCGCCCTTTCCTGTCGCCTACTCCTTCCCCAGGCCGACGACTCGCGGAGGAGGAAGAGACGGAGGCCGATTAAGAAAATTAGCATTCATTAACCCGGTTCACGCTCGGGCCCCGGCGGAGGGGAGGGGCGCGCCGGGCGGCGGCGCTGGCGGTGGCCGGGTGACCGGCGGGCGCAGGTGCCACCGCGGGCTGAATTTTACTCTCTCGGGCCGGCAGCTGCGCCACTTGCGCCTCGTCGCGCGTCTGGGGCAGCCGCCACCGGCTTGCCCCAGCTTTAGGCAAATCCTTTTGAAAGACCCTGAGGGAGAAGAAACGCCTCCCTCTGGGTAGGAGAACCTGTAGCGTCTCCTGTTCGTCGCGTGTCCAGTTGCTCAGCCGGGAGCTCCGGCATCTTCAGGGCGCTAAGTCCACTCTCCGGGTTTTGGCTGCAGCTCTGAGGGGAGCGAGCTAGAAACTGACAGAAAGCGACCCTCCCCCTCCGCGCCCACCGGAGCCCGGGCTGAGAGGGACCTGGGGAGCTGCGGCCTGGCCGGGGCGGCGCACTCAGGTGGCCTCGCTCCCCTGCGGGTCACCGCCCGCCACGCCGGAACCTCGCACAGCTAGGTCGGCCTGTTGGGATCGGGAGAGGTGGGCGCACGAGTTTTAGTGCGGGAGTCCGGGGTGCGGGCGGAGTCCTATTGTCCCCGTGCACCCGGGCGGCAGCACCTCCGGGTCCCTCTTTAAACCGAGCGTCCGGCGACCTTTCTTTGTGCTTAGGGAGTCGAAAGCGGCATCTTCTCCGAGAGAAGTCGCCTACTGGGGGGTGGCGCTGGGGAGGTAACAATGGGCGCCCATTGTCCTCCGAGGGTCCAACGGTGACCCCCCCTGCGCGCGCGCCCGGCCACCGGTTGGCCCCGGGCCAGGGCACAGGTACCGCGGCTGGGAGGGTCGGTCCCGCTGCCCGCGCCCTCCGCCCCGCCCCAGTGAGTCCCCGCGCCGCCGGCCCCGCCCCGCGCCGCCCCGCCCTCCGCAGGTTCAGTCCTCGCGTCCTGCCGCCCCGCTCTCAGTCGCGCGCACCTTCTCTCGCGGCCGGGGGACCGCAGCGCGGGGCTAGCCCGGAGACCCGGCCACCGGCCTGGGGCGCCTTCACGCCGTCTCGGAGCGGATAATGCGGTGAGCAGGCACCGCGCCGGCAGACTCGGCTGGATCTGCGCACAGCGGCAGGGATTGCGTGCGCCCGCGGGAGGCCCGGGGCAGCGGCTGGGATCCTCAGCGGCGGCCGGTGAGTCGGGGCAGCCCAGGGCTCCTTCCTCTCTACCTGTCTGTGAGTCTGTCCCGCCCAAGGCCGTGGCCGCTTCCGGCGTGCGCTGGTGTTAGGCTGGGAAACCAGCAGGGAATCGGGATACCCAGGGCATCGCTTTCCCATCTAGTGTCCAACGGAACGAAGGGGACATAAAGCAAGCCAGGAGGGGGTCGGACGGCACTACCAGGACTCAGAGCTCCGCCATTTGTGCCCACTACTTTTCAGGGTGGGGCTGCGCGGCCACATTGCACCCTACGAGCTATTGGCAGAGCCATTCTGGGCGCGTATAGCATTTTTCCATCTGAGAACAAGCCGCACTTGGCTACCGCGCCCCTCGCATCATGGATTGGTACCAGGGCCGCACATGGGTGCATCGCACAGCTCTGCCGTGGCATCGCCTGCCCGGTGCCCTCCTCTTTCTTAATGGAGGACATTGTTAGTGGGGCGCCAACCTGCAGATCTGGATATTGACTTTTTTATTTTTGACGGTGAACAGCTGAGACGTTTACAAGGTTTTTTGTTTTTTGTTTTCTTCCCTTTCTCCTTGAAACTAAGTGGCTTGACACAGACAAGTATCAGACATGTGAGGATGAATGGATCTGGCCATTTTTTCGTTATGAATTATTATACTCTATCCCTCTCTCGACTTTGGGAGGCATGTGTTTCATCTTATAAATAGAAAGTAGCATATTTTTTGGCAGGATCTCCTTTATACTGTGCAGTCTAGGAGAGGTCAGTTTAAAAATAAATATGCACTTGAATGTTACATTACTGAGAGCCAGGCTGTGGCTGGGACAAGCTGCGTGGACAGCAGCATCAAAGCCGGGAGCGCAGCTGTGTTGAAAGGAGTAAAAGCCCCAGAGTGCAGCCCAGGCTGACAGTCAAGTAATTACATTTTGTTTAAAAAAAAAAAAAAAAATTGAGCGAATTAAAATGAGGAATGTCAGGAGGGTATTGCAACATGAATCTTTCCAGCCCTGGCGTATTTGGAGGAGTGGGCTGCTGCTGTGTGCTGAGGGTGTAGGGGGGCTCTAGGGAGGGAACTGATGAATGTGTTAGGGAGACAAAGATTCCATCCCCATCTCCCAGCTCTTAGTTCTCACAATATCCAAGAGTTTCTTGGGAGTACTGCCTTTTAAAAGGAACAAAAATTAGGAGAGCAGCAGATGTCTGTATTTTAATAGCAAAGCCAGTTTTAGGGACTTCCTCTTAACATCACAGGGAGAAAAAAGACTCACCAGGAACCAGCGATGATGCCCCAAAGGTATCCCTAAGACAATTTAAAAGGCTCCTGTAATGTTCTAATTTACACAAGCTCTTTCATCTTAAAACCAGGAAATGTACCTTCTCTTCTTTTCTGGACAGTTCCAGAAGTCTATTCTTTCATACCCCCTGCAATTTGTGTGAGCTCTTATTGGTAGTTAATAAGCTACACAGGTATGTGTGTGATGCATACCCTTTTCAGAATAGATTTAGACACTCAGAAATAAGTTGGAGTAGTTGTGAAATATTTAGCATTTTCATATGTGAAATAAATGATAAAGGCCCTTTCTATAGTCAAGGAATGGTTGAAATTCTTCATAAAGTCTCCCAAAGAATGCGGGTTTCCCAATGGGCCTCACCCATTTGAATAAAACAGCACCAGCCTCTGGGCTCACAGATAAGAACTTTAGAGGAGAAATTTGGAAGCATTTCTGGATCCATGGCAGTTTCTGTTTTCCAATGGCATCATCTGCTAGAGATTTACATGATGAATTCTATGATTAGAACATGGTGCTGAGGCTGTGGCAGCAGCTACAGGCTTGAAATGAGATGAGCTCCTCTTTCCCTCAATCTGAGCAGTGAAATTGTTTCGCGTATCTCTATGGAACAAGTAAAAGCAGCTAGAGTAATAAGTGTTGCACACTTTTTGCTTTTTATTGCACATTTAAGTGTGGTGCAAGATGAATAAATACAAAGCCGTAACAATGATTGCAGAAGGGCTCACATGAGTTCATTTGCCCTGTCTGCGCTCCAGCCTTTCCTTTAATGTGGTGTTTTGTTTTATGTCCAACATGCTCACAAAAGCTGTGCTTTTTTCTTGTATAAAGTTCCTGGTATTCAACAGTGTTGGGGATAAAATTGCTTTCACCTGTATCACCCAAAGTTTTTTGTTTTTTTTTTTTAGCCAGGCCATAGATTTTTCACAAATTCTTTGACCATTAACTGTAACATTTATCCAGTGGGTGGAATATAATTCATAACCTAAAAACCTCCAAGAAGACTGCTCTGATCGTATTATTATTATTATTATTATTGTTATTCAGATTCTTGCTTTCAGTCTGATTTTATCTAGGCCCTGTCTCATTTCTTACTAACCAGAATCCTGTGAACCTGTTTTTCTTTTCATTGATTGAATAAGAAATCTATTTTTAAATGCAGTATGTTTGCCAGAGAACAAGGATAGCCATTTGAAAATACTGGATTCAGCCAGCCACAAAATCTTGTGTGCCTCACCAAGCCATAGAAGACCAAGAATTTTCCCAATATATTGCATTGTTCATTACTTTGGATGTTAAAAGCACTTCCTAAGTGGAGCCCATCCTATGTGTCAAGCACTCTTCTCAGCCTTTTGTCTTGATTATCTTACTTGTTTCTAGCAATCATCTAATGAAAGAACCGTTGTATCCCCATTTTGCTGGTGTAGAGACTGAGGATAGACCAGTTATATAACTTACCCAAAGTTGTGCAGTAAGCAAAACCTAAACATGCGTGTGCAGTTTAACAACACAATATGTGCAGGCATGAGTGGCTAATCCTATGTGAAAGTCAGCAGCTCTTTGGGTTAAAGGGATGGGAAAAAAAAACTGAACTTCTGAAGCCTCCGAGTCAGGCTGCCTGGGCACGTGTCCTAGTTCTGGCACTTAACACCTGTGTGACTTTGGGCAAGTTACCTCACCTTTACCTCAGTTTATCCTTTGTAAAATGGAGATAATATTATTTCCCTGAGGATTAAAGGAGTTAAAAAAGATTATGTACTCAGAACAGTGCCTGGCCCAGAGTAGCCACAAAAAAAGGTTGAGGTTTTCAGTGTTGCTTTTGTTTTTTTCCTAGGTACTTAATACTGGTTCTGTCATGTAATATTCATAACTATTCTTTGAGAGAGATAGTACAGTGGTCCCCAATTACCCGTGGTTTTCTTTTCCAGGGTTTCAGTTACCCATAGTCAACCATGGTCTGAAAATAGGTGAATATGGGGCATTTTAAGAGAGAAAGAGACCATATTCATGTAATTTTTATTACATTGTTATAATTATTCTATTGTTAATCTCTTACTGTGCCTACTTTACAAATTAAACTTTATAACAGGTATGTATGTATAAAAAACAACATAGTATATATGGGGTTCAGTACTGTCCAAGGTTCAGGCACCCACTAGGGGTCTTGGAACATATCCGTGGAGGATAAGGCAGACTATTATATTGCTCTTCTTTTCCAGATGAGAACACAGGCTCAGAAAGGTTTAGTAACGTGGCCAAGGTCACACAGCTAAATAGCAGAAGCAGGGTTTGAACTCAAGTCTTTTTGACCTTATACTAAATACCACACCCCCACCAATGGGGAGGAGGGGCAGAGAAGTTGTTAAATCTGATTTTTGTTATGACTTTTGGCCTCTGGCAAGGAAATAATTTCATATCACCCTGTATCTCACAGTTGAAGATGACAGTAATTGCCAGCCTTGAGGAACACTATGTAAATTATTTTATTATTAAAGATGATTCAATCCCACATATGTGGCATGAAAGTGGATCTAGCATGAACACTGCTAGGGTTAACATAAGCAGTTTAATTTATGCCATAAACGAAGAGATTTACTAGGTGAAAATGTGGGACTCTATGGTGAGAAAGCAAGCCAAGCCACAGCCAGGGACAAGGACTTCTGGTGGCTGGGGATGAAGTGAAGCTCTAGCATAGACTCTGTGCCCGCTTCAAAATTCTGGGGAGCCCGGGGTTGCAGAGTCCAGTAACCACCTGTGGACAATCCCCTCCTTGAAGGCAGGAACCACACTACCTGGGCCTTCAGTCCCGGCACTCAGTGGACGTTTTAGTCCATGTTTGTTGATGATGTTGCTGCAAGAACTCAGCAGAAGAGGAGCTACAGGTAAAGTGAACAGAAAGGCACTGGGCTGTGTCCATGGCAGAAGTCAAGCCCTGTTACAGTTCGGCATATCCCCTGGGCCCTGCTAGATAAGAAACACAGAACAAGGAAACCTTTGAAACCTAGTCCTTACTGCTTGCCCCGGAAAACCCACAGGGCCTGCCTTGGCCTCCACTACTTTGATGCTCTGGGTTTGTGATTAGCTGTGGGGATCAGCTCCAGAGACTTTTCAGATGGAAACAGGGTTCTGGAAAGGACAGTCCGAAGTAACTTAGGTAGCCTCAAAGCCAATGGTTACAGTCTTGGAGCTGTCCAATTCCATTTGAAATCTTCTCCTGTCCCCACCTCTTAAAGGCTACAAAACAAAACAATACCCCACAAACCAGAATAAGTAGCCATGTAGTTCTAAAGCAATAGTCAGGTGCGTTTCTTTCCTTAAAAAAAAAAAAAAAAAGCTTTCTCCTTGATATACTTCAGTGCCAAGTTTCATCAGAGTCACATGATGATGGACTGAATTTGACAGTACCTCTGGTAGAAAAGCAGTTTTCAAATTTTAACCATACAGTTTTATAATACAAAGCATGATGCTGAGATTTAAAAGATTACTATTTCTAAATAGCCAAGTAAACTGTGTGAAAGCTGATGAGTTCCAAACTAGTGTTTGCTTAGTCCTTACTACTTGCCTAAGTCATGAATTAATAGAATTCTAGAATCCCAAATTTAAAACTTTTTAAAAAGGATTTTCAGTGGATTGGGTTTTATTTCCATATTGGATAAAGTTATTATTAGCCTTCTAGCCTTTGGCCCTTTGTTAAACCATGTTGCAGAGATCACACACCTGCAGTTAGGTAACAGGGTACCGCCTAAAGTGTACCTCGAGCCATGAATGGCATAAAAGTATTCTGTGGGACCCCAGTTTGATGAAGGTCCCTTTCTGCAGGACTTTTCAGAACATTTAAAAAGCCAGTGTATACAGTGAATCTCCACAGGGAGGTAGTGTCCAGAGTTTCTCAAATGGTTTTGCCCACTGAGCAGCTGCAGGACCAGCCTGGCAGGAAACACACTCTGGGAAACACAGAACAGAAGCTACATAACCGCAGTATGTCCTACAGAGCCGAAGCAACCCAGGGACATTTTAGTTAGAGAACCAAGGCGTTACAGGAAGAGAGCCATGAGGATGTACCAGGAGATCCTGGCAAATGCTGATAAAACTAATGGAGAATTAAGTGAGGGCAATCAAAAGGGGTGTCTGTGTGTGTCTGTGTGTAGAAATAGAGATAAAAAAAATACCAATTCTGGTCTTAGCTCTGACCCAAATTGTATAACCTTGACCTCTTGGGGTTTTCTTGTTCTCATCCCTAAAATGTAGCATTTGGTGAGAGATGATCTCAGATAATCTCTGGCTCCAGAATCAGTGAGCCAGGATCAGTGGCACCTATTAGCATAGCTATCTTACTACTAATAATGTAAGACTCTGGGTTGAAAAACAGACCCGTGCAGATCTCTGGCAGAGCAGCCTGAGCAAGCGTGGAAGGCAGGGAACTTCAAAGTCAGGCCTCTATTTAGACAGCTTCCACATTTGGGAATCCGTCATGTTCTGGTGACAACCTGAAGGTCCTATTTGTAGACACATCATGCCAATGATAGATCGTTGTCATGAGTTTAGTTGAAAAAGAGCTTTTCTGTCCAAATACATCATAATCATTTAGGCTACATACATTTTTTAAAACAAGCAGAGGCATTTTTGGTGAAATGTGGCTTTGCCATTCAGAATGTGTTTGATTTCTCAACCTTTTTATTTATTTTTTAAACTTTTGTTTTGCCAAGGGTCACTTCAGACTTAAAACATTGATTTTAACACAGCGGGAGATGAGGCTCTAAGCCTTTGGCTAACCAGCTAGTCAGAAAACAAATCCTTCCCCTTCTCTGGGCAGGCTCCATCCCATCACCTGTGAAAAAAAATGGCAGAGTGGGAGGGTGGGGATGGGAAGGGAGGCCAGAGAAGTGTGTGGATGTTCTCCAGGCCCTCTCCTGGCCCTAAACTGTGATTCTGTTCCTCTTTTTTCTTGTATCAGAGGCATTTCCATAGTGTCTTGTATCTTCTCCTATTGTAACACTTATTACCTTTAAATTATCTTCATATATATATATAAAGGGGAGTTTATTAAGGAGTGTTGACTCACATGATCATAAGGTGAAATCCAGTAATAGGCCTAACTTTTAGGTTCGGGGCTACATGTGCAGGTTTGTTACGTAGGTAAACTCATGTCACGGGGTTTTGATGTACAGATTATTTCATCACCTAGGTACTAAGCATAGTACCTGATCATTATTCTTTCTGATCCTCTCCCTCCTCCCGCCCTTCCCCCTCAATTAGGCCCCAGTGTCTGTTGTTTCCCTCTTTGTGTCCATTTGTTCTCATTTAGCTCCCACTTATAAGTGAGCACATGCAGTATTTGGTTTTCTGCTCCTGCGTCAGTTTGCTAAGACTAATGGCCTCCAACTCCATCCATGTTCCTGATTGACGCAAGTGACTGCCTAATTAGACTACTGGCTCCTCAAGGATAGGGACTGAATCTCATTTATCTTGTCATTCATCTTTGCTGCAGTAGGACTTAATGACAAAGTGGGCAGTATAGCCCTTGCTATACTATCTGATTCTTTCTGTAGCATATCTCCTCAGTTGTTGTCAGGTCAGAAATCTTTGTCACTTACTTGCTGTATTAGGGTTCTCTAGAGGGACAAGACTAACAGGATAGATGTATATATAAAGGGGAGTTTATTAAGGAGTGTTGACTCACATGATCATAAGGTGAAATCCCATAATAGGCTGTCTGCAAGCTGAGGAACAAGGAAGTTAGTCCAAGTCCCAAAACCTCAAAAATAGGGAAGCCAACAATGCAGCCTTCAGTCTGTGACCAAAGGCCTGAGAGCCTTCTGGCAAACCACTGGTGTAAGTCCAGGTCCAAAAACTGAAGAACTTGGGGTCTGATGTGTGAGGGCAGGAAGCATCCAGCACGGGAGAAAAATGAAGGCCAGAAGACTCAGAAAGTCTAGTCCTTCCACGTTCCTCTGCCTGCTTTTTTTGTTTTGTTTTGTTTTGAGATGGAGTCTCACTCTGTCGCCCAGGCTGGAGTGCAGTGGCGCAGTCTCGGCTCACTGCAAGCTCCGCCTCCCAGGTTCACGCCATTCTCCTGCCTCAGCCTCCCAAGTAGCTGGGACTACAGGCACCCTCCACAACGACCGGCTAATTTTTTGTATGTTTAATAGAGACGGGGCTTCACCGCCTTAGCCAGGATGGTCTCAATCTCCTGATCTCATGATCTGCCCGCCTCGGCCTCCCAAAGTGCTGGGATTACAGGCATAAGCCACCGCGCCCGGCCTCCTCTGCCTGCTTTTATCCTAGCCACACTGGCAGCTGATTAGATGGTGCCTACCCAGATTGAGGATGGGTCTGTGTCTCCCAATTCACCGACTCAAATGTTAATCTCCTTTGGCAACACCCTCACAGACACACCCAGGAACAATACTTTGCATCCTTCCATCAAGTTCACACTCAGTATTAACCATCACACTAGCTTATTTTTAAGTCCTGCTGTAGTAAAGTTACTCCTTCCCAGGCTACAGAACATTCAAATGCAAGGGGAGTCACCCCAGTCATTTGGTTGTGGTGATAGAGATCATCTGCGGGCCCTGTGGAAATAGGTCAAGCCCCTGCTGGAACCTTCTCAAGATCTCCGCGGAGAGATTGGCAACCCCCACCAATGCTTTCTCGTGCCCTGGGAGTGACTGAGGCAACTTGGCACCCATGTGTCCACTTAGAGCACAGAGTAAGGGTCCTTGTATTTCCTAGTGCTGCCTAGACCTCTCGCCAGCCATTAACAAATAAATAAACATGAGCCATTTATTTATTTGTTATATTAGCGTCAGTCTCTCCACAGTGGAGTGCATCATTGCTGCGGCCTCAACTTCTAGAATAGTGCCTGGCACTTAGTAGGCCCTCCATGGATGTTTGTTGTTGAATACATGAGGGACCAGCCAGGGGCTGGGAGGCACCTGGAAGGTTGGTTTGTTTTTTTTGTTTTGTTTTTGAGACCGAGTTTCACTCACTCAGTTGCCCAGACCGGAGTGCAGTGGCACAGTCTTGGCTTACTACAACCTCTGCCTCCCGGGTTCAAGAGATTCTCCTGCCTCAGCCTTGTGAGTAGCTGGGATTACAGGCACCCGCCACCACACCCAGCTAATTTTTGTATCTTTAGTAGAGACTGGCTTTCACCGTGTTGGCCAGACTGGTCACGAACTCCTAACCTCAGGTGATCCGCCCGCCTCGGCCTCCCAAAGTGCTGGGATTACAGGTGTGAGCCACCGCACCTGACCGTGAAAGGCTTTCTAAAGCTGGCTTCCCATGGGTTGAACTGGCGAGAGGCACATGGCTCACTCTGTGCATGTCGCATCACCAACTAGAGCCTGTTTTCTTGCTCTCAGACGGCTTCAGAATGAAATGTCTTCCAAAAGAGTGTTGATTTTTGGCCTTCTGTTAAGTTTAGTGTAAGTTTATGCTGGTGATGGGGATTTGTTTTGTATTCCCTGTGGGCTCACCCTGGGATGGTGGTGCTTTACTTGCCAGCCTGGGGGAGTGAGGTTCAGAGAGAGGTCTCTCAGGGTGGTGCAGGGAGTAAAGCAGGGACTTCTTTCAAATTCCGTTCTTTTTTCAGAATGGGGAATTAGACTGTTGAACCCAGAACATTTGGGAGTTTTTCACACTATATTTAAAACAATCAGTTTAGGCAGCCAGATCCCAAGGTCTAAAAGGAGTAAGGTTAGAAGGAATCCCCACCATGAGCTTCCAGCTCATCTTCTTCCTTATGCAGCTCCAGCTTTTTGGGGTAATTTATAATGAACATTACCCCTTCCATTGATTTGGGCTCATTGCCTGCCAGGTGCTTTGCCAAGCACTTTATGCTCGTTGTTACCTAAGAAGACTCCCACCTTTGCCATTTGCACTTCACAGATGGGGAAACTGAAGCTCCCAAAGGGAGTCACTACATGGCTCAGGACCCTTAACTTAATACCAGGAAGGATGGGAAAGGGTGATGAAAATTGTATTCGCTGGTAAAAAGTATTTTGATTCTAAGGCTAGTCTTACTTTCCTTAAAAACATTACTTTTTTTTTTTTCTTTTTTGGAAACTTCCTAGACGCTAGATGTTTCTGCAAATAGAATCACAGAGCCCTACCATTTGACAGATGGAAGGACCTTATCTCAGCCCCAGTCTCATTCTGACATGATATAACCAAGGCCTTAAGTGTTTAAGTGACACAGAGCATGAATCTTCCTCCTAGGCCCAGCTCTGTCAAACTTTTTTTTAAGCCAAGGAAAAGAAAATCTTAAGCCTGACATATAAGCGGATAATAACATAATTTCTTTGGTTAAAAAGGAGAGAGATTGGCCCTACTTATCAAGTATTTAAGAAAATAACAATATGCCCTTTTGTTTTTTCTCTTCTCTCATACATCACTAATTCTGGTGGGGTCTGTCCAGAGACCCTCAGATGGCTATGACTTTTTCAGCCACCTCCTCGTGCTGTCAGCTCCTGGTAGCCTTGCCGTCCAGTTTATAAGCGCCAGCAGCCAGAGCCTGCACCACTGTGCGCAAATGGGATTATGTAATTAATTTTAACCCAAAAGCAGGACTTCTATTCATCATCATTCAGTTCATTCCTGTGGGCTTCATCCAGCCCCAGCTCTCGGTCCAGGTAATTCTGAACCCCAGTTAGCCACTGGCACAATGAAGCTCCCTCTATGTCTCCTGTTTATCTTCAGATTTGATAAGTGCATCTCCTGTGTCTTCCAAGTCACTTGCCCTATTAATAAGATCCCTTTAAGGCTTGGCTAAAATTGGCAGATTACAAGTAATTGACCCATCTAGCAACTGTGTCATGTATGTAAGCAAGTGAGGTGCCAGTGAACTTTTTATCAGTGCCTACTGAGCATATATCCCCTAAGTGTTCAAAACCCAGACCTTTACTGAAGATACATGTGATAGTAGTCACAAGTAATTGTCTCTTCTTTTTGGAAAATCAAATCATTTGCCTGTGTGTGTATATATATATATACACACACTATATATATACACACACACACACACTGTACACACACACTATGTATAGTATACATACATATACATACATACATACTACTCCCTATAGTTTTTCACAAGGTTTTCATAAATGGTTTCATGATCAAAAGGAGACAAGTGATTTCAGGACCTTAGGCTCTTCCTTACTCATCAAGCCTGGAAATCTGGACTCCCATATGGTATGAAGTCCCTTCCAATGATTACTGCTCCACTCTGGCCTTCCATTTCCCTTTGACAGGGTTAGTTGTGCCCACTCCCTAACCCTACACCCTCCAGATCCCATCATTTCCAGGTCTGCCACTTTGAGGTTCATTCCATTTACTTTTTTTTTTTTTTTTAACCTTAAGGTAGAGGCAAAATAGAAGTTGAATAAATCAGAGAAGGTAACATTCCCCTTTGGTCTCAGCTTCCTTTTTCCTTAAAAAGTAAAACCAAATGAACAAAAGTAAAACCAAAGTAACTTAAAATGAACTTTAAATGGAAGTAAAAGGATTTTCCTCTTAAAATCATCCATAAGATAAAGTAAGTGGGTCAACAGAATTTAGGAGAAAAAAAATGTTAGATTGTTTGTATTTATTTATGTCTTAAGGTCAGGGGCTACTGTAAGAGATCCCAAGTTGGTATGAAAACACCACTTTTATCTGACCTATATAGCAGTTGTTGTAATTTTCCCAACTCAGGGACGTTTCATTTGTTCCTAAGGCTGGAAGAGCCCCAGCTGAAGATAACCGATGCGTGTAGATGTGAATGAGAAGATAGCCCCAGCCCTATGTCCCATTGACAGGGGAATTAACTTCTAATCAAGCTGGTGGTAGGAATCCCTTCCAGCTGTGGAGACTGTCCACAGGATCAATAGGAACCATTTTAGCCTCATCTGCAACAATTTTATTAATGAGTGATACAGGCGAAATTTAAGGAGAAAATAGAAGTGTTTATTTTGGCAATGAGAATAGTTTCCCCTCCACTCTGTATTTCAGTGGATAGTCTGGTCTCATTTGGGGAAAAGGTAATGCCTTGTGTTTACATAGCACTGTAGATTTTAACACTCAGCTCTAACACCTGTGGTTATTATAAAGTTTGGGATGATTATCTCCATTTTACATGAAGGTAACTGGTACCCAGTGTATCAGGGCTTCTGCGTCTTACAGGGATGGCTCATGGTTTTGGTCCAGCTCTTTCCCCGCTCAGGCCAGGAACAGCAGTGAGATAGCAGTTTCGTTGGCCCGTACAGTCGGTGTTTCATTTGGTTTGGTTTGGCAAATGTTTTGATAGGTTTATTTTTCCCCACGTATCTGATCTGTGCCAGTCACACATTGATCTTCCAAACAACCCTTTTCTATAGACTGTCCATTGTAGTTTCTTGAGGCTTCCTTGTACATTTTAGGCCAAATGAGCCAAGTTCTCCCTTAACACATTTCCTTTTGAAAAGAGAAAAGAGCAAGTTCATTGTTTCTCCAGGGCCTCATTCTTTAAGTTTGATTTAAGTAGAATCACTGAGTTTGAATTCAGAGGACTGTATTGTCAAATTTTTTTTGAGTCTTACCTAAGACACTATTTGCACATTGCATTCAGGGATAAGAGTTGTATCTCTTTCAAACAGCATATCCACAAATATTTGCCTTAAGATCTATATTTTTTATCTGTATATTTGCCAAAGATCTGTATGGTCCTGTAGAATTACTCTGGCTTGCATTGATACACTGTTAAATTATTACCCTGCATGGATAGGGGAAGGTTCAAATGGCTTACAGATGGAAAAATGAAAGCCTTTACCACAAGAAAAGAGGAGACAGCTTCTTGTTACATGTTTGTTTTCTTCTGTAAGAATCATAGATTCCATCTTGCATTTTCAATAGAGCAGGCAGGGTTAAAGAGGAAGAGGCACAGCAATGTCTTTCAAGCTTTCTCATTTGTTTATCCATTCAACATTTTTTTCAATACCTGCTATGAATAAGATCTCCGTTCTCTCTCCCAGATTATAGCCTAATTGGGGAAGAGTTAAATAAGTAGTGATAATAATCCAGTGTGATAGTTGCTAGGTTTGAGGTGTACACAGGACGCTATGGGAGCTTAGGATGCCATGGGGAACTGGCAGGAGATTCAGTTGCAAGTGTGGCAGGCCCCCCAGATTGCTGAAGTGGGCTTCACAAGCTATTTTATCTTATCTGCAAGCTGTAGCCTTAAAACCCTTGAAAGGTTTTAAAGCAGAGAGTGATAAGGTTACATGAGGATTCTAGGTACCTCACTCTGGTGTAGATTGGAAGATAAGGTGGAAGGACCGGGGAGGCAGGGAGGTAGGTGAAAGGCAAATGTCCTTGTGCAGGAGAAAGATCATGGGGGCCAGGAGTAAGGCTGATGGAGCAGGGATGAATGAGGAGAGACAGTCCAGACAGACTGATAGGACTGTAGGACTTGATGTAGAGATGGAGGCGGGGAGAAGTGTTGGGATGATAGCTAGGTTTTGGAATTGAGTGACTTCTGCCATTTACCAGGAAAGCATAGTTTGGAAGGCAGATGCCTAAGGCAGGCAGGGGGAAGAAAGATGGCAAATCCCATTTGGGACAAGGTTTATGAGTATTATATGGGACAAGGGAAGCAAAGTAGAGAAGTCTGGAATATAAGGGAAGGGAAAGGCCAATCAATGCTTTTCAAACTCTCTGGGAAGGGCCACTGTCTTTTTGTTTGTTTCCAGTTCCAATGCATTGTACAATACTACTGTGCACAAGGAATATGGAGCTTGGGCCACACACAACCCCCATGCAAGCTCAACAGCATACAGCTCCCAAACTTGTCAATAGCCTGTTCAGTAAGAAAAAAATCTGTTGGTCACATGCTTGATGTTATGGCAATGTCAAAAAGATCTTGCTTTCAACTTCTGTTCTTATCTCATCATGGACTGTATGAACCCACTTTGAGTAGCACTGGTCTGGACTTAAGTAGATGCATGTGGGTTGACGGTAGTGACTTGGAAGTTATCCCAAGAGGTGGTATGTGATTGCCGGGGGAATTGTTGAGGAGCGGGGGATGGGCAGCAGCCATCCAACCCTATGAAAATGCCAACATTTAAGACAGGGGTTCAGACTTCTTCTGTAAGGGCTCAGTTAATACTTTGGGCTTTGAGAGCCACATACAGTCTCTGTCACAGGCTACTCAACTCTGACCTGATAGAGCAAAAGCACCTTTACTGGGATTTCTCAACTTCAGCACTACTGAGATTTGAGGCCAGATAATTCTTTCCTTTGGGGAGTTGTCCTGTGCACTGTAGGATGTTTAGTAGCATTCCTGGCTTCTACCCACTAGATGCCAGGAGCACACCACCCGCAGTCATGAAAATCAACAATATTCCCAGACATTGCCAAATATCGCGTAGGGAACAAATATCACCCTCAGTTGAGAACCCCACTGAGCTGTAGACAGTACATAAATGAATAGGCATAGGTGTGTTCTAATAAAACTTTATCTATAAAAACAGGCAGGGGGCCGGATTTGGCCCGCCTGTAGCTTGTAGACCCTTGACTTAAGGGATGGTCAGAAAGAAAACTAGAAGAGCTTATTCAGTAAGATTTGAGGGCCTTCTGTGTCCCCAGCTCAAGAGGAGGCTCTGTAAGTGATTCAGCATAAAAAGGAAGAGAGTTTTCTCAACAGTAACACTCATGTATAGCCCTTTTGCTTACCTTATTCTTTTTGAGCTCACCAGCCACCTGGAAATATCAGGCATTAAAACCACAAAACAGGAAACAACAAATCACATAATACAAGCCCTCCACAACCCCTAAGAAAACCCCTAAGCAAAGCAGTAGCAAGGCTGGATTACGTGAGGTGCATTCGAGTAGACTTCCTCCAGGAAGGAAGTGAGTCTGGAGCAGGTCTCAGAGGATGTTGTGAATAGAGGCTGATGGTAAGAAGGTGGGAGAGCTTTCCATGTAGGGAACACAAGGTTCTTAGTTTCAGGTTAGGAGGGAAATGAAGTGTCAGTTAGGAAGCTAGGGAGCTATTGTCCCCAGTGAAAGCCTGTGATTGTTCACTGTCGCATGCAATGGGCTTCCTCTGGGAAAAGAATGAACAGCACTTAACACGATTTTCTAAGAACAGGATGTTTGTTTTTCTCCTCGAGGATGAGGGGGCCTTTGTTACTTTACAATTCAAATCTTTTGACGTTTACCACAAAGTCAAATCCCTTTTGAGATTCTTTTTGACAATAGCAAAAATACTGAAAAGTCCTAGTGAGTTAGAGATGGAGGGACCAGTGTCTAGGACCCTTCTTCTCATTTTTGGCTTCTGACAAGGTCAGGTTAGCATCTCCACCTCTCATCAGTGTTGCGCTCTTGGTGTGTCATTTCCTCTTGGTGCTGTCAGACTTCAAGATACATAGTCTTCAGGTTGGCAGTCCTTGAGTTATCAAATCGGCAGTGGCTACAGAATGCAGCTATGGCTGCAATCCTAGCTCCTCCACATTTTGGGTGATTGACTGGAGACACAGGCTTCATCTAAGACTGCTTCCTAAGAGGTATGCTCTGAGCATTACATGCCTGCCTGGCCCACAGAAAGCACTCATGCTAGCTAGTACTCTTCACAGGTGTAAATTATTTAGAGAACAAAGTATTTCAGATTTGTCACTTTCCAGAGAGCCTCTGTAGACTTGCTCTAGGGTTTGGCCCCTGGGAGCAAGTCAACCTGGCTCTCATGATGGAAAGTCTGGCAGGGGTTATGGATTTAACACTTGTGAATTTGAAGTTCACTGTGGGCCATGTGTTGTGGGAGGCAAAAGATGAATAAGCTCATGCCCACAGAAGAGCTTTTAGCCTAGTTAGAGGGAAATCATTCAACAAATATATTTGTACTAACACATATACAAATAACGCAAGGATGTTGGCAGTGGAAGTAGATTGAGAGTAGAATGACGACTACCAGATTCCACATATAGCCAGTGCTGGTATCATACAGAAAAGCCATGTTTCAGCCCATCCAAGGAACATGGATTATTGTAGACAGCCCTAGCAGGGTGGCAGAATAGCATGGAAGTCCTGTATTTGTCCCTTTAACCCATCAGAGAACTTGAGAATGTGGCCTAAAGGGAAATGGCTAGGAACTTTGCCCTCCAAGGTAGTATGGGTTAAATGACCATAATCTGAATTTCTGGACAGTGTCAGCTTATTATTTGGGATCATTTGAAATTACCATTACCAGAACTGGAGTACTGCATAGAATAATTGCTGACTTAAATATTAATATTTTGTGAGCAACTGAGAGCAAGTTCCTTGCTTTTGAGCAGAGATTAGAATGACTATCCTGGCTGAATACTGCTGAAAACTTCAGAGTCAAGTTCTCTTCCTGTATTGATATTGTCCTTGCAGCATCACAGACCAAGTCAGATCCATTAGTTGTGGAAACACGTGAGCAGTTCACAGCAATGGCCTTATCAGAGATTCACATCCATGAAACTAGAGTGCCTGCCTGGGTGCTTCTGACCAGCCCTGGTGCCATGTACAACACGTCCTGATAAATGAACCAGGCATGAGAGGACTTGCCCTCCTCCTGCCTTGTTGTAACTGCCAGAGATCTGTGTCCACATTGAGTCTTCCCCAGTAACTCATTTTTATAGGAAAAAAGGCCCTAATGGCCTCTGTTCAAAAGTGCAGACTTGGTGCTATGTGAGGTGGACCTTCTGTCTTCCAATTTTGCTTCTAAGAGATCTTTCAAATTAGATCCCATAAAAATGAGACGTGTACACAAATTAGCACTGAGTCTCACATATGGTATTTGTGGGTCTGTATATAATCAGGGTTGTAAAAGAACAATAAATTCAAGCTGTAGCTGAATCACAAATGAAAGTCCTTTAAAATAATGGAAGGTGAGATGTATCAGACTTTGAATGGGTCTTTAAAATACCGTCTGCTCATTCTGGCTAAGTTCATTTGCATAACAGAGCTCAGCAGCTGGGGAGCCAGCTAATAGAGTTTCATAGTCTTGAAGCTTAGAGCTATGTCCTCAGTTTAGATGATATGGGGAGAGGGTAAGAATCTAAAAATAGAAAAGGCATCTTCTTATCTTCTCAAATGGGTGGAGTTAAACAGACTGAAAATATGAAAAGCATCCCCTTCGGGTTACTGGGTGCTTCTGGTTACACTGATTTCCGCCTTAGAAATTCAGCATTGAACTTAAATGAAAATCTAACACTATGGGGTTTTTTTTCCCCTTCAATTTTAAAATTATTCAGAGAAGCACTCCTACAGAGGTTTGTAAAAGGATTGACATGAGCGCCCACATTGTAGTAATATTTTAGTGTTTCTGATCCCAAAGATTGGCTGGTCATTTCTATATTAGTAAGAAGACTGCCGTGTTCAAAGAGAAAGCTTCTTCAAGGGAAAGTCTGTGTGCGTTTTTCTACGGGAAAGTGACATGGGACTATAAGGAAATTGGCAGTGATCGTGTTCCCATACAGGAAACTCAGAATAAATGGGAACGTGAACACCTCCCTTCACGCACTGTCAGGGAGGCGCAGGGTAACCGCCCTCCCCTCTGTGAGAGCTTCATCCCATGGCCATACTTGCTGTCCCCTCCCCACCCCAGCCCATTCCATCTTTTGAGAAACCTGAGTTGTTACTTGGAGGAGCCAAAATCTTTCCTTGTAGTTTCTGCTTGGTAGCTCTAGGGCCTCCCAGAACAAGTTAATTCCTTTTTATTACAATTAAATGAATCCTTCAGATCCCTTAAGATTAGTTTTCTCTTTCTATGAGTTCTCTTTAAGCTGCTCTATTCCTTCAGCCTCTTCTCACATGTCCTGACCGAGCTCCTTCACTTCCTCCCATTTGCCTCCCTCTGAACATGCGGGGACATGTTCCAGGTAGCCTTTATCCCTTCTAAATGTGGAGCCCAGGATCATGTTCTGGGTGCTTGGCACAGTGGAATTATTATCTTCTGGTTGGCAGCAGAGAGACATAGCCCACAGACACAGATGGTTGGGGGTAGGGAGGCGGCGGAGGGTACTTGGCCGAGTCATCATCCTCCCCTAGGACTGTTGGTTCCAACATGCAGGAGGAGTCGCTGGATACTCTGGCATGGGACTCAGATGGTGCAGTAGTGCAGTGGTGCCGTGACTGGCCGCATCGTGCGACTGTGCTGAGGCAAAGCGAAAAGTGATGAGAAGCTGGAATGTCCTTGAAGGATGTGACAACTGAGCCAGAAAGGGGAAGTCAGATGCAGGCTCAGTTCCTGCAAGGAGGAGAAAAGAACAGAGCTGCAGGTCCCTGGGGGCAGTAGCACCCCTCAACCCACCTGCCCATTTTTATACATGTGTGTTTTAAATTAACACTGCAACCTGTTTTGCAGGATGCAAATTTTTTTTTTTTACTTTTTCTCTCCACTAAGAATTAATCTAAAAACAATTAATAGGCAAACCAAACATTCCTTTAAAATAAATGGAATTTTAAAAATATCCCAACTCCTTGGTTCTTTTCAGAGTCCTGTAAGTTGCCAGTGCATCAACTCTAAGTAACTTAGGAGCTGATTTTTCTGTCTGTCATTTTTTAAAACCCCTTGATTTTCCCTTCCTCCTGGCTGCTGCCCTGTTTTGATATTTTCAGCATCATTCTGTTTGCCAAAAAGATGGTAAGAAATGAAGCAAAGCACCGCTTCAGTTTTTTTCTTAACCAAATTATTTATTACTGCTGTGATTATTTCTATTATTATCACTGTCATTTACGCTTCAGTCAGTCACAAGAAACTAGAATTGTCTAGCCTAGTGCAACCTGGCTCTCTTCCTTCCTTACAAAAACCATGGCCGTAGCTTCCTCTCTGGTCCTTTTGTGTATTGAAACTCTTGGATTTCTCACACAACCTGTAAGGGAGCATGTCCGTTCTCAGCAGCACTGTGCCCACCTGTCTGCCTGCCACATGTGTTCTCTCTGACCTGCCACATGACTGACTGGCAAGCTGGACCCTTTTGTTGGCAAATCTTCTCTCTCTAGTGCCCCAGGAACTAGAGCATTTGTTTTTAAAGGAATCTAACTTCTGAGATGAATGTTATCTCCAGTGTTATCTACGAAGGGAAAGAGGAACAAACCATGATCCAAGAACTAGGAGAAAGTTTGTGGAACTAGAAAGAAACCAGGAATAATTGTGGAAAGTTCAAATTTCAGGGTCAAGGTTTTTGAGAAAGGGCTAACTATAAGAACCTTTGTCTGTCTTTTAAGATTTAGGTAAGATAGTGGGAGTAGAGAAATGCAAGAAAACTAGAGAGCCAGGCATGGTGAGGCTCATCTGTAAGCCTAGCTGCTCGGGAAGCTGAGGCAGGAGGATCACTTGAGGCCAGGAGTTCAAGACCAGCCTGGGCAACATGGCAAGACCCCTTGTTCTAAAAAAAAAATTGTTTTTAATTAGCTGGGAATGGTGTTGTGCACCTGTAGTCTCAGCTACTCAGGATGCTGGGGCAGGAGGATGGCTTGAGCCCAGGGGTTCGATGCTGCAGTGAGCTGTGATCATGCCACTGCACTCCAGCCTGGGTGACCACATGACTTGACCCTTGGTTGCAGGAAAGGGGTTCAAGATGAGGAAAGGACAGACACAAGTGAATGTGCTCAGCACCCTCGGATGGCTCAGTGCCCACAGGTTAATGCTGGTGTTAAGAGTTTTGACTGAGACAGAAAGCTAAAATTCTCTCATCTGGGTTGTGGAACACCCAGGAGGGCCCGCTCCCTAGTTGTAGTCTAGTAATTCGCTTCCGGCCTGTAAGCTTTTCCTGTTTAGCTCCTCCTTTTCTCTTTTCCCAGCATCCCTTCCTCCAAGCAGATCCTTCTTCCTTCTGGGCAGAACGCAAAGCCCTGGGGTTCCCCTGACTCATGCTGACTGTTCTGATGTGTTGGTCATCCACCAGCGGTCTCCTGGAACCCAGTTGTCTTCTATTTTCTTTTCTTTTTTTTTTTGAGAGGGAGTCTCGCTCTGTCGCCCAGGCTGGAGTGCAGTGGCGCGATCTTGGCCCACTGCAAGCTCCGCCTCCCGGGTTCACGCCATTCTCCTGCCTCAGCCTCCCGAGTAGCTGGGACTACAGGCGCCCGCCACCAGGCCCAGCTAATTTTTTGTATTTTTAGTAGAGACGGGGTTTCACCGTGTTAGCCAGGATGGTCTTTATCTCCTGATCTTGTGATCTGCCCGCCTCGGCCTCCCAAAGTGCTGGGATTACAGGCTTGAGCCACCGTGCCCGGCCCCAGGTGTCTTCTTAAAATGATGAGGAGGGATGGGATTTCAAGTCATGGCATATAGGCCCATTCCATCATCAAAGGTTATGTGTGTGTGTCACTAGTCACCCTTGCACAAGGAGCTGTCCTCACGGGCCCAGGCGATTCCACCTGCCTGCACTTCCCTCCTCGCTCATGCCCTGGCCGGCAGCTCCTCCTGCATCCTCTCCCACCTGTTGAATTTTCTCACTTTCCTTTCCGACTACAAATGTTTCTCTTCTGAGATCTCTTCCCTTTTATAAAGTAGAGATCCATGCTGCCTCTTTGGTGAAGGCCTGATCGCAGAAGCAAAAAGTGATCTGTCCCATAGCCAGGGTCAGGGGAGATGTGGCTCAGGCCTTTTGTGAAGTCTTCATATACCCACACACTGTCATTGCAGATGCTGCTTTTAGACACATTTTCCTGATGTTTGTGTTATGATTAGTAACTCATAGTAGGCTTTTCAGGACCTAACAGCCATGTATAAAATTGGCTCTCCAGGAAAGCCTAATCTGAGCCCTGCATACACATTTATATATTTGTGATTTAAAAAAAAAAATAGCCAGTTCATTAACATGATTTGAAAATCCAAAATCATAAAAGGATAGGGAAATTTCTTTGCCACCCTGTTCCCCTTCCATCTACTTCCCTTTCCATCTCCTTCCTCTCTCTGTGGACAGTCACTATTATTACTTGTGTGTTTCCAGAAATACTCTATAGATAAGCCAGTACAAATATGAATACACGCATTTGCACCTCTTTTTTTTCCTTTGATGATGTACATCTTTGGGCTCTTCTCGGATGAGCATATTAAGCACTTCTTTGTTAGATCTGAGTAGTATTCATGTGTAAGGATACGCTTAATTGAACCAGTCCTCCATAGGTGGACAATTAGGTTGTTTCCAACTCTTGACTGTTATAAACTGTGCTGGTTTGAACAGCCTTGTTATTTCTATGTGAGTTGGGTAAATCCCTGTAAGTGCAATCTGAGGTCAGAGGGCATATGATTTGCAGTTTTGATAGATATTGCCCCACTGCCTCTACTGAGTTTGGACCTGTTCGTACTTCAACTGTCAGTCTATGCAGGGCCTGTTTCCCATCCTCATCAGCCCAGCACATTGCCACACATTTGTGTTTTAAACAGGCTTTGGAATGCACCCCTTTCATAATTAGGGAGCAGACAGAATTCCCAGGGAGGGTGCTCATTAAATATCATGTCAAGACCTCAAAGCTCAGAGCCCAGCCATGTGGCTTCGTGCTTGGTAGCCATGCAGCCTTGGCAGAGTGGCTGGATATCAGTTCGTCAGTAGTGATCCATTTATAAAATGAGAATAGTCACAGTAACAGCCCCATGGCTTCCTCAGCTAGTCCATGTCAAGGGTTGGAACAATGCTCGGTACATAGAGAAGCCCTCAACAAATATTGACTTGTAGCAAGTGCTGCTGGTACCCAGGAGATGCTCATACCGTCTCCAGGAGCAGCTACTTCTTGCTAGGGAAGAAACTATCCCATTAGGTTTCTGCCTAAGTAAGTAATTGGCAAAGATTTTGAAAGAGCAGTGAGCCCAGGAAGCAGAAGGGGAAACTGATCAAGCTGCATGGACTTAGCCCAGAATGTTCAGAAAGGAGAGGAGGAAGTGGTCAGTTCGAGAAATTATGGGCATTGGATTATCAGCGTTGGATTGACTCTCCTGGGATCAATCATGGTTGGCCCTGAGCTGGGGAGGAAAGAGAACAGATGCAATAGAAGGACTAGATCAGAGCTGCCAGATACTTTCCCAGCAGCACAAACGTCAATTTATCTAGAGTTGTAAAACTGACATTTTGCCCAAAATTCTTTAACTTTCAGGGTATTTGGGAGCTGTTAGGATTGGCAATTCAGATTCAATTCAAATTATTTTTTTCTATAGTCCTAGAAGCCTATGCCCCATCATGCAGTAAATATGATGTAAATATTTGTAGAAAGAAAGCAAAATGCCTCTGAAGGTATCTTCTCTAGTATCTCCTACTCACCAGAATCTCACTACAGCTTAGGTAGCCTCCCCACCAACCCTTTTCTTGCCTTTTTTTTTGCTGCTTCCCTCCAACCTTTGCCTCCATGCCACCGACATGAAGCCCAACTTCAAGCAGGACGAGTGAGCCTCTGGTTGGAGGCCCCTGGTGCTGGTGCCTGTGGCTGGGCAAGGACTGACCAAAGGCTGGGGCTTGACCAGCATCTTCCTCCCTGGTGGGTGCCCAGCCCCCACCAGCTTACGGACTGGGCCCTCCCTCCCCTGCACCCTCAGCAGCAGGCACTTTCTCCCCCTTTGCTCTTCCTCCTCACTGTCCCAAATCCTTGTTTAATTCAAGGGTGTATGTGAATGATCCAGTCAGAGTGGCAGGGAACTGCTCTCTGGCTACATTTTCATGGGATTTTTTTTTTTTTTTTTTTTTTTTTTTTTTTTTTTTTTTTTGAGACAAGGCCTTGCTAGGCTGTAGTGCAGTGGTACAATCATAGCTCTCCACAGCCTTGAATTCCTGGGCTCAACCAGTCCTCCCACCTCAGCCTCCCAAGTAGCTAAGACTACACGTGTGTGCTACCATTCTCAGCTAATTTTTTAAGAAAGTTTTTGTAGAGATGAGGTCCCATTATGTTGCCCAGGCTGGTTTCAAACTCCTGGATTCAGTCAGTCCTCCTGCTTCAGCCTCCTGAGTAGCTGGGACTACCTGCGGGTGCCCCCATGCCCAGCTAATTTTTTTTTCATAGAGACAGGGTCTTGCTATGTTGCCCAGGCTGACCTCAAACTCCAAGCCTTAAGTGATCGATTTTTTTTTTTTTTTTAAATAATTGGAACACCCTGCCCTGGGACCTGGCCTTGCATAACCCTGCCTCCATCAGCTGACCCCAGGCAGCCCTGGCATGCCCTTGAGTTGTGATGGACACACTGTATCTTTCCATGGCAGCTGCCTTCCTGGCCATGTGTGCTGAGGACACCACTCCTGTGGGCAGCTGTTCCTCAGGCCACCCAGCTGCTCCCGCAGGCAGTCAGCCACACTGTGCCCAAAGGGCAGGGAGGCCACCTCTGAACAGCAAGGGGCCCTAGGCCAGGACTAGGCATTGTACACTCATACAGGAAGGAAATTCTGATGTTTTAACAGGAAGAACATGGGCTTCAACTTTTGTTACCACAACAAGACCCAAATTAGAGCTAAAACTATGAGAACGAGTGTCAGGACCCACGATCATGTCATTGCTGGCAGCCCCATGGTCAGCCCACTCTGCATGAATGCAAACCTCCTCATACTTTCTCTGTGTCCTCCCCATACCCAAAGCCAGAGTGGGGCTGGCTCTCTCCAGTGCATTGTTCCCAGCCTTCTCCGGCCTGGGTTGCTGGCCAGCATGCTGACACGCTGAACTAGCTGCTTCCCAAATTGAGTTAGCTGTTACTGAGCCAGTGGGTGGTGGAGCACAGTTCTTGTCACCTGCCACTGGTAAATGAATTTAAAACTCTTGCTGAAAGGAAAGAAATATGGGGCAGATGCAGACAGCCGCCAGCTGCTACAAGCAAATGTGGCTCCCTTCAAAACACCAGCTAACCCACCCAGCCCTTGGAGTATTTATTTGCAGGCTCTGCAGCCAGTGGGAGGAGCACCTGAGGGAAGAGGTCATGGCAGAGCCATTTGGGAAGTTCCTGCAGTGGGAAAGGGTTTAGCTTCTCTGTGTCAGCATCAGAGGTGGAGGATTATTTTCAAAAGATAAGAGCATCTCATTGGCAAAAGAGGACATTACAACCCCAATGCCTTCTTGTAGCTCATCCCTCTTAATCTTATCATATAGTATGTGCAGGGAGGATATGTTGCTTTCTACACTGGTAACAAACGACCACAAACTTGAGGGCTTACAACATTTACCATTTCACAGGTTCTGTGGGTCAGGAATCTGGGCAGGGCTGAGTTCCAGCATCTCCCTGAGTTATGATTCAGTGTGGGTCAGGGTGGTGGTCTCATCAGAGGCTCAACTGGGGAAAAGATCTACTTACTTCCAAGCTCCCCAACATTGTTGGCAGATTTCATTTCCATAGGCCCTTGCACAGTGTAACTGCTCACCTCTCCACAGCCAGCAAAGGGAGTCAGGGAGTCTTCTCCCTTGTCAGCTCAGATGAAATCTCCTATAATGTAACCTAATCAGGGACCTATTGCCTTTGCCATATTCCCTTGGTTAGAAGCCAGTCACAGGTTCTATTCACAAAGGCATTAACACCAGGAGGCAGATCATGGGGGCTCCCTTCAAATTCTGCCTACTGCTGGGAGGATATAGCCTTATCAGTAATGTTTCAGAAGTGTTCCCAAGTGAAGGCCCAGCCTGTAATAGAGATTCACAATGTTTTCTCTTTGAAGTGAAGTAGTTTTGTTCATTTCCTCCCATCTCAGAATGACTTCAAATCCTGACATCCTCGACAGCCCAATACTTTGCCACAACCTGATTCCAACTCTGGCTCTCTTATTTATTGGCTATATGTTATTGAGAAAAGGTAACTTTCTGGGAGAAGGGCTTATCCTGAATCTCCGTTTTCTTATCTGTAAGAATGTATTCCACTAACATTTTGTAGGACAGTAGCATATAATAGTTATTGTCACTTATTAAATAATTCCAGCACCTTTCCTTTAGGACTGTTCATTTTATTGCATTAACTTATGTACATATGGAACTCAACAATGAAATATTAGTGTTGCTAGTATGCACATCAAAGCAAAAGGAAAATGTATTTTAAAACAAACAAATCCAGTTGTATTTAAGGAGCTGAAATCACTGATCCTATGCTTACAGCAATTCTTAGAGGAAAATGACTAAAACCATAGACATGTCCAGAAGATGTGTCCATGGCTATGTCTAAAAAGTACTGGTGTCATAGATATGGGGTTTTTAGGTCTTTCTCTTTCCTGTTTTCTCTAAGATGAAAATTTTTATCCACTTACTGGAGGGAAACAATAAGTTCAGCATTAGTTGAAACTGGCCCTGCCATTATTTACAGGCTCTTGTGAAAAGGGAGGCCCTAGGGCACCCAGAAGGGTCTTTAGCTTATAACCTGCTTTGGTTTCTTCTGCAGGTTTGTCCTGGTTGTGGTCAAGACTGGATGATGTAACTGGCTCTCTAGGAAGCCTCACTTGGCCGTAACCTCAGGAAGGTTCTCTTTGACCTCATCTCATTTCGAAGCCACTTCTGAAGCCACTTGAGAAAAATGATGTGACAGTTCCTATCAAAAAGGATTCAGAAACATATACCATCTGTGAAGAAAGTGGCCCTTTTTCCCGCTTGCAAAATAGACATTCTCAAATTCCAAAATGCCAGCCAAGACCCCAATTTACCTGAAAGCAGCCAATAACAAGAAAGGAAAGAAATTTAAACTGAGGGACATTCTGTCTCCTGATATGATCAGTCCCCCGCTTGGAGACTTTCGCCACACCATCCACATTGGCAAAGAGGGCCAGCACGATGTCTTTGGAGATATTTCCTTTCTTCAAGGGAACTACGAGCTTTTACCTGGAAACCAGGAGAAAGCACACCTGGGCCAGTTCCCTGGACATAATGAGTTCTTCCGGGCCAACAGCACCTCAGACTCTGTGTTCACAGAAACGCCCTCCCCGGTGCTCAAAAATGCCATCTCCCTCCCGACCATTGGAGGATCCCAAGCTCTCATGTTGCCCTTATTGTCACCAGTGACATTTAATTCCAAACAGGAGTCCTTCGGGCCAGCAAAGCTGCCCAGGCTTAGCTGCGAGCCCGTCATGGAGGAAAAAGCTCAGGAGAAAAGCAGTCTGTTGGAGAACGGGACAGTCCACCAGGGAGACACCTCGTGGGGCTCCAGCGGTTCTGCATCTCAGTCCAGCCAAGGCAGAGACAGCCACTCCTCCAGCCTGTCCGAACAGTACCCCGACTGGCCAGCCGAGGACATGTTTGACCATCCCACCCCATGCGAGCTCATCAAGGGAAAGACTAAGTCAGAGGAGTCCCTCTCTGACCTTACAGGTTCCCTCCTCTCCCTGCAGCTTGATCTTGGGCCCTCACTTTTGGATGAGGTGCTGAATGTAATGGATAAAAATAAGTAACAAGATGCCAACTTCTTTCCTTTGGGGTAAAAGGTACAAAAACAAACTAACCACAGTTGAAGAGAAGGGCTTCCGGAGCTGTATTTGCAGTTTTGTGTTGGGTTTTCTAAAATAATATTCTTACAAAGTATTTTTTTACCTGTCATGCCCTGTTTGCAAAAACAATTTAGAAAAAAACAACAAAGCAAAACCTATCTTGGCAAAAAGAGGAAGTGAGTCAGAGCCCATTTTCAGGAGGCATTGGTGATGTTCGGCTCACATAGTGTTTGCAGACACACAAGAAATCTGGCTTGGCCAGGATTGGCACTAGCTATGAAGGGCTGAGCGAGTCACATTAAGGAACTTCACGGAACTTTATAGCACTCCGACATTTTCTGAGCAAGAGGAAGTCAAAATTTATTTAACACCTAAGCCTTTTTGTAGACTCTTTTCTATATATTGCTTGGGCTCACCATAGCGAATTCTCCAGTGTTAAAACTTTTCTGTTTTCACATTTGAACTTTATGGGTTTTGGGGATTTTCTTGTAGTTCTTATATATCCCTATATATTATATCTATATTGCAAAATTTTGACTGTCAGCTACATGTTGGTAAGACACAGGCAAAGTATTACTGTAACTAAGTTATTTTTAAAGTTAAAATATATTTTTACGTGCCTTTGGCTTTTTATTGCAGAGTCTACATTTTATAGATTCTACATCAGATGTTGTCACTTATTTCCATTGGGATTCCATTGTAAGCTGTGTATGTGTGTGTTTGGAAAAGTGTATTCATACTTAGTTTTTTTTTTTCTTCATCTGTTATCATACTTTTAATAGCAACCAATAACGGATTGTAAAGTGTAAAGGCACAGGTTACTCATGATGCTTCTGCAGAGACTGTGGGCTACACCACATATGTTATTTGGAAATATAGGTATTTTAGTACAGTACATACTTGCATTACATAGGTACTTCAAACAACACAATAAAAAGTAAATGATAAAGTGAACTTGCTTGTTTATAGTAATAAACAAGACCATAAGAGAATAAGTATAGCTAGAGAAATTGCTTCTCTGAAATGTACATGAGCCCTTAAGGTAAGAGATGATTTCCATCTACTCTCATTTTGATTACTTCCTTATGGTTTGAGAGGCTAGAAACTGAGCCTCTCTACTTTAGGAAAAATGAACATGTGAGGTCAGATTTTTTAAGTCAGCACTGATGCCACCCTCTCAGTGGTCATTTCTGAGCATCTGCCTGACTTGAACACCTTCTACAGCAAACTCTTGCAAGTCCAGTTTCATCCCTGTAAGGCAAATGTCTTTTCACGCAGGAAGTGCCATATAGACAAGATAAAGGCAGCTAAAACGAGGGGAGTAGAGAGCACTTACCCGACCCCAGGGTGCCAGAGATGCCCTGAGGATGGTGGTTAAGGAAACAGGAGTAGGAAATGTACACACAGATTCCTATCCCTTTGCCAACTACTCCTTCCCCATCAAAGAAAAACACTTGCACACAGTAACTAACTACCAGCTCCTTCTCACAAACTTGTGTTTCTCCTGGAAATGTATCTCAGAAATGACCTCCTCTCCCAACCACTTCAACGATTCTTTCTTTGGGTTTGGGGTTCTTGCAATTCTGTCATCTAAAATAACCTTTGGACTGCAGGTAAAATGCAATTAGGACAACTAACCAAGTAGACGAAGCAAGTTCCCCTAGGCAGGGGTGTCCAATATTTTAGCTTCCCTGGACCGCATTGGAAGAATTTTCTTGGGCTACATGTAAAATACACTAACACTAACCATAGTTGATGAGCTTAAAAAAATAAAAATAGAAAATTGCAACAAAAAAAAAATCTCAGACTGTTTTAAGAAAGTTTAAAAATTTGTGTTGGACTTCATGCGGGCCACAGGTTGGACAAGCTTGCCCTAGGGCATTGCGTGCTTTCCTCAACTTCTCAGTTGTATTTCGTTATCCATGACTCTCCAGTGTTTTTTCTGTTGGACCACACCCGTCACAGTTCACAGTTCCAAATAGAAATTTCCCAGCCTATTCTAAATCTTGTTAATGACGAACAGTCCAATGTATCTCATTATTTGTAGCCAATTTTAGACTCTTTTCAATACCTCCCCCCCATTTTAATTAGTATTGATCATATTCAGTCTTTCATTTTACTCTTCATCTGTAGCGTGACCTCAAGGTAAAGATGAAACTATTTCATGAAAAGGGGAGGAGTATGGCTGTGCATTAGCTCTACTCCCTCTCTGGTAAGTACTGGGGAGAGAACAGCCCTGCCAGTACTGGGTTTGATAGATTCTAAATATTAATCACACATCCTGCCTACAGTTAGCCATTTTAGTTTCTGGGAGTTCTTTCATGTACATTTTCTTCCATTAATTGAATTAGGTATAATTGAGATGGCAATAAATATGCCCCTATTAGAAAGAGGAAACAAAGCTACATCCGGCTTATGATTTTGTTGAGTCACTTCTCCCGAGGCAGCCTTTCCAATGCCTGGTCCCTTCCCCTGAGAGCAGGTGGACTGCTGGTGGTGGCTTTCTTTCCTGCAGAGAGGCACTTTAGACCCATACCTGCTGTGAGCTGAATTGATGTTCTCATCCTGTGAACCTTCTCCCACTTTAACCTAATTTATCTTTACTTGTTTAAAGATAAGGAAACCCAAGATGTACTTTATTTGCAAACTCAAAGCAAATGGCGAGCCACCTGTGACCCAATAACCAGAAAAGAAACCATGCCATTTGTATAAGTAGAGACACTTCTTGTTGAGGTAGGCAAGGCTCTTGTGAGTGATTTTTTTCCCCTAGTGAGACCTAACAAAAGACAAGCTATATTATTTCTGCCTGAAATTATCTGCTTGAAAAGATCAAAATATCAGGATACTTAGCTCTTCACAAATATGAAGTCATTATCACATTTCACTGAGCCAGAAATCACTGTTAACAGCACACACAAAAGACTACACTGGTTGAACAGCAAAGAGAAACCCGGGTCTCCAGAATCACAGTTTAGTCCTTCTATATTACTGCAAGTGACCTGTTTTTTCTGAAGGCTCCCCGCAAATGAAGTCCTGGAATGGAAAAAATCCCTAAGTCCATAAATTAACTTGATAAATATTTTAGAACAGACAAAAGAAAATATCGAGTGATGTAGTTCTAATCCTCCTTCTAATATGGAACCTGGCAAGACTGAATCATTTTACTGTGAAATATATAAACACAATAGAATGAGCCAACATGATGGTTTCTCTCCAGTAAGAGTTTTTCTTTTGGAAATGAGGTTAACCTAGCCCCAAATCTAGCAATTCTCATAAAATCCGATTTTAGAATTAGCCTCCCAGATTAATCTGAATGATTATTTTTCCTTAGGCAAGTCAGTAAGCCACCCACTAGACAGCCATATCCAGCAAAATAAGAGAAGTTTCCAGATGCCAAATGATAAGCCACCATCAACCCAGAGGGGAAGCCTTCTGGTTGGTTTGGCTGTATGAGATTCAGGAAGGCCAGAATACCCAAAATTATTCACACGACGTTAACTTATTGGTACTGGCTAAGCAATACATGTATTTCCTAAAGGAGGAGATGGTCTTTTGGTTGATTTATGGACACACTTGTTTCATCTGACTGTAAATATATTGCATGCTTTATTCTGATGGTGCAGTATTTCATCCAGCAAGCTTTTCATCTGAGAATGTTTAATGTTGACCTTATTCTTAGAGCAAGTAGATCTAAATATTTTTCAGCTGAGTTATTAGGGAGTCATTATTCTGTGGTACAATGCTGCAGAAAGCATCATGTGGAAGAATGGGAACTATGCTTACTTTATGAAGTGATGTATAACACAATGAAATCTGTTTTACAACTACTGTGCTGCATTTAATTATCTTCCATTTTTGCTGTTAAAAAAAAAAATCCGTTAATGATGTCACTTCCATTGGCTCCCGGGAGGTCAGTAATCCATCCTCTGAAGGTCAGCCAAATTTCCCTCATGGAAAACAGATCGACACGGGTAATAGATAAAAACATCTGCCCAAAGCAAAGCCATCGTGCAGAATAGAGTTAATATTCCAGAGACTCATCACGCAGACAGAGATGTCTGCCATACATCAAAATGAGCAAAGCTGAGTCAGTGAAGTGGGTATTATGCTCACCATGAAGTGATTATTGGAGTGTGTCACAAAATATGCACGTGATTCATTGCCAAAAGGATCACTGGGGGAAAAAAGAGCTTTGAGTTCTGGGGAGGGAGAGACCTGGGGCAGTTTTGTGGAAGAGAAGGACCCAAAAGGTACCTTGAGGGTCTGCTGATATCATTTTAGGGAGAGGGGGCATTCTTGGAAGGGAAAGAATATGATGAGCTAACCAAAGGATACACTCACATCCTAGTAGTGCTTCTATTCAAAACAGTCCAGAAACAGGGATTGGAGTAAAAAATGCCCGCTTCTAGGTCTGCAAGATTGGGATCCACTCCTGGGAAGACTCCAGTAGAAGAAGATTCTAGAATCAGACTGCTGAACAGGTGGTTCCCAGGATAGATATTTATATAAAATTAGCCAGCATTTTGTGAAAGCTCATGCCCAGTCTATAGTGCCCATTCAGAGACCTGAAGGCCAGAGTAGGGACACCTCAATAGTGAGGCTGATGTGAGGTGCTCAGGGAAAGTCATTTAGGAAGGTGAAGGAAGTGAGAGGGGCTAAGTGTCTCCTGAAACAACTCCAGATGAAGCAAGCTGGTATTGCAGTCCCTGGGCTGAACACACTGGGCAGTTGTCCCACCAGCTATATCCCCAGGAACTTTTTCTTTGAGACAGAGTCTCACTGTCACCCAAGCTGGAGTGCAGTAGCGCAATCTCGGCTCACTGCAACCTCCACCTCCTGGTTTCAACCGATTCTCCTACCTCAGCTTCCCAAGTAGCTGGGACTACAGGTGCTCACCACCATGCCTGGCTAATTTTTGTATTTAGTAGAGGTAGAGTTTCACCATGTTGGCCAGGCTGGTCTCAAACTCCTGACCTCAAATGATCCACTCACCTTGGCCTCCCAAAGTGCTGGGATTACAGGCGTGAGCCACTGTGCCCAGCCCCAGGAACTTTTTTTTTTTTTTTTGAGACAGAATCTCGCTCTGTCACCCAGGCTGGAGTGCAGTGGCGCCATCTCGATTCACTGCAAGCTCCGCCTCCCAGGTTCACGCCATTCTCCTGCCTCAGCCTCCCTAGTAACTGGGACTACAGGTGCCCACCACCACGCCCAGCTATTTTTTTTGTGTATTTTTAGTAAAGACAGGGTTTCACCTTGTTAGCCAGGATGGTCTTGATCTCCTGAACTCGTGATCCTCCCGCCTTGGAACTTCTTTCAATCCATCTTTTCCCAGGCTGGCTTACACTTTGAGTATCCCCAGGATTAAGGAAGAAAGCTCCCCAGGAAGCAGAATCCAAATGTCATTGAAGAGTCTCCTGGGTCATTAGAACCCAAGAGAGCCAGGAGTTCTGGCTTACAAAGTAGGAAAAACAATTCAATTGAGTAGAAACAAACAGCCCTGGAAGTTCTCTCAGACTCCTTGAAGTCCAGACTCATAAAACTGAGGCTCAGAGAGGAGCAGAAGCCCCAGACTTCCGAGGACCTGCCTCTTCCCAGAGGTGATGTGTGGACTGTCCACCCCTCAGGGAAACTCACAGTCTCTCCCAGGGTGAGTCCTTACCCTACAAGGCACATCAGCAAGATGGTCATTATCAGCATAACACATGGTCCCCAACGTTTGCACCCCAAATACCCACAAAAGTACAGATGGTTCCCGACTTAGGATGGTTCTTAATTGAAAACACATTTTCTACTTACATTTTTTAACTTACAATAGGCTTATCAGGACGTAACCCCCATCATAAGTCAAGGATCATCTGTAGTGAAAAGATTCTTTCATTACATTTGGGTCTCGAAAATCCCAACAAAGAAACCCTTTGAGGTACTGTGTCCATAGAAAATTCCCATCTTTAAGTCCCAGGAAATGTGCATTAAAACTCCAAAGGATGTCATCCTTATACCCATGGGCAGCATTGTTACAAGTGAAATAGGCAGAATTTGTGTGACCCTAGAAAAACAGTACTGCTCAAAACAATTTCTTCTACACTCAGCTGCCCCAGGGCTAGAAAAATCTACCCTTGGAGATGGGTTCCTTTTTAGGTGAGGCTTTTTCTATTAGGCATGGAGTCCCCTTAGAATAATTCCAGGAGTAACAACATCTGCAAGCCACCAACAGTGAAAAGTGAACTCACTTATCAGATGCCCACTGTGGGAGCACAAGTCTCTAGCAACTGGCCTGGGACCAGGTAGCAAGAGAGACCAGGAAAAGCATGAAGAGTGAGTTCCTGTAATGCATAATTTTGCCTGGGACCAAAGAAAAATGGGCAGTGATGAGCTTTTCTGAGAGATTTACCTGAGAGCAAATGTGGCCTTCACCAGAAGAGATAATGAAGGTTATTGTTGGCCGGTCTCCCTAGTGCCAGAAGAGTACTTGTAATTACACCTAATTTTGAATCAACCAAATTAGATGGTACAGGAGATTAATATAAAACTCTCCATAACTGACATGTTTCCATACACCCTACAGGCCAGAAGGCTTCAAGACAGTAATGCCTTCGATGCCAAATGCTCATGTTTCTAAGTCACTGTCTGGTCTTTCCTCTGCCTCATCCCCCACTCTTAACAGTAGCATCTTAATGACATGATTGCATTGAGCAGATTATTATTTTCTCCTGACATCTCCTTTATAAGTTCTTTCTGCATTGTAAGGTAAACCATTAGCAATGCCCCAGAAACAGATGAAACTTCAGAAGGCTTGAAACGACATTAAAAATTATATATTGAGTTTTTCAGAATAAGCAGTAATGTTCAGACACAACTTTGTACGGTAAGCAGGGGCATTGTTAAAAGTAGGAAAAGGAAATTGGTAATTATCTTCCAAACCTGACTCCCATTGCATGAAAATGAAATTTGGATGGGACTAGAAGCAAGAAACAAAACACCTGTGGTGCTCTGGAAGATTTTCCACCATAAATGGCAAGAAGGAAGAACAGACAAACACAATCTTAGATTAGCAGCCAATAAAGTCCTCCCATCCTAGTACCAGATCATGGCTCCTATGACTAAATAAAGCACTATTTGTGAAGCTTCAGTAATCACCCTCTTTTTTAAAAAAAAATATAAAAAAGAGGTAGGTTCACCGTTGATTAAAATTGCTCATTTTCAATACATCTGGCACTCTGGATTTCACAAACATGTTGAATATTCATCAGGTACCTTAGGTAATTGAGAGGAAAAATTGTAAAAGTGTCACGATAGCAAAATACAAGAAGCAGACCTGGTTGTATAAGACCAGGGAAAATGGGACCTTCTTACCAGAGCCCACACTCCTGAAGACTCTTCTAACCAGAAGTAAACAAAGTATTCAAAGTGAAATGGCTTCTGGGAGTGGGATGCCCACCCCTCTTAACCAGCCATGAGATAAAAATGCATGGGAGAAACTTCTTCCAACCCCTGGATCATCTGAAACCTCACCTCCCCAGGGAGACTCCTTGGCTCCCTAGTCCCCAGCCCCTCCCCTCAGGCGAAGGTCATGTGGGAGGACAGAGCCAAGGGTCTAGATTATGGTATGAAGGGTGTGATCTTGTCTGAACACACCCAGCAAAAACATCTTTGTGTCTCCTGCCCTTGCAACAAGGGCTCTTCTTGTAGGTCAGCTGTTAAACATCAAATGATACATCATTTGTTTAAACATCAAATGATATATTATGAACAATACTCCTGTGGCTGGTGGAATAATGGCCCCCAAAATAGGAGATTCTAATGTCTGGAACCTATAAAAGTCACCTTATTTGGTATAAGGGACCTTACAGATATGATTAAGTTAAGGATCTTGAGATGGGGCATTATTCTGGATTATCTGGGTGGACCCTAAATGCAATCACGATTGTCCCTATAAGAGAGAGGCAAAGGGAAATTTGACCAGAAGAGGAGTAGACAATGTGACCACAGAGGATGGATTGATGCATCCAGAAATCAAGGAATGCTGCCAGCCACCAAAAAGTGAAAAAGGCAAGGGACGGATTTCCCCCTAGAGCCTCTGGAGGGAGTACAGCCTTGCTGACAGCTTGATTTCGGCCCAGTGACACCGATTTCAGACTTCTGGCCTCTAGAACTGTGAGATAATAAATTTCTGTGTTTATAGCCACGAAGTTTTTAGTAATTTGCTAAAGCAGTTATAGGAAACTGATGCAATACCCAAGCACTGGAGAGAATACAGAAAAATGGAAAACGTTAAGGATAATGAGGTGGACTGAAGTGTGTTCCCTTAAAATTCATATGTTGAAGCCCTAACCCTCAGTGTGACTATATTTGGAGCTAAAGCCTTTGAAGAAGTAATTAAGGCTGAATGAGCTCATAAGGGTGGGACCCTAATTGGATAGGACTCACGTCCTTATAAAAAGGGGAAGAGACATTAGGGATGCACACACACAGACGAAAGGCCATGGGAGGACACAACAAGAAGGTGGCCATCTGCAAGCCAAAGAAAGAGGTCTCAGGAGAAACCAAACCTGCTGGCACCTTGATCTTGATCTCCAAAACTGTGAGACAATTAGTTTCTGTTGTTTAAGTCACACAGTTCATGGTATTGGCAATTGCAGCCCTAGCCAACTAATACAGAGGGTTAACAGGGAAGACCCCCTTGAAGAGTTATGTTCTTTAAGGAGATAAGGCCAGGATGACCCCACTTCCCAGGACTTTAGTCTTCCCTTAAGGAGTTTACACTGATTTAGTGGTGCTCTGGCTGGTGACAAGGAAGAGGAGAACATTCCAGGCAAAGGATCAGCAGGAGAAAAGTCTAGCCCTGCATTAACATTACAAGAAAGCATCTCCCACTACGAGAGCACAAGAGAAAGCTATTTTCATGTGGCACATGTTCAAGCAGGGTAACAGTGTCTAATCAGACACAGTGTGTTGCCTGAGCCCAGAGGCTAAGTAGACTACCTTTAGGAGGGTCACTGTCACTCACAATTGATCACTGGGGCATAACTTTAATCAAGCGTATGCATGGTGGGCAGACTTAGGGGAGATGGGGGGAAATAAAATATTTAAAACATGTTTTGAGGCTTGTTTGCAGCCCCAGACAGCATTTGATATGGGCAGAGGCCAGATCCAATCCCTGTCATCCAGATAACAACAAAAGAGAAGCAGAAAAGACTGTAGAGAGGATGCTTCGTTGTTGCTAGGGAGATTGTCTTCCAGGAGCTCTTTGCCTAAGAAGTGTTTCTTCCACACAGATGCCAGGCAAAGTTAAATAGGCCTTCCCAGTATGCAGAGGGCAAATTGAAGAAGAGGCCTGAGAGTTTGCTGAGACCCAACAGTGATGCGGGCAGCATTTAAATACCATTCAGGAAGCCAAGTGACAGAGAGACAGCCAATGCGCTGGAGGTGGGGCCCCATCAGGCAGTGCTTCCCATATCATGACAAGGAAAATTATGACATCGGGACAGCACCATGGGGAAATGAAAGGGCTGTTGTGGCTGGCCTGGGCCCCACCTACCTGCCACAGGTGCTGAGGGTACAATGCCTCAGTGTCCTCATAGCACATTTGACACCTAAGGTTTGTATTGTGGGAAGCCTCTCCTCAGAGTACATCATCTCACTGGCCCCTGGCCATTTACGGGACTACCCTGTAGCTCTCCTGAGGGCTCCAAGTCCTCTCTGAAGGCACAAGTGGGTGAAGGAGTGGGGATACCAAACGTTGCACCATGTGAGACATGACTGCCCTGGTGGCAGTGGGGGTGGCAGTGAGAGGGGCACAGCAAATCCTCCACCTCTAACAGGGGTGATGTGGTTTGGCTACATCCCCAGCCAAATCTCATCTTGAATGTAGTTCCTGTAATCCCCACGTGTCATGGGAGGGACCCAGCAGGAGATAGTTGAATCATGGGGGCAGTTACCCACATGTTGTTCTCATGATAGTGAGTTCTCACAAGATCTGATGTTTTTATATAAGGGGTTTTCCCCCTTTGCACTTCTCTCTCCTGCTGCCATGTGAAGGACATGTTTGCTTCCCCTTCTGCCATGACCATAAGTTTCCTGAGGCCACCCCAGTCCTGCAGAACTATGAGTCAATTAAACCTCTTTCCTTTATAAATTACCCAGTCTCGGGTATTGCTTCATAGCAGCATGAGAACAGACTGACACAAGAGGTGAATAAACCCAGAGCAAACCCAGAAAGGCCTGGGAGCCCCAGGAGCCAAATGGTGATTTAAGAAAGAGCAAAAGTATTCAGTGTGACAGAGATAAGAGAAGGAGTAGAACTGAGACTCTGCCTCTGACCACATGACAACAGTCTTTACCAGTCTCACTGACTGGGGGCTTCTGCAGAGAATATGCTCAAGTCCCTACCTCTGAAAAACAAACACAGCCCTGCCTCAAAAACGTGAGCTGCTTCCACAACCTCGAGAGGGGCGTTTACACCAATGTCTCCATTTGCTCACCTCACATTCACTGAGTCACTTTCCTCCAGATCTACTGCCACCGTTCACTGAAGCTGCGCTCAGCAGTCACCAATGAACCACTTTCCTAAAGTCACAGATGTTCCCCACCCTACCTCCCTTTCTTCTCTGCAGCACTTGACTCTCCAGGGCACTGCTGCTCCTCTCACTCCCTTCTCTCTGATTTTCCTTCTCTCCCACCAACTACATCACTGTGAATCCTTCCCGGTTCTTCTTCGACTACTGACCCCATTGCTACCACGCACCCTAGGGTCATTCTCATTCTTCTGTTTGGTGATGTCTTGTTTCAGAGCTTCATCTGCCATCTATTTTCTGATGACTCCCACATCTCTATCTCCTGCCCAAATACAACTCCTGGGCTTCAGACCTGAATATCCAGATGAGCCCTGGACATCTCTGCTTGTTTGGCCTGCCAGAACCCCAAATCTACCATATTTCAAATCAAGTTCACCACCAACAAAAATATGCTTCCATCCTCCTTCTCCTGTGCTTATGAGTGACAATACCATCCAGCCAGCTTCTCAGGACAAAACCCGGGAAGTGACTCCTTTTTCTACACAACCCTCTCCTTTTGCCTCCTAAATATTTCTCATGTCCAATCTCTTTTCTCCAATCCCACTGCCACTGACTTCATTCAGGCCCTCATCATACCTTGCTTCTATTATATAGCAACAGCTTCCTAACTATTTCACTGTCTTTAGAATGACCCCTGCCAATGTTTTTCCTTTTTAATTTTGAGTGATGGCCTCTAAAAATATTTTTTAGATACTTTATTTTAAAAAATATTTTAAGCTTCTCTAACTGAACATCTAAACCCATAAAGTCCCTAATTAACAACCTTCAGAAACTCTCCTTTACCATACAAAGCCCAAATTCCTAAACAGGTATACAAGGCCCTCCATGAACTGTTTGTGCTAGTGGCACAACCTGGATGTAAAATCCAATGAATAAATGAAAGTCAAATACTCACTCTGCCCAACACCCTAATATGAATTAGGAATTCAATTCCACAAAGAAGGTGGAATTGAATCTATGCTGCTAAGGGCAAAGTGGGTTAGCTGTATTAGTCTGTTCTCATGCTGCTAATAAAGACATAACAGAGACTAGATAGTTGATTAAATATACAGGAAAGAGGTTTAACTGACTCACACTTCTGCAGGGCTGGGGAGGCCTCAGGCAAGAGAATCACGGCAGAAATGGAAGCAAACACACCCTTCTTCACATGGTGGCAGCAAGAAGAAGTGCAGAGAGAAGGAGGGGAAAAGCCCCTATAAAACCATCAGATCTCATGAGAACTTACCATCACGAGAACAGCATGCAGGTAAACACCACCGTGATTCGATTACCTCCCACTGGGTCCCTCCCATGACACATGGGGATTATGGGAACTGCAATTCAAGATAAGATTTGGGTAGGGACACAGTCAAACCATATCAGAGGAGGAAAGAAGATAAGTATCCTTGCTCCTGATTGGGGCACTTCATTCAGAACTTCTTCCTTTAAAATTCAACTTTCTTAGAACAGAGATCACTTCTCTCTTTTCCCTTCCTGGCAGCTGATAGGATAAGATTGGATGGAGGCCTCCTTATGATTGGAAAGCAGCATCCTCTTTTTTCCCTCTGTTAGAAAACCAAGCAGGAACCAGGTAGAGTCCAGGAGAGAACATCCAAAGATGGATGTCATCTCAATTGCTTCCGAGTTCAGAGGAGGCAAAGGGTTCTTACATCTTGCCCACAGATTGACACAGGTTCATGACCTGGAATAGGCACTTTTGTGAGGTGTCAAGGACAAAGCCCTAGCTGGTAATAAATAGCATGTTCTTATCCTGGAGTATTCCTCAGGAAATTACTGTGGTAGCAGGAAACCAGAAAGGGTTTGGGTTTTTAAAATCTTGCCTATCTTATCTTTGTAGATGTGACTAACTAGTAGGTCTTCAAACTGCCCCCAAGTAGGCATTAACCTTTGGGTCACCCAACATTATACTGGCTCTCCTAAAAAAAAAAAAAAACATGTTATGTAACCCTAATAACCTAGAGCTCCATGGGGACTGATCTCAGTGCAGTTACAGTGAAAAAACAAACAAATCAAGATGTAGCAACAAAGAAGAATTAAAGCATTTAGAATATTTATATTCTTCTCTTAAAGAACTCCAAAGAAAATCCAACTCATAATCCATAGCTCTGCTAGAATTTTCCTGGGGGGTATGGGGAAGAAGAGGAGGAGGGGCTATGAAGACTTATGCATTAATCTTTTTTATCTATTGTATTGCATAATAAATTTGTCTATAATCACAAAGAAGGTCTTTGCCTTAAGTCCTTATTCCCTCTCACAGTTATTGCAAGAGCCTCTGATTCCAATAGTGCCCACTCTTAAGTCACCACCTGACTAAAGGTCCTTATGAGGTCTCCATAGCTAGGAGACAAAGTCCAAACAAAGTCTTGAAAACGGCACTCAAGTCCCTTCGCCTTCTGGCCTCAATCTACACATCCCACGTTACTTATGCCACCAGCCACACACATTTAGCTTCCCCCTCATTTACCATTGCAGAACTCCCCAGATACCCATCTTTTCAGCCTTTCTGTCTTTGCATGAACTCCTTTTTTACTAACCCGTTAAAACCTCTGTCACCTTCTCTGTGAAGCCTGTGTTAGAATCAGTTGTTCTCTCCTCCTGGGCTGCACTGCACTTTGCAGAGGTCCCATTATTCAGTGGGTCCCCCACAGTGATACAATCAAGTCCATCCTCCTGGTGAGAGGGCACATTCCTCCAACCTGACTCCCAGCCCAGCACAGAAGCTGTTGTTGAATGAAGGATGAAAGAATGAATAAACAGATAAAAAGCAGGGACTAAAATTAATGCTTACCAAAAACTAATTTTTTTATTAGTCCACAAAAAATGGCTTATCAGTAGTCTTTACCAGGTACAAGAAATGCCATAAATTCTGAAAAAGAGTTTTGAGAAAAGAACAAAGTACTATACATTTTGCCAGTGTATTAAAATGATAGAGACTAATAGGACTGAAACATTTTTAAGAAATATATACTTACAAATATGTCTATGGATCTGGATTATTTTTCCATATTTACAAGTTTTAGTTATTTACCTTATAAAAGAAAATAGCCCTATAGAAAGTTATTATCGTTTGCTTCAATAAGATACAGCATTACAGGCTTTTAAAATGTTGTTTGCTTAAAGGACGAGAATGTGATTTGGATCCTGCAAGCACTTAAGAGTTCTGAACAAGCCTAAACAAACATTTTTAATCAGTGTTAGTGCTTTAATAAATTTTTAATCTGCCACTTAAGAGACACTAATGTACAAATTGGCAAAAAAGAAAATAAAAACCTGTCACCTTTCCCACACATTATCTAAATGTGCTAAAGCAAATGCATTTCAGATACCCTGCCCTGCTGTGCATGAACACATAATAGGATAGGACGTCATCAGCGACTGAGCATATCTCCTAATTGGTGTCATCAGCTATTTCTAGGACAGCCAAATAGTGTCAGAGATAAAGAAATATAAATTATCTGTGAAAACAAAGAGGTACGACATGTAAAAATTGGCTGTAGTGCCTGCTGATCCAAAACAAAAAATGGATCTTAGGCTACCCAAATATTTTTAAATGATATAAAATGTTATTTTAGGTCAATAGCTTTCTATAGTCAGAATGTGGGCATACGGGGATGAATTATGCCTGGCACCCCCAGTTATCTCATCCAATGCTGCAGCTATCACAAACCACAGGACACTTGATCCATAGGCCAGTAAAGAATCAAGTTCTAACCACAGACACTCAAGAGCGCACAACAAGGCATCTAAAAGAATTTCCACTTGTGCCATTCTGGGCATCTTGATGTCCTTAGCATACTGTAACCTGATTATCCAGACAAGATTGAGAATGAAAGCAAGTAATCCTGGACTGACTCTCCTGTATCACATATGTAGCCCTCTATTTGGTGAGTATAGTTACTAAAGCCAAGGACAAATTCTGTGTAAACATGCTGCTTGTACGTTAAAACAAAATGTTTATCAGTTGTGTGTATATATGATATGTGCATAGTGTATATGTATAGAGTGTGTGTGTGCACGTGCATGTGTGTATTACAGTGTGAGAATGTCTGAAAGGCTAAGACAGGCAGATGACCAAAGAGACAGAGAGAAAGGCAAAATTACCTGCTTGGAAAGAAGTTGAGGGCTACAAATATTACAAAGCATAAAGTGATTTTTGAAAAGAAGGAAAGAAGACCCTAAACGAGAAAAAAAAAAAAAACATGGGAAAGCACCAATGTGAAGAAAGACAGGAGAAACTGCAAGTGAAAGCAAGAGTGACTTCATAGAAAAGAAAATGAGGTAATACCAAGCAGGGCATCTTTATGGTATGTGTCCCTGGAAAATATTTTCTGCCAAGTCCCTGTCTGTATAAAGAATTTGATTTAATGTTTTACAAAATTCGTAGGCCTATCTGAGTCATGATTTATCAATGAAGATTTAGAATAATGAGTAAAGAACGGGTATTTTTGTATTTGCTTATTGTTCAATCAGTGCAAGGGAAGATTTTTTCGTAGTGTCTAGGCACCATCACTTTCTGTGCAGATGCCAGAATCCTCTTTGTGTTTCTTATTGTTAGATGTGCTAATTCCACATGTCTCACTGGGAGAAAAGGGTTGCAATGCTGTTATTACAACACTGGCTCTTCAGCATTTGTTTGTATTGAAATAACAGCTTTTCTAGCCTCTGGATTTCCTTAATATCATTTATTTAATGCTGGTTATATCATCAATCATGATGTTGTGTCATCCCTGCTGCCACCCATGAATCCTGGCTTCCACTGATGCTCTCAAGGGAGGGCGGTTACTGTGTTTTGGAGATGATGACCACAAAGTCAAGTCTTGCCCAGAATATGCAGGAAAATGTGAATGTTAATTCATTTTCTGAGAATGTTAAATTCACTGTTTGAAATTTTATAGCATAAATATAGAAGAGCACATTTTCTGACCATATCTTCTGTTGAACTCCCTACGGTAATTCCTGCATTCCTAGAATGTGATTTCTTTCAATGTTGACAGCACCTTTGCCTTCCACACACTTTCACCATGGGGAGGTGGGGGGAACCCATGGGTAGAAAAAGAAGAGTGGTCCTATTTGTGCAAGAAATGTCCACGTCTCCCCAACATGGCTTAAGCACAGAGGGTTCATGTCAACACATTGACACAGGCAACACATTGATTGGAGGGCCTCAAGCAGAAGGGTCTGCTAGCATTGCAGAACAAGTGTCAAATGTTCTTTGGGGACAGACAATGCTCTGGAAGAATGCTCAGCGATGGGGTTTGACTTTCCTGGTGCTAGTGATGGGAGGGGTACACGGGAGAGGGTAAGTGATACCACCTTTACTACCTTGGGGTGCTATAGAATGGAAGCCACTATTTATTCAGACATGGAGCGGTGAGACCTGACACATGGACCCCACATATGGCTCTAGTCAAGGGCCAGCAGTGGGCCATGAGAACCTCAGAGCCCTGAACGTATGGGTTTTACGTAAGTGAGAGTCATCAAAATCAACATGTCTGCACTTGCCTGGTGACTCAACAAGAAAAACTGGGCTATTCTGGGGAGCAGTGGCTCATCTGGTCACCCACCCGGAATCAGGGCCAGGTCAAGGATCCCAAAATAAACCCACAGATATGAGTCCTGGAGCTCCTTGGGGCATCAGATCAGCCCCACATGAGGGCTGGGAAGTAGAGATCAAAGAGCAATCCAAAGGGCAGAAATGGGGACTAGGATACTTACTGGTCCCAGCTCAGGGTACCCTGCCCAGATGGCACTGCTACTCCAGCTGTTCCCAGAGAAACTTTGAGAATGTTGAAGGAGGCACTCCAAAGCATGGGAGGCCCTGAGATGCAGGGCCTAGGACAGACACCCCGGGTCCAAGGCCTGTACTGACACGAAGGATGACCAGCCACATCTATTACCAATGGGAAGAGTTATGGAGGAATCCGAGGTACAGGGCAGTTAAGCAAACTGTCCAATATGCAGTTACTAGATGGTAGAATCTGATCTGAACCCAAACAGTCTGACTCTAGGGCCTGTGCTCTGTGCTATAAATCTATCTAAAAAGATGATAGACTTTATAGTCAGACAGTTCAGGATTTGAGTCACTACCCTGACAATTACCATTCTGTGACCTTGGGGTAAAGCAGAAATAACAGTACCTACGCCATTGGATTGTTTTGCAGGGATCAACTAACTTCTTCTGTAAAGGGCCAGATGGCAAATTCTTCAGGCTCTGTAGTCCATACAGTCTCTGCCACTACAGCTCAATTCTGTAGCATAAAAGTAGCCATAGACAATGCATAACTGAATGAGTGTTGCTGTGTTCCAATAAAACTCTGTACAAAAATAGAAGGTGGGCCGAGTTTGGCCCACAGGCCTTAGTTTGCCAACTATTTGTTTTGAGAACTAATTCAGATCATGCCAATAAAGGTTTTATAATAGTTACCTGCACTTGGTAAACATTCAATACATATTAATGCTATTATTATACCAACAAAATGTCTATACTTTAAATTTGTTGGTTTAAGGTTCTGCTGTGCCTGCCATTTTTTAGTCTAATTATTTTATAGCTATATTGTACATACTTGAAGGAAAATGAGTGAATAAATGTTTTATTACTCAAATTCTTCCTTATTACTGTTATTTTCAGAACTTCTTAGCATTATTTTCCACTGAAAACCATCATTGTTTTTGAAATATGTGAGTCAAAGGAGCTAATGTCTTAGTGTAACTTTATGTTTTTAAAATAAAATGTTTCCATTCCTTCATATTCCTATTTCAGTAATATAAAATAATGGGATTTTATATGCTATAAATCAATTTTTTCAAATCTAAACATTTATATAATGCATAATCAGCTTTATCATCACTTATTAGTGATTCCCAGAGTCATTTATAGATAATATTGTTTATTGGGAATCTACACAGCACCTTTCTTTTGTGAGCAGCATTTCTCGTCTTTGGAAGATGATTTTTCCTCCATTTTATTCCTGTGGTTTAAAACAGCTACTATCAGTGTCAGCTGGTCCTGGGGCTGAGCACTGGGCCCAAGCTGTGAGCAGTGAGGGTTGGTTGCTTCTGCTGGTCTTGTTTTCAGCTGTCAGGAGGATGTCTGTCAGACAAAATGGAATCAACAAGCACAGAAAAGCAGAGGCCAGGGATGGGGAGACAAAGGCTTAGGATCATTGACTCCTCATCCAGATTATTCCTAAGGTCCAGCCACAACCCTATGCTCCCATGGTTTGGTTATGAGAGACAACAATTCCTTTTCTGCCTAAGTCAAGTTTCCTTTTCTGACTATGGCATCACCCTTGAGTGATGTGAATCACCTCCAGTTGGGTTATCCCAAGGGAAACTTCCTCATCTGCTTCTCACCAGATGTGTGGGTTTGGCATCATAGAAAGTAACTTCTGGAGAACAAAGCTCACTGGAGGGCAGAACTCAGCTCAATGTCTTCCACTTCTTTCATCCAGAAGACCAGATGGAATCAACTGGTTCAAGAAGATGACTTTAAATGACCAGGCATGGTTTTTGCAATTATCTTTTATAACTAATATAATTGGGAACATTGTATTCAATTAGAAAGAAAAGGAAAACTGTAAGTTGTTATAACTGGGCTAAGAGATATCACGGATCATCTCGTAGCATGTGGTCTATACTCAGGGTTTTGTAGTAAAACATAATTTTAGGGAAACCTAGTAAAAAAGAAGTCACAGAACTCTGATTTTTTTTTAAATTTGTATTTCTCCCATGGTTTTCAGGGATTCAACACATGGTCATTTGGTAAGCAGATAAATATGACTACACATTTGGGACAATAGTCCTAGTTCTCCCTGTATCCCCTGAGCAGATTGCTGATTTTTAGAGATTAACTTACTAGGTTTTCTTAAAGGTGAGAAGAATCCAAATATATTTTATCTGCTGTTAGGCAGCAGTTGTGAGGGAATTATCAAGACCTCTTGGGGCCAGAGATGTGGGTTCAGTCTCTGCCTAGACTATTTAAGTAGGCTACTCAAAATGTTCTGAGCCTCAGTTTCCTTTTCTGTACATTGAGATGGTGAGATTATCTGCTTCACAAGGATGAACGAGATAATATATGCAAAAGGAAGGATATAGAATATTCTTAACCACTTGGCTTTAAACAATCTTCTACAGTGGACAACTACCTTGATTTTCTAACCATCCAAGGGCAACAATCATTCACATATTAGTATGAGTTCACCAACTTGTATGCTCCTTCTGGGATTAGCCCTGAGGAAATAAATGGACGCTCTGACGAGGTGGGTGTTGGGATTATTTTTGGAGGTGGGGTACAGAAAAAGGGAGGAAGAATTTGATGGCATTCCAAAGGAAGATAAAATTGGACATTTAGAGAGTAGGAAAGAGGCATCTATCAACAGCAAGAATGAGGGGGTTGTAGAGGAAAGAGCCCTGAATGAATATAGGAGAAAAAGTTGGAGTTCAAAGAACAGCTTCATAGTTTTCTAAGAATGAACTCTGGGGACTCTGCTCCTGGCACTCCAAAAAGCCCATTACGCTCTCTATGTTTCCCTCACGACCCAAAGGCAGGCAAGAATTCCTGTCATACCCTCCAATCATCAGTGTGTCTATGGCAGGAGAAAGAAAACAGAGATTAGAGGGTCTTACCTGGCTGAGATCCATCTCACCACAGCCACACCTGACCCAGAAAATTAGTAGGCCATGCTCAGGGCCAGCTGCGGTCTGCCAAGCTGCAGAACAGATGCTGTGGGCACAGGGTTTCCTGCAAAGCACCATTGTACCTCTCTGCCAGGAAGTGCCTTTGAAAGGCAAAGAAACAGACCAGACACCTAAGTTCATAACTAACAAGCATCTAATCCTCGCAGTGGCTTGCTTGTACAGCTGGAGCGGGTGCGTGTGACATCTCCCCCACCCACACGCTTGCCAACCGTAATAGTCAAGGAGAACTGTTTCATGAAGGACGCAGAAGGGAGCCAAACACCGCCAGAGACTTTTTACAGAAACAATTTGAGCATGCCCTTCCTCTCGGGAGTGCTTGGTCCAAATACATTTATCTTGCTAATATTCCTCTGTCAGACTAAATTTCAGACAACAGAACTCTACTTTCCAGAATCTTCCACATTGTAACTGCCTATTAATTACCTCTGCTTTGTCAGCTGGCCTCACACACAGGGCCTAAATGTTTAGTCTGCAGTTTGTATAATCATTCTTCTGCTTCATAATTACTCTCCAGAATTACTTAGCTCTGAGGGCACCACCACAAAGTCTGTGCTTTTCATTTTCTCATAATGGCTCATTATCAGGTCTGCATCCGTAACGCCTTGCTCAGGGTTTGAAATGAATCTTTATATAGTACTGGTCCTTTGGGCAAGCTCCCAATTTTACAACTGCTTCTTAGGCCCTTCGGCCAGGAGCCAGAAGAGTGGGTTCTGGGGGTAATAAAGGATCAGAGATGCTCTGTTTCTACTGTATACATGGAAGGAGCTTCCACACATCCTGAGGCAAGAGGATGTCACCACTCCATTTTCCAAACAGACCCTGACCAAGCTGGAGTAATGATGAGCTTGGAGGAGTCTGCACCACGGCCCTGCACACTCACCTACCAGGCCTCATCTTCTGCTGGATTTCAGGAAGGATGGGCCTGCCCATTGGGAATGGACTCCTGGCTTCAAGGGAAAAGCAGAGAGGGAAGCCTAAGATGACTCAGTGGGAAAGGGAGATGCAGAGATTTTCACTGTGTCAGAGCAGGTCTTTCATGGTGCATGCAGAAGCTCCTATCCCACCAATTAAGACCCTCTGGAGTCCAATGCACTAGCTATTTCCAGCACAGTCTCCAATTATTCACCATCCCAAAACCTCACATCAGCCAGCCTGGCTTACTCATCTCACTCTCATGGATCTTTCACCACCTCTGTGATTCCACTCATGCCTTCTGCCTGCCTAGAATGCTCCTTTCAATATTCAAATCTACCTCCTCCAGGGAGACTGCTTCCAGGAAGACTCAGAGAGGCAAATAATTTCTTGCCTCTCTGAAACAACTTCATTCATTCCATGTATAAATTAACCATGCTCAGCTTTCTCCCTCCCTTCTACTGTTAAAGTGTCGTTCATATTTTTATGATTACTTGACTTTGCATTGTTGATATATTTTCCTCACAAATATAAGTTCCTTGAAGGCAAGGTTTGTCTTATTTTTCTCATCTCTCCCGGCATCAACAATACTCAAATAAAGTCTCTAATTTAGTTCATTTGCTGCATTATACCCTGAATTTACATGTTCATTGCCCCTCTAGCAAAAACCAGAGTAAGAAATAGTGGATCTGTGATTCAGTCACTTTAGCAACATTTAGATGTTTAGTTCGTTTATTAATCTGTACTATAATTTTAAGAGTCACATTTGTTTTCTTACTCCTGTATTCTAACCATATGCCTACTACCAGAAGTATAAGAAAACCTTTTTTTTTTTTCTGGCTAGATCAAGAGCCAACTTGCTCTTCACCCTGTGAAAAGGGGAATTAGTCATGGGTGCTGAAAAAAGGAGAACATATTCAAAGTAAATATCAGTGCATGAGATTGCTTTTCACTCAGAATCTGAACACCCACAGTAGCCTGAATTTGTAAATATTTGCTGTCACTTATGTTAAAAAATATTGACTTCCTAAGCTATATTGCTACCAAAATATTTCTTTCTCACATGCCTACCCAGAGTTTTGGCCTACAGCTGGCAACATACCCTCTGCCTTAGGTTAACCTCATAGCAAGGGTAAAGCTTTAAGTGTACTTATGTGGTGAGAGAGAGAGCGAGAAACTTGAAAAAATAAAAATGGCAACATACCTAATGATAAAAGCACTATTTCCAAGCGTCTGAAGTCTACTATAGGAGTTAAAAGTGAAACATCAGCCTAACTAATGCAAAAGCTTTATAGGGTCTGAGCAAGGATGACTAATCTCCAAAGCTGACAGTTTCACAGCTTACACAGGCTTCGTTCTGCTCAAGTGTGGGGAACACCCACCATCCCCACCATAGTCCAGGACATTATGGCATTGTACACTCATTCTCAGAACTTCACAGGGAAGATTATGGCAAAACTGGAATTCTCACTGAGGACACATCACTCTGAGCCCAATTGCCCACTGTCCCGCCTTCCATCCCCCTACCCCTGTCTTCTGGCTCCTTGAGCCTGCACGATCAATGTTTATTTTCACGTTGAATCAACCTGGGTTCAGAACTTTGAGCTCCACAAAGAAATCTACTAACAAAACCATAAGAAACAGTATCTTCACTGCAGATGCTACGGAAGAGTGGGGAAGAGTGAGGTAGTTTACACTGCCTATCTTATGACCACTATTTATCCCATCAAGTGCTTCTGGTCTCCCTGAAGGCATCTCCTAGGCCACTTGACCACTGTGAGTTATTCTCAGAGCCTAGCCTCTATGTATTACCCACTTCCAAAGCTGCTTCCACATTTTCAGGTATTTCTTACTAGCAATAGCCCATCTCCTCAGTATCAATTCTCTGTCTTAGTTCATGTTCTGTTGCTATAACAAAATACCACAGACTGAGTAATTTATAAAGAAAAGACATTGATTTCTCACCATTACATGGTGAGAGGGCAAGAGCATGCCAGCTCAGGTCTCTCTTCCTCTTCCTATTAAGCTACCAGTCCCATCATGGGGACTCCAACCCTGATGACCTTATCTAATCCTAATTACTTCCAAAAGGCCCCATCTCCAATCAACATACAAATTTGGAGATTAAGTTTCCAACACATGAAATCTGGGGACATATCAAAACCATAGCATCTCCCCAGCTCCCCCTTACTGTGACCTAACCAAAACTTTTTATTTTCTGAAAAGCTAATTCTTCTTCCTTGTTCCAGTGGAATAAAAAGAGCCAAGACTTTCTAAGTAACAGGAGAAGCCCTTCTTGTTGGATTGGAGGCAGAGGCTCCTGAGATGACTAAAAGGATTCAGTCTTGCTCCCTGCCTCTCTACCTGGTCCTTCTATTTCTACCTCCCAGCCCAGCTTGAATCTTTGCAATAGCAGTTGGATATGGCCATATAATTTGTAGGGCTCAGTGTAAAGGGGAAATGTGGGGTGGGTCCCCGTGTCAAAAATTATGAACAATTTCAAGACAGCAGCCACAGCACATTAAACCAAACATGGGGCCCTCTTGAGCAAGGGGACCCTGTGGGACTAGATAGGTCACACGCTCATGAAGCTAGCCCCAATAGGAAGAGTCACAGGAATTGCAGCCATTTACATGAAATGTGTGCCATTTGTGACTAATTACTGTGCAGCAGTCACAGTTGTGCATTTCATAATTATGTAAGTGAAAATATGTAATCATTACATAAACACTGCTTTGTAATAATACAATGCAAGCTATTGTTTTTACTAACTGTGGGGTTCATCTTGTTAAATGGCATATTGACTACAAAACCAAACCCTGTTCATATGCAGACAGCCTTCAGGGTACCTGTGGCAGTACATCTGTTCACAAATTTTAATTTGAAGAGGCTATGAATGATCTGACTCGAAAAGGAATTGCCTTAATAAACCACGCCAACCATGACCACCAGTAATGAATTCAGGAACTGAAAATAAATCTGCCATTTAATTCAGAGCAAATTAGCTAACTGAAATGATACTATGGGTCATATTAAAAGAGGTGATTCTTCAAATTTTGGATTTTATAGACCAATAAAATCTCTAAGAAATTTAGAAAATGAACACGAAGTTGACACATTTTAATTTTGCCATGTAAAGACATCAAAAGCCATCAATTCATTTAAAAATGAACAATTATGTCAGAAAAATAACATTTTGAAATATAGTTCTGTAAGTTAAATGAATTTAGTATTATGAACAACTCACATGGTCAGTGTTTAGGTGAAAGCTTTTCCTCCATCAGCATACTGGGTAGACTGACATTTATAAACTATAGGTCTAGGGGGCAGTGGCTACAGGAATGTTTATATAGAGGGCTGAAGTATTATTTTGCTTTAACTTGGATGATTCCTTAAGACCCATGGCCAATTCTCTGCTTTGGAGATGCAACTCATTTGGATATTATCATCCAGATATCAGCTTCCCCTTTTCTTTGCTCCTCAGCTGCAATCCTGAGAGATTTGGTTAAACCTGGCCCAAACCCCAAATCTATCTCTTTGAACCCTGAGAAGGCCATCTCATATTCTCTGAATAGCTGTGCCTTGGTTCCCTCTTTGTTTCCACGTTCCTATATTCACATGGAATGGATAATTTGAGTCCATTCATTGTTTCCTTTTAAAAAAAATCCATTCAGTTCAAGCACTTCAGGATTTAGTCAATGTCATTGAGATTTGCTGGGTGTGTGGTCTTCAGCCATCATCTTCAATCCACCTCCATTCTCCCTTTCCTCATCCTTATCTCTTAGAACAATAGCTAAATGCTCTTCCTCTTATGGTACAGCTTTGCCCCTAAGCAGATGCCTTGAGTATTTAGCATCTACCACAGTGTACCTTCCAAATTAACAGGATTTTCTCCCTGAAGGAATTCTGGTGGGTTTAATGATTTCCCCATTCATCACTTATCATTAAGCAATTCCACATACAGAAACTTTCCCTGATTCCTTTAGCTTTCAAAGGTCTCCTGCTCCTCTGAATTTATGCAATGCTAAGGGTTTGCACCTACATCACAGAATCCTTTTTCCTGTTTATTTTGCTAGTGTTTCATGTCTATTTGTCATGATCCTTGATTAGGTTGTAATGTGTATGAGGGTCAGGACAGTAATTCTTACACCTCTAGTCATGCATTCATTGAGCAAGCCTTTGGATGTCCACTATGTACCAGGCACACTTAATACAGATGGCAGCATGTCTCCTTGAGAAGCTTATAGCTTAGGAAGGAGCAGAAGCATATATATAAACAGATGAATTATAACACACTGTAGGAAATGTTATAAGGGTTGCGAACAAAATGCATAGGCACCTAGAAGAGGAAAACTACCAATAGAGCTGAAAAGAGCCTCTGAAAGATGCATAAGAGATCATAGGAGAGGGGTATTATGCACGAGCACAGAGATATGAGAGAGCAAATCGTGTAAGGATAAATTAAAAAGTTCAGTGTGGCTAGGGCTTGGAGCTTCTTGAGCAGATGGAAAATAATTAAAGAGGTTGTCAGGCAGGCTATAAAAAAGACTTCTGAATTTCTCCTAGCTCCTAGTCTGTTGTTGTGCCTAATAAATAATAGCTTGTGCCTAAGAAATAGTATATCATGGTAGAGCACTGTACCATCTTCAGAGAACTTTTACACTTACGATTTTTGGTCTTAACTCTATAAATAAGTGATATCTCCTTCAAATTTACAGATAATGAAATTGAGGTTCAGACAATTTTAGTGATGTGCTTCAAGTCACCCAGCTAAGTAACATCAGGTGAGACTCTAATCTAATCCAATTACCTCTTCTAATTCTAAATCCAAAACTCTTCACCACCCAGATCATGAGTGAGCAGGTCCATGACTGTCATCATTACACAGCCTTATAGAGTGAGATGCTGTATAACTTAATGAAAAGAGAATGAGCTTTAGAGACATAATTTCCAAGTTTAAGTCACTTACAACCTGTGTGACCTTTGGAAAGTGACAGAATCTGAGCCTCTGTTCTGTCACTATCAACATTACATGTCAAAGCTTCTTTATAGAACCATTGATGAGATCAAAGCATACAATCCCTCCATAAATTCACAATATGAATACTACAAACCTATTTTAAGTGACTATTCCACAGAGGAAATTTTAATTACATATTACCTTTCAAAAAAATAAATATACTTATTTTAAGTCTACCAAATATTTTAATTTTGGCCTAAGCAGTCTGGTGTACCCTTAAAGCCACTCATTCTTTCTTATTTTTCCTGGAATGTCATTTACAGGCTCAGCTTTATTTCTAAAATGAATTATAAACCCATCTACATATGAATCATTTGCTGTCCTCATTTCACACCACAAGTTCTATTTTGGGGGGTGGAGTGGGAGAATGGACAGCCATTACAAGCTCCTGTAAGAATTTGCTGTTTGCTCAGATAAAATGGCTCCTTCCTCCATGGCTTCCCTTTGAAAGAAACTGGTTGAGAAACACTCTTTTCCAGGATCTCTGTGTCATTAAACCACTGCCACTAGGGTGATTAAGGGTGGCAGGGGTGGGGTGACACAGGGAAATACCATGCAAATGTCACTCAGATCTGTCAACACCCACCCCAGCACTTCTGCAGGCCCTCCAAATCAGCCTTTTCTCCGAGTGTTGACTTCCAGAAAAATCATGCAATCAGCTTAAAATTTAAAATTACCTCAAAGACCAAAACAATGGTGGCGTTAACAGTGAAAATAAAATAGGGACCCCACGATGCACCAAAAATCACGTGATCATATGTTACATTCCTCCAAAAACCCCCTCCCCAAACAACTGAGCTCTTCAATTAGTGCCATCTAGCATGGAAAAGGCAAGAAAAAAAAATCACAGCTTACAGCCGATATTTTCCACGGAGCCAGCCACCCTCCCTTTTTTTCTTCCCCGAAGTTAATAGTGAAAGCTCTGTTTGTTTCACAATGCGTTAATTCTTGCTGCTTGCAAGAAATTATTTTTGGAGGTATCATATTTTAATATAAGTTTCCATGAATCTTTCCACATGATTCCCTTGCATTGAAGCACTGCCCTCCCAGCCAAGCTCACCCAACAATGCCCACACTTCATACACCCTTAGGCCTGGGACAGGCCAAACACTGTGTTCACCGCCTGGACCACAGCCCTGGGTGCTGGTGGGGAAGGAGAGAACGTTTGCAACTGATCTCAAGTGTCATGGTGGTTTTCAGCTGGCAAAAGCATCTGAACATAGTTGTTGTATTTTTCATGCTCATGAAGGGATTTTCCAAAAATCCAAGCTATGTTTTGAAATCTGCATCATTATAGGGTATAGATCCTTCCCCTTCGTTCTTTCTCCAGCTCACTGCTTCCCAAATGGTTTGGAGCAGAACTTTTTGAAAACATAGCCAGAGGAAAGACCAGCTCATTTAGCCAAAGATTAAAACAAGAGGCTGATTAAAAGAAAAGTTACACTATATTATTTCACATTTTGATTAGCCTAATTATACCCAATTTTGTTTACTGACTGTTCTCCATTCAAAATACCAGAATTAGAAAGGCTGGCTGCAAATACAAGAGAATTAGTCTTGAGGGAGGAAGGCCCCTAAACATGCTATCTACTCAGCATTCAAATCATTGACTAGTACCTTTATTTTTTTCCTTATGAATTCCAAGGGCTATCATTATACAAAAAAAAAATTTTTTTTCATTTTCTGTATACCATATTTCTATCTCTTGGATCGGGAACTTAGAATGATCAGTGTTTGAATTCACTCCTGTCATTTTATCAGGTTAGTCTGAGCTTCAGTTTCCTCTCCTATAACATGGGAATAAAACCAAGCTGATAGGTTGGGTTACTATGATGATTAAAATAATTTTGTAAAGCCTATAACACACTGACTAGCACATGGTAAGTGCTCAATATACGAAAGATATCATTACTGTTATTACTAATGAGATAGACTGTTCTACTGTGGCTTCGCCAATGAATGACACTTCCTGATATTTACCCATGGTAAAGTTCTCTCCTGCGTTGAATCTGGGCTTGATCATGTGACTTGATTTGGCCAATGAGACTTTAGCAAGCGAGGCTTAATATAAGCAATTGGAAAAGGGGTTTGTTTTCTTGGTTAAGCTCCCTCTTGGATCCCAGCTGCCATGTTGTGAGGAAGACTAGGCTGTTCTGCTGGAGAGAAGCCATGTGGAGATGCCCTGGAGGATGAGACACCACTCACAGAGGACACCTGGAGGAGAACTCAGGTGCCCCAGCTAAGCTCCCACTGATGCAGTCAACACCACAGAGAGCACAGGAACAGGACATGGAATTGTGAAAATCATTGTGATAACAAACACCTGGGAAGGGGAAAAAAAAACACCAACCCCTGCCACCAACACACACACAAACTTAGAAGTTACCTTCTACCCAACTGATGAAGACAGGCAGGCAATACTAAGTAAGAGCATGGACTTTGGAGTCACAACAGCCATGGGTTGACTCAATTACAAACTATATGACTGTGGGCAGATTGTCTCTAAGCCTCTGTTTTATCATCTATTCGTGAAAATAGCAGCTACTTCATAGGGTTATTGTGAGGAGTTTAATCAAGATAATCCATATAAATATTTAGTTCTGTGCTGGATGCATGGCTAGTGCTTAAGAAGTATAAGTGATATCATTGTTTTCATTAAGGTAGAAATAGAAGCATAGCAATGTTGTTCAAAATATTAGAATATCTCATTAAAAACAAGTTGGCAGAGGCCACTGCCCAACTTTTCGACCCGAAGGACTTGCTGAGCAGCTGAAGCCAATCATTGATATTCAGGTCATTTCTGCTATGGTAGCTAACTTAAACCATGATTGTGTACACTCCCTTCCTTTAAAGAAAATATTGACTTTGAGTTTTCACAGGTGCTTTCGATTTAATCACTGGGGCCTTTATGCAACCACCTGTCCTTGTTTTTCTTTTCCATGGTGAAGAAGTAATGCTAACTCCTGCAAACCTGAGTTTAGCTCCAGAAATCCAACCCAGGAGAGAAAGGACGTGAATTGCCCTTCGATGCACGTATTATTCCGTTCTCACACTGCTATAAAGAACTGCCCGAGACTGGGAAATTTTATAAAGGAAAGAGGTTTAATTGACTCACCGTTCAGCATGGCTGGGGAGCCTTCAGGAAACTTACAATCATGGTAGAAAGCGAAGAGAAAGCAAGACGCCTTCTTCACAAGGTGGCAAGAAGGAGAAGTGCCTAGCAAAGGAGGAAGAGTCCCTTATAAAACCATCAGATCTCGTAAGAACTCACTCACCATCACGAGAACCGCATGGGGAAAACCACCCCCATGATACAGTTACCTTCACCTGGTCTCTCCCTTGACACATGGGGCTTATGGGGATTACAATTCAAGATGAGATTTGGGTGAGGACACAAAGCCTAACCATATCAACCCATAATGAGAAAAGTTCATCAGAGCAAACACATCAAAACCCAAGTTGGGGGATATTTAATTTGCCATGTACCATTAGGGCAGTAGGCACAGTTTCAGCCCTAATCAAAGGACAGGATTTTACTAAAATCCAAGCATTCCTGGAACCACATAGTCAAAAGGAAGGGGAATTAAGAGACTGTATTAAGACAGAGGCCTCCAGCAAATGCAGTCAGTGCATGTTAGAAGGCACCTGAAAGATACTACTTGTTTAAGAAATCAGGCTTAAGCAGAGGTAGTCATAAACCGCAAACATCTGTTCCATGGCTCATAATCTTGCACATCTTTAGGGGAAAGCACAGTGTTACCACTGCTGGCGGCATAAGCCTGGTGATAAGGAATGTCTGGATGTTTTTCAGGCAAATACACTATTCTCTGAGTGATTTGAAAACTTTTTGTAGGGAATTCGTAAAATGGGTTTTTCCAAAATCCTAGAATAGGAAGGATTATTGAGTCGATATTCACAGCCCTTATTATTTTGCTTGGAATGTTTAAATGCTTTAGAACTTACTCCCTCTGTGTAATTCTTGTCTATCACAATTGGGCCATTTGCTGAACCCTGTGAACTCCTGGCAGGCAGATCCTGTGTTTCTCTAAGGCAGCTCCTCCCTTCTCCCTTCCTCTTGGTAGCTTCTGTCCTGCCCTGGCTCCTTCTGCCCAGTAGACCCTTTCTTATGTCTGCATGTCAGCTCACATGAACTTCCTGAAGTCCCAATCAATATCCCTGGGTACACAGATTGCCAAGGCAACCTCTGCTCAATTCAAAGTCACCCAGAATACTCTCAGTCTAGCAAGTGAAAGGGGAAGATGTGGCTGGATTAGAACAAAAATAACAGAGAGGCTGGTACCACCAAGCCTCTCTATAAAGCCAAAAATCCTATAAAAAAAGGAAAAGATGACGTGGATGTTGTGACTGCAAAGAAGAAGGCAAGGCCTGAGAGATGCAAGGGAAAAGTGGGCAACCAACAGCAAGGAACAGGAGCAGGAAAGAGAGAGGCTGTCACAGGCTGAGAGAGGGCAAGGCCCACATTTCCACCCACTTCCTCCTCCAAAACCCCGGCAGCATCTCACCAGCAAAACCTCTGCCAGCTCCACACTCTAGCAGCCAGCCACACCCAGGCCACCAACCCTTTGCTACTAGTCGCAAGAGGATGTTAGCCGAAGCCTCCTCTGATTTAAATGCCAGGCCACTGGCTTGTGACTCCAAGATGTGTAACTCATAGTAGGACTGTCAACTTGGGTCATTTAAAAGGTGACCCCACTCAGGGGTACCTTCTGGAAATAGTATAGTGACCTCAGCCGAAAAGGCTAGAAGCTGTAGTTAGTGGGACCCAGCAAAAGAACCTCTTAAGGACCCATAGCCAGAGGAGACCAGCACCAGACCATCAAGCAAGAACTTTCCCTATCTCTTCTTGTTCCCCTGCCTCAGCCCTGGGTCATCCAAGACAACCTAATAAGTAAAGGAGAATGGTAAACATGCTCCGTAGAAATACAGAAAGTAGGTATGCCTCCCCTCCCTGACTTCATACAAGTTTCTAGGAGAAAGCCAGCCTGCATGGAGGATAACAGGGTTTCTACTCTAAATGTGACTATTATATGGGCCTGGACATTTTAATTTCAAATAAGATATATATTTTTTGTGGCTAGATGTAACTAGAGGACTTTTCCATTATTGTCTAAGAATAACCAAAACGAGGATGTCTTTGTGAGATTTCATTCAAAGGCAAGAGTCAGCAGAAAGGAGCCAAGATGGCATTCGCTGGAGCAGTGATGAGAAAAACATGACTTCATGATCATACCAGATTAAACTCTATTTGTTCAATATATCAGTTAGATGTTCATTGGCCCAGGCACTCTCTGGTTAGCACCTCTCTGAATCAGATCTGGCCGGGGAGAGAGGACATGGAGAGGCAGCTCAAGCTGGAAGATCATGTTGGTGAAGTTTGGTGACTTCTGTGACTGCTGGGGTAGGGTGACCCTTTCCTTGTCTGCTCCACTTCTGTCCCTTTATTTCTCCAAGATCTCTTGCCTGCTGATGTTAACCAGCTCTTATGACCCTAAATATTGTTAACCACCCACAGGGCCTGAGATCAGATTGTCTTAAGATTTTTCAAACTAGGAGAGCCCTTTCTTCAGAAGAAATTGTTGGAATTTTAAAAGACCAATACAAAGCATTCCTGCCTTACTGGCCTATGTTCAGAACCAATAGAAAGAAGTGGAGATCAAAACGTCAGTATTATTACTGGTAAAGCTACTGGAGACTGTGACTTAGATGTGAGGACCAAATGAGCATGCCAGCATTACATCCCCAAATTAAGCGTATCCACAGCAGTGCTGGACAGCTAGAAGTCTCCTATGAAGGAGTCCTCTCAGGGAAAACTACAGTACAAAGGAATCAAACAGACCAGAATACATGGCCTCTGAGGCAGGCTGTTCCCAAAGCTCGAGGGCAGAGGAGGAGACTAAGCCCACATTCTCAAGCATCGCTCCCAAGTTCCCCAATCAGGGAAGCCACTCCTCCTCTGGAGAGGAGGGAATGAGGGGACAGAAATGTAAAAGCTGCCAAGTTCCTCTTACAGGGAAACAAGAGGAATAGTGACTTAGTGTGTACTTGTTGCTGCCACGTCTTACTATTAAGCAGATCATCGCTGTACTTCTCTGGTTGGAGAGGAGGAGGAAAGTGATGGCGCATGTGCTCTGTGCCCCTTACCCTATGGTGCATCCTTAGCCAGCTCAGGAGACTTGCTTTAAGCATCTTTGGAAAACACTGTCTTGGGTCTCCTGGCAACAGCACTGTGCATGGACTCAGAACATGCTGCAGCTGTGACTCATTGATACTCTGGTAGATTTCATTTCCGTGGCTTGACATCCAGCTCCCTGAGTGTCATGGGTGCCCACTGCTGCCTCTAGCCCAGCATCCTGCTGCCCCATCAACTCCCATCCACAGCCTGGCACAGCACAATCAGTAGGCATCTTTGTGCCTAGGAGCTGCACCCTGCCTGTTACCCAGGCCTCCCTGGGGGAAACCAGTGAGGGAAAGGGTGAAGCAAGTCGGCTCCCTCTGCCTCAGCTTCATTCAGAAGCAAGATTCACCTGCCGAGCTCTGACCTCCCCCAGGTCATAATTGAACTGTAGGACTTCTTTGGTATGTAAAACCAGCGAGTTGTGCCTTGCTTTGAACTGGCTCCATATATAGCAATTCATCTACTTGCTTGGTCAGAAGAACATTCCTAAAAGAGGCCAAAAATAAATGACAATGATGTTTACTGACTGGGGAGGAAGAATTGAAGGCGGAGCTGTGTGCATTCCTATTCTTGGATATTTACTTCCAGGTCCCTTTAAACCAGTAATTTTTAACTTTGGGTCTGGGGGTGGGGCAAGAGAAGGGTCATAAATTCTTTGGATAAACTAATGAAAGTTAGAGATGCTCTCTCTCCAAAAGTGCACACACACACACACACAAACACTATGTGTATATATATGTGTAGTATGTATATACATATATAATATTTAATATATGTTACATATAAAGTATATATGTGTGTGTGTCTGTGTGTGTGCATATGTGTGTATATATACATATAAATAATATATATAAATTATAGACTCCCTTGAGGTATGTACATACAGACACACACACACACACACACACGCCAGAATAAGAACCCCTGCTTTAAATCATGCAGAGTTTTAGAACTATATGGGGCATTAAATATAGTGTGGTACAAAACAGGGATTTCAGTTGAACTAAAAAAATATTTTTCTTTTCATAAATTGATATCCTATACTCTTTTAAAGGTTTAAATAAAGATAATAAATAAAGACAACGAAAACCACATACAAGATAGGGAGAATTAATTGTATCCGCAACAAGGTTGTTACTGTAAGTAGACTCTTACATTTAAGTCTGAGCTTCTGGGCAGCCAAGATAAACAGAGAAACATCAAGTAAAGCAACCAATTATTAAGAACTATGTGTTAAGCTTTTAAAGAACATGGTCCTTAAGGAGGAAAGAGTTATTTTTATTAAAATATTCAGAGGCTGAAGGCCAGGGCAAGGATACGTGATGGGCTGCATGTTCCATGCTATAAATGGAGGTTAGGTTCTACAGGCGGCACTTAGGATTTGCGATATAGAAATACATAACATTGCTAATAGGGAAACACAAGTAAGATTCAGGAAAAACATTACAAATGATCTCTGGGGAAAATCCAGTTTGTCAGGTGAGGGGCTGCCATCACGAGTCCTTGTTTCAATAGATTAATTGGGTGCATCCAGGAAGAGTCCCAGTCCTCAAGGGAGCCTTCTGGAAGACAACTGAATGCTCTTGGTCAAGTTTTGTCTTGTTGAGGAGGATTTCTTAAGAGTACAAAGATATCACAGCTAAAATGCACTCTCAACTCTTTAGAAGAATCAATGCTGCTGGTTCTGGAGCCACATCTTGAGAATAAGCTGCTGGATTTACATTTCCCTCAGGACCCTAAAACATCCAGTTTCATTCCAGCTGATCTCTCACATTCTTCAAGGGAATCCCTGGGAATGTACTTTCAAGAAACAAGGCTCCGTCTACTAACACTGGGATTCAGCTGCTGCTGAGAAGAGACTATTTCCTGCCACCTTCTCTGAAAGCCACTGAAACACAGCTGGCCTGCTTTTTCCTATGACCTGACTTAGCCACCTCCACATTTCCACCATGAGTAAACATGTAAGAAATTACAAATAGGAGACAAGCCCTACAGACTGTGAAATTACCTACAGTTGTTCACATTTTTCCCCATAAAATAGTATCCTTCCAGAAATTTGCCTGCAGAGAGGATAGTCTTTCTAGCAGTAATTCCTACCTGCGAGGGTTGCTGGTCCATTGGCATAACAGGACTTCAGGGTACCAGCCAGGAGATCACAAGAAAAATGCTTCTTCAAGTGTCCGCTGCAGTACAAAATAACACCTACTGAATATCATCCAAGACGCACATCTCTTTAGAACAAGAGCACATCAACATGTTTATTTAACAAGCACTATGTAGTGTTTCCCATATACCAGGCCCTGTTCACATCACTCTTTTGCCCCTTTTAACAACCTTCTGTGGAGACAACCATTATTATCCCCATTTGGCAGAAGGAGACATTGAGGCCCAGAAAAGCTTAGTAGCCCATGTTACTCTGCAAGTAACAGAGGCAAGATTTGAACCCAGGCAGTCTAGTTCCAGGGACATGTTCTTATTCACTATCCTAGTGGTTATGTAACTTCAGCCTGTATCAGAATCCCCTGAAAGCCTTGTTAAAATGCCGAAACTGGGGCCCCATCCCTGGAGATTCTGGTTCAGTAGGTGTAGGGTCGGGGTCTGAGAATTTGCATTGCCAACAAGGTCCCAGCTGATGCTGATGCTGCTGGTTCTGGAACCACATTTTGAGAACTACTGCCTATGCTCACTAAGCCATCAGTTGAACACCTCCTGAGCCTTTGCACACTCTACCTGCATTGTTCTCAGTGAATCCTGATCATCAGTAGTTCTTTGAATTTTCTCCAGGTGATGCTAACGTGTAGCTAGGATGAGAATCCCTGCTCTGATTAAAGCCAGTGGTTCTCAATCTTGGCTGCACACTGGAATCACCTGGGGGATTTTCAGATCTGCTGCCTGGGGTCCTAGCCTCAGATATTCTGTTTTAATTGGTATGACCCTTAAAAGTCCCTGTACATCATGTTTTAAAAGATTTTACAAGTGATTGTAATGTACAGCAACCATTTGAAGATCACTGCTCTCAACTCTTTTCACTTTTAGAAGCCACCAGTTTGCTGATGATCAATTTCCAGGATCCTCAGGGATCTTCAGTTATCCTCCCTAAAGCGTGATGACAAAGTTAGCCCAGGCCAGAAATTAGCTGCTGCTATGAGACCAGCTGACTTCTAGTAAATGTTTCTAATTAGGGCTACAGATTTTTTTAAAAACAAGTTAGTCTTCTCACTAAAGGGCCAAGTTATTCAGATAATAACTTGATTTTGGCAGACTGTTGAAATTCTCTGGCATTGCCTTCTCCCAAATTTGGAGTGGTTTGCTTTACAAGAGGATTCGCTATTTTATGAAGGAATTCCTGGCAAGTTTTCTTGACAGGACACTTAAAAATAATATCTGATTTGCACTCACTCATAAATTAAGGCTGGACCCTTTAAAAGATTCTACAGCCCTTGACAGTGGCAGAAGCATCTTTCAAGACATTGCTTTGCTCTCACTGTAAGGTCTGATCACTTCCCCTCTGAGTTCCTGTATTAATTCTGCTGTCCATAAAGCTGAGGTGAGAGATAACACTTTCAGACATCACTCAGCTGTTTGACCAGCTCTCTGTTACAAAAACAGACATGGACAACACTAAGAGAACAATTCAGGTGATCGTTTCTTTTGCTAGGGAAAACCTACTCCAAGTTATTCATTCATTTGCCTTCGCAAATGTTTCTTAATGCAATAAAATGGATTTTACTCATCAGATTATGCTAGCAGAGTTCAATTCACTTGCATGATTTTTGAACTCACAGTGACGTATTTTCCTAGCACAAACCTGCAACCGATTGCTTGGGAGAAAATTTACTAGATGGCAGCTTATCCTTTTTTCCCCTCAGCTTTATTGAGGTATAATTGGCAAAAAAAATTATATATAGTTAATGTGTTCATCATGATGTTTTGATATATGTATATATTGTGAAATAATTACCACAATCAAACTAATTTGTCTATCACCTCATGTAGTTACCTTTTCATTTTTTTAGTGAGAACACTTAAGATCTGTTCTCTTAGAAAATTTCAAGGATACAATGCACCATTAACTATAGTCACCATGCTACACATCGCATCTCCAGAACTTATTCATCCTGCAAAACTGAAACTCTTTGACTAGCATCTCCCTACCACCACCCCCAAAGCCCCTGTATTAGGTTCCAGTCCAAGATGAGGTCCGAGGGGAGTCGCTGGGGTGGCAGGTAGCTGAAAGAACACTAGAGAGACCACAGGTAGGTGAGACATGGCTTTATTCAGCAGCTCGCTGACACTGTTGGTGCTGCATTTATGCACCTCGCAGACAACAGTGGCTCAGAGCCAGGTGATGAACCTTCCCATGTTATGGCTACATAGCTATGATTATATAACGCATGGGGTTGCATGTCTGCACTCCAATCCCACTGTGTCATGCTGTGCCAGATGTGTACCTTGGCCTATACTTGACTGCAATGCAGCCATTGTCCTTACACCCTGGGAACCACTATTCTACTCTCTGCTTTTCTTAGTTCAACTTTTAAAAATTCCCCATATAAGTGAGATCATACAGCATTTGTCCTTCTGTGTCTGGCTTATTTCACTTAGCATAATATCCTACAGATTCATCCATGTTTTAGCAAATGGCAGGATTTCCTTCTTTTTAAAGGTTGAATAATATTCCATTTTATATGTGTGTGTGTATATATATATATATGTATGTGTGTATATATACACACACACACCATGTAAAGTATGGGATATATATATTTATATACACACACCATACTTTATCAATTTATCCATTGACATACACATAGGTTGTTTCCATATCTTGGCTTGTCTTTGAATGAGAAATGTCTATAAAGGTCTTTTGCCCATTTTTAAAACCAAGTTATCTAGGTGTTTTTTTTTTAGTATTGTTTGTGTTTCTTATATATTTTGAATATTAAGGCTTTACCAGATATGTGGTTTGCAAATGTTTTCTACCATTGCATAGATTGATTGTCTCTTCACTCTGTTGATTGTTTCCTTTGCTGCGCAGAAGCTTTTTAGTTTGATGCAATCCCACTTGTCTATTTTTGCTTTTGTTGCCTGTGCATTTGGGGTCATATAAAAAAAATTATTGCCCAGACCAATGTCAAGAAGCTTTGGTCCTATATTTTCTTCTAGTAGTTTCATGGTTTCAGGTATTTAAGTCTTTAATCCATATTGATTTTAATCCATATTATTTTAGCTGTGGGCTTGTCATATGTGGCCTTTATTATGCTGAAGTACATTACTTCTATACCTAATTTGTTGGGTTTTTATCATGAAAGGATGTTGAATTTTGTCAAATGCTTTTTCTGCATTTATTGAGATGATCATATGTTTTTTATTCTTCATTCTGTTAATGTGTTATATTACATTGATTGATTTTTGTATGTTGGGCCAACCTTGCATTCCAGGAATAAATCTCACTTGATCATGGTATGTATGCTTTTTTAATATGCTGCTGAATTGGTTTGCTCATATTTTGTTGAGACTTTTTGAATCTATGTTCGTCAGGGACATTGGCCTGTAATTTTCTTCTCTTGTAGCATTCTTTTCTGGCTTTGGTATCAGAGTAATGCTGGCCTTATAAAATGAATTTGGAAGTGTTTCCTCCTCTTCCATTTTGTGAAGAGTTTGAGAAGGGTTAGTTTTAAGTCTTCTTTAAATGTTTGGTAGAATTCATCTGTGAAACCATCTGGTCCTGTGCTTTCCTTTGTTGGAAGACTTTTTTTAAATTACTGATTCAGTATCCTTGCTCATTATTGGCCTGTTCAGATTTTCTATTTCTATTTCTATTTCTTAATGATTCAGTATTGATAAGGCTTGGAAGTTGTTGAAAACGGAGTATTGAAATTGCTATTATTACATTGCTGTCTACATCACCTTTCAGTTCTGTTAGTGTTTGCTTTATATACTTAGAACATGCTCTGATGTTGGGTGCATATATATTTACAATTGTTATAGTCTCTTTATAACTTGACCCTTTGATCACTATATATTAAATAATAACCTTTGTCTCTTGCGACAGTTATGATTTAAGTCTACTTTGACTAATATAAGTACAGTCATCTCTGCTGTCTTTTGCATGAAATACCTTTTTCATTCCTTTTCAGCCTATGTGTGTTCTTAAAGCTAAAGTGAGTTGCTTGTAGGTAGCATATTCTTGGATTTTTTTAAAAAAAAATCTATGTAGCCACTCTATGTCTTCTGATTGGAGAATTTAATTTGTTTACACTTAAAATAATTATTGATAGACAAGACTTACTAATGCCATTTAGTTAATTATTTCTTTGTTTTCCTTCAATTATTTCTTCTCTTGCTTTCTTCCTTTTTGTTTTGATTATATTTTGTAGAGGTGTGCTTTAATTCCTTTTTCTCTGTCTTTTGTGTATATATTAGAGCCTGTGTGTGTGTGGGGGGGGGGAGGCAGTCACCATGAAGCTCACATAAAACATCTTATAGTTTTAAGTCTATTTTAAGCTGATAATTTAAACTCCAAATGCATTCAAAAGCTCTACACTTTTACTTCTCCACCCCACCTATTTTATGTTAGTGATATCAAAATTTCCATCTTTTTATATTGTATATCTGTTAACCTATTATAGCTATATAGTTAAAATTGCCCCTTGAACAACACAAATTTGAACTGCATAGGTCTACTTAAATGAGGATTTTTTTCAATAAAAGTAACACCAAGTGTGCCTGCCTCTTCCACCTCTTTCTCCTCTCCCACCTCTAAGACACCAAGACCAACCTCTCTTCTTCCTCCTCCTCCTTAGGCTACTCAACATGAAGACAACAAGGATGAAAAGACATTTATGCTGACACACTTTTACTTAATGAATAGTAAATATAGTTTCTCTTTCTTATGATTTTCTTATTAACATTTTCTTTTTTCTAGCTTACTTTATTGTAAGAATGCAGTATATAATACACATAAAATATAAAATATGTGTTAATCAATTGTTTATCAGTAAAGCTTTCAGTCAACAGTAGGCTATTAGTAGTTAAGTTTTGGGGGAGTCAAAAATTATATGCAAATTTTTGACAACATGGGGGAAGAGTTAGTGCCCTTAACCTCTGCATTCTCCAAAGGTCAACTGCATTTTGTAATATTGCCTTTATTGAATGAATACAACTTTTCTTTGTCCAGAATTTTTTATCAGCCAGGATTATTGATGCCATGATTTGTGTATGATCAATCTCCTTTAGGAATGGGATTAATATGTAGTAGTATTAACGTAAGTATGGACCAGCATCACCTGGGAGTTTATTGGCAATGTAGAATCTGGGACCCACCCTAGACCATCTGAGTCAGAGCCTGCATTTTAACAAGACCCCAGAATGCACCCATCTTCTGAATCTTTTCCTTTCTTTTATGCATGGGAAAACAGACAAGGAATGTTAAAGAACTCATCCAATATAGGAAAACAGTATCTAGCAGGGGAAAAAGACAGAACCAGGCCTCCCTGTCTAAGACTTTCTGTTCTCAGACTATATTTCTGAACTGTTGTCTAAGCTTTTGTTTTATTTTGTTTGAATACAAGGAGGCACTTCCTCTTTATAGAGCAATTTCTTCGGACAATAGGTCAACTGAATTTTTAATACTTTGTCTTCTTTTATACTAGAAAAGTGATTTATATGCCACCATTGCAATCTTACAGCATTCTAAATTTGACTATAAACTTACTTTAACCAGTGAGTAAACATATGAACACTTTTATGTTTTTGTGTTACTAATTAGCATCCTTTTCTTTAAACTTAACTCCTTTTCGCATTTCTTGTGAGGCAAGTGTAGTAGCAAAGCTGAGGAAGCCCAGCTTTTGTTTGCTTGGGAAAGTCTATCTCTCCTTCAGTTCTGAAGGACAGCTTTGCCAGGTATAGTATTCTTGATTGGCAGGGGTTTTTTTTTTTTCCACCTTTAGCATTTTGAATATTTCATCCTACTCTCTCCTGGCCTGCAGGGTTTCTGCTGAGATATCTACTCATAGCCTTGTGGAGTTTCCCTTGAATGTTGCAATCTGCTTCTCTCTTGCTGCTTTCAAAATTCTGGCTTTGACTTCTGATAATTTTGTTATAATGTGATGTGTCTCATTATAATCTTCTTTGGGTTTTCCTGTCTGTGGATTTTTGAGCTTCATGAACCAAGATGTTCATATCCCTCTCAAGATTTGGGAAGTTTTCAGCCATTTTTTCTTTAAGTAAGCTTTTGTCCCCTTTTTTCTATCTCTCTTTCATAATGTATATATTAATTCATTTATTTGATGAAGTCCGATAAATCTAATCAGCTTCACTCTTGATTGTTATTTTTTCTCCTTTAACTGGATAATTTTATCTAATCTGTCTGTGCTCACAGATTTTTTCTTCTGCTTAAGTCTGCGGCTGAAGCTCTCTATTGAATTTTTCATTTAATTATATTATTCAGTTCCAGAATTTCTGCTTGTATCTTTTTTATAATTTCTATCACTTTATTGAACTTCTAATTTTGTTCATTTATTTTTTCTGAGTTCACTGAGTTGTCTGTTTTCTCTTGTAGTTTGCTGGGGTTCCTTAGAACAATTATTTTGAATCCTTCATCAGGCAATTTATAGATCTCCATTTCTTTGGGATGGTTACTGATATATTATTGTGTTCCTTTAGTGAAGTCATGTGTCCTTGATTTTTTGCATTCTTTGAAGTCTTTCACTACTATCTTCGCATTTGAAAAAGTAGTTACCTCTTCCAGTCTTTACTGACTATTTTCAAAAGAGAAAGACTTTCATTAGTCAGCTTAAATAGGGATTCTGGTGGTCTCTCAGAACTTTTCTATAGATGCATATGCTCCACTTCCCTTGGTCCCTCTTGAGTGGGGTAGACAAGTGTCAAGATTATATTAATATGTTGTCTTATTCTGTGGTGCTATAACAAAATACCTGAGACTGTGTAATTTATAAGCAATAACAATTTATTACTTATTATTTTGGAGCTGGGAGGTCCAAGATCAAGGCTCCAGAAGGACTGATGCCTGATGAGAGCTGCTGTCTGCTTCAAGATGGTATTTTCTTGCTGCATTCTCCATAGGAGAAGTCTAACCTGGCAGAAGGGATGGAAGGGCAAAAGAGAACTCCCATAAACCTTGACCTCTTTTATGAGTGCTCATCCCATTCAAGTGAGAAGAGTCATCATGACTTAATCACCTCCCAAAGGTTAGACTTCTTAGTACTATTGCACTGAGGATTCAGCTTCAACATAAATTTTAAATTTTCATTCAAATTACAGCATATTCCTTCTCTTGATCTTGCAAAAGTCAGGCCAGGTGCAGTGTAAGCCTCCTGTTTATCTTCCCTAGGAAGTGCCTTGAAAAATTCAAGATTAGTCACCTCCTTCCAATCCTGAATCAAGTTAGTTATCTTCATGTTTTCATACACAATCTGCAGAAGCTTGTACATGCTATCCATGGGGGTGCGTTCAGAGTGCCAGCTACATGGGGGAAGGGCATGCAGAAGGTTGGAAGCACACATGGGCTAGTCAGGGGATCTGCAGATTATGCATCCTATGTAGTTTGTGGCTGGCCCTCTTGATGGAATTTGGGAGGTAGTTAATAGAAACTGTGGCTCTTTGCTGAATTTCGTACTCAGGTTGCTGTGAGTTCTGCCCCTTTTCCCTGCTCCTAGCTGCCCCCAGATTATTCAGCCATACTGATTCCCTAAGGGTTCTCAACTGGGTGAGGCAGAAGTGGGTCTCTTCTACAGCATCCTACAGCTGAGGAAATTAGGCACTCACTGTTCTCATTTTCCCCTGTGGAAGAAATTGGGCTGAAGCGGTCTCTCTTGGCACTGATCTGTGCCACACTGGGGGAGGGGTGACACAGGTAAAGTAAAACTGTTCTTACCTTCTTTAATGCATCTAGTCTTGGATTTATTTATTTATTTATTCATTTATCTATTTATTATTTATTTTTTGGTCCAAATAAAGTGCTAGGATCTCTCTGCTGGACTTCTGCGCTCCCACAAAGGTTCTCTCGCCTGTGGGTGATTGGCAAAATTAGTGTTTCTGTGGGAGGGATGAAGGTTGACTACTCATCCATTGACTATGCCCATTCTACCATCTTGCTGATGTCACCTGCAGCATTATTTCTTAAAAATGCCAAGATGCCCCCATACATTCAAAATTACAATCTGGCAACTGAAGACTCAGTTTTGGTCATATCTGTGCACCATGTTAGTCTATAAAGCTCCTGCATTAAAAAAATTCTTCACTTGCCAACTATCTATCTATATCTATGTTCTTATCTATATACTCTCTACACACTTTAGTGTCTTAATCCTGCTTTTTCAGCTTAGTATAGGATTGACAGATCTAGCAAACAGAATTAAGAATGCCCAGTTAAATTTGCATTTCATATAAATAATGAATAATTTTTATTATAAGTATGTCCCAAATGTTACATGTATTTTATCTGACAACCCTAGCCAAGAACCCTTTCTGAAAGCTAGAGTACTCATGCGTTATTTTGCGCTTCCTCAGCCAGATTTTCCTTCATATTACCGGTGTTTACATTAAGTTCTTATCCCTTTCTTTCCCTTTATTCATTCATCCAACTGGCTCATGGTATTTACATTTGGGCTGGATCTTAGAGTTCTAGACTTAGAAAAGATATGAGACTCAGAGATCAAGAGCCCTCAGAACTTGGAGTTGGGAGAGTTTATGGCTCATGCGGTGACAGCATTTCAAATAGGTAATGACTTTTGTAGACATGCCTGAGAATTTACCAATTGTTTAGAACATTGTTTCTCAAAGAAAGTAAATTTTGAGTTCCAAATTGAAATAGTAACCTAGTAGTAGAGATATAGGGGAGGGGAGAGATTAGAGAAATATTTAGATGGTAAAATAGAATTTGGTGATTACTTGTATACAGACAATGAAGGAGGAATGAAAGATGACACCCAGATTCCTAGTTTGCATAACTGGATTGATAATGAAATAATGAAGCACATATTAAGAAAATACAAAAAAAGAAAACAGTTCAAGTGTGTGTGTGTGTGTGTGTGTGTGTGTGTGTGTATTTGAAGTAATCAGAGAGCTACCAAGGCAGCCAGGACTTGAAGGGCCAAGATTTTAAAAAGAAGAGAAGAATATTGAGGTGAACCAGACAATCAGTGATACTTTTCACCCAAGGCATTTGTCATTTCATAAGCATTGGTAGAGACATTGAGAAGATAAATAGCACTTTCAGAATTTCAAAAGAATGGGAGACAAATAATAGAACTTCAGAGCTCACCAGGATGGAAGATCCTGGATAAATCAATAAGCCCAGCTTTCAGAAAAGACCTCTGAAGGGCTTCACCTTAGGAATAAAGGTGAAACTGGAAATAGACTGGCCCTTAGTAATACCAAAACCTTGCTTCAAATCAGAATGGTGCCAAACTGGATTAAGCTGATCACTTTCTGTTCTAAACCCTCACTGGAGGAAGGAAACCTTATTGTGAGCCTCCACTTTCAACTTGTCACTTTAATTTTCTCACATATAATGTCTGGACTCAATCAAAATTTACGAAACAAACCATAATATCAGACTAGTGTCTGAAAAACCAGAGGGAAAAAGACAAAAGTAATTCAGATATTAAAATTATCAGGCACAAACGTGAAAACAACTGTGATTAATATGTTTAAATTGCCAAACATGTTTGTCCATTTTTTTCAAATCCCAGGCATATCTTGTTACCACAATATTAGGAGTAGTTAAAAAATACATTGAGAAGGATGTAGAAAAAGAAATAAGTTACAAAGCAGGTAGAAATGTTCCATGTCTTGATGGCAACATATGGTATCTTGATTGTGTTGGTTTCACAGGAATACACATTTGCCAAAACTCATCAAATTGCATTTTTTAAATGAGTAAAGTTTATTGGTTGTTTGGAAGTTTTACCTCAATATAGCTTTAAATTCAATCTCAAACACTAAATTCAAAAAGAAAATTTTAAAAATCAAATATTCATAAATGCTGATTCAAAATGAATGTCATCTTGAGACACACCTACCATGTCAGAGAAGGGAAATATGTCAGACAGTTTGGTGACATCAAAGGAATAAGATGTGCATTCTCTTTCTCTCTCTTTCCCTCTCTGTTTCTCTGTCTCTATCCACACAACCAGAAGTATCATATCTTATTATTGAAAGTTTTCTATCTCACAGCTGATACTTCCCATAGTTAAGATAGAATAAAGTTGACAGAAAACAAGCCATCTCAGGTTTCACTCCTTCTTAATAGGCACGGATTTTCAGTCCACATTTTTCTCGTTCTCTGTGGCTCTACTGGCTGCTGACTTTTACCTAGACACTTGACTTTCTTCTTTGTGCAGTTTCCATAAAATCCCTTAGTAGATGTTTTCAAGCCATTTGGGTCCCCAACCCCACCTTTTGCCTGCACCCAGTATCTGCTCCCACTTCTCTCCCTGATTCTGATTCCATTACCACCCTAACCATTTCTTCCCTCCCAATGTTTAGCTGTTCACTGCTTTCTTAGTACTCTCTAATGCTACAGTCTGTGATACAGAAGAGCAGGAACTTTCAGAATAGTTGGCACATCGGTCAACGAATCTCAGATTACAAAATAAATTTTAAAATCCAAGTCATTGCTTCAAACATCTGTAAAGATTTCAAGGTTACATAGAAAAATAAGACTTTATTTCAAACATAAACTTTAAAGTTTTAGAATAAAAACAACCAAATTATTTCCCAGAACAGGAAGGATCATTTTTCAAAAGTTGAAAAGCCTACCAGATTTTCAAAGCACAGTGATAATGCATTACCAACACCAATGCCCTCAGTCTAAAAAGATGATACTACCAACCAAAGCATCCTCAGAACCAACTGAATTTTCCTCTTTTTAAATTATTTCACTCTCTTCTCTGTTATTCTTTTATTCTCTTGATTTTTTTATTATAGTCTCTCAAATTCTCATCATATTTCTCCTTCCAACTCCCTCCCTTTTAACTGGTTATGATATGGAATTTACAAATAAATTATCTATTGTATTTCTTGAATATAATTTTTGGCAGATCCTGCCTTCACTTTAAGATTGCAGATTAAAACTGAGTCACAGTATTTCCCTTTCCAGTATCTAACAACATGGAAGAGAGGGGAATTTTTAAAAATTATAAAACCTAAAAGCTAGAGGAGAAGTCACTAGCAGCCACAAAACAAGAAAAGGGGGGATGCTTAATGCATAAACTCCAAAAACTGGAAAATAAGGAAAGATACTGAAGACTGTGAAATGAAACAGAGAGGGTGCACAGCCTTGCTTTTACTTGTGCCCAAACCCCCAGAAGTTGTACTTCTGAATTGATGAACTGAAACCTCAAAAGAAATTAACTGAGTCATTATCTTTTTCCTTCCAAATGAGGAACTGGGGGAGAAGATACTGGTGGGGAAAAGAGAATGAAATAGGGACTGACCCTACAGAAAAGAAAGCTCCACAGCTGTATGGTCTAAGGAGCCAAGGCTACAATTCCACAAGAAAGGAAAATATCCCTCAAGTAGGTCTTGACACACGACCATCAACAAAGTTCCAGAAAATGAGCAGGGCTCAATTCTTTAACAAAGACTGGAAATAACCTAACACAGCTGAGCTTTCTCCTTCTGTTACTATTCTCTTGGTGTGTAAAAGAATGAGTAGAACACAAGGATACTCAGGCACCAACCTATAGCTCTGAGGAGCAAACAAAATTGTCATATATAATGTTTTAAAAAATCAACAAATAACCCTCTGTACATCAGAGCAAATAGAATGCCTAGACAGAACCACCCAAACTTTAAAAAAAGAAGTATTGATGTGGCAGGCAATTATATACATTTTATGTGATAAGGAAGAAAGAGAGAAAAGGAAGGACAAAGAACTAAATAATAATAAAACACCAAGTACCCAAAGGAAAACTGCTTCACACTATAGAATAACTTACCAAGTACTTGATCTGGCTAAAACAGACTCAGACCGGTTCCAAGATGGCCAAAAAGGAACAGCTCTGGTCTGCAGCTCTCAGCGTGATTGACGCAGAAGACAGGTGATTTCTGCATTTCCAACTGAGGTACCTGGTTCATCTCAATGAGACTGGTTGGAAGGTGGGTGCAGCCCACGGAGGGTGAGCTGAAGCAGAGTGGGGCATTGCCTCCCGGAAAGTGTAAGGGGTCAGGGGATTTCCCTTTCCTAGCCAAGGGAAGACGTGACAGACTGTACCTGGAAAAATGGGACACTCTCACCCAAATACTGCACTTTTCCAAAGGTCTTAGCAACCGGCAGACAAGGTGATTCTCTACTGTGCCTGGCTCGGCAGGTTCCACGCCCACGGAGCCTTCCCCACTGCTAGCACAGCAGTCTGAGATTGAACTGCGAGGTGGCAGCCTGGCTGGGGAAGGGACGTCTGCCATTGCTGAGGCTTGAGTAGGTAAACAAAGCAGCCAGGAAGCTTGAACTGGGTGGAGCCCACCGCATCTCAGCAAGGCCTAATACCTCTATAGACTCCACCTCTGTGGTCAGGGCATAGCTGAACAAAAGGCAGCAGACAACTTCTACAGACTTAAATGCCCCTGTCTGACAGCTCTGAAGACTGCGGTGGTTCTCCCAGGATGGTGTTTGAGCTCTGAGAATGGACAAACTGCCTCCTCAAGTGGGTCCCTGACTCCCGTGTAGCCTAACTGGGAGACACTTCCCAGTAGGGGCCAAGAGATACCTCATATAGGCGGGTGCCCCTCTGGGATGAAGCTTCCAGAGGAAGGATCAGGCCAGCAATATTTTCTGTTCTGCAATATTTGCTGTTCTGCAGCCTCCACTGGTGATACCCAGGCAAACAGGGTCTGGAGTGGACCTCTAGCAAATTCCAACAGACCTGCAGCTGAGGGACCTGACTGTTAGAAGGAAAACTAACAAACAGAAAGGTATAGCATCAACATCAACAAAAAGGACATCCACACCAAATCCTGATCTGTAGGTCCCCAACATCAAAGACCAAAGGTAGATAAAACCACAAAGATGGAGAGAAACCAGAGCAGAAAAGCTGAAAATTCTAAAACCTAGAGCACCTCTTCTCCTGCAAAGGATTGCAGCTCCTTGCCAGCAATGGAACAAAGCTGGATGGAGAATGACTTTGACGAGTTCACCTAAGTAGGCCTCAGAAGGTCGGTAATAACAAACTTCTCCGAGCTAAAGGAGCAGGTTCGAATCCATTGCAAGGAAGCTAAAAACCTGAAAAAAGGTTATACGAATTGCTAACTAGAATAAACAGTGTAGAGAAGACCTTAAATGACCTGATGGAGCTGAAAACCATGGCACGAGAACTTTGTGATGCCTGCACAAGCTTCAAAAGCCGATTCGATCAAGTGGAAGAAAGGGTATCTGTGACTGAAGATCAAATTAATGAAATGAAGTGAGAAGACAAGGTTAGAGAAAAAAGAGTAAAAAGAAATGAACAAAGCCTCCAAGAAATATGGGACTATGTGAAAAGACCAAATCTACGTTTGACTGGTGTACCTGAAAGTGATGGGGAGAATGGAACCAAGTTGGAAAACACTCTGCAGGATATTATCCAGGAGAACTTCCCCAACCTAGAAAGGCAAGCCAACATTCAAATTCAGGAAATACAGAGAACGCCACAAAGATACTCCTCGAGAAGAGCAACCCCAACACACATAATTGTCAGATTCACCAAAGTTGAAATGAAGGAAAAAATGTTAAGGGCAGACAGAGAGAAAGGTCGGGTAACCCACAAAGGGAAGCCCATCAGACTAACAGCAGACCTCTCAGCAGAAACCCTACAAGCCAAAATAGAGTGGAGGCCAATATTCAACCTTCTTAAAGAAAAGACTTTTCAACCCAGAATTTCATATCCAGCCAAACTAAGCTTCATAAATGAAGGAGAAATAAAATCCTTTACAGACAAGCAAATGCTGAGAGATTTTGTCACCACCAGGCCTGCCTTACAAGAGCTCCTGAAGGAAGCACTAAACATGGAAAGGAACAGCCAGTACCAGCCACTGCAAAAACATGCCAAATTGTAAAGACCATCAATGCTATAAAGAAACTGCATCAACTAATGGGCAAAATAACCAGCAAACATCATAATGACAGGATCAAATTCACACATAACAATATTAACCTTAAATGTAAATGGGATAAATGCTCCAGTTAAAGACACAGACTGGCAAATTGGATAAAGAGTCAAGACACATCAGTATGCTGTATTCAGGAGACCCATCTCATGTGCACAGATGCATATAGGCTCAAAATAAAGGGATGGAGGAAGATCTACCAAGCAAATGGAAAGCAAAAAAAAAAAGCAGGGGTTGCAATCCTAGTCTCTGATAAAACAGACTTTAAACCAACAAAGATCAAAAGAGACAAAGAAGGCCATTACATCATGGTAAATGGATCAATTCCACAAGAAGAACTAACTATCCTAAATATATATGCACCCAATACAGGAGCACCCAGATTCATAAAGCAAGTCCTTAGAGACCTACAAAGAGACTTAGACTCCCACACAATAATAATGGGAGACTTCAACACCCCACTGTCAATATTGGACAGATCAATGAGGCCGAAGGTTAAAAAGGATATCCAGGAACTGAACTCAGCTCTGCACCAAGCAGACTTAATAGATATCTACAGAACTCTCCACCCCAAATCAACAGAATATACATTCTTCTCAGCACCACATCACACTTATTCTAACATTGACCACATAATTGGAAGTAAAACACTCCTCAGCAAATGTAAAAGAACAGAAATCACAACAAACTGTCTCTCAGACCACACTGCAATCAAATTAGAACTCAGGATTAAGAAACTCACTCAAAACTGCACAACTACATGGAAACTGAACAACCTGCTCCTGAATGACTACTGGGTAAATAATGAAATGAAGGCAGAAATAAAGATGTTCTCTGAAACCAATGAGAACAAAAACACAACATACCAGAATCTGGGACATATTTAAAGCAATGTGTAGAGGGAAATTTATACACTAAATGCCCACAAGAGAAAGCAGGAACGATCTAAAATCCACACCCTAACATCACAATTAAAAGAACTAGAGAAGCAAAAGCAAACAAATTCAAAAGCTACCAGAAGGCAAGAAATAACTAAGATCAGAGCAGAACTGAAACAGATAGAGACACAAAAAAACCCTTCAAAAATTCAATGAATCCAGGAGCTGGTTTTTTGAAAAGATCAACAAAATTAATAGACTGCTAGGAAGAATAATAAAGAATAAAAGACAGAAGAATCAAATAGATGTAATAAAAAATGATAAAAGGGATATCACCACCGATCCCACAGAAATACAAACTACCATCAGAGAATACTATAATCACCTCTATGCAAATAAACTAGAAAATTTAGAAGAAATGGATAAATTCCTGGACACATACACCCTCCCAAGACTAAACCAGGAAGAAGTTGAATCTCTGAATAGACCAATAACAGGCTCTGAAATTGAGGCAATAATTATAGCCTACCAATCAAAAAAAGTCCAGGACCAGATGGATTCAGAACTGAATTCTACCAGAGGTACAAAGAAGAGTTGGTACCATTCCTTCTGAAACTATTCCAATCAACAGAAAAAGAGAGAATCCTCCCTAACTGATTTTATGAGGCCAGCATCATCCTGATACCAAAGCCTGGCAGAGACACAACAAAAAAAGAGAATTTTAGACCAATATCCCTGATGAACATCAATGCAAAAATCCTCCATAAAATACTGGCAAACCAAATTCAGCAGCAGATCAAAAAGCTTATCCACCACGATGAAGTCGGCTTCATCCCTGGGATGCAAGGCTGGTTCAACATACGCAAATCAATAAACATAATCCATCACATAAACAGAACCAATGACAAAAACCATATGATTATCTCAATAGATGCAGAAAAGGCCTTCAACAAAATTCAACAGATCTTCATGCTAAAAACTCTCAATAAACTAGGTATTGATGGAACATTTCTCAAAATAATAAGAGCTATTTATGACAAACCCCCAGCCAATATTATACTGAATGGGCAAAAACTGGAAGCATTCCCTCTGAAAACTGGCACAAGACAAGGATGCCCTCTCTCACCACTCCTATTCAACATAGTGTTGGAAGTTCTGGCCACGGCAATCAGGCAAGAGAAAGAAATAAAGGGTATTCAATTAGGAAAAGAGGAAGTCAAATTGTCCCTGTTTGCAGATGACATGATTGTATATTTTAAAAACCCCATCATCTCAGCCCAAAATCTCCTTAAGCTGATAAGCAACTTCAGCAAAGTCTCAGGATACAAAATCAATGTGCAAAAATCACAAGCATTCCTATACACCAATAACAGACAAGCAGAGAGCCAAATCATGACGGAACTCTCATTCACAAGTGCTACAAAGAGAATAAAATACCTAGGAATCCAACTTATAAGGGGTGTGAAGGACCTCTTCAAGAACTACAAACCACCGCTCAATGAAATAAAAGAGGACACAAACAAATGAAAGAACATTCCATGCTCATGGATATGAAGAATCAATATAGTGAAAATGGCCATACTGCCCAAGGTAATTTATAGATTCAATGTCATCCCCATCAAGCTACCAATGACTTTCTTCACAGAATTGGAAAAAACTACTTTAAAGTTCATGTAAAACCAAAAAAGAGCCTGCATTGCCAAGACAATCCCAAGCCAATAGAACAAAGCTGGAGGCATCATGCTACCTGACTTCAAACTATACTACAAGGCTACAGTAACCAAAACAGCATGGTAGTGCTACCAAAACAGATATGTAGACCAATGGAACAGAACAGAGCCCTCAGAAATAACACCACACATCTACAGATGGTCTTTGACAAAAACAAGAAATGGGTAAAGGGTTCCCTATTTAACAAATGGTGCTGGGAAAACTGGCTAGCCATATGTAGAAAGCTGAAACTGGATCCCTTCCTTACACCTTATACTAGAATTAATTCAACATGGATTAAAGACTTACATGTTAGACCTAAAACCACCCTAGAAGAAAACCTAGGAGATACATTTAGGACATAGGCATGGGCGAGGACTTCATGACTAAAACACCAAAAGCAATGGCAACAAAAGCCAAAATTGACAAATGGGATCTAATTAGACTAAAAAGCTTCTGCATAGCAAAAGAAACTACCATCAGAGTGAACAGGCAACCTACAGAATGGGAGAAAATTTTTACAATCTACCCATCTGACAAAGGGCTAATATCCAGAATCTACAGTGAACTCAAACAAATTTACAAGAAAAAAAAACCCTAACAAAAAGTGGGCAAAGGATATGAACAAACGCTTCTCAAAAGAAGACATCTATGCAGCCAACAGACACATGAAAAAATGCTCATCATCAGTGGTCATCAGAGAAATGCAAATCAAAACCACAATGAGATACCATCTCACGCCAGTTAGAATGGCGATCATTAAAAAATCAGCAAACAACAGATGCTGGAGAGGATATGGAGAAATAGGAATGCTTTTACACTGTTGGTGGGAGTATAAATTAGTTCAACCATTCTGGAAGATAGTGTGGCGATTCCTCAATATCTAGAACTAGAAATATCATTTGGTCTAGCAATCCCATGACTGGGTATATACCCAGAGGATTGTAAATCATACTACTATAAAGACACATGCACATGTATGTTTATTGTGGCACTATTTCACAATAGCAAAGACTTGGAACCAATCCAAATATCCAGCAATGATAGACTGGATTAAGAAAATATGGCACATATACACCACAAAATACTATGCAACCATAAAAAAGGATGAGTTCATGTCTTTTGCAGGGACATAGATGAAGCTGGAAACCATCATTCTCAGCAAACTATCACAAAGACAGAAAACCAAACACCACATGTTCTCACTCTTAGGTGGGAACTGAACAATGAGAACACTTGGACACAGGGTGGGGAACATCGCACACTGGGACCTGTTGGGGGTAGGGGGCTGGGGGAGGGATAGCATTAGGAGGAATACCTAATGTAAATAACAAGTTGATGGGTGCAGCAAACCAACATGGCACATGTATACCTATGTATCAAACCTGCACGTTGGATACCTATGTATCAAACATACCCTAGAACTTAAAGTATTTTTTAAAAAAGAATTAAAATATCAAAGGCAAACAAAACAAAACAAAAAAAAAACAAAGACTCAAAGGCCTGATGATAACAACAACCTACCAAGATGTAAAAAGTGATTGCACACCTGAGGAAGCAATTGGGGTCCCAAACAACCTCATATAAAAGTAATTAATATTTTAGAAACAATATGAAACACAGTTGCTATTGCTGTAAATACAATTACCGACATAGCAGGAAGACTTGAACTAATCATGGTGAATAACATTTAAAAAGAGATCAAAGCATTTAGGAATGACGTAACAGATACGGTAGAGAGAAAAATGTGATCTAAAACAAGGATAATTGGTGTCTTCAAGGTAACAAACCCAACAAATAAACAGAAATAAAGGCAAACACATGGTGCAAGAGACCTTTCCTGAAGCAAAGAGTTAAAAATAACACTTAAGGCCAGGCGCGGTGGCTCACACCTGTAATCCCAGCACTTTGGGAGGCCAAGGCAGGCAGATCATGAGGTCAAGAGATAGAGACCATCCTGGCCAACCTGATGAAACCCCATCTCTACTAAAAATACAAAAATTAGCTGGGCGTGGTGGCGTGTGCCTGTAGTCCCAGCTACTCAGGAGGCTGCAGCTGGAGAATTGCTTGAACCCAGGAGGCGGAGGTTTCAGTGGACCAAGATCGCGCCACTGCACTCCAGCCTGATGACAGAGCAAAATCAAAAAATAAATAAACAAAAAATAACACCTGCATATGCAGCTGTTTTTTCCTGTAGTTTCCAGAAAAGTTTGATACAGAACACTCTACTCTGAGCATAGCTAAGTTAACATTATTAAAATTCAAAGATAAAGAAATAATTCTTCAAGTGATAAGCCAGAAAAGAAAATCATGTACACTGGGGAAAAAATCAGGCTTCCTTATAAAGACAGTAAATGCCAAAGACAAGCGAGGAATGCTCACAATGTTCTGAAGCAAAGAAGGTGTGATCCAAGGACGTCGTACCCAGCCAGAATGCCATTTGACTAGAGGAGAACAATAGGCATACTTTCTCAAACATTAAAGAATTTAGGAAATACAACATTCATAAATGTCTCTTGGGGAAAAATATTAAAATATGAATCAAAATAGAGAGAACATTAATAAAATCATCCAAGTTTTAAAAAGCTGATAGGCATTCAATCCATTTATGTATTGAGCTAAATACTGAACTAATCAAACTAAGAGAATTTTGGTTACAGAAAACAACATAAAAGTTACATTTTTAGACAATATAAAAATATTTACAAAATTTGGGAAGCAGTGGGAGAAAGTTTGAGAATGCTAAGATTGAAATGTGTAGCTGAAGAATTATTATTGTTTTTTAAATTTCTTTTTTAATCTGAAAGAAAACTTTCAAGAAATAATAGATCTTTTCTTTTCTTTTTTTTTTTTTTTTTTTTCCTTTGAGACCGAGTCTTGCTCTGTCACCCAGGCTGGAGTGCAGTGACATGATCTAGGCTCACGGTAACCTCTGCCTCCCAGGTTCAAGCGATTCTCCTGCGTCAGCCTCCCAAATAGCTGGGACTACAGGCTCGTGCCACCACCCCCAGCTAATTTTTTTGTATTTTTAGTAGAGATGGGGTTTTACCATGTTGGCCAGATTGGTCTCGACCTCCTGACCTCCTGATCCACCTGCTTCGGCCTCCCAAAGTGCTGGGATTACAGGCGTGAGCCACTGCATCTGGCCAATCTTGTCTATTCTAAGGAAATATTTATTTAGAGCTCAACAATTCTCTCAGTTTCTTCTATTAAATTTAAGTAAAATTATACTTTTTGCATTAAAGTGTCTTCTGTAATAAGTCTCCGTCTTAATAAAAGTGTTTCTAATTAGCCTGTGTGTGTGTGTGTTATATGTTAGAATGTTTTGTGTTGCTATAAAGGAATACCTATATATATATATACCTTTATATAAAGACACTGGGTAATTTTTAAAGAACAGAGGTTTATTTAGCTCAGGGTTCTACAAACTATACAAGAAGAATGGCAAGAGCATCTGCTTCTAGTAAAGGCCTCAGGCTGCTTCTACTCATGGTGGAAGATGAAGGGGAATCATTGTAATTTTGCAGAGATGACATGGTGAGGGAGGAAGCAAGAGAGCATGGGGGGAGGAGCCAGGCTCTTTTTAACAACCAGCTCTTGTAGGAACTAACAGAGTGAGAACTCTCTCACTCTCTCCCAGGAAGGGCACTAATCTATTTATGAGGGATCTGTCCCCAAGACCCAAAGACCTCCCATTAAGCACCACCTCCAACACCAGGGACCAAATTTCAACTTGAGGTTTGGAGGAGTCAAACAGTATATATGCATAAAAAGATGGACTCTAAAATCATGTTCCTCTCATGGTAACAGTGAATTTTTTCTAAGCAGTAGGATTCAGAGCGATTTTTTTTGTCTTTTGAATTTGTTATAATAAGCACATGTTTCCACAAAAATAATAGATTATTTTGCAGATATGGGGTCTTGCTATGTTGCCTAGGCTGGTCTAGAACCCCTGGCCTTCAAGCAATCCTCCTGCCTCAGCCTTCCAAAGCACTGGGATTACAGAAGTAAGCTACTGCACCCAGCCTAGTTTTTTTTTTAAGCATAAGAATATATCAAGGTAAATATTTAATATTGGGAACTGAAAATATGGATGCTTGCTATTTTTTGTATATTTCTGTGTGTTTACATTAAAATGCATTAATAAACTAGTTTCTAGTTTTTTCTTTATTGTCTTGATTTTTCAGAGGGGGGTGTTCTTATTTGATATTTCCTCTATGGTTTTCTGGGTTTCAATAGAAAAATTGTTGCCCATTTCTCGTTTAGATAGGGATTCATTTAGGAGGGAAAAGAAGCAACATCTGAAAACTGCTGGTTAATAATCGGTCAACTACATCTACTTAGTTTACATTAGCAAAAAGAAAACAATGGGTTCTGGCAAGCTGGTATCTGGAAAAATATCATTTTATTATGAACTAAATTGTAACTGGACACATAAAACAAAGACATTCTTCCAGTGAACAGATACACTACATAAGAAGCATTTCCCAGATACTTGGTTTCAATATAGGTTAATGGGATTCTGCACCACAAATCTAGTCCCTTTCCCTAAAAGGAAAATGTTTATTGGCACCAAAAATTTACTATGTTCTACGTAAGGAGAAGTACCAAGGCAGATGAAATTGAAGCACATGTTTCTAGTTGATATAATGTAAACTTATTTTTAAAAGCATTGCAAAAAGGAAAAAAAAAGGTGGGGGAATACTAGAAATATTCAAGGTGGGTTAAGCATACCCTCAAAATCAAAGAGAAACCCTCAAATTAAGGAGTTAAAAAATTAAATCCTTTGTAGCAGATACATGTAAGTATATGGAATTTTTCCAAAACCAACTCAGAGTAGCATAACTTCAGTTTATCAGTTCAAATTGTGAATTTATACACAGAACATGTGTTAGGAACTTGGTCAGACGGAAAGCTCACATATGTGCTTTATACCATCCCCTCTGACCTTAATATTTGCTTTTCCATCATTTTAGAATATTGCATTTGTTAGGGTTTTATATCTTGTTGGAGCAATTTTAGAAGGCGGAGAGGAGAGGAGTTGGTGGGTTTTGTGGTTAGACCAGTCTATAACATTGTCAAAATCATTGTTCTCTCTCATAGTGTGATTTGGTGCCAAATAGAGCAACCAAGATGTCAACAGTATTTCACAATGTTGAAGCTTCTCTTCATGAATCTCTGGATCCTGACAACTTGTTTACTATATCCTCAGAGAAGCTCAGGAATGCAGCTTAGGGTCCAAGTGGTCATTGGGTTCTTTTCTGGGAGATGGGACACCATGTTCCTCTGTGTAGATAGGGGCTATTAAGTTTTCTTTCACGTACAATCCCAGCTATACCACACAGACAGCGAAGACAGAACAGGAGAAGTTCAGATGCCAAACAGTTACAGGGATTCTGCAGGAAGCAATTAAACTACCACAAAAATGTCCTTGGGCCTCTCCCTTACAGAGCTATGCTGACCCCTGAGGTATTCTCCGCACAGCTTCCTAACAGTATTTCTAGCTGGCCCATCTTCTCATTAGATGACCATTACACTTCTTTGCTTCTCTCTCTCTCACTCCCTCTCTCTTTCTCTCTTTCTTCACTTCCAACTCTGTAACTGAATCTATTCTAATGTTAATGCTTTCAACACCTCATTTTTAAAATGAGAACGGCTTTTGCCTTTAGTTTCTTTCCATTAATTATTTTTTAAAAAAGAAATTAAAAGCCTTATGCAGAGAAAAAATTCATACCCATCTGAACAAATTTCACACTCAAATATTCATCAGAGAAAACCATAAGGAGCCCTTCCTTTAACAAATAACCTGCGTAATGAGATAGTTTGCAGGAGAACCCAGTAATTTTGTTCCTAAATTCATCATATTATACATGCCCAAATACAAAATATCTTTGGAGAAGTATCCTATGTTCTGTGTATATACCCATATGGTTGTTTTAGCATAAATAAGAAGTTACTGTTTCTTTCTAGGTGCATGAGAAATTATCAAGTGTTCCTAAGGCTTAGAAATCAAAGCAGAACCAAGGCCCAAAGCAGGGGTTGGACAGTGAGGGGAGAGAAGAAGTTTTGGTTTAGAGTAAGAAAGCCTGTCACAGGTACTCAGCTCTGCCACTGTAATACGAAAGTAGCCATAACCAAAAAAATGAGCATGACTAATCCTTACTCAATAAATCTATGGCCACTGAAATTTGAATTTCATACAATCTGCATTTGTACATTTGATTGTATCCAACTACCTAAAAATCTAAAAGCCATTCTTAACTCATGGGTGGTACAAAAACAGGAGGTGGTCTAGATTTGGCCTGTAGGTCACAGTTCACTAAACACTTGTATAGAGGAAACTACAGACCAAAAAGTAGGCAAGCCCTCCCCTCCTATCTCATACAGGTATAGTGATTTCTGTCAGCAAGCTTTTTCTCGTATCTTGTGCCTGTAATCCTCATCACAATCTGGGAGATACATATTAGTTTCATATAAGGAATGAGGAAGCTGAGGTTCAGAGAAGAATCAAATAATCTTTAATTCATTTAACAAATATTTGAATCCATTATAGGGGGGCTTGTGTTAAGGCCTCAGGATATGACAATGACTAAAGCACAGTTTCTAGTTTCTTAGAGCCAACTGGGGCAAACCCGAACAGGACAGGAATTATTAATGCAACACAACATACAGGCTAAAGGGAAACATACAGGAAGCATTTAAGTCAGTTTGGGGGAATCAAAGAAAGCATTCTGGAGGGTGACATCCAGTTTGGATGAGAAAGAAACTGACAGGCGAAAAGAAGACAGGGAGGAAAAAGTCTGTTCCAGTTATAAGGAACAGCATGAGCAAAGATGTAGAGGTGAGAGAGAGCATAACACATACAGCAGCTTCACATTATTCAGTGAGTATGCATCCGAGCATACGGTGTGTATGGTGGGGGCAGGGAAAGAGTAAAGAAAATGCCACTCAAGAAAGGTGAGCAAGGACAACCATATGTCATGCTAAAGAGGGAGGCTTTCTCCTAGACATCATGCGGAGCCAACGAACAGGTGGATGCAAAGGAGGGACATGGATCGGATTCACATTTCAGAAAGATCACTCTGGATAGAGAGTGGAGAACGGATTGGAGGGAAGCAAGTCCAACCTTCTCATGTCACAATTTAAAAAGTAACTCCCTTATAAATGACTTGCTCAGGCTCACTTAGCTGGTGAGTCACCAAACCAGTTCTGTGACCCCATATCTAGTTACTAATTATAACGACCTTTCTTATAACCATAAGCATTTACAGGGTACTCTATTACTACCGTTATTGCTATTGTTATGTACACAAGGTTACAAAAACTAAATAATAATAGAACTAGAACTAGACTCTATGTTCTAGGCCTAAACTCACATTCAACACCTTTTTTCACTTTAACAGTAACTTTCAAGCTATGTCCCTTAAAGTCTTGGGTGTCTGTGGAGATGCCTAAAGCAGAAACTGGCAAGACAGAGCGTCAGACTCTCCATCCTCACTTTTCTATCTTTTATATTTCTATGAAGCAAGAGCTCCACTACTTAAAAAAAAAAAATGAAAACCACTGTAAGCCATGATATCCACCATGCAATCACTAAGAATGAAATCAGGTCAGACACTGTGACTCACATGTGTAATCCTAGCATTGTGGGAGACTGAGGCAGGAGGATCGCTCAAGGCCAGGAGTTTTTTACTAGTCTGGGCAATATAGCAAGACCCCCATCTCTACAAAAAAAAAATTTTTTTTAATTAGCCAGGTGTGGTAGCTATAGTCCTAGCTACTCAGGAGGCTGAGGTGGATGCCATCACTTGAGCCCAGGAGGTCAAGGCGGTAATGAGCTATGATTGCACCACTCTACTCCAGCCTAGGTAACACAGCAAGATTCTGTCTCAAAAAAACAAAACAAAACCAAAAGAATGAATCAGTGACAAACAAAGGATAGGACCATATACCCAAGGCCCTCAATATCAGTGGTTCCCCATCTGCTGATTCAATCAACTGTTCATAGAAATATGTGTGGGGAGGAAAGGAAAATAAAAAATAACACAAATCAAAAACAATACACTACAACAACCATTTACATAGCATTTACATGGTATTAGGTATTATTAGTAATCTAGAGATGATTTTAAATATGTGGAAGGATGTACATAGGTTGTATGCAAATATTATGCCATTTTCTACCAGGGACTTGAGCATCCCAGGATTTTGGGATCTTCTGGAGCCTTGGAACAAATTCCCTGAACGACTGTACCTTGATCTTAAAAAACAGGGGTAGAAAATAGCTTATGAGAAGTGAAGCAATGGGTTTGAAATAAATTTAACAAGTCCTGTCTCCTTTTCTATTGACAGGCTTTCTGCCCTGCCCCCCACCCCAGGAAGCTCAGGAAAGCTTAGTGAGACAGCAGGAAATCTAAAACACCGAATCTGTCTTCAGCAAAACTGAATAGTTTTCAATCTTCACAACACCCACTTTCACCACCCTTCACCATGGAAGCTTGGCCACCTTCCTTACTGAAATGAAATAGACCTGACTGCATCAACTACATAATATTTATTCCCTGAGTGTCTACAAGTGCTATTGTCCCAAATGTCGACTGTGGAATATCTCATCCCACTCTGGAATTTGCATCTGGAAAAGTTTAAACTCTGGGAGAGGCCAATTGTTAATCCACAGGTGGAATTTCATGTCCCTTTGTGTCTTTGACTTGTCAGTCTCCAATTTATTGCTCACATGAAGATAATTTCATTCTCTGGACTCAGAGAGGCAGAAAACAAGGAGGGGATATGAATGTGTTGGTCAAAGTAAATAAGCAGATGATTTTTATGATAGGCTAAATTGAACTATCATAGCCTCATGATTTTGAAAAGCTCTTTCCAAAGCTGAATTTACCTGCGGAGTGGTGTTTAGAAACCCCCTTTTGGTTTATAGTTCAATCATGCTCCTATCCGCTTCAACGTAACATTCTGGATCAACTGCCCCTGTGTAACCAATTTTCATACTTAAAGTATAAAACTAGGAAGGACTTTTTCCTCCATTCTGAAAATTAATCTTTCACCTTAGGAAAAGATTTATACTTCTGAGTCATAGAAAAGCCAACACCCTCCAGCACTTAGAAGCAACCTCAGAAAAAGAAAAAGGAATGAAAACAGTGAATCAATTTCCCTTTCCACACAGATCTGAGAGATGAGATAGTTCTCGTGTCTGCCAAGGGGCTTCCGGCTCTGACAAGTTGAGTCAGCATGCTGCAAATCGTTCTAGATGGTTTTTGGACCACATGTGATAGCTAGAAGAAACTAAACTGGGTCAGGCTAACTTTTGCAAGGTGCCTTAGGATTTTAAGAGCTAAAAGGAAACTATAACTCAGTTTTGTGGCTCTTGTGATCAATACGATGTGGGGGTAAATGGTAGCAATGTGACCAGGCATGCTGCCCTCTCTTGCCTTTTCTAAGTGTCGTTACTATTATAATAAGACTCATGGGTGTGGCATCCATGAGGAGGTGCTGCTCAGATCTCCCTTTAAGAGAGAATCTGCTCGACTGTAGTGATCATTTCAGTATGTATATGCATATCAAAATATCATGTTGTACACCTTAAACATAAACAATAAATTTAAAACTATAAACAACTTTTAAAAAGATAATATTTAGTGAGAAGTGTAGTTATCTGCCAGCCTACAGCTGTCACAACTGTGGGATCCATTACAGCATCCATACCAGGGCCACGATTCTCCAGAGCTGCTCCTAGCCAATGATTGAGCATGGGGAGAGGGGACAGAGGTAGGAGTCTGCTAGGGCTGGGCATGCCTGCTCTACTGGGAAACTGCTGCTTCGGATGTCCCTATCAGCCTAGCCAAGACTTTCTCAGAGCTGCCCTGCAGGCTGAAACTCTACCTGGCTGATTCTTCTTCCTTCCTGCTCTCCCTTTACAGATGTGAGACTTGCATCATGGTCTGAGACTTGTCCCACCTGTTCCTGCTCCCTCTCCCTTTATCCTTCACAGGCATCACCCCCTAGTCAACGTTTTGCATTCCTAATTCCATCTTGGTGTCTGCTTCCTGAAGGAACTGAGCAGAGGCAGGTGGAAGGGGGCAGGTCTTTCTTCTCTCACCCCATCTCTAACCTCTCCTCCTCATGTTGCCTTAACTTTCCAGCCAGCCCACGCCTTCCCCCTTAAGCAGCAGCTGTGGCCTTCAGCAGTGTTTACCCTTCGCAGTCATGTGGTCCTTTTGCCATTTACTTTCCCAACAGAAACACCAACCCTAAGCAGATTGGAAACAGCACATGTGTCTTTATAAGCTGAAAGTAAATATGAAAAGCCAAAGAGGTGCTGAGATACTAGGGCCAAGTCTGTTCCACCTGAAGATTTGAGGAGTGTGTGTGTGTGTGTGTGTGTGTGTGTTTGTGTGTGTGTGTGTGTTTATTATCACTTGGGGGAGGAGGTGGCAGATATCCCCAAATTAGAAATAATCTTCTCCTCATGATTTTGAGAAAGAATGAATACAAATGTATCATTCTACCTTTTCAATACCATTGACTATCCCAAAGTTACCAGATCACTTAGCAAATAGTAGAATGAATTCACCTGTTTTCTTCTTTTTCCCTCTCTACTTTCACAAATCAATAAGATAGTCAAAAGTTGGCAGGGAAGAAAGTCAGGGAGAATAAATATGAATGAATTGAATAAGCCACAAACTATTCAATCAATGTTTAATCAAGCAATTGTACAATTTAGAATGACCATTGTCCTGTTTTAATTTTTTCAACTAATCTATCCAAGTGATCATGTCATTTTAATTGCAAAAATGAAAAAGACCTAGGAAATCAAGAAGACAGTGAGTAAAAAGGAACAGCTGGGTGTGACTGAGTTGCCTGCTTGGAGGCAAGCAGAAAGATGTAAAGTTTTTGAAAATTCCTTCCACCATTGGATTCTAAGGTGAGAAAATTAATTTTTAAAATTAAAACACAGACCTAATTCCTCTCTACTGACACCTGCTAAGTGTATGGACTCTGTTCACTTTTGCTTGAAACATAAAAGATGGGTTATCTCAGTCAAATTTTGTCTACCCCATAGGGATTTCATTCTCAGCGTGCCAGAAACATTTAATCCTTTCTCTTTCTCTCTCTCTCTCCCCCCTCACTCTGTCTTCTCTTTTTGCTTCTTTCTTCTCTCTCTCTCTCTCTTTCCTTCTCTTCTAAAATTTTCCCAAAGCCTACAAGGACACCCTATGTGCAGTACTTTGTTGAATTAGAGGTTACACCATCGGCACTAACAAATACTTTAAGATTTCTTACGCCTTCGACCTTATCACTCCCAACCCCTCACCAACAAAGGGGGGAAATTCATATTAAATGATCTGGGCTGAGTATCATGGCAAATGTGTACACCCTGCCTTCCCCGATTCCTTCCATCTGTGTATGGCCTAAACAGCTGACTGGGACAGTCTTTCATCTTTAATCTAATCAACTAACTTTCCCATGGGAAACAGCCAATGAAGCCCAAATCTACGTACCAAACTCTTTTTAGCCCAGGCAGCTCACTACATCTGACATTCCAAAAAAAAAAATCAGTAAAAGTGGCTGCTATGAGTCACAAAAGACAAACAGCATTCCTGAAAGAAATGAACAATTACTAGAAGAAACACATTAGTGCTTGCTTTGGGAACCCTATAGGTCTCTATAGATCTGAATGGTATTTAGGCCTGAATTCTCTGCATCTCTAGGATATCTTGTATTTGCTGTTGAGTTTTCTGTAAATATAACTGTCTCCTCTCCATTTTTTAATTGTAACAAACTAGCATCCAAAATACTTCTAATATTTAGCATATTCCTTAATATTCTCTTTTCAATTATGGCTACCAACTTAATGAGTGGTTAACTATAATTTCCTGTATACCACTGGCTTTCCATTTGGCAGGCCAAGACCTGCATATTACATCACAAGCTAGTACAAACACACACACACACGTGCATGCACACACACCAAAGCAAAAGTACAGTGGCAGAAGAGACTAAGGAAAGGAGATATCAGAACTAAATGTAATGTGGGGCCCAGGATCAGATGTCCTGGAACTGAAAAGAACATTAGTTACAACTAAGGAACTCCCGATAAAGTATGAACTTTAGATAATCATAATGTGTCAATATGGGTTCATTAAAGTGAAAAATGGACCATAGTGATGTAAGATGTTAACAATAGGGTAAACTGGGAGTCGGGTATATAGAAACTCTCTCCACTATCTTTGTAACCTTTTTGTATACCTAAAAATCTTCTCTTTAAAAAGCTTCTTAGGACAACAACAGAAAGGTAGTAGCTGACATCACGGGGACTGCATTTGACAATCAGGCTTTCTTCACAAGCTCCATTTCCCCGCAACTGTAAAATGCTGATGGTGATGAGTCCCTTTTCCAAGCTCGCAGATAGAGTAAAAAGCGTGTGATGATGAAGATCACACACTTGGTGATGTGCACAGAGCAGCTGGCTAATGAAAGCATGGTGATTAAGCTGAGCCCTGCATCTCGATGTTCTCTAACGGCGGTCCAGAGGGAGCCAATAAAGCTCTCCGTGAAATGTACTCAGAAATCTGAAATGTGTCCAAATCACCAGTTGCCAACTAACCTGCCCAAAATCTGACAGGAAATTCAAACCAGAACGTTTTCCTGTTTGAAGAGAGGTGCAGTTTTGCAGCTTCTTTTCTCTTTTTCACCCCGTTAAGAACAACGATGAGTGGGTAATAAAATATTTGAATCAGATGGAAGGAATAAAACTCGGGATAAAATGGCACAAAACCAAACAAATCCCTGGAGCTGAAGAAAATCCTGGCTGTGATAGGAATTCAGGCCTTTCCAATATGTATCTGAACGAAGCAGACCTCAAAGCCAAATGTATGGGTGTGAAACGTTATAAAATGAACGTGTAGGGATGTAAGTGTTCTTGAATGTAAGCTGATTAATTTTCCAAAACTCCTCCAAGCACAGTGTTTCAGGTCAACTGAAGCTTCGGTTGGTGCTGACTCAGGGCTCAAACGAAGAATAATACAGATGTGATGAAAACGCTCCCTTTTCTGTAATAGGTTTGCTCCTCCCTGAGGTCCATGATGCTCTCTCTTTGGATTTTGTGAAAATATCCTGTCTAGCTCCCGGCTTTAGTGGAAGATGGTTCTGATCCTTGAGGGTACTTTCGCCTGAGCCAAGGGAGCATGCTATGTGAATCCGACGCTTCTCAAACCTTTTTTTCAGAAGAGGAATTCTTACATGAAAGAATCTTACCTGGGCCCTCCAATATAGAATCAATTAAAATCAGAGCTGCTCCAGATGGTGACGAAGAGAACAGTCATTTCATTTTATTGAATATATATATATATATATATAGACTCATTTTAAGTTCATAAAGGTTCATCACTTATAGAAACATGCTCAAAAATTGCCCCAATATTTAGTATTCAGTTGACTGGTACAAAGAAATTTTTTTATTATAAATTATACTAATATAATTTTACTTTGTATTTGTATAATTGGTGGACATAATTCCTTGTCCCAGGGAACCCTCAGGGACCAAAGTGTTTTGAAACAGAGTTAAAGATGAGAGGAGGGAAAGCGCTAAGGTGAATACTAGACACGGCAGAAGTTGCCCAGATGCCCATTCATCCCCTTTCTTCCTTCCAGGAACAGAGGAATACCATATATTCCCATTGCCCTTGTGGACAATATTAGAGGGATGCGATTGCATTCTGGCCAATGGTATGTGGGTAGAAATAATACGTCTCTCTTCCAGGCCTGGTCTCTAAAGTGTCTCGTGCAATCCTCCCCACCCCCTCATCCTCTCTCTCCCTTATCTGTATGCTGGAAAAGACGGATTACCAGTTGGCAGAATTACAGTTACAAGGTGGAAGGAGAACAGATCCCCGAGTTTCTATTTAAATGAGAGTGACTCAGGAAATTCATGTTACCAGCATCACGCTATGATGTGAGCAACAAATAAAAATTTCCTGGGTTGAGCCACTGAGATGTGAAGATCTGTTACCACAGCAAGACTCAGTCTGTTCTGATTAACGCAGAAAACATGAACTTCTAAAATGTATTTAATCTCATTTAAAGATTTTAAAATTTTGTTTAGAGGACCAGTATCAGCCTGAGTCACACCAATACCATAGATTCCTTTTTAAATTTATTACTAGAAAAAAGGCTGTCCTTCCTGAAGAACTGGCATGCTTTATACAAGTAGATAAGAATTTTGTCACCTCTTATGCCACCATTTTTGCCCTGGATACCAGAAATCCCGGGACAAAAATAAATGTTTAATTACAATAATTGGTTTTGCCCTCTTGGCTAACATATGTGTTACTGATTCATTTGCATGGGTTTGATTTCTTCAGTCTTTGTTAACGGTTTGTTTTTTACTGTTTGAACCACTTGATCCATTTTGAAAAGGTGTAGGGTAAATGAGTAAGTCTTTCAAGAGAAATGACACTAGCAAACCAAATGAAACAAATGTCAGGAATTTTCTTCAAGGTAACATTTCACTTGCACGATGTTAAAGGTTTTCCATCGATGTGACTATTTAAGTGGATGTCACAGCACAATTAAATGGACATGGTCGTGGAGGAATTCAGGCTTGATCTCTGATTGTGCTTCAGCTGATGGCAGGACACTTGACCAGTATTACAACCACTTTCTTACATGGTCCAAATGTTTGAAGAGCATGAGCAATGAACAAATTTCTATTTTATAAAAATTAGAATCAGATATTTAAAAATAGACTTTAGTTTAAATATTTTTTCTATAAAATCCTAAAGAATCCTCTATAATCATAAATGTGATGCTGAGACCAACAAGATTTCTCTTTGCAGCCATCACTGTTATCATTTAATATTTTGTAAGTTTCCACTGGAATATTAGTAAGTATTCTTCCTTTCTGGTGACCAAATGAATAAAAGCTGTTTTATAGCAGGCATTTCTTCCACTTGCTGAAGAGTGACTTCCACTAAAACCTCAACATCACAGGCATAAGAAAGGCAAAGGACAATGTGTGAAAACTTGGTTCACCTGCCTAGTGTGAACTAACTTCACATTATGAAAACAGTCACAAACGTACAAACCAGATGGGAACACATTCCCTTCCTCCCTCCTGTCATGCCAAGGCTGAGTTTTATTTTCAAATATCAACCAGGCAGATGAAGAGGGAAAGTAAACAAAGGCATTTTAACACCTCCAAATCACAGTTTTCTTTTCTGTAAAATTGAGGTAATAAAATACAACACCAGTTGCACACATGAAATTAGTTAAGAATCATAGACTTTTGGATGGACTTGGAATGGCTTTTAGCAACTATGTGGCTAGTCCATTTTCACACTGCTGATAAAGACCTACCGGAGACTGGGAAATTCACACACAAAAAAGAGGTTTATTGGACTTACAGCTCCACATGGCTGGGGAGGCCTCACAATCATGGTGGAAGGCAAGGAGGAGCAAGTCACATCTTATGTGGATGGCAGCAGACAAAGAGAGAGAGAGCTTGTGCAGGGAAACTCCCATTTTTTTTAAACCATCAGATCTTGTGAAACTTATTCACTATCATGAGGACAGCACAGGAAAGACCCGCGCCCATGATTCAGTTCTCTCCCACTGGGTTCCTCCCACAATACGTGGGAATTATGGGAGCTACAAGATAAGATTTGGGTGGGGACACAGAGCCAAACCATATTACATGGGGTTGCTAGGGAGGACAGGGATCCCATACTCCTTCTCCAATGATAACAGCTCCATATTTTTCTGTTCAATATATGGGATTATGCTTTCAATTTCACCTTAAAGGAAGGTTCTGACACCAAAACCTTTTAAAACTCCTTGAATGAATATAGCGGTCACAAAGACTTAGGTTCAAAATCCAGGCCTGCCACTTACAAGACTTGGACAAGTTAGTTAACGTGGTCTACTCTCGAGTTCCTCCTTATAAGATGGGGTTGACTATAAACACAGGTCCCCATACATCAGAAGGCTGGTGTGAGGAAGAGATGATCAAATAAGATGACAGATATGTCAGCACTATGTAAACATAAAAGTTTCGTAGAACAAAGTGCTATCTTAGCATTATTTATTGTATAATACTGGCAGTTTGAGTATGGCATTGGCACTGGAAATAGATGAAAAAATTAGATAGGTGAAGACAGGCATAGGAAATTCCAGAGACATGTCAGTCAGCATGTGTTCTGTCTGCATGGGGCCCCATGGAGATGAGCAATGCAGAGGCCCAGCTAAGTCCAGGCACAATGCTGCATCACGTCTGACCCAGCTCCCTGGCACAGGGGCTTAGCTGTGGGGAAGTGGGCACATGGGTTGCATGGGCTGAATGTTTATGTCCCTCTAAAATTCATGAGTTGAAATATAATTCCCACTGTGTTGGCATTAAAAGGTAGGCCTTTGGGAGGTGACCAGGTCATGAGGGTGGAGTCGTAATGAATGGGATTAGCACCCTTATAAAGAGGACTGAGGAAGCTTTTCCCCTTTTGCCATGTGAAGACCCAGCAAGACGACTCCATCTATGAGGAATGGACCCTCACCAAACACTGAACCTGCCAGCACCTTAATCTTGGACATCCCAGCCTCCAGAAATGTGATAAATAAATTTCTGTTGTTTATAAATTACCCAGTCTGTGATATTTTGTTGTAGCAGCCCAAACAGACTAAGACGTGGGTGAATTTAAATAGCTACACCATTGTGAGCATATGAGGCAATTTTGACATGGGATAACTATTTTCTAGTGGTGGTAATGGGGTCCTCCAGCCCAAGAGGGTGCATCTAAGTTCTTATGCTGGCAAGGAGTTAGGAGCAAGAAGAGTAACTCGGGTGGGAACACTGTGCCGTGGCAGCAGCTGCCTGGTTTCTACCGCAATAACAGGCCTCCAGCCATGGTGGCAGCAACAGTCACATGGTGGATACTTCTGAAATATGTGGTCCCCCAGACTGAGTCCTCTAGCCTCAAAGAGAAGTTTCTGGGTTCCCACTCCAATAAAAGCATGAGATTGGAGCAACCACCTTGTGGCTGGATTAAGTATTTAGGGTTCTTTTATAGGAGGAAACACTCTGGTAATGAACAATGTTTGTGCAATAGTGGAATAGGACTCAGGGTCCTTTTAATTTAAATATTTAAAGAGATGTGACCTTATTATCTTCAAGATGGTGAAGTACACAGCAAGTGCAAATATAAAGATATCTTCCTATTCCAAAAGGAGATATTTATAAAGATTTTTAACCTAATCCTTCACGCTAACCAGCAAATAAAATTCACTTAAGATGAATTAGGTCCACCTAACACTTACTTATTAATAATGTTAGTATTACTATGTAATAGTAATAATATTAGGTATTATGCTATTTGCTAGGTATATAAAGATGAATAATACATGTTTCCTATTCATGAGAAGCTGATGGTCTCTGGCCACCATCTGACTATTGGGAATGTTTACCACTGGTATCACCTGGCCAAAATACTTTGCCCAAGGCCTATCACCAACTCATGAGACAAGCCTCTGAATGGCATTGTTTTTAACAGACTCAACAAGTGTTGTCATAATTGCAACATGACGCCAACAATGGTAAAAAATGGTACCAACATCACGTCCTTGCTTGTTAATTAGGTACTTTGGTAAAACCAAAGGTTCTAGTAGACTTGCCTCACTTTCTCTTTCAACTAAAACAGCTTTGATATTGGATGAGGGGGAAGCCACGGACATAAGATAGAGAGATTCTAGATCAAGGAGAGACATTTTAATTCTAAAGTTGAGCATCCTGGTCACTGGCTGGTATAGGTAGGATAGGGGACAGCTTTCTTTCTTACTTCCTTTCCTTTAGGTCAGGTATTTACAACCTGGAGTACTGAGAACACTGAACTTCCTAGGGTCATATACAATATTGTATGGGGATGGGATATTTTATTGAGTCATTAATGTCTGCCTTATTTAGTTTTTGTCTGTAGAGGAATAAAAGGGCACTTTTCCCTTCCTCCTTCTAGAGAGATAGCCGTTCTTCACTTTTCAGTGCTCCTTGGACTCAGTCTGCCCTGGAGACTACCTCTATCCATTTCTCTGCTGGAGGCAGAGGGCAGACATGGATTTGCCCTAGAAGAGGGAAGACAAAGGGAATATGGCTGGTATGTAGGGGTGAGGTAGCTTCATGAAGCTACTACAGGGTGGTTCCTGAAAACAGATCTGGGGTAGAGACTGAGGCGAGAGGTGCTGTCCATGTAAGATCTGGTGGTGGGGCTCACACAGAGTACAGCAGAGGTATTAAGTCCTCATCTAAGTTGATTGTGTGCTTCCTGCTATGCACCTGGAGAGTCTGAACGCTAGTGCTGCAGTCTGAGGGCCTGAGCACAGATCCCTGAGCAGAACCACACATCATCAGCAGTACCCCTGAGTGAAGAACAAAATCCCGAGAGCATGGAATGAAATCCCGCTGCCCTTCCCAGCATTTCTGGACCAGGTTTCCTGTATGATCCCAAGTGAAGAGTGAGGAAGAATAAGAAAGGCCCTCCTTGGATTTCTCAACCACATGGTGGGTGGAAGGCTGAGTCAGATACGACTGGCAAAAATCAAGGATGAGGCTTGTCTTATATTTCCAAGACTGTAGAACAAATGCAAACCAATTACAGGCATGTGCACTTTTTTGTTGCTGTTTTTTGAGACAGGGTCTCACTGTGTTGCCCAGGCTGGAGTGGAGTGGCACAATCATAACTCACTGCAGCCTTAAACTCCTGGGCTCAAGTGATCCTCCCGCCTCAGCCTCCCAAAGTGCTGGAATTACAGGCATGAGCCACTGTGACTAGCAGTACTTATTTTTAAAAAAGAGGAAAACTGCTGAGACCTTTTATCAGATACTTAAAGGTATCTATGACCTAAAAAGGGTTAAAAGCCTCCACTTCAGGAGATAGAGGGTGATTTTAGGTTGGGCTACCTGAGATGTGGATTCGGGGTTTGTGAGCGAGTGATTTAAGACTGCTTCTCAGGACTGCCATTCGACCCAGCAATCTCATTACTGAGTATATACCCAGAAGAATATAAAGCATTCCACCATAAAGACACATGCACAGAAATGTTCATTGCAGCACTCTTCACACTAGCAAAGACATGGAAGCAACCTAAATGCCAATCAATGACAGACTGGATAAAGAAAATGCAGTACATATACACCATGGAATATTATGCAGCCATAAAAAAGAACAAGATCATGTCTTCTGTGGGAATATGGATGGAGCTGGAGCCTGTCATCCTTAGCAAACTAACACAGGAACAGAAAACCAAATACTGCATGTTCTCACTTACAAGCAGGAGCTAAATGATAAGAACTTATGAACACAAAGAAGGAAACAACAGAAACTGGAGTCTACCGGAGAGGGGAGGGTGGGAGGAGGGAGAGGAGCAGAAAAGATAACTATTGGGTACTGAGCTTAATATCTGAGTGATGAAATAGTATGTACAACAAACCCCTTTGACACCCATTTATCTATGTAACAAACTTTCACATGTACCCCCAAACCTAAAATAAAAATTTAAGTCAGGGAGGACAGCAGGAAGGGGAGGAAGCCAAACAAGGGTGTCGTTGCAGGCAAGTCCTACAGAGGGTAGTCTTGGCCTGATCCTGCAGGGGACCTCTGGAGTGTAAGTTATGCCTCCAATTTGTACCAGAGGCAAGAAAAGCAAGAGCACTGGGCTTTCATACCTACCTCACTTGTAGGCCATTCATCAAGGCCACAAGCGGGGTGGAGAGAATAAATGCCCAGGTGCTGTGGCTGGAGGGGCTCTCTGCACAGGCCCTGGCAACCTGAAAGCAGTTCTCGAAAGAGCTTCAGAAGCCGTGAGTTAGAAGCAAATGCACAGCAAAGGGGTATATGAGTGTACACGAAAATGGTAAAGAAAAAAAGATCACCCGGGCACAGTGGCTTATGCCTGTAATCCCAACACTTTGGGAGGCCGAGACAGGTGGATCACGAGGTCAGGAGTTCGAGACCAGCCTGACCAACATGGTGAAACTCCATCTCTACTAAAAATACAAAACTCATCTAGGAGTGGTGGCGCATGCCTGTAATCCCAGCTACTCAGGAGGCTGAGGCAGGAGAATCACTCAAACCCAGGAGGCAGAGGTTGCAGTGAGCTGAGATGGCGCCACTGCACACCAGCCTAGGTGACAGAGGGAGACTCCACCTCAAAAAGAAAAAAGATCCTGGGAGGTCTGACTGGGAGCACCAACGTCATCCACTGCTCCTCTGAAAAGAGTTGTTCTTAAAAATGCAATTTCCACTGGGAGGCCGAGCTGGGTGGATCACGAGGTCAGGAGATCAAGACCATCCTGGCCAACATGGTGAAACCCTGTCTCTACTAAAAATACAAAAATTAGCTGGGCGTGGTGGCACATACCTGTAATCCCAGCTACTTGGAAGGCTGAGGCAGGAGAATCGCTTGAACCCGGGAGGCGGAGGTTGCAGTGAGCCGAGATTACGCCACTGCACTCCAGCCTAGTAACAGAGCAAGACTCCGTCTCAAAAAAAAAAAAAAAAAAAAAAAAAGCAACTGCAATTGCAACTGGAAAGCCAAGGACTTGGCACCCCAAGCATAGCCATGAGGACACTAAGGAAAGAGAAAATCTAGCGGAGAGCAGGGCCTAGAAGAGGGAGACAAAGTGTGTTAGGAAGAGAACACAAATCCAGCACAAATACATCTGTTAGTCCAGTGGATCTGCTCCCAGTCCATCAGGAAAATGTCTCCTCACCAGACATCAGTTGTCCCTGTTTTGGGACGGAGTCTTGCTCTGTCACTAGGCTGGAGTGCAATGGCATGATCTCGGCTCACTGCAACCTCTGTCTCCCGGGTTCAAGCAATTCCCCTGCCTCAGCATCCAGAGTAGCTGGGACCACAGGCACTTGCCACCACATCCAGCTAATTTTTGTATTTTTTGTAGAGTCGGTGTTTCACCATTTGTCCAGACTAGTCTCAAACTCCCAGGCTCAAATGACCCACTTGCACGTCACCTTCCCAAAGTGTTTGGGTTGTAGGTGCGAGCCAATGCGCCCAGCCCTATTTATTCTTTATTCACATTCCTCCTGTGTAGCATTTTCCCCACTTGCTTTATCCCCTCACTCAGAGCTTTCCCATCACTCAGAGCTTCTCAGTGTCTATTTATTTCTTCATTCGAGTCCCAGCCTCTGGTTATTTTTTACTGGGCCTTGCCTCCCCTGTCTCCTCCTGCTCATAGCCCCTTCTCCAGCATCTCTCTCTTCCCGGGTCACCTCATCAGTATCTTTTTCTTCTATAACGTAGAGAAACATATTCCTTTTTGTTTCATTCCTAGCCCAGTCAAGCTATGGTCAGTAGGTCTCATTTTCATAACCAAACATGCCCATATAAGGTGTGTTCTGAAGCAAAGGCAGTTCTCTTCCTGAGTCTGCAGTTGGGACTTCATGTGACTTCTCCCCTCCCCATTACATACAGCATATATAAATATATATGTAATATGTACGCACACATACTCATGCATACGGAAACTGAGGCCCAGAGAGATGGCAACTTGCCTGAGGCTGCTTAACTGGCTAGTGACAGAACCATGACAAGAACTTAAATTCTTAACTCCTTTTTAAGTGTTCATTGCCTCTGAACACACTGCCTTCTGAGCGTTCAAGCATTTTATATCAATGGTAATAAACAAAAAATAGTTTAGTGGGAAAGGCAATTTAAGCTAAGTGCCAAATGCATTCCATAGATATATAATTTATTTTCTGAATCTATGGGGCTAAGGCACATAGTATAAATATGAGGAAACAGAAATTAGCATAAATCTTGAAATAAAGTTGCCTTTCCATTACATATGGTAACAGATGATTCTACAGGGCTAAAAGAGACTGTTTAGGGGGACTACTCATTTGAAAACCTTGTAGTATCAGTAAAAATACTTTCTGTGCTCAATATTTTCTTACTGATTTCATCACAAACATAAAATAATGAATCATAAAGCTGGAAGGAATTTCAGTTAGATCATCTGATTCACTTCTCCACCTTCAAACAGAAAGGGGTATCCTTATCTCCATTTCCAGAGGAATTAGGTAGTTGCCAGAAGTACTAGTATTGGCTTAAGGGCACCTTAGAGTCCTGTTTCTCTACTGCTTCATTTTCCAGAAGCCACATCTAACGTGGTCTTTTGCAAATTGCAAACCGCTTTTCACACATTTTACTTGTGATAATCCTCATAGCAACCTTATACGACAGGTCAATTATTACCTCATTTTTACAGGTGGGGAAATTAAAGCTTGGAGAGATTAAGTCACTTGCCTAAAAGCACCTCACTAGTATGTGACGGTTAAGACTCAAATCCAAATCTTCCATCTCCAAATCCCATGCTCTCTCTTTACAATTCTATTCAGACTGTACTAGAGGAGGTGGTTTGTGTTGGCACACTGGTTTGGACGTTATAGACAATGAGAAAACATGGCTGAACCGTCAGTCACTGCAAGAGGGATCTTATTTTTATCTAATAGGAGGTCTTGGCTGGACAGGAACTGAGTCTTAAATACTTCCAGTGACTGGGTGGTAACTCCATGTCAGACGCTGTTCCAGGTGTCCAGGATAGATCAGTGACCAACACAGAAAGGTCTCTGGCCCCTGGAATTTACATTCTAGTGGATGAGACAGACGTGAAACAAATAATGAAATATAAAATATGTGAAGTGATGTTAAGTGCTATGGAAAAACTAAAACAGAATAAAGAGACGTGTGTGTGTGTGTGTGTGTGTGACAGAGTGTGTAAGGAGAATAGGAATTACATTTTATATATATGTAAGGTGTTTAGGAAATTTCATCAGATAAGGTCACGTTTGAGAAGATCCCTAAAATAGGTGAAGGAGAAAATACATGGAGATCTGGGAAAACATATTCTGGACAGAGAAAAATCACAAATGCAAAGACACTAGAGTATGAGTTTAGTGAATCTGAGGAACAGGAAGAAGGCCAGTGTGTCTGGGAAGGTTTAGCCACCATGTACTTGCCTTCATTGAGCAAAAACATCCATAAGAGAAAAAACAAGTGCACGTCTTTGAAACATAAAAAATAACACAGGGTAAAATTGAGTGTTATAAAGAGGCATAAATCAAGTACTATGGGATTTCAGAGGAAGTAAAGGAGGCTTGGAATCACAGAGAACCAGCACTTAATTCTCTATTCCAAGGTTTTCCTTTTTGTCTGAACTGTAAAATATACCATTTTCAAACTTATCTTATGTGGATTGCCAATATGAAAACAAATGAAATCAGAATACTCTAGTGAAGTGAAGGGGTGGAGGAGGTTTAGCCTTCCCAAGTTGGCCTTACTCTTTCTCATCACCAGCCACAGAAGAACCTTCATGGAACCCTGGGGCCTAGGAAACAAAGTTTGCCAGCAACAGATCTAGTCAAACTAGCTCATTTTACAAAAGAGGAAACTGAAGCCGATAGTGGGAATCTTCTTCTGGCCTCTACTGGAGTGAAGGCTCCCTGGTCTTCTGGGCTGGCCTCTGCCGCTAATGACCATAGAAACTGCTTCAGCTTCCAGTCTGAAGTTCCCACCTCCTTGTGTTGAACCTTGGCCTGACTGACTTGGAACTCCATTCTCTCTGCCTGTGGACCAATGCATTCACCTATGGGACCCATGCATTCATCATTTCTAGGGGCAGTCTGAGACCGTTGAAACAAGGAAGTCATTGCTCAGATTTGCATTGCAAATTAGATTTTGAGTCCAAAGTAAGACAATAGTCCTGAAAATTAGATTTATTGGGAGAATGTACCTCTTGAACACACAGAGATAATGACAATGAAACTGCTCTACGCTTACACCGTGAAAATGACAAGCACGTCCTTGACATCATCCTTCGCATATGATGCACTTCTTTGCTTAAAATAACCTCCTTTTTAATAAATTCTACTCATCTTTCGAAGAAGCTAAATTCTCTTTCCCTGTGATGCGTTCTCAGACTTTCCCAAGCAGAATCAATCAACCCTCCATCTGTGTTCCTGTAGCACTTTTTTTCATACATTTATTATAGCCCTCATCTTATTGCGTTAGATAAATGTGTTTACATATTTTTCTTCCACTGACTCTGAGCTTCTGTTGTGAATAAGAAATATGTCTCACTCATATTGATGCCTCAGCTGCTGCTAACAGTGTTCTGGCGTTTGATACATTTGCTGATTGACATTGTAATTCAGTACTGGCTGAGGTTATGAGAAATGAGTGTCCTTCTCAGCCATAGACTTTTTTAGAAGTTGCCAACCAGTGACAAACCATTATTAATTATTTGCTTGGCAACTTGATAAGTTATTGAAAAGTAAAATGACTGTGTGAATATCCTGTTATTGATCATTGAAAGTTTCTGATGGACAGTCCCAGCACTCACCCTTGGTCTGTTTCAGTCACAAGCCTTCTTACACATTTTTCTGTTTGCTCATCCATGCTGGATCTGTTCTGAGGCAGACACGTTGCTATGACCAACGCAGCCAGCAATGACACACTCTCCCTCATGCCTGGCCACAGCCCCTGGTAACTGTCAGCCTTGCAGATATGACTGACAAGAGTAGAAAGTAAAATCTGTGGGAAAAAATATGAAATCAGATTCCAGTTCTCACTCCCTCATTACGTAAAAATGATACCATGTTTAGTGAGTGTTGTGTGGTGAATCTCACATGATCCTGAGACAGAAGGGGCTTTACCAGGAGAGAAGTGATTTTTCTGACAGATACATGAGCCTCGGTAATGGTGCCATTCAGCACTGAAAGGCAAACTTAAGTTCCCTTTGCCAAATTCACACTGCACATCCAAGCTACAGGGAAGGGTCAGTCCTTTTCAACAACTGCAACGTAACTAAAGCCGCTTCGTTTGCAGGAGTTCATAAAAACTAGATTATCCCAGATCCATTTTCTTAAACCAAGAACAAAACAACCTCAGTAGTAGAAAATGTCAGCTCTCACATGTCCACTGATCTTTGCCTCATCATCTAAGACTTTTTAGATTTTGTGTTGAAATACAGCTTCCCCTACCAACAGGTCTGCCCAATCATTTTTATCCCAACTTTATAGTTAAGAGTTCAAAGTACAATATTCTTGCTTTCATGTATAAGCATTTATTTGATCACATGGGATTTACCACGTTTATTGTCAAACAATTGATCTTTTCTTCTTAAATTCCTCTAGGATTTCCATCTAGTTGATGTGGTTTTCATGTTTCTAACAGAAACAGCAAATAAGAACACAAGAGAGAAATGTTTGTATCTTGTTGAAATGTGGAGTATTCAGGGTTATCACTAAAAGGCATTTGAGACATGACCACACAGAAAAGAGAATCCAAGGAACTGTTTGGGAAGACAAATCACATTAAGGGTGTTTATTTGGATTTCTAAAATTTCCCTTTCTCTGGTTTTATTTACATTTCATTAATATGAAGTGATTCAACCTGAGTAACATTTTGTCCTACATAGCTTACTGATTTGACTTTTGCAAGCAGCCAGACACCAAGAGTGGCCCTAAACAAGTTCTTGGTTGATGCAAAGCTCCACACTTATTGAATCAGATAACTGTAAATGAAAATTGCCCTTTAAATGTAATCTCTCAAAATCACTAGAGTTCATTTCCCCTAGAGAAGCAGATAGCTTACGCACATTCCCTTAGGAAGGGGATCAAGTTTGTTACCTATAAAACTAAGAAGGCAGAACTGCTGTCAAGGGCAGGAGTTGAACTGTACAGTTTTAATTCCTAAACTGGACCCAAGTCAATGGGCTTTGGTCTTGATCTTTTCCAATTTATGCTAACTAAGTCCTAATTAAGCAGAGTTCATTTTAAAGAAGTCAGATGCCAAGTCTTGTCTTCTCTACCTAGACTTTCAATATTGCAGAGCTTTTTCTTAATTAAGGTGAAGAATTCCTTTTGGCTTTCACAGGCAGAATTTTCCACTTGTTCCATTTAGAGTGCCAGTTGGCTTTCACGCTCTGCAACCATGTGCCTCTGGCACAGCTGGAAAATTTATGAACTTCTGTGGGATTAAAAAGGTGCTATATCCTTGGGAAACGTTCCTAATAACCTGAATTCCTATTTCTTCTCACCAGTGATCAATCTTTTCCAAGTAATAATTAGCAAGTGAGCAGTAAAGGCAGGGAACAATGAGATGTCAGCAGCAATGTTCCCAGAGAGACGTCCTCTCTCCCTAACCCCAGAGCTTGAATCCAACAAAGACTGATATGGGCAGTCTTTAGCCAGAGCTCTGGCTCCTATTTTGGTACCCAGGGGCAACTTGCAGATAAAGGAGAGATGGATCCTAGGCTGCCCTTATGGCTGCCTAGAATGTGATGGCTCAGTAGGAATGGCATCCCTTAAAGATTGCTAGGCACCAGAGCTAGAAGCAGAAGACCCAGTTCTAGATCCTCTTCTCCCACTGTGTAATTAGGAGACCTTGAAACAGCTCTCAGAATACTTCTCCAAGCCTTGGTTGTCTCACCTGTAAATAGAATATGACTAGACCACTGCTTCTCAAACTAAATGTGTAATGAAGGAACACATTTTTCCTTTCTTCCCCCCACCCCAATCTATTGTAGACTGTGTTTTTGTGAAATACAATAAAAAAATGAATTACCAGAAGAATGATGTTTGGAAGGTGCAGCAATGTCAAATTTCTATAAGAATTCTAAATGCTTACCCATACTTTCTGTACTTATCTGGCCATAAAAAGGTAACAGTGTCTGGGCCAGCAGCAGTGCAAGGACCACACTTCGTAGAGCAATCAATGAGATGATATCTTAGGCACCTCCTGGCTCTCATAGTTTCCACTTCCTGTAGCCTGCCTGCCTCTCCACTAGATTTGCCCAAGCACCCAAATGCTAAGCTTGGTGACAAGACCAAAATTATGCTTCCGGGGTGACTTTGTCTGTTAGAGCTTCTTTTACAACATACTGTAAATTGGGTTACCTATAAACAACAAATATATTTCTCACAGTTCTAGAGGCTGAGAAGTCCAAGATCAGGATGCCAGAGGATTTGCCATCTGATGAGGGGCTTCTTCCTAGTTCACAGATGGCCGTCATCTCACTGTGTTCTCACATGGTGGAAGAAGTGAGGGGTCTCTAATTCCATTCAAGAGGGTTTCACCTTCATGACCTAATCACCTCCAAGGGCTCCAAATACCATCATATTGGGGGTGAGAATTTTAATCTGTAAATTTGGGGTTGGGGTGGTGACACAAATATTTGGTCTGTAGTATGAAGTTGTCAACAAAGATCAAAATAACCCCTTGAGCAACTAATAGTATTTCTATATCTGTGTTTCTTTCCCTATCAACCTCCCTGAACCATGATCTAGAATCCGAGCTCCACCACTTGGTATCAGGGGGCCAAAAGCAAGTTACTTAACTTCTCTGTGCCTCAGTTTTTTCATCTCTAAAATGAGAATAACATCTTCTTCATAGGGGTACTTTTGTTAAGTGTTTATTTTGATATAGTTTCAAACTTAGAGCTAGATTAGTACAAAGAAATCCTATTTCCTCATTTTTATTCTTTAATTTTTTTTTGGAGACAGGGTCTCACTCTGTTGCCCAGGTTGGAGAGTAGTAGTACGATCTTGGCTCACTGAAGCCTCGACATTTGGGGCTCAAGCAATCCTCCCACCTCAGCATCCAGAGTAGCTGGGACCACAGGCACATGCCACCACATCCAGCTAATTTTTGTATTTTTTGTAGAGTTGGGCTTTCACCATTTGTCCAGACTAGTCTCAAACTTCCAGGCTCAAGTGACCCACCTGCGCATCACCTTCCCAAAGTGTTGGGATTGCAGGTGCGAGCCAATGCACCCAGCCCTATTTATTCTTTATTCACATTCCTCCTGTGTAGCATTTTCCCCACTTGCTTTCTCCTTCTCTTTCTTTCCCTCTCTCGGTTTTTTAAATTCTTTTTCTGAATGATTTGAGAGTAACTTGCATCCACCATGCTTATAGAATTGTTTTGAGGATTAAAGGAATTAATACATGGAAAATACTCAAAATGGTGCCTGGCTCACAGAGTAAGCTCTCATAAAATAGTTCTCATGCTTGATTTTCAAAGGCCTTTCCAGACATGCAAAAGGAACCTCAAACTCTAGTGACTTGGGGGCCACTCCATGTGAAACCTCCAACAAACTGGAGGTCCACCCCTATGGCTTTGCCTTTCTCAGAGATTTATAGCTGATTCACTTATTTTCCAACGTGTTGGATTTGACCAACTTAAAACATATTTTCCATGCCATATGTAGCTAGCCTTGAACACTGGTATTAAATGTATCTGCTCTAAATTACTATATGTTATTAAATCCAAAGAACTCTGGGATTTTTCTTCCTTTTTTTGCAAAACTGCTGTACTACTGTTAACATGGTATTAAATTGATCAGTAATGACTAGGAGGCCAAATCCTCACTGTGTTCTTTGGGAAAATGATAGGAACTCTGATTTCTAAGAAATTCAAGTATGACCTTAGAACAAAACTCCCCTAAGCAGCTCAAATGTCTCCTATCTCTGTTACCCAAAATGTCTCTGTCTCTGATTCAGAAACAAAATGCTGATTTACACAATGCCCCATCTAACCCTTGTGTTGGTTTAACTTTAAGCTGAACCAGAACTTTCGTCTCTCACATTCACCCTGGGTTCCTCTGCTTCCTCATTTCCTGCCTCATCCAGATCCTGCTGTGCTGAATTGAATTAAGTGTAGAAAAAATACTGATTCAGCTTCATCTTCACGTGCCCAGATTCAGCTGCAGAAAAGGACAGAAACACTACTTGGTCCACAGCAATTTTTAAAATCATTCCATGTGAGTCATATACCAAAAAGAAATCAAATCATGGAGGCATCTGGTGTCCAGAAAAGCCCACTTTTTTCTATGGCCAGAGTCTAGAAGGTCGGGTGACTCGCCCAGGGGACACATTGCTCTTCATAGAACATTGGAACAAGGCCCATATGTCTTCCAGGCCCTCTTGCTCAAAATTACCATGTGATCAAAACAAATCCTATCGTTGTCCCAGCAGGGTTCATTGGTCTTATGAATTTGGGGACAGACAGTGCCTGGGGGAGGAAAAGGAAGCAAAGTACATGCTTCTTCCATTCCAAGATGAATCACATATGTACAATTAGACCCAGTTTAGTTTCACATTACCCTTTCCTGGAGGAAACTATGAATATGGGACCCCCACATATATTCACAGCCCACACTGAATGCTCTGTTCCCTAGAAAACCTATAATCTATACTATACGACTTGATATTTGGTTAAGACATTTTTGCAGGACATGTGTATCTGGTTCCCAGGGCTAAGCCATCCAGTCCTAGAGAGCCAAGGTCATTGTGTTATACTTCTTAGTACCCTTCAGAGCAATCGCACGGTGTGCAACATACATAGTAGGTACAAAATTTATTTCTCTGGATTGGCTGATGTTTTATTTTAAAAAATGGGAATATTGACTGGGCATAGTGGCTCACGCCTGTAATCCCAGCAGTTTGGGAGGCCAAGGCGGGCAGATCACCTGAGGTCAAGGGTTTGAGACCAGCCTGGCCAACATGGTAAAACCCATCTCTACTAAAAATACAAAAATTAACCAGGCATGGTGGCTGATGCCTGTAATCCCAGCTACTTGGGAGGCTGAGGCAGGAGAATTGCTTGAACCTGGGAGGTGGAAGTTGCAGTGAGCCAAGACTGTGCCACTGTACCCTAGCCTGTTTGAAAGAGCAAGACTCCGTCAAAAAAAAAAAAAAAAAAGGAAAAAATCAGTCATCTCACCCATCCCCACTGGCTAGTGGCAGATGTGCCTGCTCCTTGGCTGCAACATGGATATGCTTCCCTCCCAAAAAGAAACCAGTATCTCTGCTGCTGTCATAGACTCAGACACCTGCAGGGACAGCTCCCACTCACTGCATTCCACAAACCACTTGGTCTATACATTTTTCTACTATCACCATCTTCTTCCCAAAGAATTCAGATTTTTTACAGAGATGAGAAGACACACTGATACTCACCTGATTTATTTAAAAATCTAATGGATAGTTCCTTCAAAAGTTAAACATAGAGTTACCATTTATACTGCAATTTCTCTTCCAGGCATATACCCAGGAGAATGGAAAAACATATGCTCACACAAAAACTTGTGCATGAATAATTGTAGCAGAATTACTCATAAGAGCCAAAAACTAGAAACAAGCCCAATGTCCATCAGGTGATGAATGGATAAACAAAATAGGGTCTATCCATATGATGGAATATTATTTGGCCATAAAAAGGAATAAAATACTGATACACGTGACAACATGGATGAACCTCAAAAACATTATTCTATGTCAATTAAGCCAAACACAAAATACCAATATTAGATAATTCCATTTACATGAAACTCCAGAATAGGCAAATCCATAGAGATAGAAAGTAGATTCATGTTGCCAGGGTTTGGGGGAAAATGACTGTTAATGAGTACAGGCTTTCCTTTTGGGGTGATGGAAAGGATATTCTGGAAAGAGAGTGATGGTTGCACATATCTACGAAAATACTAAAAACCACTGAATTGTACATTTTAACAGATGAAGTTTATGGTATGTGAATTATATGCCAATTTAAAAAAATTGATTAAGGAATAAAATAGGACACAAAACTTAAAGAACATTAAAAACTACGTTGTGAATTAAAATGAATCCCAGGGCCAATGCTGGCCTGTTGATTTTAGTGTTGCCAGAGCTGGACTTGCTTTCTTTCTCTTTGTTTCACTCACATTTGGAACTGCAAACATAGGCTTTTCTAAAATACATTGTGTGCCTTTGCAGTTCACATCCAATGCCCAAATCGGGTCCGTCACCCAGGCTATTGGGCCTACTCTCAAGTGGGTTTTGATCTGGCCCTAATTCTATAGACAGTGTGAGCCTCGGGGATCTGGCTTCACCATTTCCACATTGTGAGTGGTGATCGTTTCTGTCAAAAATAATCATCTGTCTTTCATTGTAGTGCAGATGATACCCAAATGTTACCCTCATCCATCAGACTGTCAGGTTAATTGTTTATAAAACATCCGGAGCTGGTTGTCACAGAACATCAGCAAACTCAGACCAAATAAAACAGAATGCTCTGGTTGGATACAACCCCTGTGTGAAGCAGAGTCCTGATGACATTTATGGGAAACAAAGATTCACAAACACCTTCCTTAATCCAACGACCATCAGAAACCTAGGGGTGGTGTTACCGTCCTGAGACACTGAGCAAAACTGCCCTCGAATAGCTTAGTTTTTCTCTTCCTAGAATGTTTTTCGATCATTTGAAAACTACTTCCAGTCCTAAAAGACTGAAGACAGGTAAAGTTTATGGTATGTGAGTTATGTATCGATGTTGGCTTTAAATTCAGCTTTTAATTTGGCTTTGTTGGCTTTAAATTTCTGCCATGGTCCAGCATGAAGATGGACAATGCAGTTTCCCTGCCTGCCTTTGCTGCAATCATGACTCTCAGATAAATATAAAAAGAATACTCATATATTTTATTTAACTTACTAATTAATAAGGTAAACAGTAAGATGTTAGGACTCATTTTTTAAAAAAATTTTGAGCATCTGGGTATCTATTTAAAAAAAATAACTGGTCCATGTCTTACCAGGCAATAAACTTTTCAGGGATGATTCTTCCATGAGACAGAAATTTTTTGCATCTTCTTTTGGAAAAAATCCACAAGTTAATCTTGTCTGCATAGTTTTAAAATAGGCAACCCATGGAAAATTAAACCTAGTACTTCACTGAAGAACACTCAGGACTCTCTTTTGGCTGTTTTGAAGTTTCTAGTAACTTCCTGAGAGGCCACTGCTGCCAGAACTAGGAACCAACTCAGGGAGGCTTGTGGGAGCTAAGTCTTTACCGCCTAGTGCTAAAAAATAAACGGAATGGTATTTCGAAAAATACACAAAATTATCCTCAAAGCAGAGGTGCAAAGGCCACTATCTCCCTCCTTCCCACAGCCCTCGGACACTCTATGATCCAATTTCTTTACCTTAAATGTTACCCACTGTTGTTTAATGGGAAGAAGAAAGAGGAAAACAAACCTGCTAAGAAAGTGGACCAGACAAATCCAACTCAAGCATCCCCGCCCTACAAGTGTGCAGAATGAAAATACTCAAAGAGGTCTTCAACTATTTGGATGCCATGACTTCTTGAAACAGACAAATGCAATTTTGAGAGTAGTTTGAATGATTTTAGAACCTAGCAGGAATATTTGTCATAAGATAAAAAAGGCATCAACTCATTTCCCCTCCTGCCACCTCGATTCCCTGCTCTCCACCAGAGCTCCTCAAAGCTCAGGAAAGCAAGGCAAACAACAAAAAGAAACAACAACAACAAAATCAAGTTTCTAAAATTCTATTATTTATGGAAGGTAAAACTAATGACACAGCATAGCTGGGGTTTCTTACAGAATCAGTGTGCATCGCATAAGACTATTTTAAATTATGTTCTGACATGGTGGCTCATACCTGTAATCCCAGCACTTTGGGAGGCCGAGGCGGCTGGATCACTTGAGGTCAGCAGTTCGAGAACAGCCTGGCCAACATAGTGAAACCCCATCTCTACTAAAAATACAAAAGTTAGCTGGTTGTGATGGCGCATGCCTGTAACCCCAGGTACTCAGGAGGCTGAGGCAGGAGAATCACTTGAACCCAGGAGGTGGAGGTTGCAGTGAGCTGAGATCGTACCACTGCACTCCAGCCTGGGTTACAAAGTGAGACTCTGTCTCAAAAAAATAAAAAAGACTTTTAAATTATAAAGAAATTTTATAGCTGTTGAATTTCTATTTTATAAATATATCTATTCTAAAGTAAAATTGTTTCTCTATAACACCTACAGGTCATATGTATGATTGTTAGGTTTATTTGCTGCTTAGTCCTTGATCAGAAATGCAACTCCCAAATATAATATAGTAGGCCCCCTTACCCATAGTTTCAGTTACCTGAGGTCAATTGTGGTCCAAAAATATTAAACGGAAAATTCCAGAAATAAATAATTCATGAATTTTAAATGGCATGCTGCTGCGAGTAGCTTGATGAAATCTCCAGCCTTCCTGCTCCGTCCCACCAAGGATGTGAATCATCCCTTTGTTCAGGGGATCCGTGCTGTCTGCCTCCCCACCCATTAGTCACTTTGTAGCCATCTAGATTATCAGATCAACTGTCACTGTATTGCAGTGCTTGTCTTTGAGGAACCCTTATTTTACTCAATAATGGCCCCAAAGCACAAGAGTGATTATGGTAGCATATTGTTATAATTGTTCTATTTTATTAGTTTTTCATCTCTGTGCCTAATTTATAAATTAAACTTTATCATAGGTAGGTATGTATAGGAAAAAGACATAGCATATACAGGGTTGGGTACTATCCATGTTTCAAGCATTCACAGGGGGTCTTGGAATGTATCCCCCAGAGATGAGGGGGGACTACTGTATTCCTCATGTTTTTGTGAGACTATTCTTTTTGTGTTTTAGCATGAGGTTATCAGGAACTTGTCACTCCTGCATGGGCTCAGTTACATGGGGGAAAAATAATCCCAGAATTTCACTGGCCTCAAACAACAAAGCTATATTGCTCATTCATGCTACATGATCACCTCGGGTTGACAGGGACTCTACTTCCCTGGCCCTTACTCAGGGATTCAGGCCAATGCAGTAGCCACTATCACAAGCCTTTCTGGATATAACAGCAGAAAGAAAGAAAGAAAGTGTGACTCATAGCACACTCATGCATAAAGTTTTCACCCAGGACTGACACCTGACACTTTCTCTCACATTTCATTGGCCAAAGCAAGCCATGTGGCCATGCCTAATCTCAAAGAGGCAGGAAGTGCAATCCTGAAGAAGAGAGATAAAATTCATAACAAACACTAGTGACCACCAAAATTTGTTTTGGAAAGTAGAGCCTCCTGTTTTTAAACAAGTTTTATTCTTTTAGCTACATTAAATTAGCTATTAACCAGCCACATCTTTACGGTGTTAGAATTCTAAGGATGGATTTTAATCTATTAATATAAACTTCCATTCATCTGAAACATCAACCAAATACAGATTTTTTGTGTGTGCCCTTCGTTTTAGGCAAAATGCCATAAAAATTAATAAGACAAAATCCTACAAACAGATCCCAGGTTGGGTAATTTGGTCTTGTGCCAGAAGGCACAGCTTTCTTTTCTGGAAAGGACCCAGGTTTGGGATTGGCTATAGTTCCTCTTTCCATAAAGTCTGAATCTGTCAACCTCCACAACATAGAGGATTCATTTGTTACACCTGGCATTCATCTGAGGAATGAATTAACACTGGTGTTTTAAGGAAATTTCATTTTAGCAAATTTTGGTTAGCAGGTGATTTTGTGGTTTCAACTTTATTTCCATATAATTAATTTCCTACAGCCAGCTTAGAGTTGCTGAATCCAGACTTCAAAGCATAAAATCCCCCCGACATGGCATGGTTAGGCACATGTGGAACAAAAGTAGCCACTGCCAAGGATCTCAGGAGGTCAGAGGCCAGGTTCAAGGCCTTTGTGGAATGTGTACAGCAAGTGTCAGCTCAAAAAGAGTCCAACAAGGAAAGAATGGTTCAGAGTCCACTCTGGCAAAAAAACTGAAAATAATCTCCTCTAATCAAAAGGTCTTGAAAGAAGGTTACGGGAGCACTTGCTGTCAAATAATACAAAAAGCAAAAGTAAGCAGGTCCTATAATTCCAAGACGTGGATAGATGTAGAAAGCAAATACTTTCTACATAATAAAACTATTAACCAGATTAGGTTATTTCATTGCAGTTTCTGGATCTTTCAGTAACGTAATTGGCTCCTTCCTGTGTCAATGAGGATCCTGGCAGGAAAGAAACAGCACATTCAGCTGGGATTTTGAAGGATATTTTTAGTGGTGGGATCCTTCACAGAGGTGTGGGCAGGATTAAGAGAACCACGGCGGATGTTGAGGAACCCAAAAACTACCAGCGGCAAGAAGCCACTACTATCACTAGGCCTAAAGAGGCAGGGGACAGGAAATAATATTATCAGAGCTTGGTAAGAGCAGCCACCATAGAAGAAAGCCCACCAGACTCTGTGACCATAGAGGAACATGGCTGCTCTTAAGACAGTGCCAGGGCAAGGGGGTGTGACAACAAGTGGCCATGTGACCTTCCTCCACTAGCCAAATCCAACTGCAAACCAAAGTGCAAGGGATCTTGGCAATAGAGTACAGTGAGGCCAGTCTCTTGGGGCACAGAGCAGAGGAGGACGGAGAATGCATTGGGCTGGCTTACCACCTCACCTAATTAAAAGATGCCATCTGTAACTGTGTAAATGTTTTCTCTTTTCTCCTCTATTTTGTCAAGCTAGTTATGTTCTGTTTACTTTTTCCTAAGTACTCCCCCTCAGAGATTTCAATTCTCTTTACTTTCACTGCTGAATCCAAATAAACTCAATAGTAAGATAAGCTTCTTTCTCTTTGTTCTCTAGGGATATTACAAATTTATTACATATTTAATAACATCCCATATACAGCCAAGAAGGGAGCGATCTTAATTTATTTTTATGGTTTTGTTTCATTTTATATTTTAATTTTGTTTTGAGACAAGGTTTCGCTCTATCACCCAGGCTGGAGTACAGTGGTGTGATCGTGGCTCACTGCAGCCTCAAACTCCCAGACTCAAGAGATCCTCCCACCTCAGCCTCCTGAGTAGCTGGGACTACAGGCACAAGCCACCATGCCTCGCTAATTTTTTTTAATTTTTTGTAGAGACAGGGATTCACCATGTTGCTGAAGCTGGTCTGGAACTCCTAGGCTCAAGCGACCCACCCATGTCAGCCTCCCAAAGTGCTGGTATTACAGGCTTGAGCCACTATGCTCAGCTATGGCTTTATTTTTTAGAGCAGTTTTAGGTTTACAGCAAAACTGAGCAGAAAGCACAGAGAGTCCACATATACTCCCTGCCCCCACACATGTACAGCCTATCAAAACCCTACACCAGAGTGGTACATTTATTACAACTGATAGACCTGCATCAATTATCACCCAAAGCCCATAATTTTCACTGGGGTTCACTCTTGGTATTGTACAGCTTGTGGGTTTTGAAAAATTCATAATTACTTGTATCCATCATTATAGCATCATACAGAGAAGTTTCACTGCTTTAAACAACCTCTGTGCACACATTCATCCAGATTTTAATTTGTAAACATTATGTTAAAAATCCCAAGAGATTGTATCCTGAACTTTAAAGAATTCTGGTATGTTCCTGGTACAGAAACAAAATAAAGAATAATACAGTAAATTATTGCCTAAAATTATTGGAAAATGGAATGACATAGTTAGGAACATTGCTATAGACAGCATAACTAATCTACCAATTTTCAAAGACTTAAAATGTATTTGTAACCAGCATGTCAAACAACACAGTTACTGATATATCAAAACACAACTTTAAATATATCCTCAGTGGGGATGATTTTCCTCAGTACCTGAAAGAAAGCGCTGGCTTTTCTGGTCATTTTAAGTCACAAAAGCCAAGCTCAATTCACAAGCAGAAATTGGCTAGCCCCAAATATTAATATCTAAACTGAAGTTAGAGCAAAATCTTCTTTCCTTCCTCATCTGGGAGCTGCTTTAAGCAGACCTCTTGTAGAAGGGCCCAGGGGTGTGGTTGCCACCTACTCACTTCCTCTTTGTTTCTTCTTTGCTGACCAGGGCCTCAGCCCCTCTGAGAGTGGTATGAGGGATGAAGGAAGGAAAAGAGGGCCAAGGGAAGTCTTCTTTGCTGATGGCTTTGCTCTTTTTGGGCCTGATACATGTTACAGTCCATCATTTCTCTCATGGGTGCCTCTAAGAGCTCATCAGAGGCTCCTCTGCTGGGCTTCCTTGACATGAATGACATGTTCTGTCCCCCTCGCTGCTGTTTCCCACTCTGTACTGGTTATTGAGTTGTCCACTCTACACAGACTCTTACTGTTAAAGCTTCCTCATTCCCCAGGGTGTCCTTTTGGATAGGAATTTGTATTCGTTAGCTATGGCTGGATAACAAATTACCATACTATTAATACTTAAGGCTTAAAACAATCAGCCAGGCCCAGTGGCTCATCCCTGTAACCCCAACACTTTGGAAGGCCAAGGCAGGAGGATCTCTTGAGCCTGGGAGTTTGAGACCAGCCTGGGCAACAGATCAGGGTCTCATTTCTAGTACTATATTTTAAAAACATTAAAATTAGCTGGGTATGGTGGTACATGCCTATAGTCCCAGCTACTCAGTAGGCTGAGGTGGGAGGATCACTTGAGCCTGGGAGATCAAGGCTATAGTGAGCCATGATTGTGCCACTGCACTCCAGTTTGAGTGACAGGGCAAGACCATGTCTCAATAAACAAATAAATTAATTAATTAAATAAAACAATCCACACTTATTATCTCATAGTTTCTATAGGCCAAGAATCTAGGCCTGGCTTAGATACGTCCTCCGCTTCAGGGTCTCTTACAAAGCTGGGGCCACAGTCATCACAAGGCTGAACTGAAAAGGAGCTGCTTCCCAGTTCACTCACATAGTTAATATCAGGATTCAGCTCCTCACAGACTTCTGGACAGAGGGCCTTAGCTCCTCCTGGCTTTTGGCTGGAGGTCACCCTCAGTTCTTTGCCAGGTAGTCCTCTCCAACATGGCAGCTTGCTTCACCAAAGCATGCAAGCTGAGAAGGGAATAGAGTGCCCAGCAAGACAGAAATCACAGTCTTTTGTAACCTAACCATGAAAGAGACATCCCATCACTTTTATCATATTCTCTTGATTAGAAAGAAGCCACTAGGTCCAGCGTACACTCCAAGGGAGGAGATTGCACAAGGGCATGAATAACAGAAGACAGGAATCATGGTAGGCCATTTTTGAAAGCTGCCTATCACAGACTTAAAACAGTTTGGACTCATCTCTCTCTACATCTGGTCCACAGGAAACATTTGTGTTTACCGCCTACTGACAAATGCTGAGACAAAGTGACCACCTCCTTCTAGCTGCCACTGGCCTCCTTAGCTTTCCCAGGCACCAGTCCCTGACCCCTCCAACTGCAGTTCCCTGCAAGGGAGTATACAGAAAACTTGCCAAATGACCTCGTGAAATTCCCTCTCCTGCAACCTGACGTTAGAAGACAGCCCCTCCACACCCCTCTTTTCCTGTAGGGAAGAGAGGTGGAAACTCACAGACAGCCATAATTCTCTCCCCAGAAAATCAGCTGATAATGTCCCCGCCTGTCTCCTCTTTCTTTACACTTTTATATTCTCAAAGTAAATTAAGCACTCAAGAGTTTCAAAGTTATGAAACTGTTCTTTGAGCATTCCTTTTGTAAAGTCTGCATATGACAATCTGTTTCACACCCACTTTGGTGTCTAATGTCTATCATACTGTGGCCTCACTTGAAATTGAGAGATGAAAAGACCCATTTTAGCATTTTCTACACGTTTAAAATAATCTTTTGATTACCCAGAAGGCTGTCACTAATTTACAGTATTTATCATTTTGATCATCCATTTTCATTTTCCTGGGAAAAACTGCATAGGAACCCAGTTTATGAAGAAATCAGTTTCACAATAAAATCATAGCTGTGAATGAATCACATAAAATCTATTAAAGTACACTAACATATCTTTCTGTCTAATGCATTGATATAATTTTTAAGCTTTGTTTTGAAATGAGAACATCACCTTTTCTTTTTCTGATTTTCTCATTAGGCAGATTCTATAACAAAATCTCCTTGTCGAGAAAGAAAGGGATAGTGTGGAGTGACATACATATACCAGATACAGCGGATTTTTGTCCAAGCTCATTTATACTAATGTCTGTAGTACACCCTTTGAAAGCACCTACTAAACCCATTTTATTTTCTAACTATTTTGGTTAGTTTCCAAGAATACTATTTCCTCTAACTTAAAATGCTCCATTATCAGTAGACTTGGATGTTTAATTTTGAAGTTCTAAGAGCCAGATTCTTGTTGTGTGTAACTGAGGAAGACACTCCTAGGAGAACATTATCCTGGTCCACAGAGTGACCGTATTTCATTTATTATTTCCAAGCCCTTTATCATCAATGTCATTAGGTTTGGCCAGAGACAAGGAGGTTAGAATTCCCCACCACCACCACGAGTATGAAACAAACTTAAAACGATGAAATATTCATTCTCTGGTTGTGAGGTAATGAGTTCCTGAGATGGAATAACCCAAGAAGTAGGTGTAGAGCAGACATCATCTAATCCAAAACTTGCAACCTGCTAATAGAGAACTAGAACAAAATACCAAAATGAGAGATCTGAATGAGAGGTCAAAAAATCAACATAAAAATTCCAAGAGACATAATCCCTAAAGCCTCAGTAAGACAAAGAAAGCAGCAGACAGGAGAGATCATTTCTCCAGGCAAGGGCATCCCAGACGCTACTCAAAGTAAGAGGCACCTGAAACTGTGAAGAAGGATCCACAGAAGTTCATTCCTCTCTGAAGGCTTCTCTGATGGCCCAGAAAGACATAGGTGTCCTCCTGTTGAGGATCTCCACAGAACTTATGCTGAATTCCCCTATACCACTTTTCACAGTCAGAGGGAAGGCTTGTTCATGGGTCTTCCAATTTCTACTTTAAACACCATAGCTTGAGGCCAAGGATGCTGTGTTTCCATCTGTATATCTGCTACTTAACGCGTAGTGAATGTTCAACAACCACTTCTTAATGTGTATAAATGTTCAACAAGCATTTTTTGAATAAATAAGTGAATAAACAAATTGAAAATGAGGTAGTGGATAGTCCAAACAGCAAAGATCAAAGAGAAACTAGGTGAGAGGAGAGAAGTTTTAGTCAGTGCCCTCAGGGAGCAAAAGCCCATGGGTCTTTGGTTTCTACCCAACCATGGCCACCAGCCTGGCATCTGTTGCTCAAGTGTTTCTGCTCTAGCAACCTCAAAACTTAACTTCCTCCCCTGCTCTCAAGATCTAGACTTCTTCACATTCACCCTCCTTTTGCATGTGTTCTGTTGCCTGGCTCTTAATCTCATCTCCTCTATTTCCTCTCACCTCTTCTTTCTCAGATCAACACTCAAATACTCTTTATTCCCGAAACCTGATGTCTGAATCCCCCCCAACTCCCACATTTAGAACACTGCAACAGACTTCTTTCTTTCCCTACCAATACTCCTGTTATTCAGGAGCTCTTCTGTCCCTAGAACAAATAATCACCTACAGATGATAGGGCAAATTATCTTAGATGAGAAAGTCTGTCTTGAATATATTAGAGAAAGTGTTTCCACCAAAAGCAACTATAGGATGTGAATTACATAGTTGAATTTTTAAACTTCCCATTGGTCTTAAGAATTTGGGGGGTCTGCGAAGCAGAGTAAGGAGGAGGGGAGGGTTAGGAGGAGAAGGGAACGAAGAGGAAGAAAAAGGTGAAGGAGAAAGAAGAGATGGTAGAGGAGAAAGAAAAGGAGAAGAAACACTGCCTTGTTACGATAGGCAGCATAACTCTCTTCCCCAGAAAAAACTCACAGAAAAGAGCCTAATTGCTCGATTCATTGGCTACTTCTCAGTCTGTAACTTACTTGTTACCCACCCCTTCCTGCAAGTCTCTTTCCTCGGCCTCCATGACATCTCTGGTTCTGACTGATTCTCAGTCATCTTTATGGTCTCCTCTTTCTAGCCACAGCCCTTATGTTTACTGTTCCTCAAGGTCCTCTTCTATGTGCTTTGCTGTTCTCCCATCAACCCTTGGTTTCAGCCACTAGTGGGATGATGCTGATGATTTCAGAGGCCATGTCTTCAGCTCAGACCTCTTCTTTGTGATTTATGTATCCAGCAGCCTTTTGGATATTTCAACCTTCATGTGCCACAAGCACTTGGAATAAAACACACTGAACTCATCATTTACACCACTCCCAACTCTGTTTTTCTTGTGTAATTTATAATTGAGATTGGTACCGACAATCTTATTTCTCAAGTCAGAATTTGGCCTCATACCTCCCCCGATACACACATACTTACTTAATAAATTCCTGTTAATTTCACTGCCTACATTTCTCTTGAATCCTTCCAATTATTGCCTCCATTCCTTCTCCTAAGCTCCTGCAACACGGGTGCACCTACTCTTGAACCCTCTAGTTCTCCATGTGGCATTCTCCATGTGGCAGCTGTGATCTTTCTAAAAGCCAAACCTGATTGCATCCATGTCTTAATTAAAGGATTTTAATGTCTTTCCATTGTGCACTGTATAATGTCAGGTTTCTCTAATGCCATCTCAAAGGATTTTATCATCTGATCCTTGCTTATCTGTAGCCCTTTATGTTTCCTGTGCTCCAACGGCTGCTTTTAGTTGCCCAAATTTACCATGTTTTTCTCATATGCCAGCCTATCCCACACTTTCCCTGAGCCCAGCACAGATAGGCACTGAAAAAAACTGTTGGATGAACAAATGTGTGAATATGAAAGAATCTATAATTGCTGGTGACTGATTTAAAACAAACGAACAAGCCAAAGAAACCAACAAAAAACCTCTGTAGCTCAATTTTTGCTTTTGCCCAGGAATATATAAATTAATATCATACAAGCAAAGATAAACAGTGTCTTTTCTGCAGCAAGAGACTTTATCTTAATTCTTTTAGCATAATTTGATTTTGCCTTTTGAAAAAATTAAACTGCATTTATTATACAGAGGCTTTTATGGTTCCCTAAATATATGCCTGCTGGTCTCTCTGCAAATTGTGTCTTCCAAATGTCTGTTCTTCCTAGAACTATTTGCTTATTAGAAGCCAGTTATTGTTTTTCCAGGAATGGCAGAGTAAAGCTCGAGTATTTGTTTGTAGTCGGGCAATCCTAGAGATTTTGGATTTGTTTATGTTTCCCCAGATTCTTGTTCCATCATAATGTAGCATTCTGATTTTGACCAAACCTCAGGGCTTTTGCCTGTGGTCCAATAAGTGGGTGTGCACACATATTGTTCAAATAAGTAAAATATGTTGGTGGTGTCCAATCCGTCTCTTGGCTACTTCTTAAACTGCTAAGTGCCTGCAGAAGCTCATGACTATTTTATCACAGGAGCTAGTTTTCTCTGTTCAAAGTGCAGTTACCTAACTTTGATATAACAACTGCCAAGAATAAAACTTCTTTTTTTCTTATGTTTAAGTTTAATTACACAATTCATTGGCAAAATAATCATATAGCAGTATCAGGGCACTGCAAATGAAACTGGCTTCAGAGGATTTCAGCAGAACAAGAATTTTTAAAAAGGATACCGGGCAGCTTAAGAATTGTCGGGAAGGCTGGACAACCACGTAAACTCATGCCATTTCCCTAGGGGTCCAATATCCCTTTTGATTTATAATTGTTCTGTGGAGGAGTTTCAGAGGTTTTTCATTGGCCCTTCCTACAATAGTGGCTCTTACCATAGGTCAGGGAGCTGATGTAGAAATTCTGCCAGATGTTGACTACTCCTAATCCAGTTATACCCTAAAGAACTAGACTAAAAATTCCATTTATTACACAACCAAAGAAATCCTTACTCCTTGACTAAGGGAAGTACAGCAGCATTCCAAGTCCCCAGGAATCATCCGTTAGTTCAAGGCCAGAACCATGGGGATCCTGATATCCCTTTTGAGACCAAGAAGCCATTTCAAAGACAGCATCTTTCACCTGTATCACCAGCCTCCAGAGAGCAATCATCAAGGAGAGGAAGAGTTAGAGAACCAGGAGAAAACTCTAGGAAACCAGTGTTTTTTCACTGTCTTTAGCCCCAACCAGGCTACATTAGCTATCTCTGATTCCCCCACTGCAGTGTTTTTTAAAGGTGCTAGGATGGCCCTCAAAGCTTTGGCAAAGGGAGTGCCTTGCAGGCCAGCTTGAGGGCCATAGTTGGGGAATAGCAAAACAGGTTGCCATGATAAATTCTCTACAACATTCCTATCTCTCTAGGTCTTTGGGCTCCTTTATCTACATTAAATTTTAAAATATCTGTCATCTCAAATACAATTAGTGTGAGTCATCAAAACAACTGGGCAGGTAGAAAACCAAATTTACTCATGAAGCACTGCTTCCTGTGGACTCTCCGAGTCTCAAAATCTGTTCCATTGGTGTTCGCTGTTTCATGCAAATGACTCTCACTGATTAAAGAAGATTGAGAAGCTATTAAAGGAGACTGAGTGGCTCACAGCATTTACAAGGTAGCTGGAGAAGCAAATTGAGAAGCCACACAACCTCAGAGGACTCAGATGAACTCAGGCCAAAAACTGATGCTGCCTCCACTACCCACCCTAGGCACTTGCCCAGTGCTCCCGCTTCAGCGATGGCCACCCTAAGAACTCTGTCTGTGACAGCTAGTGCCACCCCTAGAGAGGATTCCCTGAAGAACCTGCTTGACTGAGGCACCAGTTCCTAATTTATAGTCCAGGATGGTGTAAACATATCTATGTCTCAGCTTCAAAGGAGGCTGGGGAAGCAAGTATCTGCCACGGTTAGCTTCAGCAGTGGGAAAGCATCTCAATGTGCCACAAGATATCACAGATAGGAAATTCCCCAAACAAAGGAATGCATTTCTGATGCTGAGCAGGCAAAATAATGACATATGCCTATTGCAGAGTGTTTCCAGACTAAAGCTTCATCAAAACATTTTGAGATGTCATGCCTACAACATTTGTGATTTGGTCACCCTAATTTCCTTTTCACTAGCTTGCTGATGAAATAGAAATTGAGGCAGCAGCAATACCGTAATCCATTGAACTTAGCATGCCATCAATTGCAAGTCATGCCATTATTTTCTGTATCACTAAAGAAACGCTGCCAAGTGTCCTATGATTTGTTAAAGGAAGAAGAAAACTCTCATGCAAATTTAAAGTAAGCACATCAAAGATTTTATTCAACTTGCTAATTATTGAGAGAACAAGCATAATATTAAACGAGTCCAAATAGGATTTGAGAAGCTGGGTGTATATATAGGTGATTTACTAGATTGTTGGGTTAAATTTGAAGAAAACAAAGCAAAAATCTGATTAATATCAGACAAAGCTATAGCCATATCATTGGGCTTATCCATTTCATGGGATAGAAATGATTTGCATTTCTACTGGACTAAATCTACAATCTAAACTCTACCTCTGTAAAATTATAAAATAGCCAAATAGAAAATCAAACCTAGCTCTGCACTAAAAATAAATCTCTCTTGTCTATTTCCAAGTTTGGGATAATATTTTGATAGCCTCAATGTTTTCATATTACTTAAAGCTCTTTTGGGCTTATTTAGAATAGACTTTTAGCATATGTCAGTCTTGTGCATGCATAAAACATACACTAAATAGAGAATTCTACATATCTACATTCAAAGTCTTATATTTTTCAACTCAGAATCATTAAAGTTTATAATTTTTCTGTGTATTTCTGTTCTTCATGCTATCAAGAGCATTGGTGATGCATTTCTTTTGAGCATTCCTCTCTTTTCTCTGGAATTTTCTTCCAAGAAGCTGACACCCAGTCAGCCCACCATGAATTGAGCTAAGATGCCCAATGGCTCACAAATAGGATCTGCAGGAGAACCTCAAGTCACCAGTGGGAGACCTTATTCACCACAGGGGACCCAGATGGGTCATGTGGAAATAGGACACACACACACACAACTCCTATTCAAGACAAGTTTTCTACTGAAATATAGAAATCAATTGGCCATGTATCTGGCCAAATAATTTCTCTTTTAGCTGTATGTCCTAGAGGAAATCTCACATGTGTGTTCAGGGTCACGTAGATAAATATGTTCACTGTACCTTTGCTTATAACAGTAACAATGACAATTACAAATAATCTAATTGTCCATCAATAGGGAACGCTTAAACAAAATTTGGAATATTAATACAATAGATTACTACATAGAAGTTAAAATGAATGAGGTTTTTTAATTAACAAAGATCTCAAAAGCATGGCAACGAGTAAAAATAAATTTGCAGAACAAAACACATAGCATATAACTTATATAAATAAATAATATGTATGGTTTGCTGGTTAATTAATGCATAGTTAAAAAAATAAAGGATACATAGCAACTTCATGACAGTAATTACCTTCAGGAAGAGGTATATGACGTGGTTTGGGATGAACAAAGAGATTTCAACTTTCTCTATAACGTTATATTCCTTTTATTTTGAAAATTGGGAGAAAATGGGAAAATATGCTACATTTGGTCATTCTGAGTAGTAGTGGGTAATTGGTACACCAGTGCCTGCTATGTTACTTTCTGCATTGTTTAGTTCTTTCAAAGCTTTTTAGAAAAGAAAGTTAAGTAAAGGAGGTAAGATTGGGGAGTGTGTGTGAAGAAGGAGAATTTCAGCTTTTGCTTTGATATTTTTGTAATAGGATGTTGAATGGGATGTAACTGCTATTTTAAAATCCATAACTTAGGCCTAAAGCTGAGTAAGTACCAAGAAGTGCTAACGACCTTACTTTCTACAGAGAACAATCAACTTTGAAGGTCCAGATTCATCCTCTAGGGTATACAGAGAGGCAGACCGGCCCCACCTCAGTTTGCCCCTCATCTCTACCCAGCAGATAATGAGAGAAGCTCGAGCAAGTGGCAGATGGCTTGGGGGAAGTGCTGAGGCTGTCCCCTCCCTTGTCCTTCAACCTTCATCACCCAGGAAATGTGATGGGGGTTTGGACTGGGAGAACCTGCCAGAACTGGAAACTGGCATCTCAGTCTGCTTGAGCACTGAACTTGGAGATACTGAGCCCATCCCAAGTGTGGCAGAGGAGAATTAGAGGGGAGGCACAGGAGGACTCTGGAATTTTTTCCTTTCTCAGCTGGGCTCAGTTCTCTGTTGCTGCCCCACCAGCTCTTCTCCCTTGGATTCTTTTCCTCTTGTTCCTGGTTACAAATCTCAGCCAACTGGCTCCCAGAACCCTTTGCCCTGTTCAAAGACACAGGTCCTTTCCATTAACTAGTATTGGTGATATGGTTTGGCTGTGTCCCCACCCAAATCTCATCTTGAATTCCCACGTGTTGTGGGACAGACTTGGTGGGAGGTAATTGAATCATGGGGGCAAGCCTTTCCCATGCTATTCTCATGATAGTGAATAAGTCTCATGAGATCTGATGGTTTTAAAAAGAGGAGTTCCTCTGCACAAGCTCTCTTTTCTCTTGTCTGCTGCCATGTGAAACGTGTCTTTCACCTTCCACCATGACTGTGAGGCCTTCCCAGCCACATGGAATCATAAGTCCAATAAATCTCCTTCTTTTGTAAATTGCCAGTCTTGGGAATGTCTTTATCAGCGCATGAAAAGGGACTAAAATGGTAAATTGGTACCAGTAGAGTGGGGCACTGCTGAAAAGATGCCCAAAAATGTGGGAGCGACTTTGGAACTGGGTAACAGGCAGAGACTGGAACAGTTTGGAGGGCTCAGAAGACAGGAAAATGTGGGAAAGTTTGGAACTTCCTAGAGACTCATTGAACAGCTTTGACAAAAATGCTGATAGTGATATGAACAATAAGGTTCAGGCTGAGGTGGCCTCAGATAGAGATGAGGAACTTATTAGGAACTGGAGCAAAAGTGACTATTGTTATGTTTTAGCAAAGAGACTGGTGGCGTTTTGCTCCGCCCTAGAGATTTGTGGAACTTACGAACTTGAGAGAGATGATTTAGGGTATCTAGTGGAAGAAATTTCTTTTTTTTATTATTATTATACTTTAAGTTTTAGGGTACATGTGCACATTGTGCAGGTTAGTTACATATGTATACATGTGCCATGCTGGTGCGCTGCACCCACTAACTCCTCATCTAGCATTAGGTATATCTCCCGATGCTATCCCTCCCCCCTCCCCCCACCCCACAACAGTCTCCAGAGTGTGATATTCCCCTTCCTGTGTCCATGTGATCTCATTGTTCAATTCCCACCTATGAGTGAGAATATGCGGTGTTTGGTTTTTTGTTCTTGCAATAGTTTACTGAGAATGATGATTTCCAATTTCATCCATGTCCCTACAAAGGAGCAAAGCACTCAAGAGGTGACTTAGGTGCTGTTGAGGGCATTCAGTTTTAAAAGGGAAACAGAGCATAAAAGTTTGGAAAATTTGCAGCCTGACAATGCAATAGAAAAGAAAATCCCATTTTCTGAGGAGAAATTCAAGCCAGCTGCAGAAATTTGCATAAGTAACAAGGAGCTGAATGTTAATCACCGAGACAATGGGAAAAAGGCCTCCAAGGCATGCCGGAGACCTTTGCAGCAGCCCGTCCCATCACAGGCCTGGAGGTTTAGGAGGAAAATATGGTTTCATGGGCCAGGCCCAGGGTCCTTCTGTTTTGTGTAGTCTAGGGACTTGATGCCCTGCATCCCAGCCACCCCAGTTATGGCTAAAACGGCCCAAGGTACAACTTGGGCTGTTGCTTCAGAGGGTGGAAGCCCCAAGCATTGGCAGCTTCCATGTGGTGTTGAGCCTGCAGGTACACAGAAGTCAAGAACTGAGGTTTGAGAACCTCCACCTAGATTTCAGAAGATGTATGGAAACACCTGGATGCCCAGGCAGAAGTTTGCTGCAGGGGCAAGGCTGTCATGGAGAACCTCTGCTAGGGCAGTACAGAAGGGAAATGTCAGGTTGGAGCCCCCATACAGAGTCCCTACTGGGGCACCACCTAGTGGAGCTGTGAGAAGTGGGCCACTGTCCTCCAGACCCCAGAATGGTAGATCCACTGACAGCTTGCACCATGTGCCAGGAAAAGCCGCAGACACTCAATGCCAGCCCAAGAAAGCAGCAGGGAGGGAGGCTGTACCCTGCAAAGCCACAGGAGTGGAGCTGCCCAAGACCATGGGAACCCACCTCTTGCACCAGCTTAACCTGGATGTGAGACATGGAGTCAAACGACATCATTTTGGGGCTTTAAGGTTTGACTGTCCTGCTGGATTTCAGACTTGCATGGGGCCTGTGACCCCTTTGTTTTGGCCAATGTCTCCTATTTAGAATGGCTGTATTTATCCAATGCCCATACCCCCATTGTATCTAGGAAGTAATTAACTTGCATTTGATTTAACAGACTCATAGGTGGAAGGGACTTGCCTTGTCTCGGATGAGACTTTGAACTGTGGACTTTTGAGTTAATACTAAAATGAGTTAAGAATTTGGGGGACTGTTGGGAAGGCATGATTGGTTTTAAAATGTGAGGACATGAGATTTGGGAGAGGCCAGGGGTGGAATGTCATGGTTTGGCTGTGTCCCCACCCAAATCTCATCTTGAATTCCCACATGTTGTGGGAAGGAACCAATGGGAGGTAACTGAATCATGGAGGCAAGTCTTTCCCATGCTACTCTCATGACAGTGAATAAGTCTCAAGAGATCTGATGGTTTTAAAAAGAGGAGTTCCCACGAAGCTTGCAGTGAGCTGAGATAGTGCCGCTGCACTCCAGCCTGGGCGACAGAGCAAGACTCTGTCTCAAAAAAAAAAAAAAAAAAAAAAGAGGAGTTCCCCTACACAAGCTCTCTTTTCACTTGTCTGCTACCATGTGAGATGTGCCTTTCACATTCCACCATGATTGTGAGGCCGTCTCAGCCACATGGAATTGTAAGTCCAATAAACCTCTTTCTTTTGTAAATTTTCCAGGCTGGGGTATGTCTTTATCAGCAGCATGAAAATGGACTAATACAGTTGGAAAGTTACCAAATCTGCAGAATCTACGAAGTTTGGATTGGTGCAGTCCCTGGTCTGGAGGGAACCACTGGGAGTCCCCTTGTACTGCCTTTACTTCTTGTGGGTGAGAATGGGGTTTACTGAATCTCAACACATCATGGATTGGCTCTCCATGGCCCAGCATACCTCCACTAAGATTTCTTTCCAATAAAGTAGTGCTTGTCTACTTCTTGTGTGAATATTGAGTCTTTGGTGAATCAGCCAAAGCCAATTTGGTCAACACTCTTAGATTTTTTTTTTTTATGGTAAATCACAGAAGCCACCAAAGAAGTCTGTGGTGGAGAGGGTTGGCTAGCTACCATCAACCTCACTAGTAGGTTATAATTAAATCAAGGCTCAGATCTAGTATGCCAGACAGAGATGGTCTACATAAGAATCCATAAATATAGCAGGCACAAACTAATCAGATGACCTACTCTGCAACTTGGGAAGTGACAGCTATCCTTTAGGTTCTCCATCCCTGTGTGACACATTCCTGCAGGAAGATGGCCACACACCCTAGGCAGGATTCTATTTCTTCTAGTCAGGATTATTCAAGCAGAAATCCTCTTAAACAAGTGGTTTTCAACTGGGGTGACTTTGCTCCCAGGAGATATTTGGCAATGTCTGGAAACATTTTTCATTGTCATGGGGAGAAAAAGGCAGTATGCTACTGGTGTCTAGTGGGTAGAGGCCAGAAATGCTGTTAAACATCCTACAAGGCACAGGACAACACCCTTGCAACAAACGATTATCTTGCCCAAAATGTCAGTAGTGCTGAGGTTGAGAAACCCTATCTGAAACCAATGGCTGGATACAGAAACAATTATGGAGCAAGCCTTTGGCACCATCTCAAAGGGGACAGGACAAACCTTGCCAGATTCTGAAACTCTATTCATGCAAGGGTAGAGACAGTGTCTTTAAAGTATTTTAGCCAATCTACATATAGTGAATACTTTTAATTTCACCAGTAAGCCCCCTTTTCCATCATTTGTTATGCTAATTAACAAGTCACCAGTTTCACCAATTAAAAAAAAATTTTGACATTAGTGTGCTAGTTAGTAAAGCTTCATTGTTGATTAAGTTATGGATAGCAGCAGGCATGGGAACAGATTTAGAAAGTAGGAAATAATTTAGCCAAAATGTCAGGCCCCTGCAGGGAGGTCTCAGAACATAAGACTAGAGAGATAGAATAGAGCAAGAAAAGGAGGCCTTTAAATGTGCTCCTGGATCGCTTTTGCACGAATTCTCCATAGAGGCCATGAGCATGCAGTCAGCGTTAAGTATTAAGTGTGGTTAACACTTCCCTTTCTGGCTCACTCGGATGGGTTTGAAATGCCAGCAGAAAGAGGCACATTTTGCCCCATGTCATCATCCTGACTAGAATTAGACATATCTCCCTTACTTTTATAGAGCCGAATGATTCATTTCCTAAGTAGTTTATGTGATACTCTATTCTTTATTTGGCCAAATTCTACCTGAAGGGCTTCAAGAAAACATACATTTTCTAAATCACTAAAAATTTTATGCATTCTTCTATAGAACAAGCATTGAGTTTTACATATCCTGTAAAGGAAAAAGAGACAAAATGTGTATTTCTGTATTTAGACATGTAGGTATTACATTATAAATATATAAATGCTAAATATATACATTTTAGCTCATTTTTCTAAGTTGATAATAAAGGGACCAAAGCTGGTTATTAAATAAAGTTATTTAATCAGGGTTGGAAAACTAGCATAGAAGAATGAAAGTTTGGAACACATAAACAGTTTCTGAAAGTCAGACAAGAAATATGCTTCACATAAAAGTTGAAATTGATTGATATTACTTAATCAGAAAAAATCAGAACTTTCTAGCACATAAACTTACTAATCACTTTGTAAATAAGGGCTATAAATCATATACAACCTAGGGAATAAAAGTGAAATCATTCTGTTACAATTCAAATATATATCAGTGGGGAAGATTTTTAAAAGTCTTATACTAAACATTATTGTTTTCTCTAAGAATGAGAATGGTATCACTTATTTAAAAAAAAAATTTAAGACAATGTATTCAAAAGCCAGACCAAATGAAGATTATAAAAACATTTTCAAAAGTTATAATTCATAAACACCATTGAGGATTTAGTGAGCTACAATTAAAGTGATTAAACAATTTAAAGAGTTTACTGAGGAATGCACCAAACGATTAAATACATTTTATGTGCTTCATAAACACCTGAGGCTACTCTATAGCATTCACTAATGAAGAAATAAATTCTGATCATTCCATTATGATAATTATAATAACTGAACATAAGAGATGGCATATACAAAATGGAGACAAGGGTTCTCTAAGGAACACAGATATTATTTTTTTAAGAATAATCATTTAACAAATAGGTGGTGCTTACTCTCAAAGCCTTTCACAAATATTGACTCATTCATTCTTCATAATCACTTGATTATGTAAAACACTATTATTATTTCCTTCTTAAAGATAAGAAAATCAAGGTTAAGTAAATTGTCTAAGGTCACAGAAAAAAGTTGTCACAAATCTCTGAGAAGCATTAAGTAGCTAAGAGTTCTAGAAAATGTCAAACTATGTTTAGATTAAGAAGAAGATAATAGGTCTTCAATCTACTAGAGAATATATTTCAATGTAAACAGATTACGTAAGAAGACAATTACTTCATTCACTTTGGCTTTATCTTTTCCATCAAGAATGATCTTCCATCTGACAGAGCGAACAAACATAATTAGTAGGGAACTGAAGACCTAGATGCAAGGTAAATTTGAAAGGAAGCACCTAATCATGCTAAATGGATTCAGTTTTCTACACCCAGGTTAATTCCATTTCAGTAGGCTAAAATAACACTCAGGTGTGATTTTGATAACCCTGAGAAATCCTGAAGAGTAAGACATGAAGAACAAAACCGAAGATGAGCAGATGTCCTGACTTTCAAAAACAAGGAAAAAGTACTGTTGCATCTTAGTAACTAACCTGGTAAATGTTAGTAAACAGGATCCATAAACAGAAGTTTATGAGCACTCGGAAAGGACACAGTGCCAGAAGTCAGCACGAGTTTCCGAAGAAAAAGACATGCCAAACTAACCTCTTTCCTATTAGGATCAGGGAAATAGAGGCAGGTCTTATGTATCCATGATCCCTACCTATGTCACTTAGGAGAGGAAATGTCTTGGAAAAGATAAGTGATGTATTCCATGGCATGTCATGAGCAAACAGCAAGGGCATCTTCCCACCTGCCTTTCTGATTGGAAAGTCAGATTTCTAAACTAGGTCATATTGCTTGAAAATTTCCTCCCACACTTGTAGCCCTCCAAATAGCCAAATTCAACACAATAGCCAATACAAGGAAAAATCAAGCTTGTGTGGGTGAGTAGGGGGAACAAGAGATAACAGGTGGTGTAGTCAGCACAAAGCAATATATTTTCTCCAAATAAATACAACCCCAGAATTTGGGGAACAATCGAGAGGGTGATAGTCTGTAAAACTAAAGCTAGTAGAACCAACTTAAAAATAAAATGTCATCTGCTGAAGAACTTCATCCAAATAGAGTTTGCAAATGTGTTTTTTTAAAAAAATCTAAAGAGAGTCTCAAAACTGATTAAGAAGCCAAAATGTCTCACACATAATCAAGGTTACCTGCTGATATCACTAATGGAAAGAAAGAGGTGATCAAATTAAATTTGTTATCATCTGAGGGAGGAAATTATGAGTTAACAGAAGGGTGGCAAGCCACATGGTGTCGAGAGAAAACAGAGCCAGAGAATAAGGATTTGGCTGCGTTTATCCAACATGGTCCAAAGTAGAGCGATATTGTCTCTGGCACTGATGACAATTTTTTGATAATATTTTGATGACTCTCCCTCTAGTCTTTTTTGTAAAGCATATTGCAAATACTTACATAATATTATCCTTTTGCTTAGCCTTACAATATAAGCATTTTCTCATATTATTAAAAACTGCTCACAGAAAGAATCGTATTGGCATAATATTCCTTCATGTAGAGATGCTATAACTTATTCAACTATTGCCTAATTTCTTAGCCGTTTGTAATTTTTTTATGATTGCCAATATTCTGCAAAAAATGCAAAACATTTGCTTGCTTTGTATTATTTTCTCAGGATAATTTCTGGAAATCAAATTACAGGGCCAACGGATACTGACATTTTAAAGCTCCTGACAAATATTACCAAACTGCTTTCCTCTGCTTTCTCTCTCATCGGTATCATTAGTCTTCAAAATGATTAAATCTTTGATAATATGGAAGGTAAAATTATACCTCATTTTAATTCTTATCACTTAATGAGGCTGAACATTTTTCCATGTTTATTTGCCATTTGATTTTTCTCTTTTGCAAATTGTGTGTTTATGCCTTCTGTCTATTTAGTTTTAGCAATTTTTCTTATGAATTTAAATGACCTCTATTTGGTAAAGAAATTAAGCACTTATTTGTCACACATATTGCCAATTATTTTTACCAGTTTTTCCTCTTAATTGCATAAGCTGTTTATGTTTTATATTTCTACATAATGAAAACATTTTTCTTTTCCTATGTTATCTCTTCTATGACTTTTTAATTTAAAAGCTTTCCTAATCCTCAGATTTAAAATATTCTAGTCTAGATTTGTTACAGTTTTTAAAGTAATAATGAATTCACATAGGCTGTATTTTGAGACATGGTATAAAATGCAGATCTGAATCTTTTTTTTCTACTTTCTTGTATTTTTAGCAATGTAGTAGGTGTATGCAAGTAGCATTTACAAATAAGTCCTCTTCTCCTTTATGATTTGTGATGTTTCCTTAAGAATATATTCAGTTCTTTTGCATAACAGACAAAAGGGAGCTAGCTATTCTTTCCTGTCCATCTTTCAATTTACTTTATACTGGCCTTATGCTGTTTTCATTATTAGAGAATTTTAATAAAATAAATAGGGCTATAAACTCTCCATTTTCAAAAAGTTTGTTTATTGTCTCTAGTTCATTATTCCAATTAACCTTTGAAATAACTTTGCAGGTTCAAAAAATCCAAATGGAATATTAATCATACTCTGCTTCATAAGAATTAGTATTGAAATACCAATAGTATATATTGGAAGAAAAATAATTCTCAGTGTTCTTCCTGAAACCATCAAATTACCTTGGTTTTGAGGCTTTGTCCAATAAAAACTTTTGACTATGAACTAGTTTCCAGAATGCCTTGATGTTAGTAAAATGATGCTCTAAAAAGTAGACCTAAGTGAGCGTACTTCCTGAAAAAAAAGTATTGCCTATTAAAAATAAATACATATACATTCTAGCTAATCAAAATATTGTAAGGCTTTTTACCAAATAAGAAAAACAGCAAATATTGTTTTTTCTTAACTGAAAAGATAAAAAGCTGAGAATCGGCTGGGCATGGTGGGTCACACCTGTAACCCCAGCACTTTGGGAGTCTGAGGCAGGCAGATCACGAGGTCAAGAGATCGAGACCATCCTGGCCAACATGGTGAAACCTCGTCTCTACTAAAAATACAAAAATTAGCTGGATGTGGTGGCAAGCACCTGTAATCCCAGCTACTCAGGAGGCTGAGGCAAGAGAATCACTTGAACCCAGGAGGTGGAGGTTGCAGGGAGCCGAGATCATGCCACTGCACTCCAGCCTGGCGACAGAGTGAGACTCCATAATAAGCTGAGAATCAGAACCTTAATCAGTGTTGATCCCACCAACCTTCCAAATTTTAAGTATGGCCTAAAGTAGTTAGCTATTCTGTGTTATTCTCTGGAGTAAAAGAACAAAAAGATTGAAAAAGATATTTAAAGTTCAACTCATGATTTACAATCCATCCTATCATTGAAACTCCTCGACAACATCCCTATCAAGTGGTATTTAGATAATGCTTAATATAATAATAGAAAGCTCACTACCTCCTGAGATTGTTCATTTTAGAAAGCTCTGATTTTTAGAAATTCTTACATAGAACAAAATTAATGTCCTGTAACTTCCCAGGTGTATTAGTCTGTTCTCGCACTGCTAATGAAGACATACCTGACACTGGGTAATTTATAAAGGAAAGAGGTTTAATTGACTCACAGTTCCACATGACTGGGGAGGTCTCACAATCATGGCAGAAGGCAAGTGAGGAGCAAAGTCATGTCTTACACGGTGGCCAGCAAGAGAGCGTGTGCAGGGGAGCTGCCCTTTTATAAAACCATCAGTTATTGAGACAGTTATTCCCTATCAGGAGAACAGCATGGGGAAAACCCACCCCCACGATCCAATTACCTCCCACCGAGTCCCTCCCATGACACCTGGGAATTATGGGAGCTATAATTAAAGATAAGATTTGGGTGGGGACACAGCCAAACCGTAACACCAGGAAACAAATTCTAATCCTTATGCTACCTAAAAATGCATCATACATTTGAATCTTTCATTCTCCAGGCTAAGCATATTCAATACTTTACTAAATGTGTCATCCATGATGAAGCTTCTAATCTTATCATTAGTTTATCTAGCAACCCTAACTAGTTTCTCTAATTTTATTGGGTTGGGGGATTAGACCTTTTTAATATCGCCTTTAAAACACGGCACCAGAACTGACAACAACAACCCAGTTGAATTGGAGAATCCCATTCACATAACCCAAGGACAATATGCTCTGAAATAAAACAGTTGAAAGTATGTTTAGCTGGACTTTTTGTTGTGTTGTGCTAAAAGTGGAGACTGGAACTCATAACTGAAAACAAGAGTCCCCCATTCTACAGTTACCAAATATAAGCGTCCAATACCAAGCCTCCCTCACCCCTTCTTCTCAAGGACTTCAGAGAGGCAAAGAGACACCAAAGAGGCTTTGGGGAATACAACCAAGTGGGCTGAGGAAGACTTAAAAGCTCAAGCAAAAGCTGGATCCCCCTTTCAAGAAATTGTGATTGTGGGGGCCCCAGCCATGATCTCCATGGAAAACCAGCTTTGGAACAAGTTCCACTTATAAAAAGCAAAACCACCAGAGAAAAGATGGTATCCACACTATCCAGGGGAAAAGAAAAACAACATTTTCCCTTTTATTGTAGTCTTCCCTCTTCACATAAGAGCTGAGCTATTGTAGCCTAGAAGAGGAAGGCAGAGGAGGTGGCCCTGACAGAGATCAGGCCAATGCTGGAATGCCACGAGGAGGGAGTGAGCAGAGCATGGCCCCATACCCAGGCCAGCCCTAGGAACCATGGGCAAAGCCTGCACTGGGAGGAGGCAGCGAGGGGAGACTTTCACAGGACTGAGATTGGAGCTTTTACAAAATATAACTGGAAAGTTACAGAATTTGCCTAAGATATCATCAAATGATGGGAAAAGAAATCCAGTGGAGTATGGATGAAGTCAGTGCCAGAACAAAATCATTTTGTATTTATATTCCACTGAGGGGCGATTTCTGAATCAACCAGTTATAAAGCCACATCTTGTTTTGCTTTGATATTTCAAGGAGAATATAGGAAAATACTAAGGCTGATGAGGACCAATTCCAAGTGGCTCCATGATAATTCATTTTCCCCTGTACAATTCTTGAAATTAACTAGGTATCTATTGTGTTCCAAGATACTCTTAAACGAGGCCCCGAACACCTACAGTTTGAAACAGCATCTGTACAGCTCCTAGCACCAACTCAGCATAGTTGTTTTACTGCCAAAAATACTCCCCTTAAAGAACGTGAAGCAGAGTGGAGAAAACTCTTTATACTTCAGGACAACTTTGGGTTCTCCTAATAGCAATTGTTTGATATCAAAAGTTCTGATTTTTCAACTAATCTAAATACTAAATATTCCATGCTCCACCAGTGCTATCTTTTATATATCATACCATTCTACATTTTGAGTCCCTTGTCTCAATTGTTTTCTCTGCCTTCAGAGTCTGCCCTCGCACTCTGTATGGAGCTCTCTGAGTCTTCTTTCAAGACTATATCAAATGGTATCATCAGCCCCAATCTCTCGTCTGGCTAGTTGTTTCCACAGGCCTTTCCCAATACCTCTGTTAGCACTTAACCCACCATTGCATATCACTCTATCTGGTTCTCTTTTTTTTTTTTCTTTTTGGTGATTTTTATAAAGACAGGGTCTCACTCTGTCGCTCAGGCTGGAGTGCAGTAGTGCAATCATAGCTCACTGCAGCCTCGACCTCCCAAACTCAGCCAATCCTCCCACCTCAGCCTCCCAAGTAGCTGGGACTACAGGCAGATGCCCCTTTCTATATTTTGACTGTGAGCTCTACTGGTTAGGGCTTTTTTATTACAAGTCACAGAAATTCAATTCAAAACAGCTTAAGCGAAAAAAAATTATAAACAAATAAATGGAGGAAGTTGTTATTGATTCACATACCTGGGAAGGATGGGGGCAAATGTGGCCTAGGGAACACCAGAATTCATGGACTCAAGCCATCTTCTCAGGTCTCCTACTCCATCTGTCTCTCATCTTGTTTTTCTCTGCTCAGCTTCATTGTCTGCTATGCAAACAGGCTTTCAAAGGATGCAATCACCTGCAGATTGAAAAGCCCATCCTTGCAGTTCAAGATGCAAGAAAAGGAGAATATTTTTCTCTTTCCTAGTGTTCTTTCTAAAATCCCACAGAAGGACTCGGCTTGGCCTGCTTAAATCACATCCCCATCCCTGGACCATTCACTGCAGATAGGAAGTTAGGACTAAAATAATTGGCCTAAGTCCAAATCAGAAAGTTTTCAACGCATCATTTTGTACTTCCAGGAATCTTTTAATTTTTCTATTTTCTTCCTAAGGATATTTTAACCAGGTTATTGAGGAAAGTTGTACATAAAAATCTAAAAATGCAAAATAAAATCCACGAGTCAAACTATTCATGGTAACACTTGCTACTGTCTAAACATGGACAAAATTTACATCTAAGATTTCTGGTTCTGGCAATACGGCATAGTAGGGATCCTGACATACAAGGGTGCTAGATAATATATATTTTCTATAGAATAATTTTTTAAAGTTTATTCCAAATTGTTACACAAATCTGTAAGAATGAAAGGAAAATTCACTAAGATCAGGAACAACAGACCAGATAGACAATTGAGAATTGAAACTATGGGCAGTCTGGGTACGTGTGTGAATCCAGAGGAATTAGGTCTTTGGCCTGTAGAGGGCGCTGAAAAAAAAAACAGCCTTCAAACAGGGCAGGAAGAGGCGCCATAAGTAAGATTACTATATACAAAAAGTGAGACCCAGGAAGAAATATGCCTTCAGAGAAAGGTGGAACAAGGTGGAAGACCCCTTCATGCACAAGCAGACAATAAGGAATATTGCCTGGGACCTGGAGGTGAGGGGAGTTTTGTTTTGTTTTGTTTTGTTTTGTTTTTGAGACGGAGTCTCGCTCTGTCGCCTGTGCTGGAGTGCAGTGGTGCAATCTCGGCTCACTGCAAGCTCCGCCTCCCGGATTTACGCCATTCTCCTGCCTCAGCCTCCGGAATAGCTGGGACTACAGGCACCTGCCACTACGCCCGGCTAATTTTTTGTATTTTTAGTAGAGACGGGGTTTCACCACGTTAGCAAGGATAGTCTCGATCTCCTGACCTCGTGATCCGCCCGCCTCGGCCTCCCAAAGTGCTGGGATTACAGGCGTGAGCCACCGCGCCCGGCCTGTTTTGTTTTGTTTTGTTTTTTGTCCCCAGTGAATACATGGACACAAGCCAGCCTTCATACGCATGTTAGATCTATACTATTTGCAATAATTCTGAAAATTAAAAATAGAGACGTACAATTTAAGATGGACCATGCTTTAATGCCTAATTTAAAATGGACTCAGATTTAATGCCCATAGGTACCTTGCAGAAGCAACAAAAATCCTTCCTAGAAGAATGTATGCCCAAATTCAGCCTCAAAAATTTCCCACTGATAGAATTACAGCCAATATGAGCTTACAATAAAAAATCACAAAACAGAAATAGAAGTAAGACACCATCAGTAAGAGTCAGAGAAAAATAAAACAGGATGAGATATGCAAATTCATTACCTAGTAGAATTATAATACAACATATAAATATGGTTTTAATATTTTAAAAAATAAGAGGGAATTAAAAATATAATGAGAAAAAGCTTCAATACATATCCATACACAGAAGGAATTTCCTGCCTTCTATCATATTTATTACTTCCTTAAAAATGTAATAAATTTGGCTAAACATTATCTTGCTTTATAATAAATTAACGTGAAACAGAATATTGATTTATCTTTTTCTTATAAGATAGAAACTGTAGTGACCTACAGCAGTTTAATCTTGACATGATATTTGTCATCTACATGATAAATATATAATTTATTGTTTGGTATATTTTATAAAATATGAAATACAATAAATTTATCACTGTATTGTAATAAAAATGAAATATAACTTTTTATAACATAAAGTAAGTCCAAATTGGTTAATTTATTTAACAAAGGGAACTAGCTTTGGCAATTAGGGCAAATGGAAGATGTGTTTCATAAATTGAATAAACTAAATGTTTTCATTCTATATTTCTAAAACATGTGAGAAGTCAAAAGCATTTGAAAAAATACTATATTGGTAAAATTGTATTGAAATGAACAATATTTCTATTTTCCAACACTTTCTAAACATATTGGATTAAAAGGAATGCCTTTAAGAGTACCAGATAAAATTAATAGTCATTTCATACTAGATGAAGACTTCACGGATAAGCATGATTTTTTAATATTTTCCCAGAAACCAAAAAATGAATAATTCTACTGACTGCATAACACATCCCTTTGATAGACAGGGTTGTTTTAAATTTTTTGCTTTCAACAAAATTAAACCTGAGTTATCGGCTACTAGATCATTAAAAACAATTTTTAATTTTATGGATACATGGGGATGTATCCTTATATAATTTTGGTTATATAAGCCAGAAGCAGTCAAAAGATTTGGATGATATTACAATAAGAAAACTTATATTAACACCTACCTGTTTATAAGAACAAGATTTCTTAGCACAGACATTCATAAAAATGAAAAATAGGTACAAAATTAATGCTAAACTCTGGCATTAAGTCATTTTCATCCAATGAAGTCACAGGCTAAAAAGAGTAAAAGCACTACTCATCTCATTTACATATGCAATTCCAATAAAACTTTGCTTTTTCTTTAGTAGTTATTTATCAGTATTTATGTTCATAATATTTTGATCAATTGTATACTAATAATACTTGTTATAACTGAATTCAGACCAAAATTTTAACATGGAGAGCTTTCAACTACAGAAAATAAAAGTAATCCTATGATTTCAATTTATATACATATTTTTCTGGCAGAGAACTATGATAGGGTTATGGGGAAAAGGTTTTCAGTAAAAAATAGTTTTTAATAAGATAATATTTTCTGGGTGAAGTGGAAAACTAAGTTAAAGAGAAAAAAGATACAATTACCAAAAGTTAAAAAGGCTTATTCATGTGTTTTTAACTGGAGATAATGAATATCAAATAATTGTGTTACTTAGATTCCATTGAATACATTTAAAAGAGAAGTGTAATCATTTGCTTTCAAATGTCAGTATTTGTTATATATCAGAAATATATTCTTTAATATGTTTTCAACTTATAGTACAATTTTTCTGATGTTAACTTTAAAATGTGTAAGGGAGGGTGCGTAGATTTTCAAAATTCTTTTGGTTTCGGAGTAAAACTGTAGGAGACTATGGCTTAAGCATTCAAGGCTAGTGCTTCTAAAACACTCCCTGATGAAGGACACTTCTCTTTTTTTCATTTGTTTTTGTTTTTTTAGGGACCACTTCTTAAATTTTCTCAACTCTTGTAGAGTAATAAGTGGTCCATATACCCATGACTACTTCATAGTCACACCACGTGTCTCATTGTGCAAGTTCCACAACACACGAATTTGTCTAGACCTTGCTCAACAAAACAAATATTTTGTGTTGGCATTAAAATATGTCCACAGTTTTTTTGACACTCCTCTCTTCAAAAGGTGGAGACAAACTTCCTTCCCCTTGAGTGGCAACTGCACTTAGTTCCTTGCTTCTAACAAATGGAATATGACAGAAGCCACTGTGCATGACTTCTGAGGCTAGTGAGGCAGGAGAATGGCATGAACCCGGGAGGCGGAGTTTGCAGTGAGCTGAGGTTGCGCCACTGCACTCCAGCCTGGGCGACAGAGCGAGACTCCGTCTCAGAAAAAAAAAAAAAAAAAAAAAAAAAGCACTGTAGCCTCTTTCTTGTCCTCTCTTTCTCTCTCTCTCTCTCGGATTACTCACTCTGGAAAAGTCAGCCATCATATTGTAAGAATACTCATGCACCTTAATGGAAGGGTCTATGTAGAAAAGCACTGAGGTCTCCCACCATCTGGCATCTGAATGAGTCACCTTGAAAGTGAACATCCCCTCTGCCCCAGCCCCTCACCTCAACCTACCCTTCAGATGGCTGCAGCCCCAGCCAGCGACTTGACTGAAATCTCAGAAGAGATCCTTAGCCAGAAACAACCAACTAAGCAGATCCTGAATTCCTGAACTACAGAGATTGTGTGAAATCATAAGTTTATTGTTGTTTAAAGCCACTACGTTTTGGGATAAATTCTTTTGCATCAACAGATCCCTAATATAGCTATTAGCCATGTGCTTGGATGTTCTGACAATGCTCAATCACTACAAAAATTTCTAAACTCTTCATTTCTGTTTCAGTACTTGCCTTTTCAAATACCTGTAACAAATAGTTCCTAGTTTGGCCCAGACTCATGGATCATGCTTGGGACAGCAGTGCCCTTAACATCTTGCTGCCTCAAACACAGTTGGCTATTGCTTCCAAGGTACATCTTCCACTCATACTCCCCAAACAAATGGATTGATTTTCACCTTCTTTCTAAACAGTTGCCTTTGAGTTTGGCAGTAATCCCTGGTCTAGGCAGTTGTGGCAAGGGTTACAAAGTCACGTGGCATGAAGCATGGAAAGGCTGTGTGGAAATCTAAGTGCCATCCAAGGAGGATGGAGCACATGGCAGCCACTTCGATTTTCATGGACTCTCTAATATATTCTTCAAAGGCCCCATGGGTCTTACTTCTTCCGTGAAGTCCCCTAAATCATTTTAATCTGAGTCCAGTCGTGGTTGGGCTTCGTGACCCCTTCCCCCTACACACCTCCAGCCACTGCCCTGCACTTCTACTAAAGCTGAGCTGCTCTCCACCATACTAGTCACCAATACCAAACTGTAGACTGCCCAGTCTATTGTCCTGGACTGTGATCAGCTCTCTCTTTCCCATTACACTGTAAGCTCCCCACGGGTCTTTATCTCTATATTCCCAGTGCTTAAGTATAGTACCTGGCTGGAATTTACTATACCATATGTTTGCTTTTTAAAATACAAGTGCATTATTATAAATTGATTCTCTGGATTAAAAAATAATTCATTTTTAAAGGAAAACTGAGAAAATGCTTTTGCCACATGAATTATCATACATACATATACACACATACACTAAACAAGCACCAATGTATATACTTGACACATCTGGATTTTGAAAGCAAAGCACACTAGCTGGAAGCTGTATGGTGTCAGAGTTAGAATAAGTACTTTGGGGGCAGACCTGCCTAAACAAATGTAACCCTATTACTTAATAGCTCTGTGATTCTATGCAAGATAATTAACTTCTCTCTGCCTCAATGCCTTCATTATAAATGGAGATAGTAACAGAACCTAGCTCTAAGGATTAAATCAGTTAATGCATGCATCCAGTGATGTTAGCCATTATTAGGGGTTCTTCGATCACTTGCATGTAATGAATGTCTTTGCCTTCTTGCCTCTGTTTGTGTGTGTCAATTGCAGAGACTACAATTCCTACGTCTTTGCATTTCCCTATTGCGCTAATCCAGTAGTCAACTCAAAGTGGGATCCGTGGACTATTTGTCTCAGAATCATCTATGGGGCCTTGTTTAACAAGCTCATTCTTTTTTTTTTTTTTTTTGGAGACAGAGTCTCACTCTGTTACCCAGGCTGGAGTGCAGTGGCACAATCTCAGCTCACTGCAACCTCCGCCTCCCAGGTGAAGCAATTCTGGTGTCTCAGCCTCCCCAGTAGCTGGGACTACAGGTGCACACCACCATGCCTGGCTAATTGTTGTATTTTTTTTTTTTTAAGTAGAGACAGGGTTTCACCATATTGTTCAGGCTGGTCTTGAACTCCTGACCTCAGGTGATCCACCCACCTCGGCCTCCCAAAGTGCTGGGATTACAGACATGAGCCACCATGCCCAGCCAACATGCTCATTCTTTAACCCTACTCTAGGCCTGAAACAAAATGTCTGCATTTTGAAACTCAGAAAGCTGCACTACAAATAAACACAGCCTGCCTTAGTTCGTTCAGGTTGCTGTAACAAAATACTTTAGGCAATTGAAAAACAGTAGAAATTTATTGCTCACAGTTCTGAAGGCTGGCAAGTCCAAAATCAAGTTATCAACAAATGTAATGTCTAGTGAAGCCCATTTCTCATAGATGGCAACTTATATGTGTCCTCACATAGCAGAAGGGGCAAGCAGGCCTCCTCAATCCTCTTTTATAAGGGTATTAATCCCATCCATGAGGGCAGAGCCCTCATGACCTAATCACCTCCTAAGACCCACCTTTTATTACCACCACAATGGGGATTAGGTTTCAACATGAATTTTGGAGGGACACAAATATTCAATCCATACCACCACCCAAGGAATTATGATGTAGTCTATGAATTTTGAGGAAACACTCCATAAATATGTCCACAGGGGTATATTCAGCAGCTCCACAGGTAAAGCAAAGGGAAAGATTGGAGGCTCCAAAGGCTTTACAAATCAGCCACAGCCATTCTCTGCAGATTTCTGCACATGCTTGTGTCACTATATAGCAAACAAGTGTCAGAAAGGTAAAGCTGCTGTCATGTAATTTTAATACAACATGGTGGCTATAATATTGTCTATGAAGAGAAATTAAAAACACATAGACAGTCTATTCAGGGATTATTTTGTCCTACAGTCAGAGAAATATAAAGGCTCTACTGAAATAAAATGCTGAAACACTCAGCTTTGGTCATGTTGAATATTTACATGGTCATAACTTTAAGAAAAAAATTATATGGTCACATATTCCCCAGAGCAGGTTGGCCTTGTCAGATTCTTGTAGGTCGCCACTCTAGCACTATGGACTTTAGAAAGTGCAATCACATTGCTGTGCCACATCTGCAAGAAATTGAAAACAAATTGCAGCAGAATTTATGTTGCAAGGTAGCAGTTTCCAGCTGCACATCATTTGTTTTCTTTTGTTTAAAATAGTTCTAAATCGCATGCCAGCTACTGTAGGCTCCAGATTCTATTAATGAGGGATGGAAAACTAAAGCAGCTGCTTGTCCTCTGAAAGCTTGTGCCAGGGAGCTTCTAAAACCCTGCCATGGGTCTCTGCAGTCCCATCAGAGGCTTCCAGCTAATGGGGTGGTTTTTCTAAGACAGTGTTTCTCGAGGTGTAATCCAAGAATGACTTGCTCAGAGATCACTTGGGAAGCTTATTTAAAAGCAGTTTTCTACCCCCAGCGCTGAACTCACTAAATCTGTTCTCCAGGGGTGAGTGCAAACATCTGCATTTTAAGCACATTCTTTTTTTTTTTAATTGCAAATGTATTTATTACACTTTACAGATAAGTTATATATACACACAAATATAATTTTAACTGTAAAATCACAACAAACTAGTTACATTTAAATCTTTGGCTCTGTAGAAGACAATTTAGAAGTCTTCTAGTCCCCTAACTTTACCTTCCTTAAATTATAAAAAAAAAAAAAAAAATCTGACAGTTTTAACTTCAAGTTAAAGATGAAGGGGTGATATCACATTTCATCACTCAGAAATGGAAATTTTACCTGTCTATACAAAGCCTTTCACATGCTACAGTGACACTTAAAGTACCATTACAAGACTTTAAATGTGTAAAATATTTAATTAAAACCTTGAAGGATTTTCTTTAAGATTGTGGGGGTTTAACTTGGCTCTAATAACTGGAATGGGGAATGAAACTAACAAACTTGGTTTTTTCTCCTTCAGTCCGATTTTAAAATAGTCCTTTCTGTCCTTCTCATCACCATCTGATCTCTTCTAAAGGAGGGTAATATATGGAAGAGTCCTTAACCAAGCTTTTACTCATTTGGTAGTGAGGTTGGAATCCCATGGGGAACAATTTTCCAAAATCCAATAAAAGATGTCCCATTATTTTCAAATACGCAGAGGTGCTAGATTTCAGAAACGCAAAACACAACATAAGTGTCTGAAAAAAAATGCCTCGGTCTGGTTTTAAAAGAATGCCTATGTGTTGTCAAAAAGCTTTTTCAAGGCAAATGATGCTGGCTTTCCAACTGACATAGCTAGTGTTTGAAATAAGCCTGTTTTCATGGTATCATACCAGACTCTGTAAATGCAATCCCTATAATTACCTAAAGTAGAGGTGCATAAAACACATAAAATAAGGACTCTGCAAAAATTTGACCAACTTTTATGGTGTCTCACTCTCAGTGTGTTTAAGCATGAATATATAAACATTGGAGGCAGTTCTTAGAACAAACCAGATAAAAATAAAATAATGACCAGGTAGGTTATAAACTGAAGTAATAACTCTGCAAACACTTCTCATGAAAAAATTCAAAATTAAGAGGTCACCTATTCTACTTGTTTTCCATTACCTGTGACAGGAGACACATGGAGTAAAAGCAGACCATTAAGGAGGTGGTTAACAACCCCTCAACCTAACATACGCACACCATATAAAGCTAACTAAATAAACCAAACACAACCATTCAGTGTAAAGACTTTCATTCAAAAGTAAACTTTCGGCTAAAGATATCAAGACTTTCTAGTTGTTAACCTGTAGTTCTATCCTTTCCTGAAAGTACAGGCCTTGCCATTACTTCTCTCATTATTAGAATACTAGAAAACAAGCCTGGATATTGACCAAAGTTTACATTTTACATTTCAAACATGGAAACTCAGAACTGTGCATTTCCAAGTTTATAGTGACATCTGGACAGGGTTTTAAAGTGACGGTGCTGAGGCATGATATTCACAAACACTGGTTTTCTGTTGAGAGTAGATACACCCACACCAAATTACCCTGAAATGTCTCCTATTTTCTTCCTAGGAAAATTCTAGGCTTTTAAGTTGAAAAAAATAAATGCCTATGATGCAATTATTACTTTCTAGAGTTAAGCACATTCTTACGCATAGCAAGATGTGAGGACCACTATAATCTAGAACCTACTCTAAAATGAATCATTTCCCCTAAAATCAAGTGGAATTTTCCTCAACCAAAAACCTCAGTCTGCCTTTCCTAATTTTCTCCCAGCAATATTTTTTATTCAAAGTTGGTGGCTCATGCCTGTAATCCCAGCACTCTGGGAGGCCAAGACAGGTGGATTCCTTGAGCCCAGCAGTTCGAGACCAGCCTGGGCAACATGGTGAAACCCCGTCTCTACAAAAAATACAAAAATGACCTGGGCTTGGTGGTGTGCACCTGTATCCCAGCTACTCAGGAGGCTGAGGTGGAAGGATCACCTGAGTTTGGGGGCGTCGAGGCTGCAGTGAGCAGTGCAATGATCACGCCACTACATTCAAGCCTGGAGAGCCTATCTCAAAAAAAAAAAAAAAAAAAAAACCAGAGTTGAATAAACTCTCGCCTGCTTAATTATTCCCATTACCAATTATGCTGAAACTCAGTTTAAAAGATTTTACTTTCACTAGTCAGTAAAGTCCAGATATAAAATATCTCACCACTTTTTGAATATGGCCCTTATAGGAGTCAGATCGTGTCCCTGATTCATTGTGAGAAAGAATGCATCTCTCCCTAGAATATAAAAAGCTCCCAGAACAGGCGTGATGGGTAAATAAGAGTTACCATGGCATCCTGCTCCTCTGTGGACTCCCCTCGTTACAGATTTAGTTGTAAATATCATTCTTGGCTAAGTTCCTCATTCGTATGACTCTGTGATTTGTCAAGTGTGAACTAATATGAACCCTCTTTTCGTACATTTAACGTGTTGACATTGATCCTGATGTTAGAATAAAATGGCACACCTCTCCCAACCAGTTCACCTGGCAGATAACAGGCCCTCGATAAATATGTGTGGAATGAATGACCAGCGGGATACCACTGCTCTGGTATCTCACCACATAAACATTAGAGGTAGTTCTTAGAACAAACCAGATAAAAATAAAATAATGACCAGGTCAACCATTAGAATATAAAAAGCTCCCAGAACAGGCGTGATGAGTAAATAAGAGTTACCATGGCATCCTGCTCCTCTGTGGCCTCCCAGAGGTTAATAAAACTCCCATGGTTAATAAAGCTGCTGAGAATCTACTCCAAGAAGTCTCATGGGCTCTCTCATAACCCATAACAGATATATCTTACCTAATTACTAAGTCCTTCATTAATTCATAACTACTTATTGAGCACCTATTATGTGTCAGGCACTGTTCTAGCTGTTGGGGATGCAGAAGTTAACACAAAATTTCTGTCCTAGTGGAATCTATTTCAGTGAAAGATGATAGCCAATAAACAAATAAACAGATCAATGAGAGAAATAAATATAGGGGTAACTATTATGAAGAAAATGAAATAGATGTGATAGAGAATGTATTGTTTAGGGTACACCTGAATTTCAGTAACAGAGAGATTGAAAATATGGTGCTTAAAGAAGATAAAAGTGTATTTTTTTTGCTCCTAAAGGTGACCTGTCCAGGGGTGGAAGGTGCTGCATCTACAGGGGTCCCCAAGGACCAAGGTGCTATCCATCTCCCTGTTCATCTCCCAGAGTGGTATACTCATCCAGTGCACTCATCTGGAGCAATTCACATGCACCATGTCTACATTCCAGCCTGTGGGAAAGCAAGAAAGGATGACCAGGACACACGGTGCATCAATAAGAAGATGACTATAAGTGTTGTGTTTTCATTCCTCTCACTTCCCATTGGCCCAAACTTAGTCACGTGACCACAACAATTACAAGGCCATCTGGGAAGTGTAGTATCTATTTGAGCAGTTGGGTATCTGGCTACAAATTGGAGCATTCTGTTATTTTAAGAATAAAGGAATAAAAGACACACACTGTGGTCTTCTGCCATAATTGTCCAGTTGTTCTCTGGACTAGAGGTGAAGATTTTTTAGCTGGGGGTTTTGTTAAAGTAGTCAGAAAGACCTCTGAGGAGGGACATTTGATATGAGATTGAAAGACACAAAGGATGCAGTCATGGAATATATGTGAAAATTAGAACATCAGCAACCATGAGTAAAGATGACAGTGGACCTGTGTATGTTTCAAACTAAAGTTTTAATTTTTTTTTAATTTTTAAATTTATTATTTTATTTTCTTTTATTTCATTTTATTTATTTACCTTTAGATGGAGGTCTTGCTATATTGCTCAGGCTGGTCTCAAGCTCCTGAACTCAAACAATCCTCCCGCTTCAGTCTCCCAAATAGCTGGGACTATAGGTGCTTTCTGCCACACCCAGCTTTTGGTTTTGTTGTTTAGTCATTACAATATGTAATTATTTAAGATAATCTCAATAAAAGAGCACATCATGAGATATACAGATAAAACATACATTTTATCTATATCTATTTTTAACTGGTAAGATTGTCAATCCTGTTTCCATACCATATCTGGATGCTTTTGATACATTGGACACGTAGTCACAGGGAATAATTTACATAGATGATTGTTTGGTAGAAACGAAATTCTGGAAGCCTGATTTTTTTCCATTCATTTTTCCAATCATCTCAGATTTCCAAATGGAAAATCTTTGCAATCCCTCCCATAACCTAAGCTACCGTGCAGCCCCATGGACAGGCTAACAGGGTGTAGAATGGAGAAATCTTGCTCTAAAGTAAACTAAGAGGAACTTCTAAGTTTTGAGCTGAGTTACTAGCCAGATGGATTGTATACAAGGCAAGAAGTGTTTTGACATTGATTATGAAGACAGAAAATGCCTCCTGGAAAGGCGGCTTGTCCTTGCCCCATTCTGGGCATTTGCAATGCACTTGATAGATTCAGGTCTAATTGAAACCATAAGAAACACCACCTGAGGCAGACTGATAGTCCATCTGGCCCACTGCTCAGGCTCAGACAGAAGCATCCAAAGACTCTGCGTGAGGAGGTCCAATGCCTCATCGGATTTCAGCCATGAGAAGGTAGAAACATACCCTGAAGAGCCCTTACTTTCCTCCGCCAAAGTAAGGGATTGTGAGTGAGGCTCTGCTGCTGTCCTCTCCCAAATCTCCCACTTCCTCTCAGGGGAGCTGCCATCTGCTTCCAAGTCCATGAGTGTTCATTTATTAAACAACAGACCTAGCTCCTGACAATGCTTGCCGGGAATGTATACTTCACAATAATGAGCCTTAGACACTGGGGACAAAAATGATCAGAAGCACCATTTTCCCAGGGAATTTATCCACTTGGCAAACCCTGGGCTTGTGAAGACATGGCCTGCCTTCTCCTTCAGTGAAATTAGATAATTGTTTCTGAAGAGTAAAGTTTTATATTTTAGAGTGTTGAGGTCATATCCCCTTCTTTCTATGGGCTCCCCAGGTAAGGAGTTTCATTAAATATTTTCTTTGCTGTGAAATTTCCCTCACAACAGCATCTATCCCTTGGGCTAACCAAAAACTTTAAGGCACAATCTAACCACAAGATTTTCAGTGAAAACCTTTATTTAAATCGTGTGTGTGCATGTGTATGTGTGTGTGTGCATAAACATAGCATGAGTATGTGGCATATGAAAGCTGAAAAATCTCTGATGCTGTCCACATCTCCATCTTTCCACCTGTCCCCCACCTGGCTGGCATGGGCTAGAGGGGCAGGTAGTGTTCTGGTGGCAGCCTCCTGCGACCTAAATGGCCTTTGTTACATACCTCAGAGCTGCTTAACACCCCTGACATGTTCTTAGCTATGAGCTCAGCTCCTGCATTCTTCCAAAATCTGTAGCTCACACTTTTCTTACCTTTCAAATCCTCAAACTATAAAACCTGAAATATAAAGTGCATATAGAGGAGAAGAATGCAGACTGAAACCTTGAGTGCTTGGGAGCTTCCAAGGGTACTTTGCACTCACTAACTAGAGGATGTAAAAGTACCTGTACCCACAGCACACCAGTCGCACAAAGGCATAGAAGTGTTCTTTGATCTAAAAGGATCGGGGAAGCTCTCAGTCACCACGTGCTACCACTTCCCTAGCTGGACAATGCTTTGGAAAACAACTGGATGCATGATTGCATCTTAATTCTAACCCTCCTCCATTTGAAAAATGAGGATACTGGGGCCCAGAGGGATTTGGGGACTTGCCTCAGGTCACAAAGTCAGGGAAGGGCAAGCAGTAACTGGAAGCAGGAATCCAATGTCCTTTTCATTCCACCAGTGTTTGTTGGAAAGAGTATATTTCTGCTTGTGAGGCAATCTTCAGTCTGCAGAGCCATAGTGTAACGTTTTGGCATGGAGCAGCAGTGTCGTAATCTTCCTCTAACACTTCCCCAGTCCTAAAAACCATATAAGGAATTTGAATCTCTATCATGGTTCCCAATTAGCTTTGACAAACTTGATGTCTTGCCAACCAGTAAACTACATCACACCCACTGATTCCAACAGGGCAAATCATTCTATTAAACACCGAGACTTAATATCTCAGCTAAAAACAACCATCTGTTCACACTTAATTACCATCTTCCCCAAACATATTTATTTGACAATCTTAAAGAAAACTCCAGTTGCAGAGAGGACTGAGGATTTGAAGGTTTAGCATTTCTGCTTAAGAGCTGTCAGTTAAACTTAAAATTATCTCAGACCTGGTTCAAGTCCTACTGGAAATAGAAACACACATTTTTCAGATGGTTCCAAAAACATTCTTGCATTTATTTTCTAAAAAGAAAACTTTAAGAACAAATCATGAAAAAAATAAAATAAAATGAGCTACCTTGCTTTTCCTTTCCCTTTTTTTTTTCTTTCTTTCTAGCTTTCTTAAACATACTTGTTCTCGAAAGAAAAAAATGGGAAGGAAAATACTCAGATGCCAGATGTACCTTTATTAATTGGCTTAACAGGCTAGTCAAGAAACCAGCTAGCTACACTAACCACCATCATCATCTCTCTGTGCCTCTCAAAGGAGACTGCTGGGTTTCAATCACTGTACATAAGCAGTTTTTTATTCTCGTGTCACCTCTGTAGAGATCTAATTTACATGTCATCACTTAAAGCCTCTTTTGAATGTTTTAAATAGTCAGAATCTCAATAGCTATCAACTTTTCAGAAAGGGCTTTAGCTTTAATTGTATTGTACATCAGGTATTTTTATAATGTTAAACAGACACTAACCTCAAGAAATTTATAGTAAAGAAAGGAATTCTTTGTCAAGCAAATAAAAAAAAAGCTGATAGCCACAACATTCATAACCAAGACTTTTTTTTTTTTTGGCTTAACTATTAGCCACCCCACAAGGCAAAATATCCCTATCCCTAAATTTTGAAAATATTCTATTTGGGGAGTTATTTCTTTGGAGTAAAGAAGAATGAGTTGGACCACCTCTGGCCATCTGTATGTTTTTTCATTTTTGTAGCTTTTGCTGATTGCAATGCACTCTGGTATCTTGGACTCTCTTGGGGAAAAATAAGCAATTAAGAAGCTTTCCAGAGACCAATAGTTGTATAGGAACGACTTGCAAACAACATTTCATCACTCAGGGAATAAACATCATTGCTTATGATGTACCAATTTCTCTGCTAATATCTGGGAATACAACCATAAGCCGGATAAACAAGTTTGTCGTCTTCCTGGAGCTTCCAGTCTAGAGAGAGAGAGACTAAGAATGCTGCTTAAATAACAACATACATAGAAGAAAAATGATCTGTCAAAAAAAAACTGGCTTTTTAGAAGTAATTTTCAAAAAACGGTGAATATACTGTTTCAATATTTTAAATACTGACCTATAAAAAAAAGGAATTAGCATCTATTTCATTGCTACTATATGCAAAGGGCTTTCCATATATTTTTATTTCATTTTCACAAAGATCTTTGTAAGTAGATATTAAGAACACTGAGGCTCAAAAGTTGAAGTCTCCAAAATGAAAACATGGCCTGTAAGGGATAAAGCCCAGTAATACCATCCACATTCATCTGATTCAAAAGTCCATGCATTTTCCCCTACACTTCCTGATTTCCTTGACTAGGCTTTGGCACCTTAGCCGAAACGCTCACATTTCTTCAGACTTCTCTTTCAACAGTGTACAAGGAGGCACACAAGGTTCCCTAGCTGATATCTTTATCTCTGATTCGAATAATTATCTGAAAGTCCAAAAACTTCATTTAACCTTAAGTAAAATCTTCAGACAACCCCACCCCCATCTCCAGTAGCAACACAGTCTGATGTTTCATAATTCCTCAAGCATGCTAGCACTGAATGAACTTCAACTTGCTTAGCAAATTTTCATTGCAGACGAAGTTTCTGTGCTAATCTGGAATTGATACCTTATAAGAATACAGCCCAAATTGGGAAGTTGAAGAGTTTATATATCCCAAAATTCCTTAGTCATAAAATAATGAACTAGCAACAAAAAGGTCTGCCTTCCTAAAGCATATTACAATCTGATTGCACAAGTCTTTTGTTCTAAACACCTATAAAGGGAAGTGGATGGTCCTACTGGAATCCTACTAGATATATAAATGAAAAATTTTATATTACATTTTGTAAAAAGTTTATTCCCCCTCAATATTTAAGGGAATTAGCTGGCAACATTGGCCAATAAGCAACCCACATTTACCTACGGAATCATTTTTAAATATTTTACTTTTTTAAAAAAGTACACATTTTGCTTCCACTATGTAGCACCAAAGGCCTATTCCAGGGCATCCCTCCCACTGAATAAACTAAAACCTCTCAAAAACAAAAATATAGAAGGAAAGTAAGGGGAAAGGTAGATTCAAGAATCCTTAACAAAATATTATTACATTGAGTTTAACAATATACAGACAATACATCATAACTGTGTAGAATTTATTCCAAGGAACTAATGTTGGTTTTAGCATTTGAACACCAATCAAACATAATTCACTCATTAACAGATTAAAGGAGAATATTCATATTATCATTTTAATAGATGGGGAAAAGACATTTGACAAAATTCAGCACTCATTTGTGATTTTTTTTAAAACTCTCAGCAAACTAAAAATATTTGGAAATTTTCTCAAATTGACAATAGTCATCCATGCAAAACCTACAGCTAACATCATACTTGACATTAGCACCCTAAGATTGGTAACAATTCAAGGGGACCTACTTTCACTGCTTCTATTCAATATTATACTGGGAGTCTAAACCACTGTAATATTTTTTAAAAGAGGGAGAGGGAAGTAAAATGAAAAAGATGGGAAAGAAATAAAAAGAACAAAGATCAATAAGAAAGTAAAATAATATTTACAGGCAATAGAATTATTTATGTAGGAAATCTCAGGGAATCCGCAAAATAATTACTAGAACTAATAAATAAGTTTAGTAAGGTACCTGGATGATATTTTTAAGCCATTGTATTCCAGTATATAAGCAGCAACAATTCAAAACTGAACTTTAAAAAAATTCCATTTACAATAGCAATAAAAAAATTGTTTTAAGCAAGTCAAATATGTCTACACCAAAAACGATGGAATACTGCTGAGAGAAAGTAAAGAAAACCTAAATAAAAGGGAAGATAGATCATATTCATAGATTTAAAGACTCAGTGTATTAGTCAGCATTCTCCAGAGGACATATATAAGAGGAGATTTACCATGGGAATTGGCTCACTTAAGTATGGAGGCTGAGAATTCTCATGATATGCTGTCTACAAGCTGAAAAACCAGGAAAATCGTTGGTGTAATTCAGTCTGAGCCTGAAGGTCTGAGAACCAGAGGAAGGGTGATGGCCCTGGTATAAGTCCCAGAATCCAAAAGCGCAAGAACCCAAGCTTCAATATCCAAGGGCCAAAGAAAATGGGTATCCTAGCTCAAGGAGAGAGAGAATTCACCTTCCTCCACCTTTTGGTTCTATTCGCTCCCTCAATGGATTGCATGATGCCTACCAGTGTTGGTAGGGTGGATCTTCTATACTCAGTCTACTGTTTCAAACACTAATCTCTTCCAGAAACACCATCACAAATACATCTAGAAATGATGTTGTTTACCAGCTATCTGGGCATCCCTTAAACCAGTCAAGCTGAAACAAAAATAACTATCACATTCAATATCATTAAGATGATGATTTTCCCCAAGGTGATCTATAGTTTCAATGCACTATCAATTTTTTAGGAATTGAAATGCTGATTCTAATACATATATATATGCATGTATATGAAAACACACACACACACACACACATATATATATATATGAAAACACAAAAGACCCAAGCATTCTGTTAAAAGAAGAACAAGGTTGGGACACTTACCTGATTTCAAAAAATATTTTATAAAACTCTGATAATAAAAGCAATATGGGCTGGGTGCAGTGGCTTATGCCTATAATTCCAGCACTTTGGGAGGCCAAGGCAGGAGGATCACTTGAGGCCAAGAGTTTGACACCATGCTGGGCAACATAGCAAGACCCTGTCTTTACAGAAAAAAAAAATTTATTTTAAATTAGCCAAGCAAGGTGGTACATGCCAGTATTCCTAGCTACTCAGGAGACTAAAGAAGGAGGATAACTTGAGCCCAGGAGTTCAAGGTTACAATGAGCTATGATTGCACCACTGCACTCCAGCCTGGGTGACACAGTGAGACTTTGTCTCTAAAAATAAATAAATAATAAATAAAATAATATAAAATAAAAGACAGTATGATACTGGTGAAAAGACAGACATATAAATTTATAGAAAAGAATAGAGAATACAGAAATAAACCACATACATAAGGTCGATTTGTTGTTTTTTGTTTTTTTTACAAAAATACTAAGGCAATTCGATGGGGAAAGGAAAGTATTTTCAACAAATGATCCTGGACACATTGTTCAGAAAAAAAAATTAATATGGACCTTTACCTCACACCATCCACAAAAATTAACTCAAAGTAATCATAGTCCTAAATTTGAAACATAAAACTCTAAAATTTTTTACAAAAAGCGCAGGAGAATTACATCTTGGGGTAGGCAAACATTTCTTGGCTAGAACACAAAAAGCATGAGCTATAAAAGAAAAAAAATAACTGATCTTCGACCAAATTTTAAGTGTTTTACTATCTGAAAGACACCACTAAGAAAACAAAACAGCAAGCCACAGACCTGGGAAAATATTTACTAAACATATATCAGACAAGTTCTTGCACAGAGAATATATTTGAAAATTTTATCACTCAACAGTAAGAAGACAAACAATCCAATTTTTAAAATAAGTAAAACATTTATATACTTTACCTAAAAGGACCTATACTTGGCTCAGAAGCATATGAAAAGAGCTCATATTGTTAGTCATCAGAAGTGTAAATTAAAACTACAACGAGACACTACTATCCATCTATTATTCTATATATATAAGATATATATTCTAGAATATATATCCTATATATTTAATATTCTATATATTAGAATATTCTAGAATATATATTCTATTATTAGAATATTCTAATATTCTAGAATATATCCTACATATTTTAATATTCTATATGTTAGAATATTCTAGAACATATATCCTACATATATTCTAATATTCTATATGTTAGAATATTCTAGAATACATCAGAATATTCTAGAATATATATTATACATTCTAATATATTCTAGAATATATATGCTAATATTCTAATGTTCTAGATTATTATATATATTCTAATATTCTAGAATACATTAGAATATTCTATATTCTAGAATACATAAGAATATTCTATATTCTAGAATATATATCTTACATATATACATTTTAAACTGGCAATACCAAGTGTTGATGAGGATGTAGACAATTGCTGCTGAGCATGTAAAGCACAACTATTTTGGAAAATGGTTTGGCAAGTTCTTTAAAATATAAAATATATAAAATTTATATAAAATATATCATAGGATATATATTCCTAGGTTTTTACCCAAGGGAAATGAAAGCATATGACCACACTAAGACTTACACACAAATGTTCATAGCAACTTTGTTTGTTATCGCCAAAAACTGAAAACAGCTTCAATGTCCATTAACACAATTTGTGGTACATCCATATAATGCAAAACTACTCAGCAATAAAAAGGAACAAACTACCAATATGCTCAACAAATTATGATTTCAGAAGAATCTCAGAATTATTATGCTGACTGAAAGAAGCATGGCCCCAAGGAGCATATACTATATTATTCTATTTATATGAAATTCTTAAAAATGTAAACGAACCTATAGTGACAGAAAGCAGATCAGTAGTTGCCTGTGAATCTTGGCAGAGGGAGGGGTGTATTTATAAAGGAGTTGGGAAAAAATTTTAGGAGAGAGAAATAATTATTAACTTGGTTATGGTGATGGTTTCATGGGTGTATACATTTGTCAAAACTGATAAAATTATACATTAAAACATTGTACTTCAATTATACTTCAGTAAAATTGTTAAATGAATTAATATAATTTTTTCTACTTGCCCTAAATACATGGGCTATGTATCTCACATAGCCCATGCTCCTGGGCCAAGTTCCCAAGTTTGACCACATGAGATTATGGTGTAATAAAATGCTGTTTTGAAAATATGGAAAATATTAATTAACACAGAGAAATGATAAGTGATGATTAAGAATAAGATCTCAGAGTTAAACATCCAAGTTTGAATCTCAGTTCTCTCTCTCACTTTCAAAGTGACCTCGCATGAAACTAATTTTTTTGTGTCTCAGTTTCCTCATCTGTAAAATGGAGATACTAGTACAACTTATTCCATTAAGTTATTTTGGATATTCAATAAGAACACCTGCCCAGTAGGCTCTTAATAAATTAGAGCATTGCCGTAACACTCAAATGGTATCCCAAATATTCTAATTCTTTTAAAAAATTACTGCAAGTTTAAGGAAATCACCCAGGCAAGTCTGCATAGCTAGGTGGGGCGTATTCAAGGAGCCAATCATTGATTGTATCTTGTTCAAATTTGCTTCATTGTTGGGTGTGTTTTCATGGGTACTTTATTGCAATAAAACTATAACCAAGTTTTATCTTTTCCCATCCATATCCTCTTGTTCGTAGTCATATCAAAATCCTTTTATGAGGTGATTAGATCTAAAATACTGGATACAGATGTTCCCCCAGGAAGTCTGTTAATTATTTCTGTTTATAAGTGGATTGAACTTGTTTATATCTTGTCCTTCAACTATGATAGTGACCTGGTCCAATTTGGAACTAACTCCGTCTAGTACACAGTTGAAACTCAATAAATACTAATATCTTTATTTCTCTAATTCAAGATTTAGGTCTATTAACATAGCTGAAGTGCACATGATAAGATAGAAATCTCATAGGACTACTGGGTTCAGAGATAGATTCCATATTAGGCTCATGAGGGTTTCAGTGAAATACAGGTGTAGCAAATCCATCCTTTTAATATTGCAGCTGCTTCTGATCCTAAGTTGATAGCGGCGTTCTACTTTCGCTATTTCAAAGCAGAGTAGATGTTCACTTCATTGACCCATAAAGAGACAGGGATCTAAATAAATAGGTGCCTACTACATGCCAACCATTGTGCTATTAATAGAAACTTTCTATATCATTTCTATAAATTCTCATGATAAGCCACTTCTGTGTTACACATGAGATTATTGAGGCTTGACTTGCTCAAGGTTGTACATGTAGTATGGGCTAATGAAGCCAGGATATGAAGCTATACAGGATTTTGGGTATATAACCTATGTTCTGTACATTATATCATATCACTTCTCAACATCTGTGAATTTAGAAAGGATGACTTTATAATTTATCTTCCAGCTGGAGACACTGCTAAGAGTACAAGTTGCAGAGAACCCTTTAATAATTACGCCAGAGCTGGGCACAGTGGCTCACACCTGTAATCCCAGCAATTTTGGAGGCCAAGATTCGAGGATCACTTGAGCCCAGGAGTTTAAGACCAACCTGGACAATATAGTGAGACCTGATCTCTACAAAAAATTTTAAAGATTAGCCAAACATGGTGGCACATGCCTGTAGTCCCAGCTGTTTGTGAGGCTGAGGTGCGAGGATTGCTTGAGCCTGGGCAATAGACACCCTGTCTCAAGAAATAATAATAATAACTATTATTATTATTAATATGCCAGAACAATAGGTATAAACTAGGACCTGCTGGGCAAACCAAAGTGAATAGTCACAAGTCTGAGTCATCAGCTGTTCAAGCAAAATATTTTGAAGCAAAGTGATATCAAGCAAGGAGGTGAGAATAGTTTGTCACATGCTGAACACTGGCCAAATAGGCTCTCTACAAAGGAAGACATGACTCCCATTTTAGGGAAAATATTTCAGGGCCTGATCAAGTTCCTCACCACTCATCATATGGTCTGCAGACCAGCAGCAGTACCAGGGAGCTTGTTTAAGATGCAGGATTTTGAACCTACCTCAGAGCTACTGAATCAGAATCTGCATTTTAACAAGACACCCCAGTGACTCCTACTCAAATGCTTTGAATTCGTGTCCCCTCCCAAATCTCAAGTCAAATTGTAATCCTCAATGTTGGAGAACGGGCCTGGTGGGAGGCATTGGATCATGGGTGTAGACTTCCACCTTGCTCTTCTCATGATAGTGAGTGAGTTCTCATGAGATCTGGTTGTTTATGAACTCAAACAAATTTACAAGAAAAAAACAAACAACCCCATCAAAAAGTGGGCGAAGGATATGAACAGACACTTCTCAAAAGAAGACATTTATGCAGCCAAAACACCATGAAAAAATGCTCATCATCACTGGCCATCAGAGAAATGCAAATCAAAACCACAATGAGATACCATCTCACACCAGTTAGAATGGCAATCATTAAAAAGTCAGGAAACAACAGGTGCTGGAGAGGATGTGGAGAAATAGGAACACTTTTACACTGTTGGTGGGACTGTAAACTAGTTCAACCATTGTGGAAGTTGGTGTGGTGATTCCTCAGGGATCTAGAACTAGAAATACCATTCAACCCAGCCATCCCATTACTGGGTATATACCCAAAGGATTATAAATCATGCTGCTATAAAGACACATGCACAGGTATGTTTATTGTGGCACTATTCACAATAGCAAAGACTTGGAACCAATCCAAATGTCCATCAATGATAGACTGGATTAAGAAAATGTGGCACATATACACCATGGAATACTATGCAGCCATAAAAAATGATGAGTTCATGTCCTTTGTAGGGACATGGATGAAGCTGGAAACCATCATTCTCAGCAAACTATCGCGAGGACAAAAAACCAAACACTGCATGTTCTCACTCATAGGTGGGAACTGAACAATGAGAACACTTGGACACAGGAAGGGGAACATCACACACGGGGGACTGTTGTGGGGTGGGGGGAGGGGGGAGGGATAGCATTAGGAGATATACCTAATGCTAAATGACGAGTTAATGGGTGCAGCACACCAACATGGCACATGTATACATATGTAACAAACCTGCACGTTGTGCACATGTATCCTAAAACTTAAAGTATAACAATAACAAAATAAATAAATAAATAAAATAAAATAAATATATAGCACCTCCCCCTTCTCTCTCTTCCTCCTTCTCTGGCCGTGTAAGACGTCCCTGCTTCCCCTTCACCTTCCACTATGATTGTAAGTTTCCTGAGGCCTCCCCAGCCATGCTTCCTGTACAGCCTGCAGAACTGTAAGTCAATTAAATCTCTTGTCTTTATAAATTACCCAGTCTCAGGTAGTTCTTTATAGCAATGTGAGAATGGACTAATACACATATACACAGTAAAATTTGAGAACCACTTGTCTAAAGTTCTACAAACTTGCTTACCATCTGAGTAACTCGTACAGCTTTTTAAAAAATAGAGATTCCAAGGGCCCATTCCCCAGAGATCATGATTCTGTGGATTTTGGGTGGACCCAGGAATCTACATTTTAAGCTAGCTCTCCAGGAAATCCTGGGGACAGCCAGGTTTGGGGCCAACTTATCTAGAGTGTCCATTGTGAAGGCACCCAACTTTTCATCAGGAATCAGAGTGGTGAAAAGAAAGCAGCTTCAAATACTCTGAGATTCACTATCTTTACATTTTTATCAAGAAATTTATCCATTTTTACCCACAGAAATCCTCTGGGAGTTAGATTCCATAATTGAAAATTATGTTAGTCAGGGAATTTTCAATGAAATGAACCAAAGCATAATTCTTCCAAGGAAGGCCTTCCAGTTCCTGGAGCAAACCCACATAGCCATAAGTGTACCCAGACACAGACACAAACATCAAATGAGACCAAATACTGCTTTCCAAATACATTCACAGCACTGTGACCATATTGCTTGGTCTTTGTGAGTCCATCTGTCCCCTTCGACATCATCCCTGGGCCCAGAGAGTCATGCGGACTGTCTGTTTCTATGTCACTTTACAGGGTACTGCACACAACAGAAGCTAAGGCCTGAACAATAAGAGATGGCTTGTTGTATCTGCTGTTCCACCTGTATTTATTTTTGGCAGTAAATTTGTTGTTAAGCGTCTAGTGAATCTCTAGTGAAGCAATGTGCAGGCATTAAGGTTCAATGACTAGGATGACACTAAAAACCCACATCTCAATCTGTGGTGAAAAAAGATATAGCATCAGATTCATCAACAATGTAGTTCAGAATCGGACAAAAAGTCAAGATCATGAACTCAGAAGTTCACATTCAGGGGACGGACACGGTGGCTCATGCCTGTAATCCCAGCACTTTGAAAGGCCAAGGTAGGTGGATCACTTGAGGTCAGGAGTTCAAGACCAGCCTGGCCAACATGGTGAAACCCTCTCTCCGCTAAAAAATACACAAATGAGCCAAGCGTGCTGGCATGCACCTATAGTCCCAGCTACTCGGGAGGCTGAGGCACAAGATCCCTTGAACCTGGGAGACAGAGGTTGCAGTGAACCAAGATGGTGCCACTGCACTCCAGCCTGGGCAAAAGAGAGACACTCTGTCTCAAAAAAAAAAAAGAAAGAAAGAAAGAAAAAGAAAAAGAAAAGAAGTTCACATTTAAACTCTGAAACAGGAACTCTCTTGAGAAGTAAAATAAGACAGAAGGCAAGAAGAGGGTGCTCATGACTTGGCCTTCTGAACCAGGTCTAGCAGTAGTCCCCTGCAGCTACCAACCCAAAGTTGATCCTTTTAAAGGAATTCTGTAAATTATAAATATCTCAGGTACAGCATTTCCAAACTTTATAGTCACTGCCCTTTGACATAATATTTAATTACCTCTACTGCTTACTTTTTCAATACTTTATAATAAAAGAAAAGGACCGTAAACACTCTAGTAACCATGGTCTAGATTCAACAATTGTAACATATTATTTGCCCTATTATGTAAATTTTTGTTGAGCTATTTTCAAGTGAGTTGCAGACATCATGACACACTACTAAATATTTTAACTCCTTTCTTCTAAGAATAAGCTGTCACATAATAACCATAATAGTATTAAAACACCAAAGAAAACTGATAAAAATAATTCTCAAATATCACATAATATCTAGTCCTTATTGAACTTCTCCCAGTAGTCCCCAAAATGTTTTTACCCCAACATTTTACTGGGACAATTTTCAAAGAACAAGGTTGAAAGCATTTTACAGTACACATTCATATACCCACCACCCAGACAATATTGTTAATTTTTTACTATGCTTGTTTTGCTACATGTGTTTACACTTTTTTTATTATTATTTTTTTGACAGAGTCTCACTCTGTTGCCCAGGCTGCAGTGCAGTGGTGCAACCTCAGCTCATTGCAATCTCCACCTCCTGGGTTCCAGTGATTCTCATACCTCAGCCTCCTGAGTAGCTGGAACTATAAGCACGCACCACCATGCCCAGCTAATTTTTGTATTTTTAGTGCAGCCAGGTTTTCACCATGTTGCTCAGGCTGGTCTCAAACTTTTGGCCTCAAGTGATCCACTCACCTTGGCCTCCCAAAGTGCTGGGATTACAGGCAAAAGCCACTGAGCCTGGTCATGCCTTTACATCTATTCATATATACACTTTATTCATCAATCTGTCTTATTTTTTGGTATATCTCAAAGGAAAGTACAACAGTACAGTTTCCCTTAAATACTTTGTATGCAAATCATTAGAGTTCAATATTTCTTTACAATTTTTTCTTTTGATGGAAAATTTACATAGAATGAGATGCAAAAATTTTAAATTATACTTGTTAAGTTTCAACAAATATATATATCTGTGTAACCCAAGTTCATATCAAGAAACAGAACATTACCAGTAAGTTATTTCATGACCCACCCCAGTCAATCCCCTCTCCCACTCCACACCCTCAAGAGGAAAGCACTATTCTGATTTTTTCACCATAGATTAATTTCACCTATTCTAGAACCTCATATATATAGAATTACACAATATATACTCTTTTGGTCTTGGCTTCTGCCACTCAAAATAATGCTTTTGAGAATCAGCCTATTGTTAAATATAGTTCATACCTTTCATTGCTGAGAAGTATTCCGTTTTATGAAAATACCACAACTTGTTTTTCCATTCTCTTAATAATGGACACCTGGATTGTTTCTAGGCTTTGGTTATTATGAATGAAACATTCATGAAAATTCCTGTAATGTTTTTTGCCAATACAGTTGACCCTTGAACATCTTGGGGGTTAGAGGTGTCCACCCCCTCATGCAGTTGAAAATTTGCATATAACTTTTGACTCTCTAAAAACTTAACTACTAATAGCCTACTGTTGACTGGAAGCCTTACTGATAACATATACATTCTATTAACACATATTTTGCATGTCATATGTGTCATATACTATATTCTCACCATAAAGTAAGCTAGAGAAAAGAAAATGTTATTAAGAAAATTATAAGGAAGAAAAAATACATTTACTATTCATTAAGTGGAAGTGGATCATCACGAAGGTCTTCATCCTCATCGTCTTTACATTGAGTAGGCTGAGGAGGAGGAGGAAGAGAAGGGGCTGGTCTTGCTGTCTCAGAACTGACAGAGGTGAAAAAGATGGAGAGGTAGAAGGAAGGTAGGAATACTTGGCATAACTTTTATTGAAAAAAATTCACCTAAAAGTGGACCTGCACAGTTTAAACTCATGTTGTTAAAGGGTCAACAGTACATATTTTCATTTCTTTTGGATAAATATCCAGAAGAGGAATTGCTGGGTCCTAGGGTAGGTATATATTTCATTTTATGAGAAACTTCCAGACCTTTTTCCAGAGTGAATATACCATTTACACTTTTACCAACAATGTATGAGGTTTCCAATTGCTGTGTTTCCTTTTTTTACTACTATTATTTCTGCTCTTATCTTTTTAAATTCCTTTCTTCTACTTTACTTTGGGTTTCCTTCACTCTTCCTAGCTTCTTGAAGTGTATCCTCAGCTATTGATTTTAGGCTTTTCATTTTTAATATAAGCATTTAAAGCTATGAATTTCCCTCTGAGCATCGCCTTAGCTGCTTCCTGCAAATTTTGATATATTGCATTTTTATTTGCTTTTAATTTAAAATATTTTCTAATTTATTTTGTGATTTATTTCATCCATAAATTATTTAGATGTGATTAATCCAATCTGTTGATGGTTTCCTAGATACTTTATTGTTATTAATTTACAAGTAAATGCCATTATGATCAGAGAATACACTGTATATAATTTCAATCTTTTTTAAATTATTGAGGCTTGTTTTATGGTTCAACATGTGTTGTATCCTGATGAACATAACTTGTACACTTGAAAAGAATGTTTACTAATCAGTATTGAGGTATAATGTTTTATAAATATCAATCAGATCAAGATGCTTGATAGTCTTGTTTAGATTCCCTATACCTTTACTGATATTTTGCAGTGTTTTTTAATTATTGAAAGAGAGGTGTTTTTTGTTTGTTTGTTTGTTTGTTTTAGAGAAAGGATCATGCTCTGTCACCCAGGATGGAGTGCAGTGGCACAATCATAGCTCACTGTAGCCTCCAACTCCTGGACTGAAACAATCCTCCCTCAAGAGTGTGGTTTTAAACCTTCAACTATAATTTTAGAATTACCTATTTTTCCTTACTTATTTCAATTTTTACTTCATGTATTTTGAAGTATAATTTTAGAATCACCCATTTTTCCCTTACTTATGTCAAATTTTACTTCATGTATTTTGAAGTTCCAGAATGTGTTTTGTAACTTTTTGTTTTCCAAAATGGATATAATCGAGTATTCTTACCCAAATGTTTAACCTGAATCTTATCAAGCCTTTAGATCTACCTAATTTCCTACCCTGAAGAGGAACAAGTTGAACAACAGTATGCAGGAACAATCAGGCACATCCAGAATAAGAAATGCTCTATGAGATAACTGGCCTGATATTTTCAGAACATCAACGTCATAAAAAGGGAGAGATTAGGAGTACTGCTCTACCTTACAAAACTTAGGAGATATGTCAAGTACATGTAAGCTCTCTTCTTTAGGCAGCTGATCATTTTTGCATATAGAACCAAGACTTGAAAGACAGTGATATAAATGTTTCACTTTGAATATTAGAGAACTCAATACTAGAGAGAAAATGTAACCAGATTATATAGTACTGAGTGTACAAAGAAGACAGGCTCATTGAAGGCAGGAAGATAACCACATCCTAGAAGGGACCCTTTAGCAATTTCCCTGCTAGAATCCCTCAAGCTAGACTGCAGCATCAGAGTGTATTGGAACTTTGTGTAGTGGGCCGGAAGTAAAGAAAAGGAATTCTCACCGTACTCATCCAGGCCATAATTCTGACTTCGTTGGAAGCCACCAACCATAGAAGAAAGCAAACTTGTTCACGTTTGCTGCTCCTAGCTTGGTTTTGGTAATGTATGTTGTGATGTGCTGCCCAGATCCCCACTTCAGGAATGAAGAATTGCTTTCCACCTGCTGGGAAGATTGTAAGATGACAGCCCTCTGCAGAGGGCCCTCTCCAGGAACTGCCCCAGCTGAAGGCAGCCTGTATTCAATGACTGGATAAAGAACTTGCCCCTAACTCCAAGTTGGTACAACTCTAAAGGAGCCTCAGAGCTCCCCATGGGGTGGCTGAGCCTTTGTTACATGGAAGCACAGCCAATCCTTCACCTGCCATGTCCTCATTGTCCCATGCCTTCCACACTTGTTGATTCAAAGAATACTCTCTGGTACCCTTCCTGTGAGCTGATCACCATCTCAGAATCAGCTTTCTGGAGAATCCAAGCCTGCAGCAAGATTACATACCAATTACCTTTGGAGAGCTCACAATGCTTTCATCATTATTTCTATAGCAACTGAATTTACTCTGATTTTGCAGAAGGGGAAATTGAGGCGCAAAATTTCTGTGACTTAGCTGAGATTATCTGAGATGTCAATATTGTGCAAAGGCAGTGTGCCAAGGCGTTCTCAAGAACCATGTAAGTATGCTGCCAAGTTTTCATCTATGTATAAAGTTTATTTTTACTACAACAGAGTAAAACACACCATTCCAGCAATGTGTGCCAGATGGAATGTGGGTTTGTAGGGTCGGGTACAGCACAGGGTATAACAAATTTAGAATGTGTTAAGAAGCAGCGTACTCAAAGAAAGATAGTATGTTTACTAGAAATGTGATATGCTCGCCTCATGCGTATATAAGAGAATGTCGGCAGGACAGTAAATCTACTGAAATAGCAACACCATGCTGAAGGGAGACAGTGACTATAGCAATAACTGCGCATGGTTTAAGGAACACTGCAAATATGATCTTACCATAGGAGTAGTTACATTGATGTTTTAGCTGCCCAGTGTGTTTGGGGGTTTGCTATCAAAATGTCGAGTATTCAAATATCTGCACTGAATACAAAAAATGTTTGAAGAACCTGAGCTAGGGATTAGAATTTAGAAAATCTGGGCTCCCATGAATCCTATCTTTACCCAATTATGTTAAAACAGAGACTAAATATCACTTGTAATACCCCAAGTTGAAAAGCCTGTGCTGTTTTCTCATAAAATCAAGCATATTAGCATTTGAATCATGTTAAACATAGGATTGCTAATCAGAAGAGAAGATAAATGAAAGGGGAATGTTTATGTAAAATATAAAGCCAGCATGTTGATGTCCCTGGTTCTGCTCGACATAAAGATGCACACCCAGACAGTGAATAAAAGCATGGCACCTCATTTTGACAGTGTCTACACTGGCTTTCTATTTTCTTTTCTCTTTAAGTTTGTGGCATATTCTCTGCCAACCGCATTCCCCCAGCAGAGCCTCTCAGCTCAGCAGCACAAAGCCTTCTTTGTGCCCCTTCTTTGTGTGAAATATTGATAAGCCTGAAAGAGTCAGATGATGAAGGTTTCTGGTTTGTTTGGGCTTCGGTGAGATCCCAATTTCAAAATGTCCATGGCTAGGCCTCCAGAGTCAAATATGAACTGCTGTATTTTATAATTTAGGGGTAAATCTGAAACTGCTTTTACACTCAAGCAGAAAGTCTGCTCTCCAGCATCAAGAAGGGTTGCGGTAATGATCCTGAATTCATCACATAACCACACAACTCCTTATTCCATGCAAGCTAGTGAAAAGTCACAAAACTCACTTTCAGGTCTTGCTTTTAAAAATATTTAAAACCAAAGGAACTATTTTAAGTCTGAAGCCAAAAGTTAAGGAGCATTTTAATTCTCTCACTTCTTATCGGCAGCACCTCTTGGTTATTCTTCTCCTAACAGGCTCATAATTTTCATTAACGAGGCTGGCAGCTCTGACTTTGCCTGGAGGGGAATGTAACCCAGAGCAGCTGACAAGAGCTTGAAATTCTCTGGTTTTTGTCACTTGCTATTAGAATCACAGCCTTTTCTAAATATAGGATAGTGAGTCATATTAAACGGTGACCTGATTGCAAAGCCTCATCAAGTTTGTCTGGGGGTGCAATCAACAACACGTCGGACTGTAAAGGTCAACAATGTTAACATTTCAGAGCCTCCTCCTGGTTCAACACTGCAAAAGAAAATGGCAATGTCAAGTAGGCTTTATTCACAGGACAGTATACAGATGTGTGTTCACATGGATTTTTTAGCTTCCTTTTCCACTGCACACAGTATAGTTTATGGATTCATAGCGTATACATATGTCAACTTGTGGCTCTCAAGGATTAATTTCACTTTATCCAATATGTTTCTAAACCTCTTAGGGAATTCGTGGTTTAGTGCAATGGGCTGACATAGCACTAATTTAATTCAGATTCTGTTTTCATACTGTCACAATTTTAACTATTGCAGCATTGTTTGTGGAAATTCAGATACGGTTATTTAATGAAAGAAAAGTGACAAAGAAGACACTCTTTTGGTACCTTTGATTACAGCCTAGCCCTCACCCTTCCTATCCAGCAGGTCATCAAGATCTAGAAGATCCTAGTTCAATCCAGCAGCTGCCATCTCCACCCCCTCTCACTGCTGTGACCTTAATCCAGATCTCTTAAGCTTTCCTCGGGGTTCTTACAGTACCTTCCTCCCTCCTCTCTTCTGCCAGAGTCTCTCTGCCTTGCAATCATGATTCCTTCTAAACTGATCTCTTCATTTACTACCTTAAAAACCTTCCTCGATAGGCATCCTTTGCCTATAAGATAAAAGAAAAAAAAAAGCATGGCTTCATGGAAAGTGCAAAAAAGTTCGGGCTTCATAATGCTGCTTGAATGAGTGAATTCACTGCAGTCTACAGTCTTGTCCTCAGATTCTTAGGCTCGAAATTCAATCAGTATCACAGCAGCGGACCCACATAATCTAAGCCTGCAAAAGTTATATAAGAACCAAAATTGTCAGCATATTAATTTTCATGGAAACATACCTGCTAAACAAGTCCTAATCCTCGTCTTGGCCTGAGCCTCATATTCCTCCTCCAGAAAAAGTTACATGAGTAACCCCTTTAAAATAAGATTCCTTACGGCCACAGAATTAGCTCAAGGAGAGTTAGTTGTTTGGCCATTTGGGGCCTTGAGAATCATGGTTTGGGCTGTGATGAACAGGTACATGCAGCAGATACAAGGAATGCTCTCTCATGACACCAATTCATTGGTCTTCTATTTTCTACAATCCAGGCTGACCAGTTCTCTTCTGTTGGCCAAAACAGTGGATCGAGTTCCCATGTTTTGCACAGAATCCACGTCACCTCCCTGAGATTGCATATCCCTTGGAATTCTGGGAATTCCTAAACTCTTCAGTAACAAACTCCCTGATGGGCCCAACTGGCTTTTGCTTTACTCCCTCAGTTAGCTGAACACATTCCATCTGCGTCCTCCCAGTGAACGTCTTTATTCCCCAGTTCTTTTCCTGCCGCCCTTTAAAACCTGGCCCCAAACTGCCTTATCCTCACTGTTCCCACACATACCATTCCCTCCAGCCACACCGAATTCTTCGCCTTTCTCCTTTCATGCTGGATGAGTAGACTCCTTCTGTTGTAAGCCACAGAAACTAGCTCTAGCTAACTTCAGCAGAGAAGGGATTTACTGGGAGTAGATGGGGTAGCTTACAGCATTGGAGGCAAAACTGAAAAACCTGTTTTTTGAAAGGATAGAAACTAGGGCAGAGCTGAGGACTTAACAGAAACAGCTGGACATCTCTTTGGAAAGACACCATGAGATGAATCATGTCCTATCATTTTCTATACTGTTCAAGGATAGGAATTCCACATCCCACACTTTATCTTATGAAAAGCAAGGCACCTTTATGGACAGACACCCAAGACAATGCAGAATGAGAGAAAAATACTTTTCCAAAAAAAAATTCAGGACCTGGGACTAATATATCACAGCAAAGGATATGGGGAGCCAATTGATTGAAAGTGCATAAACTGTGGAACCAAAGCATGAAGTGGGGCCTAAAGACCCAGAGTGCAAAAACACTCAAGTGTACAAGGAATCTGAAGGCCAATCAAGTGCAAGAGGAATTTGAAGGTCAAAAGAGAAAATGCCTAGAGAGGCAGCACATTGTAAAGAAAGATGAAGGGAGAAATGAAAGGAGAGAAAAGAATGAACATTTTAGTGTATGAAAGTGATTTGTAGAAATCTTACATGGTAGTAAGAAAAGTATAAGAATGCATAATACATAAACACTTCATAACAAAAAAAATTGGAAGATTGAGTGGATTTAAAGGAGTCCTATACAAATTCAAAGAATTAATGTTTGCAGCTGTGTCTAAAGTCCCAGCTCTGCGTAAACAACTTCGCAACACAAAATCCAGCCTGGCTATTCCTCCAGACACTAGCTTTCCGTGCTTCAGCAATATAAGCCTATTTTTATTTTCTCAAACACCAGCTCCCTCCTGCCTCAAGGACTTTGCAACTTTGCATGTATGGTTCCTATATGGTTCCTTCTGCTAACATCTTCTTCCCCTCCTGTATTAGTTAAGGTTCTCCAGAAAAATAGAATCAATGGGGGATATAGATACATCTATATCTCTCTGGCTTTCTCTATCTGTCTACCTACGGAGAGAGAGGGGAGGGAGGGATGAGGAAGAGAGAGGAAGAGAGAGAAAGAGGAGATTTATTTTAAGAAAATTGTACGGGCTGGCAAGCTACAAATCCACAAGGCAGGCTGGAAATGCCAGCAAGAGTTGATATTCCAGTCTTGAGTCTGAAGCAAAGGCTGGAAACTCAAGCAGAATTTCTGTGCTGCAGTCCTGAGGTGAATTCGAGTTCCTTTCTCTTTGGGGGGTGAGGAGGGAACCTCAGTCTTTGTTCTCAAGGCCTTCACTTGATTGCATGGAGTTGACCCACATTATGGAGGTTAATCTGCTTTACTCAAAGTCTACTGATTTAAGTATTTTTTGGTTTCTGGTTTTTTTCCGAGACAGAGTCTTGCTCTGTCACCCAGGCTAGAGTGCAGTGGCATGATCTCAGCTCACTGCAACCTCTGCCTCCTGGGTTCAAGCAGTTCTCCTGCCTCAGCCTCCCAAATAGCTGGGATTACAGGTGCCTGCCATCACGCCCGGCTATTTTTTATTTATTTATTTTATTTTTTTTTTTTTTTGTATTTTTAGTAGAGAAAAGGTTTCACCATGTTGGCCAGACTAGTCTCAAACTCCTGACCTTGTGATTCGCCCGCCTCAGCCTCCCAAAGTGCTGGGATTACAGGTGTGAGCCCCTGCGCCCAGCCTACTGATTTAAATGTTAATCACATCTAAACAAATGAAAAACCTACAACATCTAGATTGGTGTTTGACCAAACAACTGGGCACCATTGCCTACCAAGTTGGCTCAGAAAATTAACCATTACACCTCCTCTTCCTGTCTCTTTACCCACCCACATCTGCATTGGGCTTGAGTACCACCACCTCCTTCATGTCTCACCTCAAACCTCAGTCCCCCAAGGAAGACAGGTAAATATATTCTAGCTCTGTTATTCCTTTTATTCCTAATCTCAAGCACAGTAAAGTTAAGAAGGTCCATTTTGGGTACAAAGAACCTCCTCGCAGTGGTGAATAGACATCCCTGGGGTCAGCAGGCAGAGATTCTGTGACGGACTGAAGCTCTCAAGAAAACATCTTAAAACATGTGGAATGGAGAATGCTATTACCCTAGGAATCATCTAAATACATACAGTTTTTCACGGATAATGGATTTGTTAAGCATGCTTGGAATATTCTCCATCTTAAATAGCTATGCATAATTGCAATATTCATAAATTACTATACATTAGCAGACTAAGCAGACACACTGCAGTCAAATTAACTCATTAACCCTTTCCAGAACTCTGATCTTATAAGGTTGAGACCCAGGAAAACTGAATTGATATAACCATAAACATAAATCAAAAAACATAATAAGGTTCCTTCCTAAACAAAATACCACCAACCTTGTTTTTCTTCTGATGATTTTATTTGATGAGCCAAAAGACACTCTGGGACAAAGATAAAGAAGCAAATATGTATATATCATGCAGTTAGAAGAACCTTTTATCCCTTTTAGTGTCTTCCACATATCCTCCCAGCCCATCCTTGACTTTCTCAAGGTAAGTTTTTACAATCTCTCCATTTTCTCCTGCTGTCTTTGTCCAACTTGCCCTCTCTGATTTTAGATAATAGGAAGGCAAGATATGACAAGTCAAGCAAGGCATAGACAATATATTGCTTATGCTATATTTAAATAGTACACCTGAAAATTCATTTTGGACACCATTATTAATAATAAAATGCTTAATATGCACTATAATATTCATTTGAAAACAAAGGCACACTAGACACAGATGAGACAATGAACAAAATACATAAACAGGCATGGACAGTACAGTACTTTTTCTTGTGATGCCAAAGAAATAAAAGCCTATCTCTGTCTCTACAATCCCTCTTAGAGTTGGAGATAGGAGAAGACAACCAGTAATTAGACTGGGATTGCTAGAAATTCAAGACAATATATGAAACTCTTCATTGTGTGCACAGATTGATTTCTAAACTCAAGGATGTCTTAGGTCAGTGGAAATGGACATGACAACTTCTTGTAGGGGGTTCAGAGGAGAATGGCCAGTCAAGTCAAAGGAAATTTTTAAATGTGGATGTCAGAAGATAGCTACAGATGACGGTGTTGAGCTAGAAGGAAGAAGAGAATCAGACAAAGTGTGAGGCTGACACCAGGGCTGTCCTTACACACCTAGCTGCAGAGAAAACACATTGCTAGGATGACCAGAGAGGGAAGTGTAAGAAATTCAGGTGTGGAGGGTCTTGATTTTCCAAGTGTTTAAATGAAATCTAATGAGCAGCAGCACACCAGCCTGGGTTGTAATGAAAATTGCTGTCAGGGAAGTCAACAGTGGAATAAATAAAAGGTCCTTTGCTCTGTCTCTTACTACTTTTTGACTCAGAAAAAAAAAGAAAAAAACTTTAGAAGTAGCCATTGACTTAGGACCATAATGAACCAATTATTTTAATGTGGGTTTTACCAGCATCTGTGGAGTACAGACTGCAGCTTGGAGAAGTGGGATGTGGTCTGGTGAAACAAATATTTACCAGTAAATTATTTGTGCTTATTTTCAAGGGCAATTACATATTTTATGCATGCTTTCAAGGGATTCAGATTATCCTCATTTGATACATGATGGTGATGAACTGTATCTAAAGATTTACCCAAGTGATTTCTAAAATCAAGAACATCAAGTGAACAGCTGTTTGAAACAAATGCCCCATCCTGGAGAGGTTGCATGGCACCGTGGAATTGAACCCTCCTTCAAGAGCCTTTAGAACAATAAAGCATGATGGTCTAATGCAAACCAGAAATTCACAAGCACAGGCTTTCTTCAGTTGACACACACTCTGTTACCAGCTGGAAATCTAGCATTTCAAAAGTCAGAGTGGATAGTTCCAATTGGAAAAGGCTCTGTTCTAAACAGCAAAAGAAGGGATGGAGAGCAGGGGAACAGTAAAATGACATTGCAAAGACAATTAAAGGAATTAGACAAGGCAGTATGAATAAAACAACAATTGATATTTAAGTTTCCCTCGCCCAAATTTGAAAATCAAATTTATTTCACTAAATGCTGGATTAGAAAGAGGAGCTATTAGCCAAGCACAGCTAGAGCTAAAATTTGAACTTAGTTTTCTAGGATTCACTCCTAAAGAGATTGAAATATCCAAAAAGAAAGACTTTTTTTTTTTTTTTGGTAGAATCACCAACTTAGATAGATTGCTTACTTTTTCAGGAGGAAAAATAAATTTCCTTTCCCAAAAGGATGATAGAAACTGTCTCAAAAATCAGTATGTTCGTAAGAGCTATACTTTAGGTTCTTTGAGTATGTTTTCATGCAGAATATATGCATGTTTAATTACAATGGCTAACACTGAACGCTTACTACATGGGAGGCACATGCTTTTTATGTATTTTCTAATTCTCCCAACTACTCAATGAGAGCGATGCTATTATTGTCTCCAAAATGAGACACTGAAGCAACTTTGCCAAAGGTAACCACACAACAAGGCAGAGCTGGGATCTGAACACAGACAGTATCCCTAACCACTGCATTAGCTGTCTTTGGGAGAGTGTTTCAAAATAACTTCTATAAAATCCTAAAAAGAATGCAATTCTCTAAGTTTAGAAATAGGAATTACCTATACCACCTGGCAAGTAGAGTGTCAAAAAAATATTTGACTAGTCATGCACTATGAATTTGATGTATTAAATAGTTACTGTAAAGAGTTGAAATAAGCAAAGTGTCAACTGTAAAGAGTTGAAATAAGCAAAGTGTCAAGAAGACTCAATATGACTCAATTGTTAGATTGTTCATCTCTTGAATGCAGTAATTGCCTACTCATCCCAAAGTTTATGTTAAGATGATCTGATGATGCTTTAGGGCTGGCCTCATGTAGACCACATAAGGAAATGAGAGTACATCTGGCCACAGTGATGGTTGACTTGCCTTCCCTCCAGCTTTACTTCAATCTCCCCTAAAGTTTTTGGGTTCAGCCAGACAAAGAAGTTTTAACAGAAGGTAAGCCCAATGGTCACTCTTTTTTTTAAGGACTAAATGTTTGACAATTTCAAAAGCTGTGAAGAAAATCAGATATTTATTAGTTAGAATCCTGTTTATATTTCTTTTACCAATTGTTTAAATTAGCCCTATATTTTAAACGCACTAACATGCGTGAATTCTCACTTGTTAGTAGGTTCCTGGTCATAGTCAGTTCCTAAACTCAGGTAACATCTTCAAGTATCAGCTCACATAATCAAGTTACTAATTTTTCCTAAGCTGTCAAACTATTCTCACAACAAAAAAAAAAAGCAGTTCTGGTGGGAAATTATCTGAGTTTACTAACTGCCCCATACTTTTTGAAATGAGTTTCTATATTAATGCAAAATAAAAATGTATGAGTAATAAATATTAAAAACAAAGGAGAGGGGATCCATATTAACTTGAGTGTATCAGCTAGTATTTGGGGCCTTCAGTAGACAGGCACTCTGGCCAACCAAAATAAATCTCATCTATTCCCAAGAAAATCTTCATCCTGTCAAAGAGAATCAGGCCTAGAGTGGAAAAAAAAAAATGTGTTCTTTAGGAAATAAATTCTTATTATTTTCTATGTGGGGAAAGAAGCCCATTTCTATATTTAGAACTCAGTGAAAAAGCTTGTCAATCTATCAAAATGTCAAAACCCATCATTTTAGACATACAACACTGCACACGTCACTTTGAGCTTCTTGGGCTTACACTGCCCAACAGGCTCCAGTTGATCTTGGTCCAGAGAATTAATAGTAATGTAAATCTCAATACTCCCATAAATCAGCAGTAAATGAAATTATATTATTTCCTTGAAGCCAAGACTCTTCCTTTTTTCCAAGACTCTACGACAACCTTAGAATAGAGCCATAATTCATACTTAGATGTCTCCTCTCTAAGTGAACTCAATTCAAAATAATTATGTCTAGCCTACTTTAAGAAAACCCAATACATAAAAAGTTATTTACAAGAATAATTATTTTTTAAATGATAGTTTACAGCACAAGATAAGAACTTTCTCTAAATTACATTTATAAAATTCTACACTGGTAATACCAATAAGTTTGCCTGATCAGACAGTACATCCTTTCCTTTTCTTGAAAAATTAGAAATTTTATAATATAACCAAAACCATTCTTAATATATGGCCGATCTCAAAGGGGAATTACAGAAATGAACAGTTATTCAAAACTAGAGTAGCAAGCATGTAAGCAGAGGTCTCAATCACTCAGGGGGTATCCCGGTTGGGGCTGGAATTTCAGCATCTTCCCAGGAACGTAAGGCACTTTTCTGATCCCCTGGGAGACTGAGAGGAAAGAAGCTAGAATTGAATTTCCTGCAAAACTAGGACTCCAGAAAGGTAACCTCTCACCAGTCCAGGCAAGCAGTAGGAGATCTTGTAATCTATAAGGGCTCTGGGAAGGAGAGAAAGTTCATGTGAAAAGAAATAAAATTCTCAAACCCATGACAGGTAAATGTAGGGGGTCAGATTTATACTACCTGTATGATAAATAATAAACTGAGAAATTAACATAAAAATAGGTCTTGCACTATGGAAACCCTGGGGCTTCTGGTAGAAATAAATGCAAAATACCCTAAAGAGAAATGTTCAAACCTCATAGAAGGCCCATGCAAAATGTCAAACTGAAGATGAGCTCACAATCAAAAATACAGCCAATGCTTAGAAATTATTTGCAACAAAACAAAACCAACAGACATGACAACAGGCTCAATTAGGAACTAGAAGTAGATAAAAAAAAAAAGAAAGGGAAATCTAACAGTCAAAATAACAGCATTAAACTGATTATAAAATGCAATAAAATTAAAAACCAACAACTACAAGGTCAAAATATGCATTTGGAAATACACAAACATGACTCTACATCATTTGCAGTTTATGAAGAAATAATAATGGAAATGTTTAATACTTGCAAATAAATAAGAATGAAAACATAACATAAAATGTGTAAGACCTAGTGTAAGTATGCTTTAAGACAAAATAATGTATACCTTTAAATGCATGTGTTGGAGGAAAAAAAGACAGAAAATTAACAAGCCCAGGAACTCAAGAAGTGAGAAGAACAACAGTGTAAGTAAGTTTAAAGGAAATGTTAAATAGAAAGTAAGCTGGAAATGATGGCATCCACCTGTAATCCCAGCTACTCAGGAGGCTAAGTGGGAGGATTACTTGAGGCCAGGAGTTCAGGACCAGCCTGGGCAATATAGTGAGACGTCCACTTCTAAAAAAAAAACTAAAATAAAATAAAAATAAATAAATAAATATAAAAGCAGAAGAGAAAACAAAGACAGAATCAATCAGCAAAACAAAAAACTGATTCTTTGGAGAAAAAACACACAAAGGAAATACACATCCCCGGAAAATTGATTAAGGAAAAAAGGAATATATAGACAATACTAAGAACAAAAAAAGGGATATAACTATAGATAGAATGGGGATTTTTTAAAAACATTAGTATATTGTATAAAACTTTATGTCAATAAAGGTGAAACTTAAATGAAAATTCTAGAAAACTATAAATTGCCAACACTGGCTAATGAAAAAATAGAAAGCCAGTAAAATCCTATATAAAGTTTCAAATTGATCAGTAAAGATCTAGCCACAAGAAAAATGCCCCAAAGGCTTTAAAGCAAACTTTATCAAACATTTAAATAGCAGATAATTCATATTTTCTACATAGTTCACAGTCAGAAATAGAGTGAAAGTTTTTCACCTATGAAAAGACAAACAACCGCACAATAATAGCACAGGACATCAATCCCCCACTGACAGCATTAGCCAGATCACTGAGGCAGAAAACTAATAAAGAAATTCTAGACTTAAATTCAACATTCAACCAATTGAACCTAATAAACATCTACAGAATATTCCAGCCAATAAGCACAAAATATATATTCTTCTCATCTACATATAGAACACACTCTAAGACTGACCATATGTTTGGTCACAAAATAAGTTTTAATAAATTCAGAAAAATCAAAATCATACCAAGCATATCCTCAGCCTACAGTGGAATAAAAATAGAAATCAATACCAAGAGGAACTCTCAAAACCACACGATGCTGTGGAAACTAATCAACTTGCTCCTGAATGACTTTTGGGTAAACAGCAAAATTAAGGCAGAAATCAAAAAAATCTTTAAAACGAATGAAAACAGAGATACAACATACTAATGTCTCTGGGATGCAGCAAAAGCAGTGTCAAGGGGAAAGGTTAAAGCGCTAAATGCTGGATCAACAAGATAGAAATATCTCAAATTAACAGTCTAACATTACACCTAAAAAAATTAGAAAAACAAGAACAAACTAATCCCAAAGCTAGCAGAAGATGAGGAGAAAAAGGAACCCTCATATACTGTTGGTGGGAAGGTAAATTAGTACAACCACTATAGAAAACAATTTGGAGAAGGTTCCTCAAAAAACTAAAAATAGAGCTACCACATAATCCAGCAATCCCATTCCTAGGCACTACCCAAAAGAAAGGAAATCAGTGTATCAAAGAGATATCTGCACTCCCATGTTTATTGCCCCACTATTCACAATAGCCAAGATTTGGAAGCAACCTAAGTATTAATCAACAGATGAATGAATGAAGAAAATGTGGTACATATACACAATGGAGTAGTATTTGGCCATAAAAAAGAACAAGATCCTGTCATTTGCAATAACATGGATAGAACTGGAGGTCATGGTGTTAAGTGAAATAAGCCAGACATAGAAAGACAAATTTCACATGTTCTCACTTACTTATGGGAGCTAAAAATTAAAACAATTGAACTCATGGAGATAGAAAATAGAAGGATGGTTACCAGAGGCTGGTAAGAGTAGTAGAGGCCTGAGGAAAATGTGGAGATGGTTACTATGTACAAAAAAAAATAGTTAGAAAGAATGAATAAGACCTAATAAGGTGACTATAGTCAAAAAGATTTTAATTGTACATTTTTGAATAACTAAAAGAGTATATTTGGATTGTTTCTACCACAAAGAATAAATACATGAGGTGATGGATAACCCCCCCAAGAAACAGTCACTTAAGTTTTTATTTAAGCCAGCAGAAGAAAATAAATAACTAAAATCAGAGAAGAACCAAGCGAAATTGAGATCCAAAGAACCAAACAGGATCAATAAAATGAAAAATTGATTCTTTGAAAGGATAAACAAGAGTGATGGACTGCTAGCTAGATTAAAAAGGAAAAAAAGAAAGAAGATCCAAATAAGCACAACTTAAAAAGGAAAAAAAGAAAGAAGATCCAAATAAGCACAACTGGAAATGACAAAGGTGACATTACAACCAACCCCACAAAAATACAAAAGATCCTCAGAGACTATTATGAATACTTCTATGCACACAAACTAAAAAATATAGCGGAAATGGACAAATTCCTGAAATCATACAAACTCCCAAAACTTTGAACCAATAATGAGTTCTGAAATTGAATTATAATATTTTTTTAAAACTACCAACCAATAAAAAGCCCTCAACCAGATTGATTCACAGCCGAATTCTACCCTATGTACAAGGAACATCTAGTACCAATCCTACTGAAACTATTCCAAAAAATAAAGGAGGGACTCCTTCCTAACTCATTCTTTGAAACTAGTATCATCCTGATACCAAAATCTGGCAAAAGAACAACAAATAAAGGAAACTACAGGCCAGTATCCCTGATGAACATAGATACAAAAATTCTCAACAAAATACTAGCAAACTGAATACAGCAGCACTTGAAAAAGTTAATTCACCATGATCAAGTATGCTTCATTCCTGGGATGCAAGGTTGGTTCAACACACACAAATCAATACATGTGATTCAACACATAAACATAATTAAAAACAAAAACCATATGATCAGCTGAATATACACAGAAAAAGCTTTTTGTTAAAATCCAACATCCCTTCATGATAAATACCCTCAAGAAACTAGGCATCAAAGGAAGTTACCTTAAAATAATAAGAGCCATGTATAACAAAACCCACAGACAACATCATACTGAATGGGCAAAAGCTGGAAGCATTCTCCTTAAGAATTGAAACACAACAAGGATGGAAGTCCACTCTCACCACTCCTATTCAACATAGTACTGGAAGTCCTAGCCAGAGCAATCAGGCCAGAGAAAGGAATAAAAGGTATCTAAATAGGAAAAGAGGAAGTCAAATTATCTGTCTTCACTAATTACATGATTCTACACCTAGGAAACCCTAAAGAGTCCAACAAAAGGCTCATAGACCTGATAAACAACTTTAGTAAAGTTTTAGGTTACAAAATCCATAAACAAAAATTAGCATTACTTTTTACCAATGATACTCAAGCTGTGACCTAAATCAAAAACACAATCCCATTTACAATATCCCAAAAAGAATAAAATATCTAGGAATACATTTAACCAGGAAGGTGAAAGATCTCCACAAGGAGAGCTACAAAACATTGCTAAAAGAAATCAGAGATGACACAACCAAATGGAAAAGGATTTCATGCTCATAGATTGGAAGAATTAATATCATTAAAATGGCCATACTGCCCAAAGCAATCTACAGATTCAGTGCTATTCATATCAAATTATGATATTCAATGCTATTCACATCAAGTGCTATTCATATCAAAATGTCATTTTTCACCAAATTAGAAAAAAAATTCTAAAATTCATTAGAACCAAAAAAGAGTATGAACAGCCAAGCCAATCCTAAGCAAAAAGAACAAAGCCAAAGGTATCACATTACCTGACTTCAAACTATACTACAAGGCTACAGCAACCAAAACAGCATGGTACTAGTACAAAAATAGACATGTAGACCACTGGAAGAGAATAGAGAACCTAGAGATACAGCTGCACACCTCCAACCAACTGATCTTTGACAAAGTCAACAAAATAAGCAACAGAGAAAGGACTCCCTATTCAATAAATGGTGCTGGGAAAACTGGCTAACCAGAAACTGGACCCCTACCTATCATCATATACAAAAATTAACTCAAGATGGATTAAATACAAATGTATAACCTCAAACTATAAAAATCCTAGAAGAAAAGCTAGGAAATACCCTTCTGGACATCAGCCTAGGCAAAGAATTTATGACTAAGCCCTCAAAAGCAACTGCAACAAAAATAAAAATTGACAAGTGGAACCTAATTAAACTAAAGAGCTTCTACACAGCAAAAGAAACTATCAACAGAATAAACAACCTACAAAATGGGGGAAAATATTCACAAACTATGCATCTGACAAAGGACTAATACCCAGAACCTATAAGGACCTTAAACAAATAACTAATAACCCCATTAAAAAGTGGGCAAAGACATGAACAAATATTTTTCGAAAGAACACATAAATGTGGCTATCAAGCATATGACAAATAGTTCAACATCACTGATCATTAGAGAATTGCAAATCAAAACCACAATAAGATACCATCCCACACCAGTCAGAATGGCTATGATTAAAAAGTCAAAAAATAACAGATGCTACTGAGGTTGCAGAGAAAAAGGAACCCTTATGCGCTGTTGGTGGTAGTGTAAAATTAGTTCAACCATTGTGGAAATCAGTGTAGTGATTCCTCAAAGACTTAAAAACAGAACTACCATTTGACTTAGCAATCCCATTACTGAGTATATACCCAAAAGAATATAAATTGTTCTGTCATAAAGACACATGCACATGTATGTTCATTGCAGCAGTATTCACAATAGCAAAGACATGGAATCAACCTCAATGTCCATCAATGGTAGACTGGATAAAGAAAACATGATACATATATACCTTGAAATACTATGCAGCCATAAAAAGGAGATAATGTCGTTTGGAGGAACATGGATGGAGCTGGAGGCCATTACCCTTAGCAAACTAACACATATACAGAAAACCAAATACCACATGTTCCCACTTATAAGTAGGAGCTCAATGATGAGAACACATGGACACATAGAGGGTAACAACAGACACTAGGGCCTACCAAAGGTTGGAGGATGGGAAGAGGGAAAGGATCAGGAAAAATACCTAGTGGGCACTTGGTCTAATACTGGGTAATGAAATTATCAGTACAACAAACTCTCATAACACAAGTTTACCTATATAACAAACTTGCATGTGTGCCCCTGAACTTAAAACAGGAGTTTTAAACTTTAAAACAAAAGTTTAAAAAAACTTGTAAAAAATAATATTTGTCCAAAGAAAGAGAAAATAAACCAGTAAAATAGAAGAGAATGCTCAGGGTAAAAAAAATTTTTTTTAAATCACATGAATACAAGATGTCATCAGAAGTCAGTGGGAAAGAATGGACTACATAATACATGTCACTGCAACTAAGGTTGTCCATACACAAAAAAAAAAAAAAAAGGTACAACTGATCCCAACCTCACTCCATGGACACATTAAATCCTAAGTGTATATATTAGAATTTTGAAAGAATGGGAAAAGAATATTTTTGTGATAATGGAGAAGTGAATTATTTCCTAAAAGAGAAGTCAGGGGCACAAATCATAAAGGAAATGGTTGATTTGCATTTTTGATTATAATAGAATGTTATATTAAAATTAAAAATTATATAAGATGACACAAACTAAGTTAAAATGCAAACTCTATACTTTGTATAAGCTATGTGTCACACATGTAACTGAAAAAGGTATAGTATCCCTTATAAATATATTTTAAAATAAATAAAATTAATATAATCCATAAGAAAAATACAAAGAATACAATAATAAAACAGGCAAAGGATATGAACTGACAATTTACACAAGAGAAAACTGGAACACCTAAAAATATCTCAGCCTCACTAGCTAAAATGAAGTTAATGTGAGATACCACTTCAGAAAAGGAAGATATCTAAAATACAAATTGTTGAGGCAGATATGGGGAAATTGAAACTCTCTTATATGGCTACTACAAATACTTCGATGAGTAATTTGGCAATATCTAGCAAAACTGAAGAGATACATCCCTGTGGCCCATAATTTTACTCTTAAATGCAAAGCCTATTCATTGCAACCTTGTATGAATAGAAAAAAAATTTTTAAAGCTCAAGCTTTTTTACTGGTGAAATAAATAATTACATATAATGAGATACTAGATAGTAGTTTAAATGAATATACTACTTCTTAATGGAGCAACACGGCTAAATCTCAAAATCAGTGTTATATGAAAGACAATTGCAAAAAGATTTGGAACTATTCCATTTATGTAAACATGTAAAACTTACAAAACACTGCTATATAATGTTTAGGGATACATACACATACAAAAATAGGGATGCGGCCGGGTGTGGTGGTTCACGCCTGTAAATCCCAGCACTTTGGGAGGCCGAGGCAGGTGGATCACTTGAGGTCAGGAGTTCGAGACCAGCCTGGCCAACATGGTGAAAATACTTTACTAAAAATACAAAAATTAGCCTGTCTTTTTTTGTATTTACTAAAAATACAAAATTTACTAAAATTTTGTCTTTTTAAAATTTTACTAAAAATACAAAAATTAGCCTGACGTGGTGGCGGGCGCCTGTAATCCCAGCTACTCAGGAGGCTGAGGCAGGAGACTTGCTTGATCCTGGGAGGTGGAGGTCGCAGTGAGCAGAGATCATGCCACTGCACTCCAGCCTGGGCAAAAGAGTAAAATTCCATCTCGAAAATGAATAAATAAATAAAAACAAAAATATGGTTGGTAAAGATACAACTTCAGAATAGTGGTTAAATCTGTGAAAGAAGGAAAAAGGATGGGATGAGAAACAGTCAGCTGTATTGTAATATTTGATTTCTAGAAAAAGAAAAGGGAAGAATAAGGCAGGTGTTACTTTTAAATATAGTGGTTGGTCACTGGGTACCTGTTAAATTATTCTCCATATTTTTCAGTTTTATAAGTTTTAAAAATTAATAAGCAAATCACTTACATATTCATTAACTCATTTTAATAGAACCTCCCCAATAAGATTTTATTAATACATGTTAATTTTATAGGTGAGAAGACAGATTCCTTAAGGTTATATCCCTTAACAACATTCACAAAGCCATAAGGGGTAGAGCTGGAATTCCAGCTTAAGTCACTTGAATCAGCATGCTTCTCCAAGAAATCCTGATCTTGCAAAATGATTATTCATAGAGTTCTATAAAGATCGAGCTCCATTATTGCATTGAGTATTTATTTTAATTTACCTTAATTTGACTGCCAATCAACTTTTCAGGAGAACATTGAATTTTTTCCTGTATCAGTGCCTACCTGCATTCATGGAGGTGGAAGTCACTGTCTGGGTTCAGCTGGCATTACATTAGAGGATCTGGGACCCTGAACAGCTCGGTTCTAAAAGCACCCTTTCTCCCTGCCCAATATTTCCAAAGACAAGAGCTCGGGGTAGAAGAAAACCACCAACAAACTCATATCTGTATGGCTTTAAGCCATCTTGAGATTACCGAAAAAAATCTGTGACTTGGCAGTTACACTGACTTACAAGCTCAGTTTAAAAATATATGTTATAACAGTTAAGCAGCTGTTATTTCTCCTTCCTTTGCCAACTGATTATGTATAGCAAGTTTTGTCATTTTTCCATTATTCACGACTCTTGGGTTATCAGTCATTTGAATAAATGATAACACACTTCATTGGAAGACAAACCATTTGAAGGTGGAGTTGGAAAATAAGTTATCTAGGGCAAGTGAGAAGGGATTTTGTGCATCAGATGGTTTTAATTAAAGGAATGATATCAAATCTGCTTCTACTTAAAGAGGCGAGACACCTCCCAGAGCTCGAGATTAAAACCTCTGTTAGTCTTTTCCACCAAAACTCTTCCTGGGTCTCCAGAAGTTTTCTTTTTTCCCATTAAATACTAGAGAATCTTTCATATATAATCATGGAAAGTCATGGGGAAAAAGGCTAATGCGGTGGTTTTCCCAGAGAGAGAGAGAATTTTCTTTTCTGTTTGTTTCTGATTTGTTTATCATGTTATTGCAAAATCATTAGTATCTAGAATTCCTTAGTATAGAAGACGTACTTATCTCCCATTGTGCCTATTGATTCTCCAGCAATAGCAGTCTCTCTGCACAGTTCCCCATTCCAACCCCTCTACTAGCAGACAATGCTCTGAGCACCCTACGATGTATGACCAAGATCCTCTCAATGTTCGAGAAGGATGTTGAGGACCCCATATCATTTTTATAACTATAAGGGCCTCCCACATTGACAATTTTTGTCTAAGAACCTTGACTTCACCTATTACAGAGTCCCATGTGAATGCTTAACAAGTGTCCTACTTTCACTCAACAGACTGTGGGGTTTTCCTCAGTTCCTTTACAATAACATTTGGAAAAAACATATTTCAATGTAAAATAATCTTTAATCAACCATTTTACTGCTACTCCACACTGCCTTTGATCCACAGCTGTAGTGACAGGAAGAGATTCCTTTTAAAATTCAAATTTGAATATTGGCTGGCCTGTTCCTTACAAAAAGTACAATTCAGTCACATCTCTATTATCCCTGAAAAAGAGAAAAAAGCTCATAAAGATATAAGTTAAAAAGTAATGCTAAAACCTCATTTTCTTAAGCCTAACCGCCAAAACAGTTACATGATATTCTAATAGTAAAATTGGCTTAATTAGAAGTTTATCTCTTTCTCATTTCTTTTTTTTTTTTTTTTTTTGAAACAGAGTCTCCCTCTGTCACCCAGGCTGGAGTGCAGTCACTCTCTCAGCTCACTGCAAACTCCGCCTCCCGGGTTCAAGCGATTCTCCTGCCTCAGCCTCCTGAGTAGCTGGGATTACAGGCACATGCCACAAACACCCAGCTAATTTTTGTATTTTTAGTAGAGATGGGGTTTCACCATGTTGGCCAGGATGGTCTCGATCTCTTGACCTCATGATCCGCCCGCCTACGTGCTGGGATTACAGGCATGAGCCACCGCGCCCAGCCAAAATATAATTTCTAAAAAAGGTTTTCAGAAGCACACAACGTAATGTGTTAGATTTTCAGGAAAAAAAAAAAAAAGGACACCCTTGCCCCACAGCTCCCTAAGTAGTGCTGCTTAGGTAAACCAGCCTTGACCTCCAGGCAGATTCTGGGTAAGCAGGGCTATGTCACCACATGAACTTGAAAAATGGAGAGGGAACAGTCTTATTTTTTCTTTTTTTCTCAGAAATGACCACATGGCCCAACACGTAGTCAGTTCACAATAAATGAGTACAGAACAGACAAGCAAGCCTCCTCCCTGTAACCCATTGACAATTCAGGTAGATTTCCTCTAAGATTCATCCATTTATTTATTCATTCATTCAACAAATATTTATGGAGCAACAACATAGGCACTGGGGACTCAGCAGTAACAACAACAACAACAACCCTGCCCTCAGGGAACTTATATTTTAGTGGAGGGAGTCAGGAGATTAATAAAATAAATAAGGCTGGGTGCAATGGCTCCTGCCTATAATCCCAAGGCAGGAGGATCACCTTAGGCCAGGAGTTCAAAACCAACCTAGGCAACATAGCAAGACCCTTTCTCTACAAAAATTTTTAAAAATTAGCCAGGTATGATGGTGCATTTCAGTAATCCCTGCTACTCAGGAGGCTAAGGTGGGAGAATCACCTGAGCCCAGTGATTTGGGGCTCCAGTGAGCTAGGATTGCACCACTGCACTCCACTGGGTAATGGAGTGAGACCCCTTCTCTAAAAAGATAAAAATTTAAACATAAATAAGTAAAATGCATGATATGTTAGGTGCTAGTAAGTGCTATGGGAGGAAAATCAATCAAGGAAGGGGCATAGATAGTTTTGTGGAATGAGTTAGTCCAATCATAATATAGTAGTCAGGGAAGCCTTCACTGAGAAGCTCTGATATCAGAAGGGAGAGGATTTCAGGCAAAGGACAAAAAACACAAGGTCCCTGGGGAAGGGCAAGGAGGTCATATGGTTACAGCAGATTGAGGGAAGGAGAGAGAGAGACCAGCCATGAGCCCAGAGACATAGTGAACTTACATAGTTCCTTACCAGGGTCTTACCCTAAGGCAACCGAGAAGGCAGTGAGATTTTAGAGATTGAGACATGACATAGTGGGTGTGTTAACAGCATCACTCTGAGTACTGTATGAAGAATAGGCTATAGAGGACAAGGGCAAAAACAGAAAGACCAGTAAGGAGGTTACTGCAGTAATTTAGGTGAGAGTGAATGGTGGCTTGGACCTCAGTGGTACAAAGGGATGTGTTGAATGTGGTTGGATTCTGGATATATCTTAAAAGTAGAGTCAAAACATTTTTGCAGACAGGCTGGATATGGTGTGTATAAGAGAGTCCTCAAGAATGACTCCAAGTTGCTTGGCCTGAGCAACTGAAAAGATAAAGTGCCACCAACTGAGATGGAAAAGGCTAGAGAGTGGGCAGGACTTTTAGAGAAGTTTGGGGGTCACATCAAGTCTGGAATGCCTACAAGACATCCAGGTGATAAGGCTGAGTAAGCAGTTGGGGTCCTGACTTCAGTGAAGTCATCTGGGCTGGACATACAAATTTGAAAGTCATTAAGCATATAGATGCTATTTAAATTTGGGAGAATAAATGATAGCCCAAAGAGAGTGAGTATAATAAGAGAAGAGGAGAGATGCATACAGGACCAAATCTTGGGACCTCCAACGTTAAAGGGTTAGGAAGAATAAAAGGAACCAGCAAAGACAAGAGCAGTCACTGAGGAGGAGGAAAACAGGAATGTGTGTATCCTGGAAGCCAAATGAATAAAGTGCCCTAACAAAGAGGAAGCCATTAACTCTACCAAATTCTTCAGATAAGTTAAAGGAGGACTGTCTTTCCAGTGGGGCTAATGGAGTGTAATCACCATAAGAAGAGAAGTTTTGTCTTATTCATACCTGTATCCCAAGTGCCTGGAACAGTGCCTGCTCATGGTAAACACTCGGTAAATATTTCATGAATTTTTAAAGTATGAACAGGGTATGACTCTTAAATCACAAGCTCAATTGTACAAGAAATGGAAGAGCTCTTGTTTCCATAGACAATTTCATTTCTATTTTGAGCCTTATCCCAAAGTGATGAGAGGAAACTTAACCTCAGTCATTTTCAGGCCTCTATCTCTATCCCAAAAGTTGTCTCAAGTCTGAAAGACTTTCAGGCATTTAAGCATTGGGAGTGGACGCCCAATCCTTATCCTAACTGTCCACACAAGTTCTGGTGAGCTACATGGTTGGAGCTCCGCTGTTGCTGATCCATACCTAGGGCACAGGAGTTTTCTGAGAGGCTGCTCAGACCAGGCTTCAAGGCTATACATGAGCAAGGCCAGATGGGGAAGGACGTCTATAGTGAAGGGGACTGTGGGAATCAGGTGCACTGGTGCCCCACTCATCTGAAGGGAACAGCAACTATTTACTCCCTGTGAGGGTTTCCATGCAGGAGTGTGGCTGGCAATACCGAATCTTCCAGGTTTTTTCAAGAGAAGATAGGTATTTGGATTTGTATGTGAAATCTCTTGAGTTTCAAATGATGGAGATTTCAAGAAGAAGGAGGAGGAGGAGGGAAGAAGAAGGAGGAAGAAGAAGGAGGAGGAAGGAGGAATAAGGAGGAGAAGGAATATGGAGGAGGAGGAGGAGGAGGAGAAGGAGGAGGAGGAGGTGGAAGAAGAAGAAGAAGGAGAAGGAACAACAACTAAGTAGTGTAAAAAACAAAGGCTGAGTGCCATTCCTGCCAGTGGCTGCCAGAGTGAGGCTCAAGCTTGAATGCTCCTACAGACAATGCTTTCTGGTCTCAGGAAGCAGTGCCTGTAGAAGCATTTGTTTTGCTCTGCCTGGAAGCAGGGTGCAATCTCCCAGGCAGCCCCCTGTCTCCCTCCCCATTCTGGGGGACTCAGTCCTAAAACTGGAAAGAAGTCCCATGTTCTCTCTTGCTGCTTCTATGCCTGAGAATTCTCTCCCAACTCTGGGCTTTCATCTTTTAAAAACAAAACCCAGAAAGACTGGCATTCTGCTACTGCCTGCGCACAATCATCCCTATCTTCTCCCCTTGTACCTCCCCTGAGGTCATGTGAACTACAGATCTGCCTAATGGGGGATCAGAAAACAGAGGGACAGGAAAGTACAGTGATAGGAAAGGGAAAAACACTAGGAGGCAAAAAACAGTTAAGCACTCAAAATATTATCCAGGCATGCATGAATCAGGAGAGTGTGCAAATCCCTTCTGGGAAAATAAAGCAGTTCAAGGAAGGGTCCCTGCCCTCCAGAAACTTACAATTGAGATGACAATAAATACATATACTTATGAAATTCAAGTACCATGTTCAGAATCAATTCTGGCTGGAGTTACTAGGAAAACAAGTTATGGAAAGTTTAATTTAAACTCGGACTTGAAGATTAAATAGATTTTTATTTTTAAGTACAAATCGTCACTCTTGGCAGGGGTGTAAATTAGATTTCAAGAAGGCAATCTGCAACATTTACCAAAAGCCTTGAAAATGTGCATTCTGGCTGGACATGGTGGTTCACACCTGTAATCCCAGCACTCTGGGAGTCCAAGGGGGCAGATTGCTTGAGCCCGAGAGTTGGTGACCAAACTGGGCAACATGGTGAAACCCCATCTCTACAAAAAATATTTTTTAAAAATTAGCCAGGTATTGTAGTCCTAGCTACTCAGGAGGCTGAGATGGGAGGATCACTGAGCCTGGGAGGTTGAGGCTTCAGTGAGCCTTGATTGCACCACTGCACCCAAGCATGGGTGACCAAGTGAGACCTTGTCTCAAAAAAAAGTGCATTCTGAATGCTCCACTGATTTTATTTCTAGTAATTTATCTTAATGATGTATTCAGTGATATATGAACAAAGATGTTCATGGCAGGACTATTTATAATAGAAAGAAAGAAAGAGAACAGCCTACATATCCATAAATACAGGGACAGGTTAGAGAAATTATGATGTATCTATAAAGTGGAATGTTATGTATTCAAATGAAAATGTAAGAATTCTAAATGAACAGTTAAGAATAAAGATATTGCCCTAGAAAAATGTCTACCAAAAAATTTTAAGGAAGTAATTTTGGCTGGGTGTGGTGGCTCATGCGCCTGTAATCCCAGCACTTTGGGAGGCCAACGCAGGCAGATAGCTTGAACCCAGGAGTTCAAGACCAGCTTGGACAACAGGATGAAACCCTCTTCTCTACAAAAAATACAAAAATTAGCCAGGCATGGTGTTGCACACCTGTGCTCCCACCTACTCAGGAGGCTGAAGTGGGAGGATCGCCTGACCTGGGAGGTTGAGGCTGCTGTGAGCTTTGATCATGCCACAGCACTGCAGCCTGGGTGACAGAGACATTATCTCAAAAGAAAAAAAGTAATTTTACAGCGTGTGTCATCCCATTTTTTAAAAGTATGCATGTGTATATGTACGCATGCTCTTGCATATTGAAAAGTCTGTAAGGATATGTACACCAAAATGCTACTGGTGGTTATGATAGATAACTCTCCTCTCCTGCCAAGCAGGTGTACTGCCCTGACCCAGTCATGTTGGGCTTGGCCATGTGACTTGCTTTGGCAATGCAACATACACAGGTGTGTCCTATACTGACCCACGCTAATGTTTTAAATGTGATGGGTGGTTTGCTTCAGCCTCTCCTCTTCCCTTCCTGTGAGTAGAGGAATGTCCCAGAGCAGGGCCCTTCCTTTAGCCTGAGATCCAGAATGAGAAGCTATGAGGAGCAGATCCCAGGACCTGCAGAACATCCACAGCCAAGCCCTCTGGTAACACGAAGGAATGATAAATGAATGTTTGCTGTTGCAAGTCACTGTGATTGTGTGTCATTTTGTTACCAGAGCAAACTTGAGAAATACAGTGGCTATCACTAGGTGACTTTTTAAATTGAAATTATGGATGACTTTTACTTTTTAAAGTTTTTCATACATTTCTACAGTCTAAAATTTTAACAATGGGTATAGATTATCTTTATTATTAGAAAGGGCAATAAAGATAGAAAAAAATCAGAAGAAAAGTTTTTCTGTTTACAAAAGTAAGGCATGATCATATAAAAAATATCAACAACACTAAAAAGTGTAAAAAAAAAACTAAAAGTAGCCCATAATCCTACTACCCATGGATAACTTTTGTTTTAGAATATGAATTTCTAGGGTTCTTTTCTCTCTGTTTTTTAATGGTTCAGCTAATACTGTCACAGGATTCTTGGGGTGTCACTTTGCCAGCTGGAAACCTCTGTGGCCAGTGGCGACTTTGCCTGAATTTTTCTCTGGCCCACTGGGCTCTTTCTACCCACTCAGCCTGACAGGCTGTGCTCAGCTCACGCTACCAGCCTCGATCCCATGCCTGCCAAGAGTGAGCCAGGTGCAGAGCAGCAAGGGGTGTGTGAGCAAGCATGGAGTCCAGCCACTGCACACAGCCAGCATACCTGCCACAATGGGGCAGGCAGCTCCAGGGGCTGGCACGGGCACCAGCTCCCTGCAAGGCTGCAGCTGGACCAGGTGTACTGCAAGCAGTTTCCATGGCTGGCACCAAGGAATGCAGTGGCACCTGGAAGCTTGGAGACATCAGGAACCACTGAGCCCCAAAGAGGGAGTCACAGCCCTGGCCTGGGGAGCTCCTATGTCTGAGCCCCTTGAAAGACCACAGCTCTGCTCTCCTTCTCTCTTCTCTGCTTCTTGTCACCTGCAACGTGGCAAGCAAGGGGCATGTTTCAGCCTTGTCTTTGTTATAGCTGTTTCAGCCCCACCATTCAGTGGGGCTTCTTGTCCTGTGTCCAGGAAGAATGAGGTACATGGACAAGTGGAGGGTGAGTAAGGTGAAGAGGAGATTTATTGAGCAACAGAACAGCTCAGAGCAGACCTCCACTGGGTAGCTCCTCTCCACAGGCAGGGTGTCCCAACAAGTGTTAAGCTCTCAGCAGAGAGGAGACCCTGGAGTGGGTAGCTCCTCTCCACATCTGGTCGTCCCATATCTCTCTTCAGCTCTCAGCAAAGAGGAGACCCTGGGGTGGGTAGCTGCTCTCTGCAGATGTTCGTCCAATCATCTCTCTTTGAGTCTGGCTGAGTCCAAGGTTTTTTATGGGCCTCAGAGGGAAGGAAGTGTGTGCTGATTGCTCCATGGGCAGCCATGGGTGAGCCCAGAAAAAACACCACAGGTTCCCACTCCAGTCTGCAGGACCAGCAGCCTGGGCCCCAGGCTTCAGGCCCTCCCCAGCTTGAAGGCAGGGCTTCACCAGGGACCTCCTTCCACCCAAGAGTCTGTCTGCCTCTTGTGACTATTCATGGCACCCAGGCTGTTTGTGCCAAGGGGTGCCTACAGGCCAGTGCCAAGCTGCCCTCAGCCCCACCTTGGCCTCCCTCCCATGCTTATGGACACCCAAAGTCCTGAGGGGGCCAAGGTGGTAGGGGGCTGGTGTGTCAGTGCTGCCCCAAGCATGCGCATACCCAGCAAATCTGCGACAGCACCTGGGCTCAGCCCCAACCTCTCTCCCAGATTGGAGTGGGTGCCAGGAATGGGGAGAAGCCAGACAGTGTGAGCAGACACCTCCAAGCCTACAGGGGCAGGGAGTACAGAGATGCCCAGGTCACAGCTGCAGCAAGGGAGGCTGCACCTGCACCCAGGAGGACAGGACTCCTGCCTGCTCCTGGTTCCCGCCAGCTCCGTGGTGCATGCAGCCCAGCTGTGCCTCCCCCGCTGCAGTCAGCATCTTGGCAACAGCTGCTCCAGGCAGGCCACTGCTACCTTCAATACTGTATATAGAGTTTAGTATTTTTCCTCTCTTCTTGAAACATAAATAAAGTCATGAGCCACATAATGATGTTTTGGTCAATGATGGACCACATATATATGGTGATCCTATAAGACTATAATGGAGTCAGAAAATTCCTGTCACCTAGTGACACTGTAGCTGCCATAACATCCTAGTGCAACACATTACTCACATGTTTATGGTGATGCTGGTGTAAACAAACAAAGCACATACAATCATGTACAGTACATAACACTTAATAATGATAATAAACAACTATGTTACTAGCTTATGTATTTACTATACATTTTATCATTATTTTAGAGTGTACTCCTTCTACTTATTGAAAAAAACAGTTAACTGGAAGACAGTCTCAGGTGGGTCCTTCAGGAAGTATACCAGAAGAAGGCATTGTTATCTTAGAAAATGACAGCTCCATGCCTGTTTCTGTCCCTAAAGCCCTTCTTAGTGGGACAAGATGTGGAGGTGGAAGACAGTGATATTGGTCATCCTGACCCTGTGTAGGCCTAGGCTAACATATGTATTTCTGTCTTCATTTTTAACAAAAAAAAGTTTAAAAAGTAAAAAAAATTAAAAATAATACATTTTTAAAATAAGAAAAAGCTTATAGAGTGAGGATATAAAGGCTGGGCATAGTGGCTCACACCTGTAATCCCAAAAATTTGGTGAGCCAAGGTGGGAAGATAAGTTGAGGCCAGAAGTTTGAGACCAGCCTGAGCAACATAGCAAGACCCTGTCTCTACAAATAAAAAAAAAAAAATTTAAATTAGCCAGGTGTGGTGGCATGCACCTGTAGTCCCAGCTACTCAGGAAGGTGAGACAGGACGATCACTTGAGTCCAGGAATTCAAGCTCAGCAGTGAGCTATGATTGCACTACTGCACACTCCAGCCTGGGCAACAAAGTGAGACCCTGCCTCTTAAAAAAAAAAAAAAAGAAGAATATAAAAAAAGAAAATAGTTTTGTATAACTATACAACGTTTCTGTTTTAAACTGTTATTATAAGAGTCAAAAGTTTAAAATTTTTAAGTTTATAAAGTTAAAAAGTTACAGTAAGCTAAGGTTAATTTATTATTAAAGAAAGAAAAATACTTAAATTTAGTGTAGCCTAAGTGTGTGGTACTTATAAAGTCTACAGTAGTGTACAGTAATATTCTAGGCCCTCACTTTCACTCACCACTCACTCACTGACTCACTCAGAGCAACCTCTAGTCCAGAAAGCTCCATTCATGGTAAGTGCAATATACGTATGCCATTTTTTTATCTTTTATATCTTATTTTTACTGTACCTTTTCTATGTTTAGATACACAAATACATACCATTGTGTTACCAAGAGAACTGAGTACAGTAATATGCTGTACAGGTTTGTAGCCTAGGAGCAATAGGGAGTACTATAGAGTTGTGTACCTTTATAGTAGGCTGTAACATCTAGGTTTGTGTAAGTACACTCTATGATGTTCACACATCAATGAAATCACCTAATGATGCATTTCTCAGAACATATCTCCTTCATTAAGTGATGCGTGAATGTACTTCCTATGCTAACAAACTTATTGTACACATCATTTTTAATGTCTAAGTTTTATAAGCTATGCCACACTTAACTCTCCTTGGCTGAATATTTAGGTTGTTTGTGACTTTTAATTATATAAATAACTGCAATGACCATCTTTATACACTGAACTTCTTTCTATATTAAGAATTATTTCCCCAGGAATAGGAGAAATTTTAAGACCCACTACATATTGTCAAATTGTTTGATGGATAAACCTTGATCCAAAAAAAAAAAAAGAGTGTAAATAAAAGTTCAGGGCTGGGCCAGGCACAGTGGCGCATTCCTGTAATCCCAGCACTTTGGGAGGCTGAGGCAGGCAAATCACTCGAGACCTGGAGTTCGAGACCAAGCTGGCCAACATGGCGAAACCCCATCTCTACTAAAAATATAAAAATTAGTCAACTAGGTGCCTGTAGTCCCAGCTACTCAGGAGGCTGAGGTACAAGAATCACTTGAACTCAGGAGGCAGAGGTTGCAGTGAGCCAAGATAGCACCAATGCACTCCAGCTGGGGAGAAGGAGAAAGACCCTATCTCAAAACATAAATGAATAGAAATAAATAAATAAATAAGTGCAGGGCCACACTCAGTTGGGCTGAAGTAGAACAAGTATGCTCACATCACTACATAGAATAAGACGTTTCGACATGATAAGGCCGACAATGGGGAGCCATTGCAGGTCCTTGCAAAAGGATTAACAGGACATTTGGGGAGATTTTTCAGCTAGTGCTAGACCCACTGTGAACTGGAAGAAGCCAGAGGTTGGAGGCTAGAGACTAGCAAGAAAGTTATTATAGTTATCTTTGGTATAAGACAATGAGGGTCTGGATTAAGATGAGGCAGCAGGAATAGTGCAAGGACATCTGAGGCACAGAAATATATGGTACATGACCAATTAGCAGTACTGGTATATACAAATTTATTATCAGCAGATTTATTAAGTAAGCTTCTCTACAGCTTGGCTCTGGTAGACAGGGAGTCTTTCGATTGGTTTATCATCCATCCATTCATCGCTTCAACAAAAAGGAGGACCAGAAATACACTTCTGCTTAACATTTGATCACCCCAAAAGCTAACTAGGAATATCTTCCAATTATCTCCAGCATAACCTGTTTGTTGTTTTAATGACTTAGAGTGAAACAGCGGTCTATAAACCCTGAAATCCCACCAAATTACCACTATATCTGGAAATCATCACATGGAAATAACACAATATGAGACCATTTACAAAATTGTCCAGAGTAAGCCTATCATCTGCATGAATCTGAGATCAGCTTGCTTTTTTATAGGCATAATAGCCATTTGTACTGGAGATTTGAGAATTCTGGATTTGAAGGAACACAACAAAAGAAACTAGTCCTTGAACAAAAAGAGAGAGATTAGAATACTGTTATTGGATTGTTTTTCACTGAAACCTATACTACATGAAATTCTAATTTCATTCATATGCAATCATTATGCTAAAACACAAAAAAGAGAAGGGACAGTTGAAGAGTCACTAATGACAGCTCAGAGGACACTTCTGAGTTTCAAGGCTTAATGTATGACTTGAGGATGAAGACAAAGCCAACAGCATTTTTCCTGAAATGCACACTGAGCTCACAGATGTTACATAACCACTTTTAAATTGGTGAAATAATCTCTTCAAAATGCTTGTCTGCTCAAGTTTTAGAACTGCAATAGGTCAGCCAAACATATACCAAGTGAAACCTCATTTTAGAAGATAAACATAAGTCCTTCTTGAGGTGTTTCATGACTGGGATACTGCACTCTTTCATTTGAAGCTTTGGAGAATACGGAATTGGCCTGAATAAATGCCTTTCAAATTTATCTAATAAAAATGTCAAAGCACTGACAGCCAGAATACTCTCCATTTACCCATGTAAAAATAATGGGGGGAAAAGACAAATTAAAAGCAATGAATTCAAATCAAAGATAATCAGAATAGACCTTAGCTACAAAATGTTTCATCCCCCTTCCTGGAAGACCTAACACAGAGTCCCAGAGATGACTAAATTAAAACATATTTATAAAAACAAAGAGTCCTTCTTTCCTCAAAAATGCATTCTGAAGTTTAAAGCCAGCCTCAGATTTCTTCTACACCATTCCTAAACCTTGGTCAATGGAAAAATCACTCCATAATTTTTAAGTTTCAAAATATCTTCCATTACCTTAATTATGTATACATTTCATAGATTACCTCAAACTTCGTTCCCAAGAGGAAAGCATGAATTCAATACAATAGGTAGCAGTGTCTAAGCTAAATTCACAAGAATCACTAAACATTTCTACAGCTAGTTCAAAATGTAAATATTTGGTTCCTGAAGAATCTCTATTATTGCCTGAAGACTAATCTTGTCTAATAAACTTCTTCAAATAAAGCAAAACTATGTTAGGAGGGAACTTTACTTGGTACATACCGCCTTCCAAATCTTAAAAAAAAAAAAAGCAGTAGTTTCTCTCCACATCTGCCCAGCTATTGAGGCAGAGGGATGTATGGTTCAAAAGTTTAACAGGGTATTTTTATTCCCAGCCACACCAAAAAATAACATCCTTTAGTGCTGTTTCAGAAATTTAGAAGCACCATTCAAATACATCAAGTTATTTGCTAAAGAACATATTCTAAAGTCCTGGAATTGAACCTCAAAGTCCATCCTAAAACACAGACCAAAGATTGGGGGTTTTCCAAGCAAAATCAACGTATGATTTAAATCTCACTAAGACTAGTTCCTATATTTTAACAAGGAAAAAAATATTTTTGGTATTTTTACATGGCCAAGAGCTTCCAGAAATAGCAGCTCTGGGTACCTGTCATCTGATGAGTTTGCAGCAGCCTGATAGCAAACCTCCAGGGAAAAACATGCAAAAAAAGGGTTTCTAAAAGTAGGTGAAGGGTCAGCAATGTAAGTTCTAGCAAACACCTTGCTTTCTGGTCACATGCGCAGCTAAAAAATCAGGAGTTCAAGTTTGAAGCCATTCATCCTAGATTCAGAATCTACCAGGACCCAATCCTAGAAACTTCTGACTTTCTTTCTAAATGGAAGGTGTGTTTTGACAGGAGAAAGAATAATCCATGCTTCCCAAAAGGCAATGCACAGTGAGACAGCGAGGGCTGGAGACCTCAGAACAGTAGATGCCTCCCCATGGCAAAAACAATGGGCAGGGCCTCAGCCACCACCTGCAGTTGGGTCCCTCTGCCTTCTCCTGACTGCTTCATTTCCTCCTTAACCACCCCTAAGGCTGTGTGTTTCTTTCGTTATTACATCTCCTCCCTTACAAAACTTAGTCAAATTCAGCACTTCCCAGAACTTGGGATACACAGATGTTCACAGGTGCTCCTCCTCCAAATGGTTCCATGATCCAATACTTTTAGGAAACTCTGAGTTAACGCAGGTTTAAAATGTTTCCTTTGCCGAAGGATTTCTCCAAGCCATCAATATGCTAATGGGTGTTGAGAAAGGCTCATTTTCTAAATTCTTTGGACACGGATCCCTTTTGTGGTGTCATACTTATTAATACCTCACTAAAGAGTTTTAGTGAGTGAAACCCTTTTTGAGTTCAGTAAGAGTCTAACTGGAGGCTACTTGACACAGATCCCAAACTTGGAATATTAAACAACACCTTTAATAAGGCCACAGTTTTTCCCCTGCCTCCAATTCAACTTCTCACGGTCCTAAACTGTGGGGGGATGTCTATTGCCCCTTCCCGCCAATCTGATTCCCTATGATGCATGTTTGAACTAATAATCAGAGGCAGAGAAATGTTAAAAGCCTTAAAATTGATCCCAAGTTCCTTTGCACAGCCCCTTTGGCCGTAAGACTTAGGGATCGGACTTACTGGCAAGCAGTGTTCTGAGTGTGCCAAGAGTATCCCACACCTCCTTAGACAAATGTATAAGGCACAAATAGCTGGGGTTGGTGTACTAAAGGAGATAATGGACATAATAGCATTAGCTGTAATAAAATATAAGAGATTATTATTATTTGCACATCATTAAGTCAGCCCCTTTTATATATCACCATGCACAATTAAGCACTTAATAAATACTTTTTAGTATTGTAATAATAAAACTGAGTAAACCAAATCCATGCAATTTCAGTTTGCAATTAAGTTTCTGAAACACAGAGATATGGAATGACATATGGCCAAAGTGGGGAGAGATGAGAGCAAAAGAAGGGCGTTGAAGTGAGTAATGAAGTAAATGAGCCTGTGACCCAGCAAGACTGGTTTGATAAGTTGAAATTTACCCGCACAGGACCCAGAGATGATATCATGGGAATCTACATAAGACCAGCGATGAGGTTATGTGGCTGACAATCCCCAAACCCATCTGAAAAGCACGGGTGCTCATTATTGAGCCAATGTTCCACATATACAAAGACATAATATTCTAGATAAGCCAGAAATGTGAACATTGATGGGAAAAGGGGGAAAATGTAAGAGGAAAGAACAGGAAGGAGATAAAACAGCAAAGATAATCTCCAACTGAGTACCCACCAGAATTTCTGCTCTCTGAAAAGACAAAGGCATTTGCACTGAGTGTAGCTTCTGTGAATCCCATTGCATCATATAAAAGGTACCCCAGGCTCTACTGGCTCAAGAAGAGGCAACCAAGCATCATCAATCCCAAAGCACCAGCTGATTTTGCCAACTCCCAGTCCATCTGTAGACCCCACTGAAAGGAAATAAGAAACTGGGACCCAGAAGACAAGAAGTGGCTCAGACTATCCCAGGGAAGAGAGCTTGGGAGGCAGGTGCTTAAGTCTTATCCTCACTCCCCACCCCAACTCCCCAACCAATTTTAATTCAAGGTAGGAATTAAGGTTAACATTTCCTAGATAAGGTAATAACCTTTTGTAAGATGCAATCTTCTAACAGAGGTAATCAATACAAAAAAGCAGGGGCCAAGGGGACCAGACCTAGCCCTGCTGCTAACTGGCTCTGGGAATTTAGATATTTCTGCTCTCAGTCCTTCAATGATCACATCTGTAAGACAGGAGGAGCAAAAGAGATCATGAAAGTGAAGGTGCCTTGAAAGTGTAATGCACCATGGCATGTGAAAGGCCTGTCCTACATGAGCTATGCAGGGCCTTTCTAATGGGCCTTACTTTTGATTGGCTGCAGCCATCATCAAGTAACTTAATGGAACCCATTTCCCTCTTTGGTCCCCCAGAAATGCCAAAACCAACCTGGGTTTAATCAAGGGACCTACATTTCCCCAACATACTTAGCTCAGGAAGATTGTGCATGGGACCCCAATGCCTTCTCCTTTTCTCTGTGTATCCATTTGTATTTTCTCAGTTATGTTTTTACTTTCTATATGTGTCCAATTTTATTTTCAATGATTGACCTGGATTTTAGGTTTAATAGCCTAAATATCAAATTCTGTTAGTTCAGCTGTATAGTTAAAATGCTTTTACTCTTTTGCCCTTAATTAATGGATACCATTCAACAATGAAGAGTTCTGTTTAATCTTTTTTTCTCTAATGAGATTTAAATTATTCTTTGTTTGCACATGGCCCAGGAGAGGTTTTTCTGGGGGGCTGGTTGAAGAAGTCATGCAAGTTGGCCTCCCTTAATAGAAAAAGATTCACTGTGACTGTAAAATCAAGAACTTCCCCACCTGGTAGTTATTTAGGAAGCTGATTTTTTAACTTAATCACAGGATTTTTACACTTATATTAAATTCCACTTTTGTTAGTTTTGACCTAGCAATTCATCCTGGACATCCGTTTTTAAATTAAGCTTTTATTGAGTTTTTTTAGATGATTTTTTTTAAAGCAAAGACTTACAAAGTCAAAGGAAGGCCCAGTCTTCTCCTTTCCCCAGACCCCGCTGTGCCATGGTCAGAAAACAGAGTCTGTAATACTGAATGGCTATTTACTCCACACACAGTTTGGAAAAATGCATGGGAGCAATACCTCTCAAAGACTGCCAACATTGTGTACCCAGATACAATATTATCCTGCAGATAACCCAAAAAGCCAGCTATTGTTTTGACTTTAGGACGTACATGTTTCTAAGACGATGAAGACATCAAATAGAGTCCAAATCCCAAACACACACCTTGATCTCTACTATAAAAATGTATCAGGTGAGCCAACTTGAAAGTACTGGTAAATTCTTCAGCTGGCAATGATCTTGGTCTCCATCAGGGACAAGCTACATTAAAATAAGACCCTTGAAAGGAGTTACTCCAGACCCTTAGGGAGAGGAGCTTGTCAACTGCCAAGTAATTTCAAGAGAGAATTCAGTTGCTCTGGAAACAGGTTTTGACAATGGCTGTGTGTGCCAAAGGGTTGAGCAGGCAGAGGGCACTGGGTTTCCGCCCCTTGCATGATACTTGAGGCTTTGCTCTCCAAACAGATGACTTCATTCCCAAAAAAATGCTTTTTTTTTCTGAGAAGCTGCCAGTTCATACACATTTTAAAATAAATTCTCGTTGACATTGGAGTGGCAGAAACTGCAAACATTGCTTTTAAAAGCATGTGAGTTGGAAAAGGTAAGCTGGAAAAAGAAAAGAATTTCTCCCCAAAAAAGAATTTGTGGTAACTATGAAAGCTAAACACCTAATCAGCAATCACCTTATCAGCCACAGTATCGATTAAGGAGGTATGTGGAGTTATGCACAGGTACTTTACCTCTGTCTGAATACAGTGTCTTGAGGAATGGGTTCTAGTAATGTCTAAGTCTTCTCTTCCCTTAGCTTCTCAGGAAACCACCTTAATTAAAGGAAGAAAAAAACCAACACATAATCTGTCCTTACTCAAAGGCTCATTGTTTTGTTTTGTTTTTTAACTCTCCCAAGGGGTACCAGAGGGGAACAGAGATAAGACAAGGAGGACTCTCTGAATGTCATTATTCTCCCTTCAGTGCAAACAGTGAGGCAGGAGAAGAGACACCTTCTCCCCAATGATGCTCGGCCTGAGCACACATGAGCCTGAGCCATGGCTGTAAACACACTTGGAAGACATAGAGAAAAGGAGAGTTTGCACAGGATAAATCTATTCCATTATTTATACCCACCCCTAAACCTTTGGATTTCTTTCTCTATACAAAAGATCCTCAAACTGTTTCTGTAAATGTCCAGAGACTACATATTTTAGGCTTTGTGGACCATATAGGCTTTCTGTCTCCTTTCTCCTTCTCTTCCTCTTCCTCCTTCTCTCCTCTTTCTTCTTTAAATTATGAAAACTGTTCCTAGCTCACAGACTTGACCCATGGACCATAATTTGTTGACTCATACTCTACGTTATGCCACAGAAGTTGTGACATCTCAGCCTCGGAATGTAGGCCATCATTTAGCCCAAGTTTCAGTCAACTAACCACACTGTCAGGACCACCTCCAGTTAGTTATGCTGACACATTAAATCCAGAATCTCTGTTAAGTGCACCCATATCAATAAATTCAGGCTGACCTCATATTATATTCTATTCTCCTTGGTCTAATACACTTAGAATTTATTCTCACAATACTCTGTACTACTCAGATGTTTGCTGTTAAGTAAACCATGCAATTCTCTGGGAGTCTATGCTATTTCTTTCCTGTACCTGAGGATATCTGACTTGACATACAAGCCTTGAGGCAATGAAGAATGGGTCTTGACGGAGGTAGGAGAATAAAACACTCTCACAAGACAACAGCATAAGATGAAATTAAGAGTTTTCAACCAAGGAAGAGATTAACCTCAGATATGGAAGAAGGAGCTTGTTCTACTAACAAGGAAAGTTTAGGGATGCTTGCAAAGTTCTAAATTTTTGGATTTTTCTGAGTCCCTTCAGAATGCCCTCATTTCAAATATCAAGGTCCCACTTCTTCCCAATCAGTTCTCTAACTTACACATAAGAATTTGGTGAGTCTGTGATTTCAGTTTAGATTATAATTCTGCAATCCACACAGATTTGGAGTTTGGCTTTCAGTGATATTTGTTCCACAGCTACAGGAAATATAATGGTCTTTTATAGGGTAACCACAGAAGTTCTCTGACTTTCTGACTGACACTTAAGCTGAGAATTTAAAACCCCAAACTTGTTATTTTCTTTTTACTATTCCTCCAGTACAGACAAAAAAAAAAAAGCCATCTCATGCCACAGTCCTTGTAGCCATTAACTCTACATAAGAGTCAGATGCAGTAGTCATTTGGTACCCCAAGAAACTTAATTTATCAGGAAATTTAACAGAAACTTTATCCTAAGTGACCATAGTTGATAATTTAATTATTATGCCACTGCATACCATGGACTAAGAGTATCCCATTTTTCCTTTGGAAAGGAGCCCAGGGTTGCATTCAAAGCCAAGGTCATAACCAAATCAATCCGCAAATATCATCATGTATCGTCTGTCCAATAGGACTATTCTTATTAGAAAAATTCTATCCATTGAAAGAAGAAAGAAAGAAGGGAAGGAAAGAGGAAGAGAGAAGAGAGGAAGGGAAGGAAAGAGAAGGGAAGGAAAGGGAAGGGAAGGGAAGGGAAAGGAAGGGAAGGGAAGGGAAGAAAGAATTATACCAAATATTTAAATTAAAAAGATTTAATACAGTAATCTCCCCTTATCCATGGGCGTGTGTTCCAATACCCCCAGTGGAGACGTGAAACAGCAAATAGGACTGAACCGTATGTATGCTATGTTTTTTCAATCTAAAGCTGCTAAGTGACTAACAGGAAGGTAGCATCTCCAGTGTGGATATGCCGGACAAAGGGATGATTCCCGTCCCAGGCAGTCCAGAGTGGGACCCAGAGGGATAGCACACATTTCATCACACTACTGAGAACGGTGCACACTTTAAAATGTGTGAGTTGTTTATTTCTGGAATTTCCATTTAATATTTTCAGACCACAGCTGACCATGGATAACTGAAACCACAGAAAGCGAAACCATGGATAAGGGAGGACTACTGTATAGGAAATTGTTTTCACAGGAGTTAGAAAAATGAAAGAACAAAAGGAAAGCATTAAAATAACCCAGAGATAAGAATCTACAACCCTTAGGACTAGGTAAATAAAAGAGAAGTGGTTGGGATTATCAAAACCTAGAAGCTCAAAAGAGGGATATCCGCTAACCTAGGGCTTAGCCCTCTGAGGAGATAGTACAGTACTTCCCAGCTGCTGATAGAATCTCAGAATCTCAGAGGACCCACCCCATTGAGCTGGGGCTCAGATACCTGAGAAAGAATGAACACCTGGCTCCCAACAATATCCCTGAGCGGGTAAGATGAAGCTAGTTCTGGCAATGCTAAAAGAAGACAAAGAGAAGAGTAAACTTTCACTGACAAGACCAACGAGAAATAGGAAGGAAGCTCCTACCTTCCAGTCTTCTTCCAATGACAGAAATCAGCAGAACCCAGTAGGAAGTCATCTGGCAAAAACAGTCTGGAATATGTGATTGGCGGAGCTCTAAACCTAGCACCACAGAGCAGAGTATACAATTGTGGTCTTGGGGCTGAGAGTCAATAGGCAAACTATCAGCACAGATTGTGGTATGTTTCTCAGTGTCTTTCTGTTTAAAACAGGCCTGGTGGCATCTATGATACCTTTTAACATTCTATAACTAGACTGTTAGTACTTTTTTTTTTTCTTAATTTTTAATTTCCATAGGTTATTGGGGAACAGGTGGTGTTTGGTTACATGAGTAAGTTCTTTAGTGGTGATTTGTGAGATTTTGGTGCACTCATCACCCAAGCAGTATACACTGAACCCTATTTGTAGTCTTTTATCCCACACCCCCCCTTCCCACACTTTCCCCCTGAGTCCCTAAAGTCCATTGTTGTGTCATTCTTATGCCTTTGCATCCTCATAGCTTAGCTCCCACTTAAGTGACAACATACTGCGTTTGGTTTTCCATTCCTTAGTTACTTCACTTAGAATAATAGTCTCCAATCTCATCCAGGTTGCTGCAAATGTTATTAATTCATTCCTTTTTTATGGCAGAGTAGTATTCCATCATATATATATATATATCACAGTTTCTCTATCCACTTGATTGATGGGCATTTGGGTTGGTTCCACATTTTTGCAATTGCGAATTGTACTGCTATCTTAATACTTTAAAATTACATTCTTGTCTGTCACACCCAAATCCAACTCTCAGACAGGAGAACCATGCCTGAAAAATGAAAAGTCTGCTTCTTCACACAACATCTGTGAATTACCACAATTTAACTTGAATTTTCTTATCTCAGTTCTCTTCTTGGTTTTGGCAGATAAAGCCCAACACTGAAGTAGATCCAAAGCCAAGGTCATAACCAAATAAATATATGAATATCATTATTTATAGTCTGTCTAATAGGACTATTCTTATTAGAAAGACTCTATCCATTGAAAGAAGAAAGAAAGAAGGGAAGGAAAGCGGATGACAGGAAGAGAAGGGGAGGGGAGGGAAGGGAGGGCAGGGCAGGGAATGTGTTTCCTAAAGTATATGTTAAAAAGAGCATATAGATTAACATCACCAAAAAGCTGAAACAGGGCCATAGAGGAGCCAAGCTCAAGCATACTCTATAGAATAAGTCTTGGAGTAACCAAGAAGCACTACCTTCCATCTATAATGTAAAACAATAATAACAGTAGTGAAGATGTATTGAGCTAAGGCACTATGTACTAGGTATTAAGTTATTTACACATATAAATTTATTGTATCTTCCTATCCTATGCAGTACAAATTAATATTATTCTTTTACTGCAGATGAGGGATTGAGAAACTACCCTGCATTAGTTTCATCTATGTATTAAAACAACATGTAAACTAGAAATATAATATATACAGCTATAGCATGTATATTTAGATAGGTAGATACATGATGGATGGATGGATAGACAGATAGACAGACAGACTGATTTAACTCTTCCTAGGCTCAGCCATTTGAAGAACCCAATGCCTTAACAAACACAGTCGCATTGTACGTTGGATGTTTGACACAGAAAGAGCATTTGGCAGTTTCTTTGGTCTATTTTCAGTGACAATAGAGGGCAATAAACTCATTCCAGATTCAGATTCCAGAACTTTCAGAGGCTGGAGATAGTGGTGATCTGTCTGTGAGGCCTCCATGTGTATCATTTCTCAGAAGCCAGCTAGCAGACCAGGCCACCTGCCAGAAAATGGTTAGCACATTTATGTCAGCTGGTTTGTCAGCCAGGTACCATGGCTCTTTCTAAGTCATGGCTTCCAAACCATGGGAACATAAAACCACAACGGCAGCCAAGATAGCAATAAGAACCCTTTCTTTGTATGCCGCACTAGTGGCTCTGCAAAAAGGTATGTGACATACTTTTGTGCAGTGTAACTGGCAGTTCAGAGCAGCAAATCCCTTCTGACCTGATGCGTCTCCTCTCCAGCTTTTTTGAATTCACTTTCTGTAGACAAAAGTAGAGTGAGTGAGAAAATGAAGGATACTCTGATATTTGTTAAGAGAGACTACAGCCAAGTTCTCTCCCAAATCATTTTGGAGCCCTGTCCAATGGGCAAAAGACACATCAAATTAACTCAACTCTAAGAGTCTAGTTCTCTTACTGGAAATTCTTAATTTCTCAGTATTGTACTAAAGGGATTTTTTTTTTCAGTTAACCAGTCATCAGATAAAATTATATATGCCTACAAAGAGTAATGAAAAAAGATTGTTCCACTTTGACTTAAAATGTGATTTTATAACTTTTAGTCACAGTATATGATACAGTAACTGGTACTAGACTTACTTGCCCACTATAAACTATTTTTTCAAAAGGAAAGCATTTATGAAACAACTCTTTTCAAACATAAGCTGCAGACTGCACAGAAATTGATCCCCAAAGGAAAGGAAACAAACAAGGTAAGCCCTAAAACTGTCCCAGCTTTCTACCCGGAGACTAGAGCATTTAAAAGCACCCAGCCAGGCACAGCGGCTCATGCCTGTAATCCCAGCACTTTGGGAGGCAGAGGCAGGTGGGTCACCCGAAGTCAGGAGTTCAAGACTAGCCTGGCTAATATGGTGAAACCCTGTCTCTACTAAAAATATAAAAATTAGCTGGGCATGGTGGCACGCACCTGTAGTTCCAGCTACTTGGGAGGCTGAGGCAGGAGAATTGTTTGAACCCAGGAGGCGGAGGTTATGGTGAGCCGAAATTGTACCACTGCGCTCCAGCCTGGGTGACAGAGCAAGACTCTGTCTCAAGAATAAATTAATTAATTAATGAAAAGAAAAGTGGAGCCCACATAAATCTCATGGAGTTAAAGATACAATATTGGAGTTAGAAGAGGCTTGGGCAGCTGGAATTTGCAAGGCAGAGTTCCAAAGGGAAGAAAATCACACAAAGAAAGAGCTTCAGAAAGCTGCATAGGTGGTCCCTTGAGTCTTCAGCAACATACCCTGTTCTGCATATATGTGGTAAGACACCACGAAACCAGGCAAAAAAAAAAGAAACTATGAGTGAAAGAACTAACATGGAGCTGTAAGCTGAACAATTCCCATAACTCAAACAAGCCTGGGAGTCATCCAAGTTCTTACCAATTGTGGTGTAGAAATCTCAGAACAAGCAGGGCATTCAGAAAAGATCCCAGAAGTATTAGGGCTAGACTGAGGCTATTGCAGACCAGTGCTAAAAACAAACCTCAAAAGAATCAAGTTGGTCTAAAAGTAGCTAAACCGTCTGCCAAAATAAAATCCAAATATCTGTAAAAGAAGATTCCAAAGTCTACTCAACGCAAAGTGATATTTACAATGGCCAGTATCCTATCAAAAAAGAGTAACCCTGAAAAAAAGCAGTAAAACGGGACCTGTGGCCAGAAGAGAAAGATCAGTCAATAGAAACATACACAGAAATGACACAGATGACAATTCACAGACAAAGATTTTTAAAGTGATATTTACATATTTTCAAAGATTTAAAAGAAATAGATAAATTGAAGACATAAAAGAGAACCAAATGAAACTTACGGAGCTAAAAAGCATAACATCTGAAGTGAAAATTTTGTTGACTGAGATCAATAGCAGTGTATACACTGGAAAAGAGAGGATCAGTGAACTCAAAGACATAGGAATAGAAACATGAAATAATGGCTAAATTTTTCAAATTTTTATAAAAAGCATAAACCTACAGATCCAAGAGTATTAATACAACTCACATAGTATTAACACAAAGAAAAACACATTAGGGCACACCATATTAAAATTGCTGAAAACTAGAAATAGAGAGAAAAGGTAGCCAAAGGCAGGGGGAAACATATTTGTTACAAAAAAAACAAAGGTGAGAAAACCAATGACTTCTTATCAGAAAAAAGTCAGCCAAAAGACAATTGAATGATATGTTTTAAAGTACCAAAAGGGGACAAAAAGTAAACCTAGACTTTTATATCCATCAAATATATTGTTAAAAATAAAAACAAAATGGAGACATTTTCACATAAACAAAAGCTGGGATAATTCATGATCATCTAACCTGTACTACAATAATTGTAAAAGGAAGTTCTTCAAGCTGAAGGAAAATAACGGATGAAACCTCAGATCTTCAACAGTAACAAAGAGCTCCAGAAATGGCAAGTATGTGAGCAACAAATACAAAAGAATTTTTTTCATTTTAAGCTTATTTAAAACATAATTATGGCTTAAAACAAAAATTAGAACAATGTATTATGAAATTTATAATTCATGCATAAGTAAAAGGTATGATAATAGCACAAAGAATGAGAGCAATGGAATTGTATAATGTTAATATTCTTATATTATACATGAAATGGTAGTATGTTACTTGAAAGTAGACTGTGATGACTTAAGATGCATATTTTAAACACTATAATAACCATGAATTAAAAAGTATAAAGATTAGCCAATATTAGAAATAAAACAAAATGCTAAAATACTCAATACAAAATAAATCAGGAAAAGAGAAAAACTGAGAAAATGAAGTATGCAATAAATAGAAAGTAAGTAGCAAGATGATAAACTTAAATTTAAGCATACTGATACTACATTAACCACAAACAGCCTAAGCACTATAATTTGAACAGAAATTGTCACACAAAAAAAACACTCACAGAGATTGTCAGATTTTCAAAAAACAAGACCCATTATATACTGTCTGGGAGAAATGCACTTCAAACATTTTGAAACAGAGAAGATAACTGTTATAAAAGGATAGAAAAATACATACCATTTGGACACTAATCATAAAAAGTTGGAGAGTATATAAAGTTTGAATAAAGTACCTATCAAGATAAGAAAGATTAACAGACAGAAAGAGATATAGTCTCTTATTGATAAAAAGGATAAATATTCCTGAAGACATAACAATCCTAAATGTGTATTCACTCAATTATAGGACTTCAAGATACATGAAGAAAAACTGATAGAACAGAAGGGAAAAATAAACAAACCAACAGAGAAATGAAAATTTCAACACTCCTCTACCAGTAACTAATAGAACAAGTAGATTTTTAAAAAATCAGTAAAGATACAGAAGACATGGAAAACTCAATCAACCAAAATGACTTAATTGATATTTTTAAAACACTACATGTAACATGGACAAATACACATTCTTTTCAAGTACAAATAAAACATTCACTGTGGTAGACCTATGCTGGGTCATAAAAGAGGTAGAAATACATTTTTAAAATTGAAATTATGCATAGGATATTCACTTATCACAATGGAAATAAATTAGAAATGGATAACAAAAATATAACTGTAGGATCCTTACTTTTTTGAAATTAAGTAAAAACACTTTTAAATAGTCCATAAGCCATACACCAAAGAAGAAATTTCAAGAGAAACTTTTAAGTATTTTAAATGATGGCAAATACCCAGCACATCAGAATGTATAAGATGCAACTCAGGTAGGCTTAAAGAGAAATCTGTACTCTTAAATGCTTACATGAGAAAGAATACATTTTAAAAATCAACAATCTAATATTCCTACTCAAGAAGCTAAAAAAGAAGACCAAAAGTGAGCACTAAATGAATACAAGGAAGAAAATAATAAAAGCAGAAGTCAATGAAATAGAAAACAGAAAAATAAAAGTCTCTTTCAGTCTCTCTCACTCTCACTCTGGCTGTTTTTCTCTTCTCTCCTCCCTCCCTGACAACATACCCAATCACTCACTCTGGGGGAATCTAGCTGTCACATTGAGAAAACAGGTTCATCGGTAAAGAAAGATCTGCTGCCAAACACAGTCATGTGACTTTTAGCAAGAAGTTTCCTAGAAGCAGAAACTTTCAACCAGACAAAGCTTCAGATAACTTCAATCCTAGCCAATATCTTTACTGCGACCTCAAGATAGACACTCCATTGATAGACACTGCAACAAGATAATACATCATGACCAAATGGGAGTTGTCTCAGGAATGCACGTTGGTTTGCCATTAGAGAATAATTAATGCAATACACTATATCAATAGAATCAACCAGAAAAACTCTATAACCATTCCCATAGATACATAAAAAGCACTGGGAAATTCAAAAACGAGGCATAATTATTTTTAAATCCCTCAGCAAACTAAGAGTAAAAGGGAATTTCCTCAACCCAATAAAAGGCATCTACCAAAAAAAAAATCTACAGCTAACATCACACTTAATGTCAGATTGAATGTTTTCCCTCTAATATTAGAAAGAAGGCAAGGATGCATGCTCTTATCGCTTCCATTCAAAGTTGTATTGGAGGTCCTGACCAATACAATAAGGCAAGAAAAAGACAATAAAAGGCATACAGATTAGAAAGGAAAATATGAAACTTCCTTTATTCACAGATGACATGATTGTACATATTGAAACCCCTAAAGAATCCATAATAAAAACTATTACAACTAATGGATGAATACAGCAAGATTGCAAGATACAGGATTAATATAAAAACCATTTTTACCTCTGTATACTAGCACAATGAATAATTTCAAAATGAAACTTAAAAAATGTTATTTACAATAGGATCAAAACATAAAATAAGCATAAATCTAAAAAAACTGTGTAAGAGATAAATTTTTAAAATCCTAAATAAAGGAAGAGATATACCATGTTCATGAATCAAAAGATTCAACATTATAAATCGATAAATTTCCCTGAAGTGATCTATAGATTCAATGGAATTCTAATAAAAATCCCAGGAAGCTTTTTAAAAGAAATTGACAGGGTGTTTTTGAAATTTATGCTGATATAATGCAAAGAACCAAGATTGGTAAAAGCAATTTTAGAAAGGAATTTGAGACTTTCTATAAAGCTATAGAAATGGAGACAGTGTGATATTTACATAAGGATAGACATATAAATAAATGGAACACAATAGGCAGTCAAACAATATAACTACCCAATGGTAAATTGATTTTTAAAAAGGATGTCGAGATAATTCAATAAGTAAAGGACAGTGTTTTCAACACAGTTCTTGAAAAACCAGATCCCATATTTTAACAAATAAACCTTGACCCTTACCTCACACTATAAGCAAAAATTGATCATAGAAATTGAAGCTAAAACTGTAAGACTTCTAGAAAAATATGCAGAAGAAAATCTTTGTGACTATGGAGTAGGAAAGATTTTTTTAGACATAACAGATAAAAAGAACAAACCATAAAATGAAAAAGTATAAATGAAACATTATCAAAATTAATGACTTCTAGTCCAAAGATATCATAAAAGAATAAACAGGCAATCCACAGACTGGGAAAAAAAATATTCACCATATACATACCTACTGAAGGTCTTGTAATGAGACTATTTAAAGAACTATAATCCAACAGGAAAAATATGTTTTAAAATGCTTAATGGGCAGAAGATTTGAACAGATAGTTTACAAAAGGAGAAATATAAATGTCTAATAAATGAATGAAAATATGCTCAACATCTTGATCATCATGAAAATGTATATTTAAACCACTACACACTGGATTATCTAAAATTGAAGACTGACATACCCAAGTACAGTGAGGATGTAAAGTTACAGAAACTTTCTTATGTTGTTGGTGAGAATGTAAAATGGAACAACCACTGTGGAAAACAGAATGATAATTTCTCATAAAGTTCAACATAAATTTCCCATATGGCCCAGCAATTCCACTCCTTAGTATTAATCCAGGAGAAATGAAAGGGTATGTCTACATAAGCATTTGTACATGAATATTCATACCAGCTTTATTCATAATAGCCAAAAACAATAAACAACCCAAATGTCTATCAACTGGAGAATGGATAAACAAATTACAGTATATTTATTCTATGGCATATTACTCAGAAATAATGTTGATTTACATTACATACAACAAAATGAGTGAATCTCAAAACTATTATGCCGACAAAAGAGTATATGCTGTCAGATTCCGTGAAAATCTAAAACAGGTAAAATTGATCAATAGTAACAGAAAACAACACAGAAATTGCCTGAGACCAAAGACAGCAAGGGTTTACTCCATAAGAGCACAAGGGAATTTTGGGGGTGATGAAGTATTCTGTGTTTTGACTGGGGTGGTTGTCACATGACTGCACACATTTACCAAAATTTATTAAACTGTATATTTGAGATGTGTTCATTTTATTGAATGTAAAGTATACCACAATATAACATTTTAAAGTAAAAAAAAAATGATTTCACATAAAGGTCAGTGTATATTTTACCATTCAAACTGGCATGCAACATTTTGAGATCACAGAACTTCCCGAAAGGACTATTTCCAGTTGGACTGCCTTTACTGTGATTATTTTTTCTTGAATAGGGCTATTCCTATGACAAATTGTATCCCCCAAAGATGGCACATGCTATTCTACAATATTACCTTGATACTCCTCCCATCAAAAAGCAGGGTCAGTATCCATTTTCCTTATCTCTGAGTACACTGACTTGCTTACAACCAACAGAATGCAACAGACGTAATACTACATGATTTCCAAGGCTGTTAGGAAAGTTGATGCCTCCCCCTAGTTCACTGGTGCACTAGCACTGAAGCCCTGATTTATCATTTAACAGTCTACCTCCCCAAAGCCACCATGTTGTGAGGAAGCCCAAATTATCCCAAATGGAAAGATCACATGGAGATACCCTGAGACTACATGGAGAGAGAGAGAGATGCCCAGCCAGACCCAAGCTCCTATAGGTTCCTGCAGAAGACACACCCTTCCAGAACCACTCATCACAGCCCTTTACAAATTTCTAACCTACAAAAACTATGGAGTGATTTGATATGTAGTAAAAATAAATGGAACAACATCCCCAGCAACATCCTCAATAATACCATGCTTTATGCAGTGCTCAAAATCAATGGAAGGAGGAGGTGAAGGAGGAGGAGTAGAACCACTCCACTCCTTTGGGCACACTGCTTCTACACAGAAATCGACACACCTTCCTTTACTTCAAAGACTGACTAAATACATGCATTAAGAGACTCTCTGTTATCCTAGAAGAGTGGCATTAAATTATCCCCAGTGAGACAGCTTGGCCTTTTCATGGGGTGGGGAGGAGGTGGTGACAGATAAACTGTTAAACCCACAAGCATGATACACTCCTCTTTTTCTGTATCCTGGACTCACTCTGAGGCTCCTGGAAAAGGAATTTTACCAAAAGTGTATGGGCAAACCTAAGCTGAAGGACACTTCAGAAACACAGGCTTGTTTCTTTCTCAGTAAAGATTCATGATATACATTATGTAAGACATGGCACCAGACCAGAACTGGCCCAAACAAGGCTTTGAAAAATAATTCCTACTCAAAACACATCAATCTTGATGCATAAGCATTTTGACAAGACAAGATGAACTTCAGGGAGGCCTACCGACTGGCAGGCGTAAGTCCCACCATGGCAGATAGTGGGCAAACTGCCTTTAACTCTGATCAAAATCCACCCATCCATGTCTGCTAGGCAGCAAGCATGAAATGACGAAATAAGTTGAAGCAAAGCAAAAATAGGGCCACAAAGAAGCATACACACTCTCACACACACACACACACAGACACACACACAGACCTTTCTCACTCACTAGTCAGGGAAAGAGTGCAAACAGAAACTAAGTATGTGCATGTGTTTAGTTTAAAGTGGGAGTTTATTTTCCAGTTTCCATGGGAAATAATTGAGCTAATATTATCTTCCCAAAGTAAATACCTTTATGCAAAACTCCCTCAAACTGATCCCAGGCCAAGATTCCTGCTGCAACCTCCTTTTGCCCTCTCGCCTCCAAATTCTCACACTGTGGTCTAAAGCACAGAGGATTACTAACAGAGAGGCATGGCCTTGCTTCTTCCCCCAGCTCTTCTGAAAGTTGAATTGCAGAGTCTTTTGTATCCCTCTTGCCAGATCCTACTGCTTGAGATGGGAGATAAAATCTAATGGGAAACCAGAAATGTGAGGACCCCTGGAATCTGACTTTTTCAGTTCCTCTTGGCCATGGACACTTTATCCAGACCCTTACTGGGTCTTTTCTGGAATTATGTTAAGCCAAGAGGTCTGGAGTTTGTTTTTGCTTGTATTTCTGTGGAGCCCTGTGAGTTTCTGTGTTGCCGTGTTTTTAACAGTATTTGCCCATATATTGTCTGTTGGGTTCTGTTTGCTTGCCTCAGTAAAGGGCCATTATTAATATCCTACTCATCAACCACTCTCTCCTTCATCAACACCACCAATGACCTTTTACTATCATCTGCCTATTCTGAAAAGAACCAGATACTTCAAATGTCAATGTAATGATCACTATGTATTTTTTATCAACAAACTCTACATTTTCTAGACACTATCCTTTTGGGAGATGCAGTAAGCTCCTGACATTTTGAGGGGACAGGTCCAGAGACCTTCTCCAACCCCCAAATCTCAGACACAGGAATGTTTATACAGGCCTCTGGCTCTGAGACAAGAGGCCTGAATTTCCTTTGTATGTCATCACTCTAACCACATGTTGACCCAGATAAATGCATATAAATGGAGAAAACATGAGCAACTATAGACTCATACACATTTATTAAATTATTGAAGATAAGTATGAAGGGAGACCTTGAGAGGAATCTGAGATTTCTGCTCTTAACAGGAATTAAGCTCATGCATATTAAAGATCAGTTGTTGAAATCATTAGGCTAATTACAGAACCATTACTAAGAATTTTTATCATTACAAAGTGCATATTCTGTTTTTGCTCAGTGTAGTCACTGGAGATGAATTCTAGACTTACTACAAATCTGGAAGCCCTTATGTGTCATTAGAACATAAATGTCATAACACCATACATATCACCCAATGGATACACTTGCAAAGACTGAAAGTCGAATTGCAGTTGAAAGTATTTCAGAAAGTATTCAGAAGGTGATAAGGAAAAATCGTACTCAACCAAAATGTCCAACAAAGGCAAAGCAATAAGAAAAGACTTGTTCTTCTATTTCCTGAACTATAATGCAAATACTGAAATTATTAGCATGTAATCATTGCATTGTAGATGCCACTGACCCAAGGGCCCTGGGTTTGTTAGGGGCCATTACCCCATTCACTTGGCTCGAACCCTCATCCAGGAAATCATCCTGCTGGATAACTAGGCACACCCTGCTTGCAGGCACTGATTCTATGTGTTCATCTATTCAGCAAGTGTCCAGCATGTTGGTACTGGAATGCTAATCTCATGACTGAGCTTAGTCAAGAAATAGACTTCTTAATATGATAGCCACCATCTCCAATGATTTACTGACAATTTTTGGCTTAAAATCCCACCTCTACCACTGGTTGTGTAACTTTGGGAAAGACAATTAACCTGACTACTGTTTAGTTTCCTTATTTGCAAAAAGAGATAACACCTCTCTTAAAAGTTATTATGAGGATAAAATAGCACTTTGGGAGGCTGAGGCAGGAGGATCACTTGAGCCCAGGAATTTGAGACCAGCCTGGGCAACATAGTGACACCTCATCTCTACAAAAATAAAAATAAATCAGCTGGGCGTGGTGGCGCTTGCCTGTGGTTCCAGCTACTCAGAAGGCTGAGGTGGGAGGATTGCTTGAGACCAGGAGGTCAGGACTGCAGTGAGCTGTGAACATGTCACTGCACTCCAGCCTGGGCAACAGAGCAAGACTCTGTCTTTAAAAAATAATAATAAGATATGTAAAGTGTATGGCACAGAGGTAAGTCTCTATTGACAGGTATTATTGTTTGTCTTGTCACTTGAACGTAAAGCCGTTGTGTCTGCCTGCCATTCAACTATTCACAAGCATACAAGATTAAAGGCAATTTGCAAGCATAAGAAACACACTGTTTCTCTTCTTTAGATATTTATAATTCATGGTGGAGATTATAAGATCTCCTTTTGCAATGCAAAATTTCAACTAAGACCTTCTATGTGCTTCACATCTCCTTAAACCAGGGTCCTGAGATGTGCCATGTGTCATGTCATTACAAATGGAGAAAGGAATACTTTTCAAAAGCCAATTACATACTATCCATTGTTTAAGGCATATATATACTCTTTCACATTGCTATACCCATTTTAAAAATGAAACAGAGGCTTAAAATGCTTAAGTAACTTGCCCTGGATCCCAACAAAGTAAATGACAGAACAGGATTCGTATTTGGGCCAGTTCAACTCCAAAGACCATGCGTTTTTTGTTATGTTCAGCTGCCAAGTGTAGTTTCTTACCACAATGTCATGAACTATTGTTACAAGAAAATGAGACCGCTGTTTACTATCTGTTGTGGCCAGGTTTTAAATCGAGCCTGAGGATATAAAATTTATGACCTCTAAGTCTCAAATAAAAACCCACTTGAATTAAAACAAAACAAGGGAAAATGCCTTAGTAATAATATTTGAAAAATCTTCAGAATGTGAGATATCAATTGGCTTTGTTTAGTGGAATGTCCCTGCACAGAGATGGATGGACTTCGTGGGTATCAGAGCCGTCAGTGGAATTCGTGGGTCTAGCGCAATATGTTCTCTCTTCCTGGTCATCAAGCCATAGTTCAAATTTGCCATAATTATCCCTTGCTATGGCTTGTAAACTTACATCCCAGCAAGATTACAAATTCTGACTAGGCTTAATTTTAAATGGAAGAACAAATTAGTTTCATTCTTTCAGTATATAAGTCACGTAGGTGAAGAAAACTGTCCCTGGCAGTGTCTTTTCCAGTTCCACAATGCTCTGACAATGCACACTTCTCCAAAGAATCGCTACCCAAGGCTGAGCCCCAGAGGGTGTCACGTGTCAAGGGCTACCTCTTAACCCATCCCCTGGTGCAGCACTTGGCATGGAGGAGCTGTTCAATAAATATTGTTCAATGAACAAATGAATGAAATCCTGTCTGCCTTAAAAAGCAAGAAAACAATATCATTCCTTCCTGATTTCCTTATAGCAAGTCTGGCCTTTGTTTCTACCTAAACCTTCTGCCTACTAACAGACCCCTCCCAACTCAGAGGCCAAATGCAGTCTCAGGCTTTCATCTCTAAGGTCATGATACCTTCTATCCCACAGGTCTTGAGAGAATCAAATTGGATGAGGCTGTAGAAGCCTGGGAATCACAGCATATGCCCCACCTCCTTGAAAACGGGGCAGAGGGAATGTGTCCAATTTTCATCCTGGCAACATGTTGAGATCGCCTGAGGAGCTTTCAAAAACTAGAGACCCTAAGTCCCACTCCAGTTAAATCAGAATCTCTGGGGATAAGGTGAGCATTAATAGTATTTAAATGTCCCCCTAGTAATTTGAATGTGCAGCAAAGATTGAAGATCACAAGGCTGGAGGAAGCCAGGAAGTGGGCACATCAGCCCCACACAGGCAGGAAGAAGCATTTGCTGTGCTCCTTGATTGGGAGGGTAAGAAGACAGGAAGCCCAACATGTAACAGCAGCTGCTGCTGTTGGGCAAAATACCCTTCCCAGCCCTGTAAGTCCTGGCTGCCACCTTGGCTACCTCTACCACCTCCTTCCTACTTCTCTAAATGGTCCTGGAGCAGGCTGCAGTCTCATCCTGGATAGGGCAATGGGGACCTGCCCCAGGCACCCAATTCTTTTTAAACAGAACTAGCTTCCAGGTCATGATCTCCTTACAACTGAAGATTCCAAGTGACAAGACCTAAATGGGTACGGATGGACTGTGCATAAGCCCAAGGAGAGCACTGTAGAAAGGATTGCATGTCAGCAAGTCCTAAAGATAAGCTGGGAAAGGAAGAGTAGCCAGAGACCCAAAATGTCAGACCCGTTTATGTCTTCAGTGTTAAGAGGGAGTCACAGATTCATCACACTGGGAGAAAATACCTCATAGATCTAATATGGTGAAGGAAATACACAAGCACACAAGCACACACACACACACACACACACACACACACACACACACGATTTATTGGCTGAAGCCCCAAGTACATAGCCCAACTCTTATGCGTTGAGTGTCTGTGTTCCCCAAAAATTCCTATTTTGAAGCCCTAACCTCTCAGCATGGCTCTATTTGGACATGGGGCCTCCCTGGAAGTAAAGTTAAATAAGATCAAAAAGGTGGGGCTCTGGTCACATAGGATTAATGTCCCTATAAGAAGAGATACTAGAGAGCTTGCTCACTCTCTTTCCTTCTCCACCATGTGAGGACACAGACAGAAGGTAGCCATCTGCAAGCAAGGAAGAGAACCCTTACCTGGAACCAGCTCCATATGACCTTGATCTGGGACTTTTGGCCTCCAGAACTGTAAAAAAAATACATTTTTATTGTTTAAGTAACCCAGTCTGTCTTATTTTATCACAACAGTTCAAGCAGACTATGACACCAACCTTAGACAAATCACAACATCTTTGAGCCTGAGTTTCTTCATCAATAAGAGAGAGATAAATCCTACCTGTTCATAAACATCAAATGAGATCACGTATGTTTAAGGGTTTTGCAAACAATAGAGTATTAAGTAGGCATTAAATCATTCATTAATCTCCACCTCTGTGCTCTCATACTTTAATCCCTCTGCTAGCTGAGCATTTACCACATTGTATTAGATTGAATTGTTTATATGTCTCTTCTGTCAAGTTTTAAATCCTTATGGCCAGGCGCCAAGTCTCATTCATCTTTGTAGCCCCATGTCAAAACACACAGTCACTGCTCAAGAAAGGCTTATTGAACAATCCCAAGGTAGCACTGGATATGCTTTCTCTGTGTCCCATAACATCCTCCCATATACTTTGATCGCTTAGCATCAGGTATTAGAGTTATTAGCTTTTGTGTTGTTCCTACTGTCCTGTAAGCTCCCAAATGGTAGAGACTGCTTGTTATCATTACTATATCCCTAGCAACTAGTACAGAGCTTGGTACCTGGTAGGAACTTAATGAATGTTGATGAAAAGAAGGGAAATGATTCCTTTCTTGAGGAATTTGCATTGTAGAATTTCATTGTTCAAAGCTGTCCTGTATTCGATTCATCATTTCCAATGGAACAAACTGAAGCTCTCCATTTTACCAAGTCTTTTTTCAAATGGCTCCTAAAAGGTCCTAGCTCTTTTATCCTATTATAGCTGGCAAAGTATCTGAATGCATCATCTTATTGTGCAAGTCAATATCATCCCCCAGAGAACCAAGGCTGGTCATTTATGCCAACAGTAGTTGCTATGCAACCACTCTCCAAGCCTTGGTTGAAAGATCCAGAGCTGAGGCAGTGATTTTTCCCACCTGGAAAGGACTATAATTTCTAAGGGAAAAAACACACCATTATGCAGAGTCTCTTAATCTTTTTACAAAAGAAAATTTGACCACATCAAAAAAGCATATTTTCTAGGTTTCCTAGACTATGCATATATAGCCTTTATATAAATAGACATGTATATTTAGCCACTGGAACCCAAATGCACATATACTACATATACACTTATATAATTTACACATATTTGTATATTTATAAATATGTAGATATGTTTATTAAAGAGGAAATACTCTTTTTATTCCAAAGATATTGCAAGAGAATTAACCACTTTATTTCTTTTAACAGAAGTAAACTTGTAAAATGAATTTCTATTTTCTCATGGCAAAAACTTTTTTTTTCGGAAAATAAGGGGAAATTTAAAGAAGAAAATAGAGAAGCCTGTGTCAAATAGCTTAGATCAAACCACTGTTAGCATTTGCTATGTAGCCTTCCAGATGTTTATATATAAGAATATTTACATACTTAAAGTACAAAAATGGGAACATATTATATCCAAAGTTTGGATACCTCCTTTCTTTAAAACTTAGCATGCCATGAATGAGAACACATGGACACAGGAAGGGGAACATCACACTCTGGGGACTGTTGTGGGTTGCGGGGAGGGGGGAGGGATAGCATTAGGAGATATACCTAATGCTAAATGACAAGTTAATGGGTGCAGCACACTAGCATGGCACATGTATACATATGTAACTAACCTACACATTGTGCACATGTACCCTAAAACTTAAAGTATAAAAAAAAAAAAAAAACTTAGCATGCCATGGATGTCTTTCCAAGTCAACATATAGTCATATCATCTTAAAGGCTGCATTGCATGCCATTGCTTAAACATATCATAATGTATTTAATTATTTTCCTGCTGTGTCCATTTTTTCACCATTATAAATAATAAGCATCTTCATGTACACTTCTTTGAAAACTCATCTGATTGTTTCAGTAAGATTAATTCATGCATCACGTCAAAGATTATGCACTTATTTGAAGCCTTTTAGAACATTTACAAGTAAATAATCTAATATTAAGCATTTGTTCCAAAAAGCTAGATTTTTGGTCAATACAGATTTAGTCAAATTTTGACATAATTTAAAATTTTTTTAAATAAGAATTTAGGCCGGGTGCAGTGGCTCAAGCCTGTAATCACAGCCCTTTGGGAGGCCAAGGTGGGCGGATCACCTGAGGTTAGGAGTTCGAGACCAGCCTGGCCAACATGGCAAAACCCCATCTCTACTAAAAAAAAAAAAAAAAGATACAAAAATTAGCAGGGCGTGGTGGCGCGCATCTGTAGTCCCAGCTACACGGGAGGCTGAGGCAGAAGAATGGCTTGAACCCAGGAGGTGGAGGTTGCAGTGAGCTGGGATTGCACCATTGCACTCCAGACTGGATGACAACAGTGAGACTCCATCACAAAAAAAAAAGAAAGAAAGAATCCAAGGTTTGTGAGGACACGTTGTAACAGAATAATTTGAAGTTTCTCCTCTTGTTTTGCCGTATAATCATTTATTCTATACCCTGCTACCGTTTGCCACACAAACCAAGTTGTCTTTCTTGGCTCCCTGTACTTCCTGCCTTCACTCCTCATAGCTCCTCCCCCTTAGCCTTTCCTGTTATCAGCAACATTTTAAAATTGACTACTGATGCCTCCACCCAGGCTCACAGCTGAGCCTGAGGAATAGCTTCAGAATTTCCATGTGGGATCTGGGGTGGGTTCATGATTTATACCCATTTGAAAGCTGGATGTCCCCAAAACATTCAATTGGAAGTGTATTGACAGCTGCCTTTCAAAAGACGTGTTAATTTCTGTTAAAACTTACTTATTCATTATGGAAAGCAGTTAAGATCAGTTTCCACCACTTGCAACCTCGTCTTGTTCTTCAAAGTCAACATACACTCTTTTGCCATGGTAATCGTCCTAAATATGCAACTTTGATCTTTTTTTTTTTTTTTTCTTTTTGGAGACAGGGTCTTGCTGTGTTACCCAGGCTGGAATGCAGTGGTGTGTTCACGGCTCCCTGCAGCCTCAAACTCCTGGGCACAATCAACTCTCTCTCGCTTCAACCTCCTGAGTAGTTGGGACTACAGGTGCGCCACCATACCCGGCTAAATTTTTTTGTATTTTGTAGAAATGGGCTGGATTTCAGATCCTATTCAAAACATTAAGGCTTCCAACACATATAAAACCCAAGCTCCTAGGAATGACATTCAAGGTCCCTCCAGTCTCACCCCAAACCAATCGCATTCCTATACCAGGCTATCTGCCATTCTGTGAACACATATTTCTACTTCATACACTTGCCCATACTGCTCCTATTTTTCTGCCTTTTCCACTTTCCAGCACATTTTTAATTTGCCCCAAAAGCTATCCATTCTTCAAAATTTCTTTCTTACGTCCCTTCCTTTTAGAAACCTTCTCCAATTCCTGCAAAGTAGAATCTCTTCAAGGAACCAGAATTGAGAAATACCCAGCGTATCCAGGACCAGGTGGCAGAGGTCTGGGTCCACATTTGCTAATAGCATCTGAAAGTTCACTGCTTTGGAAATGATAAGCAATAGTCTACTGCATTAAAGTCATTCTCAGTCAGACATGGTGGTATGCGCCTGTAGCCCCAGTTACTTGTGAGGCTAAGGCGGGAGGGTAGCTTGAGCCTAGGAGTTGGAGACTAGCCTGGGCAACATAACAAGACCGCATCGCTTTGGAAAAAAAAAAAAAGTCAAACAACAGAAACTAATAATGTCAAATGAAATGAAATTAAGCAAGAGAGAGGATATTAAGACTACAGGAGTAGTTCTCAACCCCTTCTATCTCCTGATAACCGCCAACAGTGCCTGACCAAAAAAGTAGGGGCAAAGTGTTAACCCCCAGGTGGTGCCAGAACCCTCACTTCCATGCACTTCCCAGATCCCCTCCCTATTCCTTCACTCCCTCTCAATCCTGAGAAGCTGAATATACAAAGGGACAATGGCTAGAATATATATATAAATAAAACCGTAGACCGGCGCAGTGGCTCACGCCTGTAATCCCAGCACTTTGGAAGGCCGAGGCAGGTGGATCACGAGGTCAGGAGTTCAAGATCAGCCTGGCCAAGATGGTAAAACCCCACGTCTACTAAAAATACAAAAATTAGCCAGGCAAGGTGGCAGGAGCCTGTAATCCCAGCTACTCAGGAGGCTGAGACAGAAGAATCCCTTCAATCAGGGTGGCAGAGGTTGCAATGAGCCGAGATCGAGCCACTGCACTCCAGCCTGGGCAACAGAGTGGGACTGTGTCTCAAAAAGCAACCACCACAACAACAACAAAACTGTAACCCATAACCTGCAGCAACCAGTGCAGGAAGCCAACCTACTCTTTGTAGTAACCACTCCAGAAAGCCAGACAATAATCCCTATAGCAATTGATCCAAAAGGGCCAGGACTCAACACTTGATACTCACTGCTTCCCTCATTTTTGTTCCCACTTCCAATTTAGGACCAGCTGGAGAAAACCAAATAAGCACCCTTAACTAATCACATGGGATGCCCACTTCAGTTAGCCCACCTCTAACTTCCCCATGCTAATAGCCTCATCAAGGTGTACTTAAGGTCTTCTCCTTGTTCTACCATGAAACTTTCCTGCTCCTCTGCCTGCCTTGGAGTCTCTGCCAAATATGAGTGATGGTGACTGACTCCCTCGTGAGAGCGAGTTATGTGTAAGTAGCCTTTGCTTGTTCTAATTTGAGGGGTCTTCATTTATTTTCACAATCCTAACCTAAGCCCTACAGCTGAAAGGTGACTCAAAAAAAGTGTTCTAATAAACACATTTAATGATTTTGATTCAACTTGTAGTGAGTGGATCATTGTGACCAAAACTCAGTCCTTTTTCATTTGAAATGTTAAAGCACAGGAAGTTAGTGTAGCAACCCAGAGAGTCCTAGATTAGAAAAGCCTGGGCCCCCTAACTGGAAAGCCAAGTCCCCTCTGGCTCTGCCATTAACTTGCTTTATAATTTCAGGCATAAGATCTTAACGTCTCTATGTTTTACTGTCTTATATATATATAATGGAGATAAATCCCATGTTTGCTCACAGGCTTGGTATAAGAATAAGATAGAACTAGGCACCATGGCTCACATGTATGACCTCAACACTGTGGGAGGTCAAGGCAGGAGGATTACTTGAGCTGAAGAGTTTGAGACTAGCCTGGACAACATAGCAAGACCCTCATCTCTACAAAAAATAAATAGCCAAGCACAGTGGCATGCACCTGTAGACCCAACTACTGAGGAGGATTGCCTGAGCTTAGGAGTTTGAGGCTGCAGAAAGCTATGATCGTGTCGCAGCCCTCTAGCCTGGTCAAGAGTGAGACCCTGTCCAAAAAAAAAAAAAAAAAAGAGAGAGAGAGTAAGAGTACAATATTCAACTATGCTTTAAAATGGTTCCTAATTGTGAAAACATAAGATGTTATCTCAGAAACATGCAGCCTTTCTTCCAACACCCCTTGGTGCCTCAGACATGGAAGAGATCAAATAGGGATAAAGGAGGCAAAAAAAGATTGGCTCCAGGTACATTAGCCGGATGCAGTGAGCAAGCACGAGCTGCCCAGCCACTGGAGCTAGTTCCTGGTCATGTTATTCTATGCTTTCAAACTCCCACACACACTCCATCCTCCGCCAAAATACATAAACCTCTTTGAATTACACTCCTTCTCTTACAGGAGCAATTGACTACAGTTGGATGTGATATGCCTTTGTTTGTTTTAATTTATGGATAACCAGGAATGCTACACTGCCTCTCTTTTTCAAACACCCACCATCCCATCAGAGGTCCTCTTCTGGGGTCTTAGTTTTCTGGTAATTTTTTTTTTTTTTTTTTTTTTTTTTTTTTTACTAAGAATAGTTGTGGTTAGAGGCAGCTCCAAGCACAGCCCCCAGTCGTAAGGCTCATTAAGAACATTCTCCAACGTTCAGACTACAGCAGTAAATCACCAGCTCCAAGAAGGGGAGGCGGGGCGTGGATGGCAACTAGAGATCCTTCAGCTGGCGTCTAGGAAGGAAGGCTGCCTGGGTCTCATTCCAGGATGACAGCCCTTATAAAGGTGAAAGGTTTGAGGGATATAAGAAGGAAAATACTGAGACCTATAAACACACTTTTCATCTCTCAGCCAACACCTGTTATTTTGCAAACTTTGTAAGCAGTCTAAGGAAAGAACCAGCTCTGCTCAAAGATTTCTCAGAAAAGCATTTCAGCTTAGCATTTGTTACTTAAAATCCCCAAGAACGACTTCTGTCACACCCACCTCCCATTAGAAGGTAGCTTTTGACTGAAGTACCCCCAAGAAGGACAAGTTACAGGCTAACATCTCAACCCTAAATACAAAACGGAACCACTTTTGTTTTTCCTGACTTCAGTATCAATAGAAGACTATACTTCCAGGACTGGCATTTTCCAAAGTTGTTAATATACAGATACCCAAAATCAAAAGAATGAGAGTGTGTGAGTTTGGGGAAAGTTGATAGATTCCTTCTCTTGGTGAGAGTGCATATTAGCATGCTAAAGTATTCGAGAAGTCCTGCATTGAAGAAACAGGTTTATGTAAAATACAGCATTTTCCAAATTTGCTTTACCACAGAACCCTTTTTTTGTTCCTAATGCCTATTAATATTCTGCAGAAAACATTGCCCCCAGAAAAGAAAAGCCTGCATTTGGCCATTTCGATTTTGTTTGGTTTGAAGATAAAGGCAAATTTGCCTCCAAAGAAAATCTTCTCAGTGCATGAGTCCTCACTAGAGTGATGCTGACATTTCCGTGAACCCCAGGCCCTGGATCAGGAACAAGTGTTGGTTACTCTCAATGACTCTCCTTGCCCCCCCACTCCCACCTTCTACCACCTCTCAGTTCTCTTCTGCCACATCTCCCCAGTGAAGACCAGCTGATAGCTTCACAGAGCCCATGTGGCACAGAGTAAAACAATTTAAATGGATACCAGCCAAAGAAATCTGTGAAGCAGATGATAATGTCAAATATACATTCAGAGCATTTTTATGTGGTTCTTAAATGGAAAGAAAGATTTCTCTTCTTTCAATCCTTCCGTTCATAATTTTTAACAAATGGGCTTCTTGGAATATGCAAATTTAGGGATGGAAGGAAAAGATCCGTATGTGGAACTCAAGTTTTAATTAAAGAGAGCATCCACAAAAATAAAAGCTCCAGGTCATTTGCAAGACCCAGCTGAGGAATGATTTTCTGTCTATCCTTGGAAAACTATTCACAATGTATCGTTGCATGAAAAAGTAAGTTCCAAAACCATATACACAGAGTGATTCATTTTGTAAATGCAATTGACTCAATGTTTGTTGAAAGATAAATATGCATTAAAAGGAGACTCTAAGAATTTATATCAAATTGACAGTGATGATCTCTGAGAGGAAGTGTTTTCTTTTCTCATATAAAATGATATTTTATATTTTCTCATATAAAATGATATTTTATATTTTCTCATATAAAATGATATTTTACCATAAAAAATAATATTTTGGAAATGTTCTAGTCTACCACTTGTGTTATCTGCAGAGAAATATCCAAGGATGGAGGAAGCACTTTTCCTCATGAAGAGGAAGGATCATGAGGCCAGACTGTGTGGACAGTGAGTAGCAGGACAACGTCCTCCACAGCACTTAGTGCAGGCTTTTGCACACAGCAGGCATCAAGCACTTGCCATAAGACAAGCTAAACTGTAAGGTAACAGCAGCAAGTCATGATTCTAAATACTGGGGACAACCAGTACATTCCAAGTGAGAGTAGCCAATAAGTATAGAGAGGTTACAAATAAGATCCCAGATCTAAATAGTCAATACAAAACCACCCCCAGCCCTGGCATCCTCCTCCACCCATACCCACACACCTACTTATTAGCTGCAAGTCCAGTACCTTTTTGAATTTCCTTTTCCCAACCAGGTCAAAGAATTTTCAGGGCTGTAACCCAAATGTCCACCAGTTGGCGGGTCTTTGGATCATTTCCCCTAGAAGTCATAAAGAAAGGTGGAGATTGTCACATATACGATATGGTCTCCACCTGCCTTCTGCTCCCTGCCCTGTTGACCATTTTTACTCCATCACCCACAGGCCACTAACCCCTCCAGGCCAAGTACTCTCCTCTAAGCTATGCAGCTCGGCTGCTCTCCGTCTCTAGCCAGTTGGACAACACCTGCTGCCTCTCATCAGAACTCCTGCAGAAGAGCCTGCCACAGCAGAGCTGCTGAACCCCTCTGGTTCTCTCCTCTGTACACAGCCCCATTCCCCATAGAGTGGATAGAGTGGGCAGGCATTGCAGAGCTGGGAAGGGGGCCTGGTGGTTGTGCAAGGGGATTTGGGGACTAAAGGCCATGTTGGGTTGATAAGCACAGCCTCATGTCCTATCTGAACTCTAATATTTAGCCCCTGCTGCTCAGTTCGGCTCAACCTGCCAAAATTCTTCCTCACAAAAAGAGATTTTTTTTAAAATAAATGTTTTGTGTCTGTCTTCATTCTGGCTTCCTTTAGACCCCCCCACCACCCTCCCACCCACCCCCCCACCCCACCGCCCCACAAGTACCTCAGAAAGTGCAGTACATATTAAAATTCCAAAAATGGACAGAGTTCTCTTGTTTTTCCCACAAGACTCTTGGGCTCCAAGCAAAGCAGAAAATTTGGTTAAGTCTCATTCCCTGATAGTTGAGATGTTAAGAAAAATTCAGTTGCAAAAAAAAAACCCAAAATAATCCGATTTTAAAATGAGCAAATGATCTGAATAGACATTTCTCAAAAGAAGACATACAAATACCCAACAGATATATATGAGCAAATGTTCAACATCACTACTCACAGGAGAAGGCAAATCAAAACCACAATGAGATGTCATCTCATTGCAGTTAAAATAGCTATTATGAAAAAGACAGAAAATAACAAGTGCTGACAAGGATGTAGAGAAAGGGAATGCTCGTACCTGATTGGTGGGATTGCAAATTAGTACAGCCATTATGGAACACGGTACAAAGGTTCCTCAAGAAATTAAAAACAGGTCTACCATATTTTCCAGCCATCCCACTGCCAGGTATCTATCCAAAAGAAAGGAGATCAAGATATGGAAGACATATCTGCCTTCTATGTTTATTACAGCACTATTCACGATAGCTAAGAAACAAAACCAACCTGTGTCCATCAATGAATAAATGGATAAATAAAACATGGTATATGTATACAACTGAATATTATTCAGCCACCTAAAAAAGAATGAACTCCTGTCATTTGCAATAACATGGATAGAACTGAAGGTCATTATGTTAAGTAAAATAAGGCAGGCACAGAAAGACAAATATCAGGTGTTTTCACTCATACGTTAAAGCTAAAAAAAAGTTGATCTCATGGAGGTAGGGAGTAGAATGATAAATACCAGGGGCTGGGAAGGGTAGGAGAGAGGGTGAGATGAAAACAGGCTAGTTAATGGGTACAAAAATACAATTAAATAAAAGGAATATGTTCTAGAGCTCGATAGCACAGTAGGGTGACTATTATTGTATATTTTGAAATAGCTAGAAGATTTGGAGTGTCCCTAGCACAAAGAAATAGTAAATCTTCGAGGTGACAAATATCCTAATCACCCTGACTTGGTCATTACACATGGTATATATGTATCAAAATATCATATGTACCCCCATAAATATGTATAATTAGTATGTATCAATTTATAAATTACTTCTGAAAAAAAAGTGCCTCCCCCAGCCCCTGCACTCTGCCAGCTTCCTAGGACAGAAGACTGATCAGCCTCAAACACAGAGACTTTTTAAGGAGGGCGTTGCTAATTCCAACCCAGTCTCAGCTCTGACGTGGCCATAACACCTGCCACACGTGTGATGGTGCAAAGTAAGATTTTTACTCAAAATCCCCATTCAGAGCTGGAAGAAGCCTTAGTCATCTCCTCTAACCTCCTCATGTTACAGATGAGGATGAACAGGCTCAGGATCATGTCAGCCAGGTAACAGCCAAACTTAGGCTGGACTCTAAGCCTCCTGGCTTCTAATTCAGTCCAGAGGAATACCAAGCCCCTAGTACAGGAAAACAACAATGGTTATAGCATAGTATACATTATTAGAAACATTTAACCAACTCAGATCCAAGCTCTATACTAGTTTGTCATTTTCTTTTACAAATGTCATTCCCTTCATCCTTGATATTATTCTGATTGTACAGATAAATAAATTGAGGCTCAGAAAAGTAACCTTTCCCAAATCATGCAGTTTGGACACAGTACAGCCAGAATTCCAGCTGAAGCCAGTATGAACCCAAAGCCCCTGATTTTTTTTTCACTACATTAAACTGATTTCATAAAAACCGAAGAAGAGTGGACGAAAGCTTCTCTATTTAAGCATAAAGTGGCAATTTATCAAATGGATTTACAAAGAAAATAAAACTGCCTAGCTGTGTTGAATGACCCTGAATTCTCACATTAAAAACAGGTTCCAAATCCATGTTCTGTTTCAAAGCATTTTTTCTCTACTGCGATCTAGTTATTGATTACAAAGAAGAATGACAGAAGACAGCTACTATGAGGAAAAACAATATTATTATTCTAATCAAGTAACTTTGGACGGGAAATAGTACAATGCCTATGTGTTGCCAGGGCATTGCAAACATCAAATAGTAACTCATTTAAAAAACACATAAAATGCCTCTTTAATAAATGGATAATCTCCTTTAATTCCTGAAAATACCTAGAATGTAAGAAGGCACAAATTCATTAAAATTTTATAAATTTAGAGCAAAGAAAGATTGCCATATTTTTGCAAAATTCTCTTGTATGTACATACTCATACTTTTCAATCTGCCAGATGTAGGCTAAAAAACTGGAAAAAAAGCATAACACTTCCCAAGAGTTTTTGGCCAAGAAACACATGAGTAGATTTGGGGGTGTGTATGTGTGTGTACGGGTTGTATGTGTCATGCCATACATGAATATATAAAGATTTTGTTCCCACTACACCAGTTGGTTAAAATAAATATGATTTATTTGAGTGGGTTCATGTCAATGTTGTTCTGAATGAAAACAAAACAAAATCAGCAAAACTACAAAACAGTAGGCACACCTTCTGTTCCAGAAAGCAATTGAATCTTCATCTAGGGTTTCTCTCCAGCCGGTTCACAGACTCAGTGAAATATACACCTCAGCGAGAGAGATACAGAAAGGGACCATGTGGACTCCATCTATGTTCTGCTTGCTATCACAGTCTTTCCTTTTTCTCTCCTAGGAGCATTTTCTAAGTAAATTAGTGATAGATTTTAAATATAAACAGTTTATGCAATACAGAAGTAAAAACCGTTATCATTCAGAGATAATCACAATGAATACTTGGTTCTACATACTTTCTGTTTTGAATATACTAAGTATAGTTTTGATTCTGTTTTATCACTTAATACATCTTGTATGTTTTCCTCACATTTAGATATATTTTTTGAAATATGATTTTTAATGGTAGCATAAAGTATTATAACATGTGTACTCAATAATTTATTAAGTCACTTTTCTGTTTAATATTTAGATTATTTGCAATGTTTTGGCATTATAAATATGAAAGATGTATTAAATATGTGGCATATATATTTTTGTCTGCATATGGGTTGATTTCCTTAGAATTAATGTTAAAAAGTAGTTATCAAAAGTAGAATTATTGAGTCAATTCCATTTTTAAATTTTTCTTTTTTACTCAACTACTTTAAAAAAATTCAAACAACATAGAAAAATATAGAATAAAATGAAAAATCCCTCCTGCCTACCTAATCCTATTCTTAGTCCTATCACTATTGCAGTCTTGAGTTCAGTTCATTCCATTACTTATTCTTTCCATTAGACATTTTTTATTTTGACAATCATATTTTTTATTTTCAAAAACCCTTCTGTACTCTGAGTTACTTTTTTATAGCTGCCAATTCTTATTTTATGAATAGATTCTTTGAATGTTGTTGTTTATATCCAAAGACAGAAAATAAACTTCTTTTGTAACCTTTTTTGTTCTCAATATTCTCTTTCTATGGTCCAGTGATCTGTTCATTCAGCTTGATCCTTCTCTTTCTAGCTATTGGTTTTCTACATGGCATCTGAGATTCTTAGAATTCCCACTTATCTCTATGAATGAAGACCTGGGAAGATTTATTCCCACTTATCTCTGTGAATGAAGACCTGGGAAGCTTTAAGAATTCCCATTTATCTCTATGAATGAAGACCTGGGAAGCTTTATTTAGTTAGCTTTGCAGTTGCAAAGGTCTTTCCTCACTCCCACCCCAAATGGTGTGAATTGAGGGGGGCTGACAGTGTGCTCTCTAGAAGCTTCCACTTCCTAACCAGAAACCCGGCTGAGGCAGCGGTTGACTGTCTGGTGTGCAAATCTTGGTGTCTTCACCTGGACACTCACCCACCCCTCACCTCTGTGACCTGTGGCTCAGTGTGAGAGGGTTTATGAACCTAACTGGCCCCTGTTCAGTACCAATGGCCCATCTATTGTCACATGACCCTTTCTGTTCTTTGTTCCCTTGAAATTTCTCAGAATCTGCTCTTATCTACCTAGCTGTTTTCTCTGTGTGTTTTTTCAACCCTTATCAGGTCAATCCCATTACTTTCCATCATCCAGGAAATTTCCCACCATTTCTGATATGTTGATGTTGCCCTTTCTTGTTTTCCATCAAAGTAGTGGGTCTAGTTTTGACAAATATATTTTCTTTTATTTCAAGGGATTTAGAAGAAGGCCAGAGGTGGTCAAATGTGCCTAAACCAACACATAGATCCAATGCACCACACCTTTTTTCTCTTGTAAGAATGTTATTTTACACTTGATTTTTACTCCCTATCAAAACCATCCTCATATTTCTTATTAAAGTTACTGTCTCAGAACGGTATTGGATACAAGAATCAGAAAGCACTGATCCAAACTGACTGGAACAGTCAAGGGAATGCATTTACCCATGTACATGAAAATTTCAGAGGTCATATAAGCCTCAGGGCTGGCTCAAATAAGCTGTTCAACATTGATACCACAAACTGCCGTCTGCAGCGTCTTCTTCATCTTAAGGTTTTATCTTGTGTTTGGAAGATGGCTACCAAGGGTTTCTGTAACTACATATTTTCTCCCTAATATCCAGCAGAAAGTGAGTGTCTTGTCAGACAGGCTTTTTGCAATTTCAAGAAAATCTCTTTCCCAGAAACCTTTAGAAAATATCTCTCCATAGCTCACTGAACCAAAATGGGCCACATAAGTCAACCACTGTGGATAAAGGAAATAAATGTGCTGATTGGGCTTAAACCAAAATAATTACTGGATTTAAAGTTGGTTGTAGTCTTCTGCTCAAGAAACAGAAGTATATATGGGATGGGAGGCTTGGAAAGCGCAGAGGGGCAAATTCTAAACACAAATCAGAGTCTACTACAAAAAAAGAAGGGAGAAATAAGCTAAAATAGCAAATGGTCAGCACAGTCATGAAATAATATGAATGTCTACCAAAAAACAGCCATCTAGATGCTGTAGCTGCACATTTGGGTTACAGAGCTGAGAATCTGCTCTTCCCTAAGTGGTGGTTACACTTGCCCATTGCACAAAGTTTTTCACTTTTAAACCCTTTTCACAGTACATTACTAAGAGATCTCCCACCCCAAGAATTTTCAATAATCATTTTATGATTTTTATACTTTATGTTAAAGATTTTAAACTGAGACATTCGCAATGAGTATTCTAAATTGCAAAGTCTTAGGGCACAATCCTCCACAAGACTGCCCTCATTTAAGACACCAGTCTCAAGTTGGGGGATCCCCATGGCCACACTCATTTCAGACCAGCTGGCTACAATTTTGAGTATCTCCACAGACTCCTTCAGGTTTAAATAATTCACTAGAATGATGCACTGAATTCAGGAAGCGCAATGTTTATAGTTTTATTATAGCAAAACGAGACAAACTAGAACCAGCCAGAGGAAGAGATGTGGAGGGATAAGTGTAGGAAGTTTCTGTCATCCTCAAAGATGTATTACTCTCCTGGCATCAAAGAGTTACAAAAACCAAAGAGTAACGCCGGCTGGGCATGGTGGCTCACACCTGCAATCCCAGCACTTTGGGAGGTTGAGGCAGGCAAATCACTTGAGCTCAGGAGTTTAAGAGCAGCCTGGGCAACATGATGAAACACCTTCTCTACAAAAATAAAAAAGTTAGCCGGGCATGGTGATGCATGCCTGTAGTTGCAGCTATTTGGAAGGCTGAGGTGGAAGGTTCGCTTGAACCCAGGAGGCAAAGGTTGCAGTGAACAGAGATCATGCCACTGCACACTAGCCCAGGTGACAGAGTGAGACCTCATCTCAGAAAAAAAAGAAGAAGAAAAAGAATCATGCGAATCAAAGAATCTTACTCACACTTCCATGTCCAGAGTTTTTATTGAGGTTTCATTACATAAGCATGATTGGTGAACCATTGTCCATGTGACTCAATATCCAAACTCCTCCCTCCCTAGAAGCTGGACTAATATGGAGTTGGACTGATATCAGGTGGCTGAAAGCCCCAACCCCCTCTAATCATGTGGTTGGTCTTTCTGGAGTGGCATGCTCCCATCTTGAGTCACCTCATTAGCATAAACTACTAGTTGTGATCTGAGGGACACACCATGAATAAGAAAGACGCACTTGTCACTCAGGAAATCCCAGAGGTTTAGAGGTTACCTCCCAGGAACCAGGAACAAAGGCCAACCAAATTATTTATTATACATATTTCATTTAGAACAGCTTATTACTGAAGTTGTATTAAATTATTTTATTACCATATTTAATATTTTCAATCAAAGAAAACATCCATCTGTTCACTACTTAACAAATAACATTAAATGCTTAATTTATTTTAACTACATAACATATGATTTCCCAGCAAATCCATTTTTTTAATGAGATATATCATGTGTGAATTAGAGTCTAAGTCTTTATGAAACTATTGACTAAATTTAACTATGTGTCCCAGCATAAACACACACACACACACACATACACACGCAATTGTGACTCAACATTTAAGAGTCTTATATTTTAGGTTTTTTAAAAATTAAAGAATTAGAAACACCATTTGACCCAGCCATCCCATTACTGGGTATATACCCAAAGAATTATAAATCATGCTGCTATAAAGACACATGCACACGTATGTTTATTGCGGCACTATTCACAATAGCAAAGACTTGGAACCAACCCAAATGTCAAACAATGATAGACTGGATTAAGAAAATGTGGCACATATACACCATGGAATACTATGCAGCCATAAAAAATGATGAGTTCATGTCCTTTGTAGGGACATGGATGAAGCTGGAAACCATCGTTCTCAGCAAACTATCACAAGAACAAAAAAACAAACACCACATGTTCTCACTCATAGGTGGGAATTAAACAATGAGAACACTTGGACACAAGAAGGGGAACATCACACACTGGAGCCTGTTGTGGGGTGGGGGGAGGGGGGGAGGGATAGCATTAGGAGATATACCTAATGTAAATGATGAGTTAAAGGGGGCAGCACACCAACATGGCACATGGCATGTGTAACAAACCTGCATGTTGTGCACATGTACACTAAAACTTAAAGTATAATAAAAATAAAAAATAAAAATAAATAAAAATTAAAGAATTTATATTGATGATTTTATGTTTTGTTTTTAAAACACATAAAAGAGAAGGTTTTCTTTTCTTTTCTTTTTAAGAGAAGATTTTCAACTATTTAGAAACGTTTCTCAGCAAATAATCCATTGCAGGGTTTTTAACCTTTATCCCAAATATACAGAAAGTCAACTGGTTATAATTGTCAACATTTTTTAATACTAGAGTTTTTAAATTAATGCTGAGGTTTCTATTATAATATTGGCAGAAATGGTGATTCATTACTTTAATAGACTGTTGCAACACAGTACTTTGTAGTATGAATGGTAGTAAGTGGAATTGAATTATTATTTAAAAGACCATTACAAAGACTCATCCATTTACTCTTTTATAAATTAATTAAAATACCATTTATACTTCTTGTCAATACCTTCTTTTTCTTGCTTTTAAGAAGTTCTTTTTTAAATTAGCCTTATTGAAGCATAATGAAAATATAACAAACTGCATCTTCTAAAATGTAAGATTGATGACTTTTGACAACACACATGAAAACACCACTACAATCAAAATACTAAACATTTCCATCACCTCCCAAAAGATTATTTGTTTCCTCCACCTCAGACTCAGCCTCCACTAATGTACTTTTCATCACTATAGATTTGTTTGCATTTTCTAGAATTTGATATAGATGGAATCATGCAGCATGCACTCTTTCGTGTCTGGTTTCTTTCACTCAACATAATGGTTTTTGAAATCCTTGCATGTTACTACATCTGTCAGTGGTTCTTTCATTTTAATTACTAATTTTTCATTATACTGATATATAATCACATTTTATTTGTCATTTCAGCAAATATTGATGGACATTTGGGTTATTTGCAGCTTTGGGCTATCATGAATAATTATACTAAAAACATTTGTGTACAAATATTTTTGTGGATATAAGTTTTCAATCTTCTTTAGTGAATACCTAGAAGAGGTATTCTGGTTTGTGTATTAAGCATGTGTTTAATTTTTAAAGAAACTGCCACACTCTTCCAAAATAGAAACATTTACATTTATATGTGCAAATCTTTTGCCCATTTTTAAAACTGAGTTGTGTGTCTCATTAGTTATAAGAAGAATTCTGTATATTTTCTGAAATTGAGTCCTTTATAGGCATCAGATATATGCATTACAAATATTTTTCCCTATTCTGTGGCTTACCTTTTTATATTCTTAATGGTGTCTCTGGATAAGAAGTTTTAAATTTTAATAAAATTCAATTTATCTTTTTTCTTTTGTGGTTTGTGCCTAATGTGTCATATCTAAGATAACCACACAAAGCTACAAAATTTTCTCCCATGTTTTCTTTTAAAATTTTTATAATATTGGCTATTATATTTAAGTCTATAATTAATTTTGTGTTAACTTTCTGTACAGAGTAAGATACAGGCTGTTTTCTTTTTTCATGTGAATACCTCGTTATTCTAGCACCATTTGTTGAAAATCAATTGAACACATGTATGTACGTATATAATACATATGAAATTATTTATGAACTCTATTCTCTCTTCTATTGATCTATATTACTTGCATTGATCTGTATGCCTATCTTTTCACAAATATTACAGTCTTAATTACTCTAACTTTATGGTAAGTTATAAAGCCAAGTAATGTAAGTTCTTGAACTTGGTTCTTTTTAAAAATTTCTTGGCTATCTTAGGTCATTTGCATTCTGTGTAAATTTGAGACTAAGCTTTTCAATTTTTATTTTTTCTTTGAGACAATGTCTCACTCTGTCACCCAGGCCGGAGTGCAGTGGCACAATCATGTTTCACTGCAACCTCAACCTCCTGGGCTCAAGGGATCCTCCTACCCCAGCCTCCTGAGTAACTGGGACTACAGATGCACACCACCACACCCAGCCAAGTTTTGTATTTTTTGTAGCGATGGTGATATCATTTGGCTCTGTGTCCCCACACAGATCTCATCTTGAACTGTACTCCCATAATTCCCACGTGTTGTGGGAGGGAACTGGTGGGAGACAATTGAATCATGGAGGCAGTTTCCCCCATACCATCGTGAGTAAGTCTCATGAGAGCTGATGGTTTTATAAGGGGTTTCCGCTTTTGCTTCTCTCTCGTTCTTTCTTGCTGCTGCCATGTAAGAAGTGCCTTTTGCCTTCTGCCATGATTGTGAGGCTTCCCCACCCACGTGGAACTGTAAGTCGATTAAACCTGTTTTTCTTCCCGGACTCAGGTATGTCTTTATCAGCAGCATGAAAATTGACAGATACAGATGGGGTTTTGCCATGTTGCCCAGACCAGTCTCATTATTAGACAGAAGGCTATTCAGATTTTCTGTTTCATCCTACATCAATTTTAGTTGTATTTTTCTAGAAAGTTGTCTATTTCATCAAAGTTTTCTCATTTTTGGCATACATTTGCTCACAATATTATCTGTTATTTTAATTTCTGTAGGATCTGTAGTGATAAGCCTTCTTTTTTCCCAATATTGCTGATTTATGTCCTTTTTCATTTGTGTCTGTTTTAGTGATATTTTCTCTCGTCTTTATGATTTCCTTCCTTCCAATTACTTCGGATTTACTTTGCTCTTCTTTTTCTAGTGTCCTGAGGTGGTACCTTACATCACTTTTCTTTGTTCTGTTCTAAATAGGCATTTAAGCTACAAACTTCTCCCTAAGCATCTCTTCAGCTAAATCCCACAAATTTTGAAATATTTTTACCATCATTGAGTTAAAAATATAATTTATGTGTGTCTTCTCCTTTGGCCTATCAATATTTTAAAATGCTTTTTAATTGCCAAATATTTGGGATTTACCTAAATATTAATGATGTTTGTTTCTAATTAATTTCATTGTGATCAGAGAACACAGTCTATACTATTACAATCTGGTAACTATATTAAGGTTTATTTTATGGCCCAAAATATGTTGTACATTGGTGAACATACCATATTCACTAAAACAAATGTGTATTACACAAAAAGGTGTTCATTTTTCAGTGGTTGAATGAGCCATCCATAATTATTACTTAGATCAAGACAGTTGATAATGTGTTCGAATCCTCTGTCTTACACTGATTTTTGGCTAGTTGTCCTCTCAAATCCTGAGAAACAGTGAATAAAAATATTCCACTAAAATTCTGGAATTTTTTCCCTCTAATTCTGTCATTTTTGTTTCATATATTTTGAGGCTCTGTTTTAGGCCCATACACATTTATGTTTGTTTTGTCTTCTGAAGAATTAATAATTTTTGTCATTCCTTTTTATCTCTGGCAATACTCTTTTTCTTCAAGTCTGTTTTCTCTGATGTTAATTTAGCCTACTTCAGCCTTCATATTGCTATTTTTTAACATAATTTGTTCCATCAATTTATTTTCAAGCTATCTGTATCTCTACATTTCTCTCCTAGTCATATGTAGTTGGGTCTAGCAACTTTTACCCATTCTGACCATTCCTCCCTCTTAATTGGTGTGTTTTGTCCATTAACATTGCAAATGTGCACTCAGCTATTGACTTACCCCAAAGAAAAAGAACTAAAGCTTCCAGTGATGTTGGCTGAGGGATAAACTATGAGTCTTAGCACTAACGACAACCACAAAGACAAACACAGAGCATGTACATTTAGAAAATAAATAAAGGAGATTGCAATTGACTTCACCAGAATGTTTGAAATCTTAGTAAGCTCAAAATAAACCAGCTGTGAGCTTTCCAGAGGATAAAATTCACTTTGTGTTGCAACAGTTTTGATATATTGAACTCCGATGTCGTGGTCATAGCACTATCAGCATGATGGGTTTACTGGGTTCAGGAACTCTTTCACTACTTAAATATTTTTGTTTTACAACTGATTGATAAAATTGGGGAAATAAATTCCTCATGAAAAATTTCTGAGCCAGAAATTCTAAAGAGACCAGTAAAAAGGTCAAAAGCCATTTTTATTCCTGAACTAATGCTATATAGAAAAATACATCAAGCAAAGTTCTCTTTTCCTGAAATCCTGTAAGTGAAAGTCAGAAATAAATTAATGGCTCACACTTTTAAAGCTTCTGTTTAAAATGTGAGGTGAATATTTTCTTTTCTTTTTTTTTTTTTTTTTGAGACAGGGTCTTGCTCTGTTGCCCAGGCTGGAGTGCAGTGGTGCAATCACGGCTCACTACAGCCTCTATCTCCAAGGTATGACCAATCCTCCCATCTCAGCCTCCCAAATAGCTGGGACTACAGGTGTGCACAACCATGCCTGGCTAATTTTTTCTTTTTTTTTTTTTTTGTATTTTTTTTTTTGTAGAGACAGTGTTTCGCCATGTTGCCCAGGCTGGTCTCAAACTCCTAGGCTCAAATGATCCACCCACCTCAGCCTCCCAAAGTGCTGGGATAATTTTCTATTTAAAGATTCATCATAAAAGATAGCTAATTAGTTTAAACAAGAAATATCTAATTCATTTTCTTGTTAATATGCATTTTTCAAAATAAATTGCTAAGAAGTGAATGAATTTTTAGAGGATTTTTTTTGTGGGTTTCTCAGAATCAGTAAAAAAATTCTACCCATAATGTGCTTCATTATGCTTCAGCAGCACGTACACTAAAATTGGAATGATACAGCGATTAGCATGGCCTTGCACAACGATGATGCACAAATTTGTGAAGTGTTCCATATAAAAAATATAAAATTAAAATGTAAAAATATAAAATAAACATTTAAAAAGACGCATGTCTTTCCTGAACCCTCCAGATTCCTCTAGCCTACAATTCCCTTCCCTTTCATGGAGCTTTTATGTGGCTTTTTGTCTACTCTACTTGTTTTGATACTATGTGGATATTTGACTATGAATCTTGACCACTGATAATTTACTGTAAGAGATGGGTAGCAAATAAACTGATTAAATCTTCCATGACTCTCAGGAAAGAGTATAGGTTAGCTCTCAAATGTTATCGAGTCTAAAAGTAATTTTTAAATGGTTATTACATTTTGCCCAACATTATATTTGATAACAGCAGGAGTTTCCTGTATAGAGTTAATTTCTCAGCAGGTCTCCTTCCCAAGAGAAAGGGAGCTCTGATTCTTAGTGGCCAATGCCAGTTACCCAGACAGAATACCTCCAGCATACAAATATGAACTTGTCGAGGTGACGTAAAAGTAGTCAGAACCAAAGTGGAGTCACACATTCCCTCAGGACAGGGGTTAGAGGCAGAAGGGATCATGGCAGATGGAGGCAGGACTAGATTGCAGCTCCAACTGGGACAGACAGAGCAGCGCGTGGAGGCTCACATCGTGAATTTTTGCTCCAGAATGACTGCAGGAATAAATCAGGAAACCCAAGAGGACCCACATACCATCTGAAGGAAGCAGATTGCACCTGCCAGACCCGGGAGACACCCCAAATACTGTGCTGATATCCACAGCTGAGAGACCCACAGATGGTTCACATCACAGGACTGTGTGCAGACAACCCCCAGTACCAGCCTAGAGCCTGGTAGACTTGCTGGGTGGCTAGATCCAGAAGAGAGAATAATCACTACAGCTTGACTCTCAGGAAGCCGTATCCACAGGAAAAGGGGGAGAGTATTACATCAAGAGAACACCTCGTGGGACAAAAGAATCTGAACAACAGCCTTCAGCTCTGGACCTTTCCTCTGATACAGCTACCCAAATGAGAGGGAACTAGAAAACTAACTCTGGTAATATGACTAAGCAGTGTTCTTTAACACCCCCAAAAGTCACACTAGCTTACCAGAAATTGATCCAACCCAAGAAGAAATCCCTGATTTACCTGAAAAGGAATTCAGGAGACTGGTTATTAAGCTAATCAGGGAGGCACCAGAGAAAGGTGAAGTCCAATGTAAGGAAATCAAAAAAATGATACAAGAAGTGAAGGGAGAAATATTCAATGAAATAAATAGCATAAATAAAAAAACAATCAAAACTTCAGGAAACAACGAACACACTTACAGAAATGCAAAATGCTATGGAAAGTCTCAGCAATAGAATCAAACAAGTAGAAGAAACAAACTCAGAATTTGAAGACAAGGTCTTCAAATTAACCCAACCCAACAAAGACAAAGAAAAAAGAATAAGAAAATATAAACAAAGCCTCCAAGAAGTCTGGGATTATGTTAAATGACCAATCCTAAGAATAATCAATGTTCCTGAGGAAGAAGACAATTCTAAAAGCTTGGAAAAATATTTGGGGGAACAATCAAGGAAAACTTCCCCAGCCTTGCTAGAGACCTAGATATCCAAATACAAGAAGCACAAAGAACACCTGGGAAATTCATCACAAAAAGATCACTGCCTAGGCACATTGTCATCAGGTTATCTAAAGTTAATAGGCTCTAATTAGTTAATAAGGAAAGAATCTTCAGAGCTGTGAGACAAAAGCACCAGGTAACCTAAAAAGGAAAACCTACCATATTAACAGCAGATTTCTCAGCAGAAACACTATAAGCTAGAAGGGATTGGGGCCCTATCTTCAGCCTCCTCAAACAAAACAATTATCAGCAAAGAATTTTGTATCCAGCAAAACTAAGCTTCGTATATAAAGGAAAGATACAGTCTTTTTCCAAAAACAAGTGCTGAGAGAATTCACCACTACCAAGCTACCACTACAAGAACTGCTAAAAGGAGCTCTAAGTCTTGAAACAAATACTGGAAACACATCAAATCAGAACCTCTTTAAAGCATAAATCTCACAGGACCTACAAAACAAAAATACAATTTAAAAAACAAAAACAAAAAGTCAAGGTATACAGGCAACAAACAGCATGATGAATAGAATGGTACCTCACATCTCAATACTAACATTGAATATAAGTGACCTAAATGCTCCACTTAAAAGATACACAATTGCAGAATGGATAAGAATTCACCAAACGACTATCTGCTGCCTTCAAGGGACTTACCTAATGCATAAGGACTTACATAAACTTAAGGTAATGGGGTAGAAAAAGACATTTCATGCAAATGGACACCAAAAGCAAGCAGGAATAGCTATTCTTATCAGACAAAACAAACTTTAAAGCAACAGCAGTAAAAAAGACAAAGAAGGACATTATGAAATGACAAAAGGCATGTCCAACAGGAAAATATCACAATCCTAAACATATATGTGCCTAACACTGGAGGTCCCAAATTTATAAAACAATTACTAATAGACCTAAGAAATGAGATAGACAGTAACACAATAATGGTGGGGGACTTCAATACTCCACTGACAGCACTAGACAGATCATCAAGGCAGAAAGTCAACAAAGAAACACTAGATTTAAACTATACCCTGCAACAAATGGACTTAACAGATATATACAGAACATTCCAACAACTGCAGAATACACATTCTATTCAACAGTTCATGTAACTTTCTCCAAGACTGACCATATGATAGGCCAGAAAACGAGCCTCAATAAATTTAAGAAAATTGAAATTATATCAAGCACTCTCTCAGACCACAGTGGAATAAAACTGGAAATCAACTCCAAAAGGAACCTTTAAAACCATGCATATACAATGGAAATTAAATAACCTGCTCCTGAACGAGTATTGGGTCAAAAATGAAATCAAGATGGAAATTAAACAATTCTTCAAACTGAATGACAATAGTGACATAACCTATCAAAACCTCTGGAATATAGCAAAGGCAGTGCTATGCTAAGAGGAAAGTTCATAGCCCTAAATGCCTACACTGAAAAGTCTGAAAGAGCACAGACAATCTAAGGTCACAAGTCAAGGAACTAGAGAAATAAGAACAAACCAAACCCAAACTCAGCAGAAGAAAGGAAATAACCAAGATCAGAGCAGAACTAAATGAAATTGAAAAAAAAAAAAATACAAAAGATAAATAAAACAAAAAGCTGGTTCTTTGAAAAGATAAATAAAATTGATAGACCATTCGCAAGATTAACCAAGAAAAGAATAGAGAAAATCAAATAAGCTCAATTAGAAATGAAACAGGGGATATTACAACTGACACCACAGAAATACAAAAGATCATTCAAGGCTACTGTGAATACCTTTACACACGTAAACTAGAAAACCTAGAAGAGATGGATATATTCCTGGAAAGATATAATCCTCCGAGCTTAAATCAGGAAAATTAGATACCCTGAACAGACCAATAACAAGCAGTGAGATTGAAATGGTAATTTAAAAATTACCAACAAAAAAAGCCCAGGACCAGACAGATACACAGCAAAATTCTACCAGACATTCCAAGAAGAATTGGTACCAATCCTATTGACACTATTCCACAAGATAGAGAAAGAGGGAACCCTCCCTAAATCATTCTATGAAGCCAGTATCACCCTAATACCAAAACCAGGGAAAGATATAACCAAAAAAGAAAACTACAGACCGATATCCCTGATGAACATAAATGCTAAAATCCTTAAAATACTAGCTAACCGAATCCAACAACATATCAAAAAGATAATCCACCATGATCAAGTGAGTTTCAAACCAGGGATGCAGGGATGTTTTAACATACACAAGTCAATAAATGTGATACACCACATAAACAGAATTAAAAACAAAAATCACATGATCCTCTCAATAGATGCAGAAAAAAATTCATCCCTTTATGATTAAAACTCTCAGCAAAATCGGCCTACAAAGTACATACCTCAGCATAATAAAAGCTATTTATGAGAAACCCACAGCCAACATAATGGAGAACTGTTGAAAGCATTCCCTCTGAGAACTGGAACAAGACAAGGATGCCCACTCTCACCACTCCACTTCAACATAGTACTGGAAGTCCTATCCAGAGCAATCAGACAAGAGAAGGAAATAAAGGGCAGCCAAATCAGTAAAGAGGCAGTCAAACCATTGCTGTTTGCTGATGATATAATTGTTTACCCAGAAAACCCTAAAGACTCCTCCAGAAAGCTCCTAGAACTGATAAAAGAATTCAGCAAAGTTTCCAGATACAAAATTAATGTACACAAATTAGTAGCTTTTCTATACACCAACAGTGACCAAGCTGAGAATAAAATCAAGAACTCAACCCCTTTTACAATAGATGCAAAAAAAATACTTATGAATATGCGTAATCAAGGAGGTAGAAGACCTCTACAAGAAAAGCTGAAAAATACTACTGAAAGAAATCATAGATGACATAAACAAATGGAAATACATTCCATGCTCTTGCCTGGGCAGAATCAATATTGTGAAAATGACAATACTGCCAAAAGCAACCTACAAATTCAATGCAATTCCCATCAAAGTACCACCATCATTCTTCACAGAATTAGAAAAACCAATCCTAAAGTTCATGTGGAACTAAAGAAGAGCCTGCATAGCCAAAGCAAGACTAAGCAAAAAGAACAAATCTGGAGGCATCACAGTACCTGATTTCAACCTATACATAAGGCCATAGTCACCAAAACAGCATGATACTTGTATAAAAATAGGCACATAGACCAATAGAACAGAATAGAGTACCCAGAAATAAACCTAAATAACTGATCTTTGACAAAGCAAACAAAAACATCAAGTGGAGAAAGGACACCCTTTTCAACAAATGGTGCTGGGATAACTGGGTAGCCACATGCAGGAGAATGAAACTGGATCCTCATCTCTCACCTTATATAAAAATCAACTCAAGATGGATCAAGGGGGCTGGGCACAGTGGCTCACGCCTGTAATCCCAGCACTTTGGGAGGCCAAGGCAGGCGGATCATCTGAGGCCAGGAACTTGAGACCAGCCTGGCCAACATGGCAAAACCCTGTCTCTACTAAAAATTAAAAAAAAGTTAGCTGGGCATGGTAGCGGGAGCCTGTAATCCCAGCTAGTCGGGAAGCTGAGGCAGGAGACTCACTTGAACCCAGGAGGTGAAGGCTGCAGTGAGCTGAGATTGCACCATTGCACTCCAGCCTGGGCAATAAGAGCAAAACTCCATCAAAAATAAATAAATAAATAAATAAAAAAGAAAAAAAAGATGGATCAAGGACTTAAATCTAAGACCTGAAACTATAAAATTTCTGGAAGATAATAACATTGGAAAAACCCCTCTGGACATTGGATTACACAAGGATTTCATGACCAAGAACCCAAAAGCAAATGCAATAAAAACAAAGATAAATAGCTAGGACTTAATTAAACTAAAGAGCTTTTGCATGGCAAAAGGAAGAGTCAGCAGAGTAAAAAGACAACACAATTGGGAGAAAATCTTGACAATCTATACATCTGACAAAGGACTAATATCCAGAATCTACAACAAACTCAAACAAATCAGCAAGATAAAAACAAACAATCCGATCAAAAAGTGGGCTAAAGACATGAATAGACAATTCTCAAAAGAAGATATACAAATGGCCAATAAACATATGAAAAAATGGTCAACATCACTAATGATCAGGGAAATGCAAATCAAAACCACAATAGGATACCTTACTCCTGCAAGAATGGCCATAATCAAAAAAATCAAAAAATATTAAATGTTGGAGTGGATGCAGTGAACAGGGAACACTTCTACACTGCTGGTGGAAATGTAAACTAGTACAACCACTATGGAAAACAGTGTGGAGATTCCTTAAAGAATTAAAAGTAGAACTACCATTTGATCCAGCGATCCCACTTCTTGGGATCTATCCAGAGGAAAAGAAGTCATTATACAAAAAAACATACTTCCACACGCATGTTTATAGCAGCACAATTCGCGATAGCAAAAACGTGGAACCAACCCAAATGCCCATCAATCAACGAGTGGATAAACTGTGGTGTATATATATAATGGAATACTACTCAGCCATAAAAAGGAATGAATTAATGGCATTTGCAGTGACCTGGATGAGATTGGAGACTATTAGTCTAAGTGAAGTAGCTCAGGAGTGGAAAACCAAACATCATACGTTCTCACTCATAAGTGGGAGCTAAGCTATGAGGATGCAAAGGCATAAGAATGACACGATGGACTTTGGGAACTCAGGGGGAAAGGGTGGGAAAAGGGTGAGGGATAAAAGACTACAAATAGGGTGCAGTGTATACTGCTCGGGTGATGGGTGCACCAAAATCTCACAAATCACCACTAAATAACTTACTCATGTAACCAAACACCACCTGTTCCCCATAACCTATGCAAATAAAAAAAAAAATTTAAGTGGATTCACTAACATTAAGAGAACCCTGACAAAGAGGGCAGGGTTCATTTTCTTGTAAAGAACCCGTGTTTGTTATAGAGATTGACAGTGATATAGCCCGAAGGACATGCTCCTTAATAAATTCAATGTTCTTTGCTCTAATTTCTTGCTATTATAGGGACAAAAAGGGAGTGATCTTTTTCCTCCCCATCATAAGGGTCACAGCTGATACCCCTATAGCAAAAGACAGGTTAATATGAGAAGAGCTAATAAATTTGTTAATGTTAAGAAACAAATTTAAAAAAAAAAAGAAAACTCAAAGAAAGATCAGATGGTTGACACGTAAATACCTTCTTTATTGGGAAGAGGGAAGTAGGGGTGCTGTAAATGTAACCAAAGACCAGATAATGGTTTGTAAATGATTCTTTTTGGAATTTGAATGCACAGGAGAGGGAAACATTATCTTGTGAAAAAGTCCATCCAGGTGTGATTACATTCCTCAGTCTTCTGTTCTGGTATAGAAAATGAGATTTAAGGGAGAGGGTGGAAGGCAATGGTGTTCTCTCTGGTGGCTCAAGTCTTAAGGTAGATAAGATTTATCAGAGTAAAGCGTCTTCCAGCATCTGCTGACCTTCAGTGAACTTCAGTTTAAAATAATCAACACAGGATGCTGAGGCGGGTGGATCATTTGAGGTCAGGGGTTCAAGACCAGCCTAGCCAACATGGTGAAACTCCATCTCCACTAAAAAATACAAAAATTAGCTGGGCGGTAGTGGTACACGCCTGTAATCCCAGATACTCAGGAGGCTGAAGCAGGAGAATTGCTTGAGCCTGGGAGGCAGAGGTTGCAGTGAGCTGAGATCATGCCACTGCACTCCAGTCTGGGTGACAGAGTGAGACCCTGTCTCAAAAATAAATAAATAAATAAATAAACATACCAATGTTCCATATTTGAGGAATATTGAGGACCCTGGGCTCCTTAATCTCTAGATGTGTTATGTGGGCTCCTGGATGAACATTTCACCCTCAGTGCTGACCAATAGTCAGAAACAGGAGGTAGAGGTGGCCTGTACTCCCATGCCTTCAGCCCTCTAACTCATCCAGATGCGCCTTCTAACTCATCCAGATGCACCTTCTTTATCTCTGGTGCACCTCTGGATTCAGTCTCATTTCATGCTTGAAAAATAGACATAGCCCTGGCCAAATTCAAGAAGCCTGACTTGAAGAACCCTCCAGGTTGTTATAGTCCAAGCACCTGTTGATGAAAAGAGTCAAACTTCATGAAATATTTGAAGACATTTATTCTGAGCCAAATATGAGTGAACAATGGCCTATGATAGAGCCCTCAGGAGACCTGAGAACATATGCCCAAGGTGGTTGGGCCACAACTTGGTTTTATACATTTCAGAGAGACATAGGATATCAACCCAGACATGTAGAATGTACATTGGTTCAGTCTGGAAAGGTAGGACAACTAAAAGTGGGGGCTTCCAGGTCAAAGATTCAAAGACTTTCTGATTGGCAATTGGTTGAAAGAGTTATTGTCTAAAGACTTAGAAAGGAATGTCTGGGTTAAGATAACAAGTACTAGAGACTAAAGTTTTCTCATGCTGGTGAAGCCTCTAGAGACCAGGTTTTAGAAAGAATAGATGGTAAATGTTTCTTATCAGACTTAAAGAGTCTGTTCTATGACTAACAGTAATTCCAAAAGGGAGGAGGGTATAATGAGGCATGTCTGAGCTCCACTTCTCATCATGGCCTGGACCAGTTTTTCTGGTTAATTTTGGAATGCCCTTTGCCAAGAGGATGGGTTCATTCAGATGGATGAGGGTCTTAGAATTTATTTTTGGTTTACATACCCATTGTGGCATACAGATTGGATAGTGTCCTGATCTTTGCCTTGGCATGGCATCCTCTTACTGCTGGTCTCACTCTAACTCTGAATCCCCTGCCCTCAGCAGTTGGTTGGGCTTTCAGCTCTTATGACCTGCCCTATATGGATTTAGGAGTGTTCCCTGGTCCCCCAGATCAGGAGAGACAGTCAGAATATTCAACAACTGGTACAGCATGAGACAATCAGTCACAACAGATGCCACCTCTCAACTATAGTGTGTCTATAGTGTTGCATGCCAGCCTCTCAGCAGCTAGAACCTGAGTAATTTTTACCATTAATTAATCACAATAATTCACCAGGCACTGTGCTGTGTCTTTAAAATACATTACTTCATTTAATCTTCTCAGCAATCCTTCCCAGGAAACACAGGTTCAAGTTTATACAATTTGAACAAGGTTTCACAGCTAGTAAATGGCAGATCCAGGATTTAAAATCAATTATTTTGTTTCCAAAGCCCGTGCTCCTAATTTCCATGGTATCTAGTAGATTTAATCCCTTTAAAACTGTTCCTCAGTGTGGCTTTGAAGTCTTAGAGACCAATGTTCAAAGCCTGCTGCTTCTCCTTTTAGTTACTTGTCTTCGGAACCGCAATGTCCCTATCTGTAAAATAAAGATAATGTGCCTTCTTCCATGGACTGTTACAAAGTTTAAATGCGTTCATGTATATTAAAAATATGTAGTCTTGATCACAAGTGTTATCATTGTTTTTCTTGACTCAAGCTCCCACCTTCCAGTCCTGGGTCCCCAGAATCTCTGTAGTCTGGTTCAGGCTGTGCTTAAGAAGACCCCCAATTCTCATGCTTCTGTGCCTTCTATATTTCAGAGAAGCATGGGGGAAGATCATGAGCTGACTGCTTTTTACAGCTCTACCTCCCCCACTCTCACTGCAGCCCCACCATCACAAAGCCTTTCATCCTACTATGGAAGATATAAGGCCTCAAGTGCAAATACTCATTGGGAGAGCCGACATAGAAAATACAATAATTTCACACTAGAGTGTTTAAGATATAAGATCTAATCCCTGAAGGGAAACTTGAATTGAAACTAAGAGCACTAGAACCTCAAAGGAAGGAGGAGAAGGGATGAAAACAAATTGTGTGGTTTGATTACATCTCAGCTCCATTCTAACCTCCATCTTCAGATCCTATGGCTCTGGAAAGGTCCATATCTGAGAAAAGGCAGGGACACTTGTTGGCTTAGTAAATGAGAAATGGCACCCAATGTGTGAGTAGCACCTCCATCTCTACCACAACACACACACACAAACACACACACACATACACACCCTTCTACAGCTAGGAGCCACAAAGCAGCTCATCTGCAGGAAACAATTCCTTTCTCTTCTTTTCTCAGCTCTAAAACAAGGTGATCCCACTTGAAATGATCTCTAATGTCCCAGCCAATTCTGACATTATGTGCTGAAATATCCATTCTTTCAAGTAGATAATAAAAGCTGGACTTACTCCTGTGAACAACTACACATATACCTATATACGTATATATCCACTCACATGCCTCCATTGACTGCAGTGAAGAGAGAGCCCAGCACCCTGCTCTGGCCTCTTCTCTCTCTTTACACTCACTGCCTCGGTGATCTCACCCAAGTTGGTGACTGTAAATAGCCCCTATCGCTGGCAAAGCATAATTTATCTCTAGCCCAGACCTGTCCCCTGAATTCCAGGCTTGTATAAATAGCCATCTCCACTTGGATGTCTAATAACCATCTCAAACTTACATGTCTTAAACTAAGCTTCTGATACTTGCCCTCAAATCTGTTCCTCCCCATTCTTCCCCATCTCAGTTAACGGCAACTGCACCCTTCCTGTAGCTCAGATGCTGGACTCCTCTCTTTCTGTAATATCCTGCATCCAATCTCTTGTGAAATCCCTTTGACACTACTTAATGACATGCATCCATAATTCAACTTTTTTTTTTTTGAGATGGAGTCTCGCTCTGTACCCCAGCCTGGAGTGCAATAGCACAATCTCAGCTCACTGCAACCTCCGCCTCCTGGGTCTCAGTTCAAGCAATTCTCCTGCCTCAGCATCCCGAGTAGCTGGGATTACAGGTGCGCACCACCATGCCCAGCTAATTTTTGTATTTTTAGTTTCACCATGTTGGCCAGGCTGGTCTTGAACTCCTGACCTTGTGATCTGCCCTCCTTGGCCTCCCAAAGTGCTGGGATTACAGGCGTGAGCCACTGCGCCCAGCCAGAATTCAATTGTCACCACCTCCACTGTTACAGTAGGTAGCTAGTCAGGCATGAGTGGGGCAGGAGAGGGCTCCCCCAACACAGACACACCAGGACCATCAGGTGATGGTCAGGCAGTTATTAAGGGTCTCTCTAAAATAATAATTGGTCACAGCCAGTGCGAGGGAAAGGCAGGCTCCTAGTAGATAGAAAACACCTGAAACTGGTTAGCAGCTTCCCAATATGATCTCAGGGGTTGGGCGAATGGGCTACAGCATGCGCATTAAGAGGCAAAATGGCGGAGTTTAACTGTTATATGACCTTCCTCTAGGAATGCTAGACTGGTAAAGGAAGAATGCCTTAAGTGAGCACGCATACAACTCTGGTAAACACACTGCACACACTCCTCCCCCAAGCGCTAGTAGGCCATTGCACGTGCGGACAGCCCACCCCAAGGGAAGAATCAGGGGAGAAGTAACGCAAGACCCCAGAAGTATGCCAATGTATAAAATCCCAAGTCAGAAGGTCAAACCGTGCACTTGATCACTCAAGTCGCCCACTTGACCCTCTTCCAAGTGTACTTTACTTCCTTTCATTCCTGTTCTAAAGCTTTTTAATAAACTTTCACTCCTGCTCTAAAACTTGCCTCAGTCTCTCCTTCTGCCTTATGCTGCTCAGTCCAATTCTTTCTTCTCAGGAGGCAAGAACTGAGATTGCTGCAGGCCCATATGGATACGGATTCAACGCCAATAACACCACTGATATCACCTTAGCCCCAGCCATCGTCATCTATCATCCCGGCTGTTGCAATAGCCTCTAATTGATCTCCTTACTTCATACCTCGTCCTGCTAGAGTCTTTTCTCAGTGGAGCAGCAAGAATTATACTCTTAAAACAAAAGTCAGATCATGCCTTTCCCCTGACCAAACCTGTGGTTGCTCCCTTTCTCCTTCAGAAGAAAAGCTAAGGCCAATCTGGCCTTGCATCACCTCTGACCTCCTCTCCCTCCACTGCCCCCTCTCCCCTGCCCCACTCTGCCCCTAGGCAGTGCCCTCCTGGATGTTTCTTGAACGTGCTAAATATGCCTTGTCTCAAGGCCTTTGCACTTCACTCTTTTCTCTGCCAGGAGTGCTCCGAAAATCGTAACTTTTTCCCAAGTCCCAGCAGTCCTCTTCCTCTCTTGCTCTTAATTTCCTCCATCACCCTTATCATCTGACATACTACACATTTTATTCATTTATTTATTGTTTTTTAAATTTATTTATTGTCTTACATACACAAATGCACACACATACGAAGGCAAGCTCCATGATGGTGAAATCGGCCCAATTGTCCCGTAGAACTAATATTTACAGTTTTTTGAATAAACATTGAAATTGACCCTCCCTGGTCTTAAAACTGGAAACTTACATTTGTCTTACCCGAGTTCCTGCCTCTGGAAGCCAACCCTCAGGCAAGGAACTAAAACTTAAAAGATCACCACATCCAGATGAGGCACCAGACCCCTCATCTATCATTTTTGCTCCCTTACCCCTCCCCAATTCCTGTTTTTCCCACCTTCCCTGCTATATAAACACCCCCAAGTTTAGTGGGTCAGGAAGACGGATTTGAGACTTTATCTCCCATTCTCCCTGGCTGGCATTCTGTGCAGCAAGCAACAGAACTGAGACCAAATCCCTGGCATTTCAGTAACAGGCCTTAAATGTTTGCTCATTGCTATTATCTCCATTTACTAGAACTGGGCCTGACACATACTGGGTACATAATATTTGCTAAATGAGTGAACCAATGGATTATTCAAGATGAACGGCACACCCCAAATTGTAGGTGGGTACTTGGGAGAAGTGAGCAACCACCTAAGTCTTCCAATATGCATATCCAGTGTACCTACATTGTCTTCTTGTGTGCATATCCACATGGCGGGCAGCTGAGTGCATTATCATACATTGCCCATAGCCAATCTGTCCAGTCAGAGGTACCTGTGAACTCTGAAGGAGGAGTTACTTTTATACTTTCAAAGTTCGTGAAGTACACTACTCCTTGAGTCACTACGGGTCTATGGTAATGCACTTGGGCCTCTGTAAACGGCACAGGAGATAAGCCAAGCCCAGCTCATCTGGGAATTCCACAGCTGGGTGAGCCAAGTCTTGTTGGTTCCCAGGGACCCAGCCTGATACCCTCATATCTGGCACATAGCAGGGTCTCTGGGGTCAGAGTTAATTGTTGAATCTATAAGTAATTGATAGATTCAATTTATCCTCCCTAGCTTCAAAGTAAAGTTCATAAAGTAAAATTCATAATTCCTTGCTAGCTTCAAAGTAAAATCTATGTTTTCAAACCAATCTCCACATTTTTTTAAATTTATTTATTATTTTAGAGACAGAGTCTCACTCTGTCACCCAGGCTGGAATGCAGTGACACAATCCTAGCTCACTGCAACCTCAACCCCCTGAACTGAAGCAATTCTCCCACTTCAGCCTCCTGAGTAGCTGGGACTACAGGCACATGCCATCACACCTGGCTAATGTTTGCTTTCTCCATGTCTCACCAAGACTGGAGGCAGCCATGAATGTGGTGAAAGCTTTGCGTGTTGCTGGGAGCGTGTGTGGGTTTGGTTTCACATGCAGCTTTGATTTCCTCATCTGGGCCATCTTCACACAGCGTGTTAACACCAACGGGATATTGGCTCAGACTGAAGACTCAGCAGCTGAGATTCATCATTACAATGTCTCCCAGAGCAGTGGTCCCCAAACTTTTTGGCATCAGGGACCGGTTTTGTGGAAGACAAAACCACGGATGGCGGCCTGGGGGTTGTGGGGTGGAAGGATGATTTCCAGATGAAACTGTTCCACCTCAGACCATCAGGCATTAGTTGGATTCTCCTAAGGAGCACACAACTCAGATCCGTCACATGGACAGTTCACAATAGGATTTCTGCTTCTGAGAATCGAATGCCATAGCTGATCTGACTGGAAGCAGAGCTCAGGTGGTAATGCTGTGTAGCCCAGTTCCTAACAGGAAACTGATCAGTACCAGTCCACAGCCCAGGGCTTGGGGACCCCTGTTCTAGAAGAGGCATTACCTCCAGCCTTGGGAGTTCTCTGGAGTCAGAGGTGATGTGGTCTGGATGGAATGTGTGTACTGAACAGAGTTTCAAATTTATTTATCATACAAGGTGGGGCTCTTTGTTTTCTCATATGCCGTGATTTAGAATAGGGATCGGGTCTGATTTATCTTTTCCCTCCCCAGAGCCTGGTGTGGTGTCTAACACATGGCATTGCTCAGTAAATCTGTCGCACTACACTGACCTGCACGTAGCTCTCAGAAGGATTCTTGTTCCCCCTTTAAAATTAGGCAAAATAACCGTGTGCATTTTCTTTGTGCTTACCATTTCTAAATTAGTTACAATAAACAGGGATTAATTTTTTACTAAAGGGAAAAAAAAAGAAAGTCATTGTCCCTGCCTTTCTCTGACTCAGGGCCTTCTCTGAAAGCACAGCTCTGCCTCTGTTTCTCTCCAGTCCAGCAAACAAATGTCATTGTACAAGTTTGTATAGAGCAAGGGGATGTGTGGTGTGGTAGAAACAGAGGCAAAATATTTACAATACAACTGCATGACATTTAGTCATCTTAACCAAGAGTTTTAAAGTACTATTTCTGAAGCAAGAAATTATTCAGAGAGCAACTCCCAAGGAATAAAGATCAATGGTTAAGCGCCAGCCTATGGCATTAGCCATTTTGATTACAAATCCTGGCCCTGACACTTGTGAACTGTGTGACCCTGGACGAGTTACTTAACCTCCCTGAGTCTCAGCTTCTTCATCTCAGAAGTGGAGATAAAATCGGTGCTTGCTCAATGAGGAAAGGATTCCCTATTTAATAAATGGTGCTGGGAAAACTGGCTAGCCATATGTAGAAAGCTGAAACTGGATCCCTTCCTTACGCCTTATACAAAAATTAATTCAAGATGGATTAAAGACTCACATGTTAGACCTAAAACCATAAAAACCCTAGAAGAAAACCTAGGCAATACCATTCAGGACATAGGCATGGGCAAGGACTTCATGTCTAAAACACCAAAAGCAATGGCAACAAAAGACAAAATTGACAAATGGGATTTAATTAAACTAAAGAGCTTCTGCACAGCAAAAGAAACTACCATCAGAGTGAACAGGCAACCTACAGAATGGGAGAAAATTTTCGCAATCTACTCATCTGACAAAGGGCTAATATCCAGAATCTACAATGAACTCAAACAAATTTACAAGAAAAAAACAAACAACCCCATCAAAAAGTGGGCGAAGGATATAAACAGACACTTCTCAAAAGAAGACATTTATGCAGCCAAGAGACACATGAAAAAATGCTCGTCATCACTGGCCATCAGAGAAATGCAAATCAAAACCACAATGAGATACCATCTCACACCAGTTAGAATGGCAATCATTAAAAAGTCAGAAAACAACAGGTGCTAGAGAGGATGTGGAGAAATAGGAACACTCTTACACTGTTGGTGGGACTGTAAACTAGTTCAACCATTGTGGAAGTCAGTGTGGCGATTCCTCTGGGATCTAGAATTAGAAATACTATTTGACCCAGCCATCCCATTACTGGGTATATACCCAAAGGATTATAAATCATGCTGCTATAAAGACACATGCACACATATGTTTATTGCGGCACTATTCACAATAGCAAAGACTTGGAACCAACCCAAATGTCCAACAACGATAGACTGGATTAAGAAAATGTGGCACATATACACCATGGAATACTATGCAGCCATAAAAAACGATGAGTTCATGTCCTTTGTAGGGACATGGATGAAACTGGAAACCATCATTCTCAGCAAACTATCTCAAGGACAAAAAACCAAACACTGCATGTTCTCACTCATAGGTGGGAACTGAACAATGAGAACACATGGACACAGGAAAGGGAACATCACACTCCGGGGACTGTTGTGAGGTGGGGGGAGGGGGGAGGGATAGGATTTGGAGATATACCTAATGCTAAATGACGAGTTAATGGGTGCAGCACACCAACATGGCACATGTATACATATGTAACTAACCTGCATATTGTGCACATGTACCCTAAAACTTAAAGAATAATAAAATAAAATAAAAATAAAAATAAAAAAATTGGTGCTTGCTATAGTGGTTGTTATGAAGAGTAAATAAAATAATGCCTGTAAACAGTTTATTTGGCACAATGCCTGATAGAGTAACTGCTTATTATGAGTGATGGTTATTAGTGTCATTATTGCTATTAACTGGACCTTCCCACGCCTACCCCTTAGTCTTCTCCCTGGGTTTAGCTCCCATCTCATTACGGAGTATTACGGTCCTTCCCCATGCCATGTTCAAGTTCTCATCTCTAAGTACACTGACATTGTGGCACTCCCACCTTCCTTCATCCAGAGGAAATTCTGACATGTTGCAATTTTTCCCCTTACTTTAAGGGTAGGTCCTACTCTCTCTTCAATGCATTCTGAAATTTCTCTCTTTTTCTTTCTACCTTTAATTCAACTAGAGGGTTAGCTTTAGGACTAGAGCTCTTTGCTCAGCCTTCCCACAACATTCTCTCACCTATTTTTTTAATTTTTTTAAATTAATAAACTTTATTTCAGGGAGGCAGTTTTAGGCTTACAGAAAACTTGAGCAGAAAGTACAGAGTTTCCATATATCTCCTGAATCTGGCTTCCCAGTTTCTCCAATCCTTAACTTCTTAGATTAGTGTAGTCCATCTCTTATAACTGATGAGCCAATATTGATGTATTATTATTAACTAAAGCCCATAGTTTACATTAGGGCTCAGTGTTTGTGTTGTTCTTTCTTGACTCATCTTTTTCTTGTCCATTCTTTCCATGGATCTCTCTACTTCCTGTACTAACCCCGCTTTTATTGGATCGTCCTGCCTTGCTGCATCATTTGCCCGGAGCTATATCCGAGTCATTAGCGCCTTTGCATTATTCCTCCCTAGCTTCAAAGTAAAATCTATGTTTTCAAACCAATCTCCACATTTTTTAAATTTATTATTTTAGAGACATAGTCTCACTCTGTCACCCAGGTTGAAATGCAGTGACACAATCCTACCTCACTGCAACCTCGACCTCTGAGCTCAAGCAGTTCTCCCACTTCAGCCTCCTGAGTAGCTGGGACTACAGTGGCATGCCATCACACCTGGCTAATGTTTGTATTTATTAATTTTTTTTATTTTTTATTTATTTATTTAATTTATTTATTTATTTTGTAGAGATGGGTTATTACTACATTGCCCAGGCTGGTCTCAAACTTCTGGACTCAGGAGATCTTCCCACCTCAGCCTCCGAAAGTGCTGGGATTACAGGCATGATTGACCATGGCCAGCCTCCACATTTTTAAATAGTTAAGTCCCCATATGTACATTTAACACAAGTCTTCCTGGCTGGACCAATACTGTCTTCCCTCTTAGAGTGAGTCTCCCCTCTGAAAAACCCCCTGGGATTCGTCCAGCCTACATGTGTTTTTGCACATGTCTAGGAGAGGGAAGAATCCACGGGGAGAGCAAAATCCACTGCTTTTCTCAACCATTCCCAAAAGGTGCTCTCTCTCAGCACTCATTCACTATCACTCCTGTCCTGGTCGGACCAAAGGAACAGAAAATACAATGCATATCAAGAGCCTGTGACCCCCACCTTCCTTCCTTCCCAGACCCTCCTTAAGTAGCTTAACAAATCAGTTAATGAGAGAACATCTGCAAAACCCACTAGGTTTGGAATGAAAGGCCCATCAAGGCAAGGTGTTAGTGGTGGTCCTGTCTTCAGAAGTTGACATTCCCATTCTTCTCAATGTCCCTGTCACCCATGCTATTGACACCCCAGGAGTCTATCCTCAGGCTCAGAGACGTCCTCCTAGCAATGACCCATTCCCTTGGCAACACCTTGACTCAGGTTTGTCACCAACTCCAACAAAAGTAGAAACTCAGTACCTGCCAGAGTCATAATGTTAAGAAGCTGATATCTGGGGAATGCTTATTGCTTTATTAAAGACTTTCATATCCAATTTACTGACTGTGAGTTTCAGGCCAATGGCACATTTAGACCACATCAATATGAATCAATTTGACTGGATTCAGAATAGTATATGTACAGATAATTCAATCAGATAACTGCATTTTTTTTATTAACATGACACTAGTGATGAATTCTTTCTACTCTTCAATCAGTTGCTTTGACACATATAGTCATAGATTAAATTACCATTCTGTTTTTCTGCTTTATAAGAGCTGGGTTAGGGAAGAAAAAAAAACTCTCTTGGCACAATTTTTTAAATGGTATTTTCAAATCACAGAGGGGATTTACCATTTCCTCACAAGCTAAAATGCCTTTAGGATGTGTGTTTAACTGCATTCTCACCCCATCGTGTGCTGCACAGGGCTTACAAGCCCCAGTGGAGAATCTGGGGCCAGTTTTATCATTAAATAAACTCTGGAATGCCCCAGGCAGGGTCGTTAACTTGTCTCCACTACAGACTATATGTCCAAATAGCCACCTCCCTTCTGTGGGTTCCCACAGGGCGCTGGGTGTGCTCCATAGCCCGACCCTCTGACATAAGGGGACAATTGGGCCATTATATTTGGACCAAGAGCAAGCAGCCAGCTCAGTTCAGCTCTGTACACAGGGATGAAAAAAAAAGAGCACCAATATACACCACTGGACAATTTATTTGTCTTAAGAGTGTTTAAGACACACAAGCAAACCCCGGCAGGCTATCAATGGTCAGCTTTGTGCAATAACCACGCAAACCTAAAGAGTATTCTATGTGGATACCATTTAAAAACTGTATGGTGGGTCACACCACATAGGTGGCCTTGGCAAGGGTCTCACTCTTTGCATCCGTAACAACCCTGGAGACTAAGAACCCACCCCAACACCCTTATCCACATCGTGTTTTTAAAGATTTGTATCATTGTCTTGCTCAAAATATCAGTTTGAAATCCCCATTTTTTCCCAAAAATAAAATATTAGAATGAATGAGACTCTCAAAACTTCCAAAAACTCTTCTTATCCAAATCTCTAATTTTTAGAAGAGGAAACTAGCATCAGCAAAGTTTATACTCACCAGTTAAGCCAGCTTTATTAGAATTCTATTAGGTTGGTGCAAAATTAATTGCAGTCTTTGCCATTACTTTTAATCAGCTGTCAACTATCAACTCACTGTCCAATATTTTTTTAGCCTAGGTTACAATAAGAAATCAGCAAAACTGTTGACTGCCACTGAAGCACATACCTGTGGGCTCACAAGCCCGTCAGAAAACAGAAAAAGAAAAAAAAAAAAAACAAAGGAAGAAAGAAGGAAGGGAGAGAGGGAAAGACTTAAAGCCTGGTTTTCTCATTCATCATTTATAGCAGTGGTCCCCAACCTTTTCGGCCCCAAGGACTGGTTTTGTAGAAGACAATTTTTCCACAAAGGGAGGGTGGGTATGGTTTTGGGATGAAACTGTTCCATCTCAGATCATCAGGCATTGGATTCTCATACAGAGCACACAATCTAGGTCCCTTGCATGCGCAGTTCACGATAAGGTTCCCCCTCCTGTGAGAATCTAATGCCGCCACTGATCTGACAGGAAGTGGAGCTCAGGTGGTAATCCTCACTCACCTGCCACTCACCTCCTGCTGTGTGGCCCAGTTCCTAACAGGCCACAGATCAGTATCATTTCATGGTCCAAGGATTGGAGGCCCCTGATTTATAGTATGTCATTTGGATAGCAATGCTGGGAAGTGTTCCCCTCCACCTCCCAGAACCACCCTCTCCACTCTATCAAATCACATTCTATTACATTCATTCATCCATAATATCCAAGGATTTCAACTAGCTGGTCTGGTGCCTCACTCTCTTCTGGAGAGGTAACTGTGCCATCCTTCCATGTCGTTCAGCACTGTGTATTGTACAAAGGGACTCCTGGGGACAGTGTCTTAACCCACAGCAGGAGAAGGCCTCCACTGCCATGCCAAGCTTTGAAGTCCTGGATCATTGCAAGGGTGAAGTCTCCAAGAAAAGGAAGCTGCTGATGATCAGCAGAATAGAGTGGGGTGTGAATAAGTCTAAAGGTTGCATGAGTGACAACTGTGAGCCTCTCTTGAAGACAAGTGTCTAAGCGATAGAAATCTGGACTAGAGGGGAAAAAAAAAAAAGCAAACCCATACATCCATACAAGCACAGGAAAAGATTGTAAGATCATTCAGCTTTGTGTTCCAACACTGTCATGGAGCTAAGCAAAGATGGAAGAAAGGACCTCAAAGCACCTCTCCCCTCCAGGAAGGGATGGCTGCCACCCCATGTTGACAGAGCTAACCAGGGAGTTCCAAAGCCAGGAAGACTCAAAGAGGGTTGCAGAGTGTTTTTGTTCAAGCTGCTCCATCCACTTCAGCTTATTCTACCCAGCATCCAGAGATAGGCCATATCCAATCAGCCCATGATCTAAGCCAGGGTTAAGGTGGCTGCAGCCCACAAGGGCCCAGTGGTAGCAGAATCCGCCACCCAGCAACCTTCCACTGTTTCCTCTGTGCTGAGATCCCCTTATCCCCTTGACTCAGCCCCACCAATGAGCCCCCACCTTTCCTCTTTCTTTCTTGTAGCCTCTAGCAGACACTGCGCCTACAAGACAAAGAAGGGAAACGCTCTTGACCAGGAGAAGGAACACCTAGTCTAAGCTTCTTCCCTAATCAGCTGAGAACCAGAACAAATTCCTTACCTACTCTGACCTCTATCAAATGGCTCCTCATCTGTCACGTTGGGATAAAAACCAGGAAGCAGAATACTTAACTGGTTAAGTGAGCAGCTCTGGGGCCAGAGAACTTGAGTCTAAATGGCAGCTCAGCTGCTTCCTAGGTGGGTAACCTTGGATAAGTTTCTCGACCTCCCTATGCTTCAATTTCCTCTTCTGCAAAATGAGGGTAACAAAACTGTTGTGTCCATGAATTGAGACAGTGTACAGGAGGGTTAAATGTGGTAAGAGAACGTAAAGGCATTAGCACGGTGCCTGGTGCGAAGTGAAATCACAATAAATGTTAACCATTTGCACTGCCATCATCACTGTCCTCTACCAAAGTGACAAAACAGTGTTGACATCTCCCTGAAAGGAATCAGGCGCTATGCATATTATTATCCTTAACACATGGCATCTGGTTTGTCAGTTCCTTCAGCCTGTTTCACTAGATGTGACTACGGGCAAGTGTAGATTTTTTTCACTTCGGAGAATTAATAGGATCTGAGAAACTGACATTTTCCCCCTCAATTCTCAATGAATTTAGAACAAAAGAAACCTGCAAAGCTCAGATAAACGTGAAAGAAAAATCACCAAGCACTGCTCTTTCTAACTTCTTTGAATCTTGTGCATCTCCTAGTGGTGATCTTTCAGAATAACTCTGAAAGCCCATTCAGAGTTACTGACCTAGTAAAGAAGAAACTGTGGAGAAGTTATTCAGACTTCTACGGTAGTCTGGGACCAACACACCAAGACATTTCACTATTAAAGGGACAGAGAGTAAGTCTCACTTCTCTCCAAAGAAGCCTCAGGGAAATTGAGGGCCAGGGAACTTTTTTTTTTTTGGCAGAGTCACTTTATTGCCCAGGCTGGAGTGCAATGGCACGATCTCAGCTCACTGCAGCCTCCACCTCCTGGGTTAGAGCAATTCTCATGCCTCAGCTTCCCAAGTAGCTGGAACTACAGGCGTGTACCACCATGCCTGGCTATTTTTTGTAATTTTAGTAAAGATGGGGTTTTGCCATGTTGGCCAGGCTTTTCTCAAATTCCTGGCCTCAAGTGATCCACCTACCTTGGCCTCCCAAAGTGCTGGGATTATACATGTGAGCCACCACACCTGGCCAAGAGCCAGCAAACTCTTACCTCCAGCCTTCTGAGTACAAGAGCCACAAGACATGTTTTTTGTGCCCCCCCCACCAAAAAAAAAATTGCAAGAAAACATCATTAACTAGCAAATCTCTAGTTTTGCTAGTTTTCCCTTTTGCTGTCTCCTGCCCTAATCCACCCCATCTCCAGCCCCAAGACAAAGCAGCAGCCGACAGGGCTGTATCTACCCCACACCGCCCCAAACCCGGGGACTCCTTGGCCTTTTAAGTGTGTCCCACAAGGTACCAAAGCCTGCAGAATAAAAAGAGGGCCACGTGAAGGACCTGGACTGTGGAATCAGCCAGACCCTGCCACTCCCTGACTGTGACCTTGGGAAAGTAGTTTCATATTTCTAAGCCTCAGGATTCTCCTCCAAAATGGAGATGCTATCCACTTTGTAGGGCAGTTGTAAAGAATGCACAACAATAGTCACAGAAGTGCCTAACCGTGTGTCAGGCACATAACAGGCCCTCAGCCTATATGTTCCATCCCCAGACCTCTTCCCAGGCTTGATCAGAGCCCTGTGAGACATTAACTCTGAAAGAGCTAAGAGAGTAGCCTACAACATGGGGCCCCCTGCAAGTGGTATTTCCTAAGAGGGCACTGTCTCTAAACAAAGATCCATATAGTGCCTTCCGGTCTCTATCCCATCCACACTGCATAAAGATGTCCTTGGCAGTGTTAGCAATTTTGTTTGATAGCAACAATAGCTAAGTGATTATATAAATTACCATAAACTCACAAGATAGACTATTATGCAGCCATTGAAATGTTTATAAAGAACTTGCTATAACATGGAAAGTGTTTATGCTATAACAGAGTTCAAAAAGCAGAGGAAAAACCTGCACATACACTATAATGACAACTTTGTTAACTATGCGAAGACAGGAGCCTGGCAAGAAATATAAGACGCTATTAACTGTAGAATTCTCTAGGTGGTAATACTTGGATAAAATTTTTTCTATGTATTTTAAATTTTCAAAAATTTCTCTAATTGCCATATATTAATTTCATAGTCAAAAATAAGAAAATAAAACGTGTTGGGGTTTTCAATTCCTTGCTGAATTACCAGGACCAATGATTTGAAGCAAGAGGGATTGGGCAGATCTAGTAAATCATAATGGCTATGTGTTTGTTTGTTTGTTTGTTTAATTTTATTTTATTTTAGATTCGGGGGTACCTGTGCCTGTTTATTACATGGGTATATTGCATCTGGTAGGGATTGGGCTTCTAATGTACCCATTACCCAAATAGTAAACACTGTACCCAATAGGTAGTTTTTCAACCCTTTTAATGGCTATTTGAGTGGAAAAAATTTATACCAACAACTTATTGGAGAACATGACGTGCCCGGAAAGCACAAGTATTCAAAAGTGATCCACTGGTAACTGTGCAAGGAATAAAACTTATGTTATTTCTCTACAATAATTTAATTTCTAATTCAAATTACTTCCTAATTATGCCAGATGGTAGAAACTAGATCTTTGTCAATTCAGGGACCCTTCACACCTTTTCTTTCAAAGGTCATCTAAACTACAGGAAGCTTATGTAGTGACAAAGCAGTGTTTGAAGGTAGAGGAGGGGTGCAGAAGCAGGGACAAGGGCGGCATCTGCTCTTAGCTGGCCTCACACAGCCCAGCTGGTGTCCCTGAGATACCCCATTCACGTCCAACAGGAGTCACTGATCCACACAGACAGTGTCACAGCTGGTCCTCCAACCACAAGGTCAACTGTGCTTTGCACCTCGCTCGCTCTCAGATGGAACCAGAAAACCACAAGCTCTGTACCCAGTGGAACACAAGCCTAAAACTCTTTTTTTTTCTCCACTTACTGCCTTTATCCATGTTCTATCCCTTGATGACAACTTAGGCACATTCTTCAGCTTTTCCATCTCTTTAAGATATTAAAAAGTTTAATCTAGTTTAGTATAAAACGTCAACCTTTATGTCCAATTCAAGAACTTTCCTTTGACCCAGCTCAGGCCTAATCCCTGACCCAAAGGACCTATCCTACAAGGGATCCCAAGGGCAGGAGTATCGTCCACTCCCTTTGCCTCCCTGCATCCCTGCTTTGCCTCTCCACGGTGCGGAAGGAGGAGAGGTGGAGGTTTGTTTTGCTCAGCTCTCCCAGCTGCTTTGGCTGGCTGTGCTTTCCTGGAAGCAGGTGTCTCCAAGCTGCCTCCCTTGGCAGGGCACAGGCTCCTACATGTGAGACATCCCCTTGCACAACCTCTCCTGATCTCCCTGGGCTCCTGCCCCATACCCTGTCCCCCCTTTTTACTCCTGGGGCCCTCTGGCCTGCATCAGACCCTCCTGAGTGGGTTATCCATAAGAAGGCACAAGCTCAAGCTCAGTGCCCACTTGGCCTGCAGGAAATTCAAGAATCATTGATCCAACATAGAGTAGGAATCCACACTGCCCTACTATAGCTCATCTCGCTTCACTTTCAGTCTCTTCAATTCATTCTCCTCCAGTTCAAACAGGAGCCAAGTGAGGAACACTAATTTGCTATATAAGGGAAATCCAACTGGGTAATAAGGTATCAGCCCTACTTTCTCATTGGCATCCCACCTCTAGAGTGGCTCTCCTACAATCGTGTGGCTTGGGGTCAGGACAGGAGATTATAGGAGAAGAGAAGAGCCATGGTACTCTCCCTATGACTACAACGGACTCTCCAATAAACTATCCTGCTTCACAAACTTCTCTTTGAATATCTAATCTACTCTTTATAATGGCTGGATAGATGATGGAAAGACCTCAGAACAAGGTTACCATCTCACAGAAGTTCAATAATATCCTTTCATGATAAGGTTGTTTAACCCAGGTCATTCCATTGTGGGGTTTTTGTTTTTGTTTTGATACAGAGTGTCACTGTCGCCCAGGCTGGAGTGCCCTGGTGCGATCTCGGCTCACTGCAACCTCCGCCTTCTGGGTTCAGGTGATTCTCCTGCCTCAGCCTCCCAAGTAGATGGGATTACAGGCACCTGCCACCAGGCCCAGCTAATTTTTGTATTTTTAGTAGAGATGGAGTTTCACCATGTTGGCCAGAGTAGTCTAGAACTCCTGATCTCAAGCGATCCGCCCGCCTCAGCCTCCCGAAGTGCTGGGATTACAGGTGTGAACCACTGCACCCAGCCTCCATTGGGTTTTTAAGATGCCTATAAGATACAAGTGCTTTATTAAAAGTTCTAACACCTCTGTCTGGCACTTATACATTTGTCCCACTCATTACTCTTTTATAGGCATAATTTTAAAATAAATCATATTCACTCACAAGCACAAGAATCTTCAATGAAATTATACTGGTAAAAAAATGTTTTTAAAAACCAATAGGTCTTTATTCCCAGTGGAAATTAGGTCAGTTGTCCACTAAACAATAGAAGAAAAAAGGAGAAAATCAAAGATGGCTTTGGCCTCTCCTAAGTCACTTGCCTGTGGCAATGGCATGTGTGTGTGTGCCCAGGCACCATGGTCCCCATGAGGAGAAAACAGCTATATCCTTGCCTGCCAGATGGCCAGGATGGATTCCAAACTAAGAAAGCATCCATGAATTAGGGCGCTCATCCCAGCTACCTTGACTCAGAGCCTAGGGGACAATTCTAGAAAGGTCAGACCTGAAATAAAATAATTTCCCAGTAAGAACACTTAGCTCCCTTCTGATGTTAACCCAGCACCAATGGGCCAAATCCCAAACTCTCCTGCCCATAGCAGGGCCTCAAGCCTTCCTGTTTGACAATGAACATCAAATCTACATTAAAAATAAAATAAAATAAATGCCTTCCCTTAACCTTGCCCTCCCATCAGGCTACTAAAACAATTCCTTTTACCACCAAGGTTTTCAAACATGTCTCTCTAGCTGACTCCTCTTCGTCACTACTTAAAGCTATGATTCCTTTAAATAGCTATTCCCAGGGGTGGGATTCACAAGATTTAACAACTGAAATGGCATCAACCAAACTGGAGCACCCACAAAACAGACCAGCAGCAGCCATGGAGAGCCAGTGTAGCAGTGCCAGGCGTTGGGGAGGCGCAAGTGAACAGCCTCCCATACTCACCCATTCTACAAGGTTAAACAAAAACACTCAATTTAATACTAGCATGGTGGCTAGTATAAAATGTCTTTTCCCTAATGCCCCACTGGTATTTTTCCAGGTCTTCAAGTTCTTGACCTGACTTAGAATGTCTAAGGATAAGAATCCCCACACCATTCTTGGCTCCCACCAACAGCCCTGAAATCCAGGCTCGCTGCTGGCTCCCTCCGTCTCTTTCCTAAGAAACCTCAGACCACTCAGGAGCTGTGGATAGGTTGAATTGCACCCTCCAAAAGGATTTGCTGACGCTCTAACGCCAAGTGCCTCAGAATATGGCCTTATTTGGCAATAGGGTTGCTGCAGATGTAGTTAAGATAGGTCACAGTGGAATAGGATGGGCCCCTAAACCAATATGACTGGTTCCTTATAAGAAGACGAAATTTGGACATAGACACAAATGGCAGATAGCTGCTGGGAGAAAGAGGGTTAGAGTGATGCTGCTATAAGCCAAGAACATCCGGGGCTACCAAAGCTGCAAGAGGCAAGGAAGGAGACCTCCCTCTGTGTTCAGAGGGTGTGTGGCCCTGCCCACACTGTGATTTTGGACTTCCAGCCTCCAGAACTGTGAGAGAATAAATTCCTGTCATTTTAAGCCACCCAGTTGGTGGTACTTTGTTACAGCAGCCCTAGGAAGCTAATACAACAGTCATCTTGAATTCTCTCACTCACCTCAGCTCACTTGCAGCGCGCTTCGAGATTTCAAAAGGTTGAACCTCACATCTTTTTCTTCCTTTCATGGCCAACTTCTCCTTCCCAATCCTATTATATTACCTTCTCTCTCTGCGGGGAGTTACCTCCAGTCTCCCCGGTGGCCTCTTCCCCACCTAAAAGCTACCTGAGAGAATTTCTCCCTTGTATTTTGAAAACCAAAATAGACTTAAAAATGAAAATCTATTTTTGAATTAGAAGATGACATATTTGGGAATTCTATGTGAACCTCTTAGGAACACCCTTTATCCCACATTGGGATACTTTATTTGAGGAAGCAAGTTTGAACCAGCCAAATGCTATAATTCTACCTTAGAAACTCAACGCTGACTAACGCTTCTGAAGAGATTTAGTCTTGTCTCATTTCTACTCGTGTTTTGTTCAATATTTCCACCATACAATTTAGACATGTTCTGGACATAATTTTACAAAAAACAAAATTAAAAAATGTAAGTAGTAGAAGTTCACTTAAAAGCTATTACTGCCTAAAAATGATAAATAAACTTTGGAAAACCTTATTACCTACAGTTAGCTTCTGCCTTTATTAAAAATATACTAGAACTGATCTTTTTTTATAATATACATACTTCTTATTCCAATAGCTTTTGGAGTACAGATGGGTTTTGTTTACGTGGTGAAATCTGAGATTTCAGTAAGCCTGTCATCCAAGTAGTGTACATTGTACCCAATATGTAGATTTTTTATGCCTCAACCCCCTCCTATCCTCCACCCCCCTCCTACCCTCCACCCAAGGTCCATTATACCACTCTGTATACCTTTGTGTACCCATAGCTTAGCTCCAACTTATAAGGGAGAATATATGGTATTTGGTTTTCCATTCCTGAGTTAAGTCACTTAGAACAATGGCCTTCGACTCCATCCAAGTTGCTGTGAAAGATGTTACTTTATTCTTTTTTATGGGTGAGTATTATTCCATGGTGTATATATACCATATTTTCTTTATCCATTTATCAATTGATGGGCACTTAGGCTGGTTCAATGTCTTTGCAATTTTGAATTGTGCTGTTATCTTTTTGATAAAACGACTTCTTTTCCTTGGCATAGATACCCAGTAGTGGTCTTGCTGGATTAAATGGTAAATCTACTTTTAGTTTTTTGAGAAATCTTCATACTGCTTTCCATAGAAATTGTAGTGATTTACATTCCTACTAGTAGTGTATAAGCATTCCCTTCCCATGACATCCATGCCAACATCTATTGTAGAACTGATAATTTCCAAATCTGCAAATATAGCTTATATCGGTGATGTCCAAATTGTTTTAATTACTCTCCCATCTTAAAAAATTATGTGCATGTACTCACTGTATATTTATAGAATGCATACCTGTATACTGCCCATTAAAATGCACTAAGCTTAGAATTTTAAAGGATAAAATTGAATCTAAGTATAAATAACAGTTATTTTGTCTTTTACATAGACCTCTTGAGAAGCCCACTTTGGAGACCACTGGCTTACATACTAGTGAATCTGAAAAGTAAAGAGCAAAATCTTGAGTTACTTCAGCAGTTAATAAGGAGGATCGGAGGTATTCAAGAAGAATCACAGAACTGGGCTATAGGGAATTCATTTCAGGCCCTATGACTCTTCTTTCACTTATTCAAAACTCTTTCTGCCACCACTGCTCATGTTAGCACATTAACAAAGTATAAAAATGGACAGAACATGGCACATGTATACATATGTAACAAACCTGCACGTTGTGCACATGTACCCTAAAACTTAGAGTAATAATAAAATTTTTTTTAAAATGGACAGAACAAAGATCTCACCAACAGATCAACAATAAATAGTTGCAGACAATGATATACAGAAGAGAAAACCTCAAATTTCAGAATAGTATCGATCTTCACAAATAGAAATAGTAAAATAGCCATACAATGAGAGGAAACATCATATAATTAAGCCTCTGATGTAAGACCAGGTTGAGAGAAGAGGAGTGAGTAAAGAGCGTTGGGTCACTTTGGCCGGGCGCGGTGGCTCACGCCTGTAATCCCAGCACTTTGGGAGGCCGAGTCGGGCGGATCACGAAGTCAAGAGACAGAGACCGTCCTGGCCAACATGGTGAAACCCCATCTCTACTAAAAATACAAAAATTAGCTGGGTGTGGTGGTGCGCGCCTGTAGTCCCAGCTACTCAGAAGGCTGAGGCAGGAGAATCTCTTGAACCCAGGAGGCAGAGGTAGCAGTGAGCTGGGATCTCACCACTGCACTCCAGCCTGGCGACAGAGCCAGAATCCGTCAGAAAAAAAAAAAAAAAAAAGAGTGTTGGGTCATTTACTAAAAATAAGACACAAACAGGGTTCATATGATTTAGAATATGCCATGCAACCCCTATAAAAATATCTCTCTGCCCATCTTTCTGGACTTGGTATGGGCCTTTTCCTGATGCCAGTAAGACCATTGATTAGGGACTTACATGATTAGATATTATATCCTAGAGTTTTAAGTCTTTACTGCAGCTCCCACTTACTGACTCCTTGATAAGTACCTTGCAGACATTATCTCACCCAACTTCCCAGGGCCATGTTTCCTCATCTATGTACAGTAATTACAATAACTGCCCCCACAGTATGGTTATTATGATCAAGTAACTCATCCAGGATCACAGAGGAATTAGTTGCCAGAGACAGGATTCCGGGCCAGGGCAGTCAAACTTCCATGGGCTCACCACTCCTATACTAACGGTCAGGAATAAACACCTCTTCATTACACTTGATCAGAGACACAATATCAACTTGCCTTTTCAACAATCCTCATTACTCCACTGGATCTTCTTTCCTACTCAGCAAATCAGATAGAGGGGGAAAGCACTAAGCAATAAGTTGTCTCATTCTTACTCTTTTTTTCCTTCATAGCCTCAGTTGTTTATTATTGGAGTTTGGGAGGACCCAATAAATCATAGTCCCTCCTCTGCCAGAGTTCTAAATTTATTTATTTAGAACATCATAAAAACACTCTAATGACAGTATCTGATGCCCTATGTATAAATTTAAGCCCACTCACTATGAAGTTCCTAGAAAGAAATTAAAACACTCAAATTAAATCTCTTTACAAATTTAAGTCTTAAAAAGGGAAAATTCCAAAGGGATTTAAGTCTAAAATCAAATTCACTTTCCCTTACATATTAAAAATCGAAAGAAACCCTCCAAAACTCCTCTTTCTGGCAACAGAGCTGAATAAGCATTATGAAAACCTCTCCTACTAAAGGACACTTAATAACACTGAAAATAATATACAAAGTGTTTCTGTAAATGCCTAGCAGCGGAGCTGGCAGGAGAGTAACAGAAATCCTTTATGGTCAAATGTTATTTAAGAAATAAAAATCCAGCAAGATAACTAAACATTGAAGCCAACAGCTACCCCCAGAGACACAGTGATCTCTGGTTGCCTAGACCTTGGGTTTCAATGAGCTGCAAGTAACAAAGCTGATATCCTGAGGAAGGTGAGATGCCAGATGAAAGACTCCTGATAGAGCCTGGACCCCCAAAAGATAATACCCTCAGAGAAAGAAAAAGCAATAACCCCATGAAGATAAACCATAAAGAAACTTGACTCCTTGTTATGGATCAAGAGGGAGAAAGCATATTTTCTGAGAATTAATATCCGTAAACTGATCTCCAATTGGGTCTGGGACTGGATTTATAGTAAGCATATGGCCGAAAAAACCTTCAAGTTGAACATTTATTTTAAAGTAGTCCCAGATTGGTAGTGCCACTAGTCACATCAAAGAGCCAAATATAAGTTATCTCTGAAGGAATGCAATATAATCCAGTCCTGAGAGAATTTTCACAGATAAAAGTTCTCAGGGGCATGAGCTCATACTTTAAAATCACAAAAATAAACACAAAAATGAAACCAAAAAACAAGCCAATATGACTGAGAGTTGACAGAAAAACAAACCATATTAAAAAATTGGGCTAGTCAAGGTGGCTCACCCCTGTAATTCCAGGTCAAAATGAGTGGATTGCTTGAGCTCTCAGAAGTTCAAGACCAGCCTGAGCAACATGATGAAACCCCATCTCTACAAAAAACACAAAATTTAGCTGGGCATGGTGGCACATACCTGTGGTCCCAGCTACTTTGGAGGCTGAGGCAGGAGGATCATTTGAGCCCAGGAGGTCAAGGCTGCAGTGAGCCAAGATTGTGCCATTGCACTCTGGCCTGGGTAACAAAGTGAAACCCTGTCTCAAAAAAAATTGAATAACATTCATCATTAATACAGGTATTGAAATTATCAGATATAAAACATAAATTATGTTAAATGTTTAATGGAATTAACAAGTTTGAAATTATGACAATGTAAAAAAGAGTTCAAGCAGGCTTAAAAGTTTGTTAATATTTTAAAATTAAAAATATAGTAATCCAAATTAGAAACTCATGATTAAACATAAACACATCAGATTAAACATAAAAAGAGTCATGTACCATAAAATCTGAGTAATTTATTCATAATAAATCACAGAAAGACCAAAAGATGTACAATATAAAAGGTTAAAAGATATGAAGGACAGCATAAAGAGGTGTAATGCAGGGCTTGTCAAATTTTAATGTGTACATTAATCTCCTGGAGAGCTTCTTAAAATGCAGATTCTCATTTAGTAGTCTGGAATGGGATCTGAGATTCTGCACTTTAAACAGACTTCCTGAGCAAGCCAATATTGCTAGTTCACAGACCACACTTGGTTAGCGAGTATCCAATATGTGTCTAATCAAAAATCCAGGAAAGGCCCAGGCATGTGGCTCACACCTGTAACCCCAGCACTTTAGGAGGCCGAGGTGGGCAGATCACCTGAGGTCAAGAGTTCTAGACCAGCCTGGTCAACATGGTGAAACCCCATCTCCATTAAAAATACAAAAAAATTAGCCAGGCATGCTGTCATACACCTGTGGTCCCAGCTGCTCGGGAGGCTGAGGCAGGAGAATTGCTTGAACCTGGAAGGCAGAAGTTGCAGTTAGCTGAGATCAAACCACTGCACTCCAGCCTGGGCGACAGTGCAATACTTCATAAAAAACAAACAAACAAACAAAAAAGCTAGGAAAGAAGACAAAGGAAAATGGAGAAAAATACAAAATTACAAAGAATATTAGCTGGAAAATTTTCAAAATTATGAGAAAACACAAATCTTTAGAATCAAAGATGCCAATGATTAGCAAACAAGATAAATTCATAAAAAATACATTTATTAATATGTGAATTTATGAAAGACAAGGAAATTTATACCTAGGCATGCTGTAGTAAAATTACAGAAAGTCAAAGAAAAAGAGGAACTTAAAAAGAAATACATTACTAACAAAAGAATGACAAATAGACAAGATTCTCAGTGGAATGTGTAACAATGGAAGCTGGAAGACAGCAGAACATATTTTCAAAGGGCTGAAGAAAACAACTGTCAACCTAGATATTTATATCCAGCAAAAGCATATAAAAATATTTAAGACAAATGAGTTTTCTACCAACAAATCTAAAGGAATTTCTAAAGGATGTACTTCCTTTAGGAAAAAAAGATTCCAGAAGTAGGGTCTGAGATCCAAGGAAAAATGTTGTGCAAAGAAATTGTTATACATGTGAGAAAAACCTAAATAAATGGACTTAATCAAAAGCTAAAACTAGCATCTAATTTATTGTGTTAAAAAATGAGGGAGAACTAAAGTACCAGACTAAAAATAATGCATAAGCAAAAATGTGCATATTGAAAGTTCTTTTGGTATTAGTAATAATATTAGAAATAGAGTATGTAAGTTCCTAACTAACATGGGAAGGCAGAGTGAAGAAATGAGAATAGTCAATCTAAAACAAGAAAGGGGCAAGGAGGAATGAATAGCAGACAAATAAAAGTCACAAAATAAGATGGTGGAAATAAACCCAAACACAGAAGTTACCACAATTAATAAAAATGGTCGCTACACCCCAGTTAAAGGACAAAGATCATCAAATTGGCTGCAAAAACAAAATCTCCTTATATGCCCTTTACTGGAAGCATACCTAAAGTATCAGAGCAAAAAGTTATTGAGAATAAAAGGATGAAAATGTACAAAGTAAAAGTTGATATAACTAAGAAGAGGAGATCAATTCACAGTACAGTGGGAAATTTTAACACACTTCTATCAGTAATTAATAAATGAAATACACATTTAAAATCAGTAGGGTCATAGAAAATTTAAAATACACAATAAGCAAGCTTGACATAAATAATATAAAAAACTATGCCAGCAACAATCAAACTCATTCTTTTTAAACATTTGAGAACTGACTATGTGCTATATAAAGCAAGCCTTGACAAATTGCAAAGTTTCAGCACATATTCTCTGACTTCAATGTATCAAAGTATAATTTTTTAAAAATTAAAAAACATGACTCATAAAAATACAGAATGAACATGTGCTGAAGAGGCAACTTGTAAAATGGGGAAGTTGGTTCAAAAAGTATTTGAGAAATGGTATTTGTAATCATTTTGAAAAAAGAATGTTACAATAAGATTGGTGGATTAACACTTCGGGAGGCCGAGGCAGGTGTATCACCTGAGGTCAGGAGTTCGAGACCAGCCTGGCCAACATAGTGAAACCCTGTCTCTACTAAAAACACAAAAATTAGCCAGGCGTGGTGACATGTTCCTGTAATTCCAGCAACTTGGGAGGCTGAGACAAGAGAATCACTTGAACCCAGGAGGCACAGGTTGCAGTGAGCCAAGATCGTGCCACTGCACTCCAGCCTGGGCAACAGATTGAGACTCTGTCTCAAAAATAAAAAAATTAAAATAAAAAGAAAGATTGCTGGATTAGATACAAAACCAGTTAGTGACCTATAGGGCAATAAAACCATAATTTTTAAAGTTTTCTTCCTTATAGATAAAAATCTACAAACTAACATGTAACTTCACAAAATCTGGGCTTTTGTTCAAGAGTGAATAGCAAGTGAAATAAAGGTGCACTAGTCTAAATAACTAGATAATCCTTGGCCAGTTAAACAGTGCTCCAATCTGATATCAAAAGAATGTGTTACCATCCTTTTATCTTATTTCTAAGTTTCAGGTAATTTTTCTTAACATGTATTAGCTTTGTGTATGGGTTTTCTTCTAAGCAAGGGAAGTTACAATAGTGGGAGTAAAATTATAACCTTCAGTAAAAAAGAAAAAGCCCTCAGTTCCACTGTGGTATTGGCAGTACTATATTTTAAGACATTTTAAAACAAGTGCCTTTTTCGAGGGTCACCTCTGCTGAGAAGTACAACCCCAGGCTTCTGTGATTCTCGGTTTGTGGAAGATTTCACTGCCACCCAAGCCCTGCCATTACTGCAACCTCAACCCCACTGACCCAAGCTCTGCTTATATCTGGAGCCAGCCCTGCTTTAATTAAAGGGTTGCCAATATTTTTATCCTTTTTAAAATGCATTTTTTTATCTCCTGTGGCAGTCCGCTTGGACAGACAAAATTATTTCCCCAGGAGCCAGTTATCGTTTCTGTGAATGCACTGCTTAGAAAGCTGCCTAGGTTTTGAGGGCTATGCCCCAAACCTATTTGTCCCATAAACCTATCATTTTAATGTGTAACTTGTATAGTATGAAAGGTTTTCAGACATATATATGCCACATTATAGCAGAAACTACTTTATTTCATAGGGTGCTTGAAATAGCAGGAGGCATTTTTCATACTGCAAGAGGCAAAAAGTTGTGGTAGATAAGGGATATACCTAAGAGATTGACAGATATTACCAATCATATCCAATAATTTGTCTACTATTACAGAAAAGAAAATCACATTACTGGTAAGATTATGGCATGCAAGAACATGATTATGTCATGCAATGTATTCTTGTTTAGGAATACAACTTGAAATAGATTTTCAAACTTTTTATTCTGAGCTTATTTGAGTTTAGGTTTCAAATTGTGCAGAAACATCTCTCCAGATGGAGCTACTGCAAAGAAAAGAGACAGCAACCTTTTACTCATATTCTCATTTTAAACATTAATTTATAATACTATCTTATTCATAAATGCTTTAGTTGCCAAAAAAATGAATCCTGATATTCACATGGCATTACCTGTTGCCATTAAATTCTAAATAGTATTGAGTCCAGGATATTAAGCTCATATTTTTAAAAACTGTTGTATGTGAGGAAGTGCAATCAACTCATATTTAGTGATTGTTCCCTCAGAAGTGACCATTGCCGTGGGGCTATATGTTAACATGCTGTTGTTGTCGTTAATATAAAAGTGAAAACAGACTTTTTTCTGAAAGAAAAAAAGTTTGTTAGATGAGTCTGACACTTACGGCTGGCTGGCTTTGTCACTTAGGTTATATGGCAGGCATTTTCTAAAGGTTGAATGAATTCTGTGTGCAGTGCAAAGATTTTGACAAAAAAAAATTTAGAGCATTTTATGAAAATGTTATATTGGCAAAGCTGCATTGATATTAGCAATATTTATTTTCCCAACCACTTCTGAGTATTTTTGATTAAACATGGTGAAAGAATAGTAAGTATAATTCATAGTCATTTGATAAGCCTTGGTAATGATTTTTTATTACTTCACAGAAATTTAGAAAGTGAATTATCTAATGACTGAATAAGAATCGTTTTGCAAGATATGTGGCTTCCAAGATTTTGCTTTCAACAAAATTAAAAATATTAATTAAAAAGGATATAAGATACAAAATAATTTCAATAAATGAATAAAAGCATTTAATAAAATACAATATCTTTTCATTATTTAAATATATACTCAATAACCTAGGAATAGATAGGAACTTTCTCAACCTGATAAAGGGTATCTGGGAAAAATCTACAGCTAATATGATACTTAAAAGCAAAAGACTGAATATTTACCCCCTGATATTGAGAAAAAGACAATGAATGGTGTCTGCTCTCAAGACTTTTATTCAGCATTGTACTGGAGGTTCTAGTCCAGCCAATTAGACAAGAAAAAGAATAGAAAACATCCATATTGGAAAGGAATAAGTAAAACTATCTCTATCTTATTTGTAGAAAATCCTAAGGAATTCACTTAAAAAACTATGCAAACTAGTAAACGAATTTGGCAATGTTGCAGGATACAAGATCAATTTACAAAAGTCAATTGCATACATAAACAATGAACAATCTAAAAATAAAATTTTAAAAACAATTTTATTTGAAATAGCATCAAAAAAATAAAACGCTTAGGAATAAATTTAACAACATTGAAAACTACCAGACATTGCTGAAAGAAATTAAGAAGGCTTAACAAATAGAAAGATATCCCACATTCATGGATTGGAAGATTTAATATTGTAAAGATGGACACAGTCCATCAATTGATGTACAGACTCAACATACCCCCAATCAATATCTCACCAGGTCTTTTTACAGAAATTGACAAGCTAATCCTAAACTTTATATGGAAATCTAAGGGATCCAAAACAGCCAAAGAAATCTTGAAAAAACAAAAAACTTAGATAACTTATACTTCCTCATTTGAAATTTTATTAGAAAGCTATAGTAACGAAGAGAGTGTAGTCTAGCATAGGGAGACATATAGGCAATGGGTCGGAATTAAAAGTCCGAAAACAAATCCTTACATCATGGTCAGTTTATTTTCAACAAGGGTTCCCAAACAATTCAACAGAGAAAAAACAGTCTTTTCAACAAATGGTACTGGACCAACTGATATCCACATGTAAAAGAATGAAGCTGGACCCTCTAACATCATACCACATATACAAATTAATTCCAAATGGATTAAAGACCACTTAATCCAGTTATGTTTTAGTAAGAGCTAAAAACCGTAAAACTCTTAGAAGAAAATATGGAAATATCCCTCATGACCTTGGGTTGGCAACAGATTCTTAGATATGACACTAAAATTCACAAGCAACAAAAGAAAAAATAGATAAATTGAACTTCATCAAAATTAAGAACTTTTCTGCTTCAAAGAATACCATCAAGAAGGTGAAAAGACAACTCATGAAATGGGGAAAAATGCTTGCAAGTCATGTATCAGTTATAGGTCTTGTACTCAGAATATGTAAGGATCTCTTGTTAACTCAATAATAAGAAGCCACATAATGCAATGAAAAAGTAGACCAAAAAGCTGAATGGACATTTTTTCAAAGTTATATATAAATGGTCAATAAGTATATGAAGATGCTCAACATCATTAATCATTAGTAAAATGCCAATCAAAACCACAATGAGATTCTATTTCTCACCTATTAGGAGGCTATCATCAAAAAGACAGACACTAAAAAGTGTTTGTAAGAATATGGAGAAATTGGAACTCTGATACCTTTCTGATAGGAATGTAAAATAGTACAGCTGCTTTGGAAAATAGTTTGGTCATTTCTCAAAAAATTATATAGAGTTATTATATTACCCAGCAATGCTATTCCTACATATATACCTAAGAGAACTGAAACAATAAACTCAAATAAAAACTTGTACTTGAGGCTGGGCGCGGTGACTCACCGCTGTAATCCCAGCACTTTGGGAGGCCGAGGTGGGCGGATCATGAGGTCAAGAGATGGAGACCATCCTGGCCAACACGGTGAAACCCCGTCTCTACTAAAAACACAAAAATTAGCTGGGCGTGTTGGTGCGCACCTGTAGTCCCAGCTAGTCAGAAGGCTGAGGCAGGAGAATTGCTTGAACCTGGGAGGCGGAGGTTGCAGTAAGCCAAGATAGTGCCACTGCACTCCAGCCTGGTGACAGAGCGAGACTTCATCTCAAAAACAAAAACAAAAAAACAAACAAAAAAGAGCTTGCACTTGAATGTTCATAATAGCATTATTTGTAATAGGCAAAAAGTAGAAACAATCCGAATGGCCATCGACGGGTAAAAGAATCAACAACATGTAGTGCGGATACCTCCCAATGTATCCACACAATGGAATATTATTTAGCAAAAAAGATAAAAACTACTGATGCATGCTACAACATGGATGAACCTCAAAAATATTATGCTAAGGAAAGAAGCCAGACATTAAAGATTACATATTTTATGATACTTTTTTTTTTTTTTTTGAGACGGAGTCTCGCTCCGTCCCCAGGCTGGAGTGCAGTGGCGCGATCTCCACTCACTGCAAGCTCCGCCTCCCGAATTCATGCCATTCTCCTGCCTCAGCCTCCCGCGTTGCTGGGACCACAGGTGCCCGCCACCACGCCCGGCTAATTTTTTGTATTTTTAGTAGAGACGGGATTTCACCTTGTTAGCCAAGATGATCTCGATCTCCTGACCTCGTGATCCGCCCTCCTCGGCCTCCCAAAGTGCTGGGATTACAGGCGTGAGCCACCTTGCCTGGCTTTATGATCCCATTTATATGAACTGTCCAGAAATGGAACATCTACAGAGACAGAAAGCAGATCAGTGGCTGCCTGGGGCTAAGAGTAAGTAATAATTGACCACAAACAGGCAAGAGGAAGCCTCTGGTGTGAAGGAAATGTTCCAAAACTGGATTGTGATGATGTTGCACAAGTCAATAAATATACTAGAAATTATCAAACTGTACGCTTACAATGGGTGATTTTTATGGTATGCATGTATAATAGACCTCAATAAAGCTGTTTTTAAGTAACTAGAAAAAAGACAGTTACCTAGGTTTAAAATAGCATTTTTTCTATTACTAATTTTTTTAAATAACTATTGTTTTTGTCATTTCCTGAACACTTATCATGAGAGAGGAGCTGGATATTACATTTTCACTGTTAGTATCTTATTTATATTCACCTCAACGCTATGAAGTGGTTGTATTTATTCCCATTTTTCAGAGGAAGTTACTGAGCCTTAGAGCTTTGGCAACCTGGCCAGGATCAGAGAGAGATGGTAAGTAGCAGAGCTAGAGTTCAAACTCAGGCCTGTCTGACTTTAAAGCACAGGCCTATTCCCTAAGCCACACTGCTGCTCTGCTAAGGAGTGAAAAGGGTTTCAAAGAATCTTTTTTTAGCCAAAGAAAGAGTGGTTACTGAGGCCACAAAACCCTTTATTTCAAAGCATATCACATGCTCTCTCAAAGCCAGTTCTAGATAATTTATTTCAAGACCTTTGTTGCTGACCTAAAATGGAAACTGGACAAGTGACTTAAAGACTCAGACCACCCAAGGTCTACCCAGCCTCTCCCAGCCTCTCATGATTTCTGGTTGGTTCAGCTGGTCGCAGAACAAATGAAATGAGTACCTCTTTTTAGTGCACATACAAATCTCCCAAGATGACCATTTAAATGGAAATTCTAGGGTCTCATGCTGAGATATTCTGGTCCAACAGGCCTGGGGTGGGGCCTCAGAATTGGTTTTTGTTTTTTTTTTTAATTGAGAGAGGATCTCACTCTGTCACCCAGGCTGGAGTGCAGTGGTGCAATCACAGCTCACTGCAACCTCTGTTTCCCGGGCTCAAGCGATCCTTTCACCTCAGCCTCCCAAGTAGCTGGGACCACAGGCATGCGCCATCATGCCCAGCTAACTTTTTGCATTTTTGGTAGAGATGGGGTTTACCATGTTGTCCAGGCTGGTCTGGAACTCCTGAGCTCAGCAATCCTCCCGCCTCGGCCTTCCAAAGTTCTGGGATTACAGGTGTTAGCTACCGTGCCCTGCCAGAATCAGCATTTTTAACAAACATAGGAAAATTGTTAAAATCACAGGCTTCACTGATCAATGTACCCAGGTCTGAATACTGCCTTAAGCCATTGGCACCTTAGCATTGAGCATCTCTGAGCCTTAATCCCCTTATCTAGAAAGGAGTGTTGATAATAACTGTCTTTTAAAATTGCTGTGAATTTTTTATTACCAGATGCTTTGAGAAAGCCCTCAGTACGCAGTAGCTTTTTTTACGTGTGTGTGTGTGTGTGTGTGTGTGTGTGTGTGTGTGTTTCCTAGAGAACCTGAGAGGATGGAGTTTTGCCAGCAGTCCAGATTGACTGCTTTTTCTCAGAATCAGCTCAGCAGCAAACACTGCTGGGCTGGAAGAAATCAACCCAACACAAAAAGCAAAATAACCAGGCCCACAGCCCTCAGGCACTGCCAATTTGTATCCCTTGTAAGAGACTTTTAATATTTGGAGCTGAATCTATTGACTCACAAATTTATTCTGTTCTTGGCCTTCAAAAAGGATCCTGAAAAAAAAAAATTAAGAGAAATCATGAGGCGAAGGTGACACCTACTGGCAGCGCGAGGGCCCTGCAGAGACCTTCCTGTTGCTCAGCCGCCTTGGCAGGGATTAATCCTCGAAGTACTCATCCCGCTGCCCTCGCAGGCAAAATACTATCGGTAAGGAAACAAGCAGAGACGTAGCAAAACTTTACAGGCAGAAAGTTTACATCAAGTATTATTTATCAAAGTGAAATATTGGAAAGAATCTTTAGTGTTCGACAGTAGGAAACGGGTTAAATAAATTTTGGTACATCCATACAATGGAAGTACACAAGCAACCATTAAAAGCTTGTTTTTAAATCATTGTAATAACATGAAGAAATACTCGTTATTTCTTAAAATAAGGGCTAAAAGCAGGTTATAGAACAACACAAATAGGATAATAATTAAGTAAAATTGTTGTATGTATATGCTCGTAGAAAGAAATCTAGAATGAAATGTAGAAAGTGATCATCTGTAAGATTAGTGTTTTCTTCTTTACACATGACAGTATTTTTCAATGCTTCTGCAATGGAAGTGTATAGGGAATATAAAGAAAAAGAATAAAAAATAAATTCTTAATAAAGAAAAAGAATTTCAATGACATTTTAAGACAGAACCAGAGCCCCAAAACAGACTCTGATAGAATAGTGGTGAATATCAGAGGCGAACAGTAAAGACTCAGATCTCAGGGACTATGATCAGAGAGGCCGATGAGAAACAGAGTCTGATCTATGCGATGACGTTAGCAGAATCAGATACGGCCACTTTGCAGGACAGTGGAACAAAAGAACAAAAATACAAGCCTGCGTCATTATCTAAGAGGCAGAAAGTTTTTTATTTTTCCTGGCCTAATCATCAGACTCTTGCAACACCCTCTCTTTTTATCTCTAGAGAATTTTCATACATAAATGACTGATTAAAAGGTCTTCCCTGCTGGATAAGTGCATACAACAATCTCTGTCTCTTCAATGAATGTCTGATTGATGTACCTCTTATTTCTCCCACGGTATCGGGAGAGGCCCTGGCTCTATCACACACCAACTCTGAAACCAAAGGGAAGTCACTTGACTTCTCTGAGCTTCAATTTTCTCATTGATAAAAATAAAGATGACAATAGCCACCCAACTGACCTCCCACAGTTGCAATCTTTACATGAAATAATATGCTTTGAAAGCAACCCCGTGGGAATCACATGCAGCGTCATAGTAGCCAGTATCCTTCACTGAGTGATTAGGTGCCAGCCACTTCACAAGGTGTTTTCTTACATATTATTTCATTTAATCATCATAAAAAGCCTATGAATGAATATAATCTCCATTTTACATGTGGGAAAGTTGAACTTATAACCTGATCAAAATTGAACAGGTTTTACATCGCAGAGCCAGGATTTGAATTCGGTTCTATCTCCAAAGTAAGGCTCTTAAATAATAGGCTGTACTGCTCCACAGACTCTTAGAGCTCAAAGGGACCCAACAAATCATTAGGCTGAGTCCCTGTAGTTAGCAGATGGGGACACTAAGTCTCAGAAGGGGAACATGACTTGCTGTTACAACTAACAAGAAACCACAAGTGTCTCTTCACAAGATACTAAGATCCATGGCATTGTCTTCCAGCCAATGTGGTTCCTGGTCACTCAAACCTCAGGGAGTGGGCTGGGGTTTCTGTTCTCATTTAGCACCACTTCTCCATTGCTGGTAACCAGAAACTTTTGAATCCACCCTGTTATTCAATGGCCAAATTACATATTCTGAATTGCACTGGGTGAACCTTTGAATTTCTGTGGAAAGTGAACTTCCACACAATCAAGTTTTCGCCATCACCAAAGCCAATGGGAGGGAGCAGAGGGGTGGGAGGGAGCAGAGGGGTGGGAGGCAGAGAGCCCACAAGTTGGAGGAGTCCAAGGTCACCAGCCAAGCTAAGCCCTAGGTATAGGTTGCCCCCCACATTTTATCATCTTAACTTGAACTCTTAAGAGTGAAAGGGGATGCTACTGATCATGACAGTCACCATCTCCATAAGGTGCTGTTGTCAGAAGCACCATCTTGAAGGAGAAACTAGCAAGAAACAGAGGTACCAGAACCTAAGTCAAAGGTTATGAGACCAGAGGCAGAACGATGAAGCTGGGTTTGAGCATCCCTCAGGTTGTGGTCCTGAAACAGTCAGATGATTTGCTTTTCATCAGTACCAAGCTGTCACTTCTCTGGTGCTGTGCCTTAGCACAGGTAGTGATAGCAGTGACTGTAGTATATGCCAGTATCACAAACAATTTAAAAGTCAGCATATCCACTGAGTATGCATGGACATAAGATTCACTACAAAAAAAAGTTCTCTGTTTAGCTCACTCCAGCTCTCTTCTCACTCCAGCTGCAATTCTATGAACAAAGCATTTCCCCCTAAAACCTTTCACTTTTCCTATCATTTTTTATGTCCACATAAAAGAAGAAAAACAGAATCAAGTATCCATCCCCCTTTGCATCATGAAATATGATGTAGCCTCCCAATAACCAAGGCAAGGTAAAAGAGAATAATCTAGAGGTCATGCCTGTTCACTGGGTCTAACTAATAGGATGCCTGATTTTTCTTTTAATCAGATTGGCTTATTCTCAATGACCATGAAACAGACCCCAGAGGACATGTGGATTGACAATTTTCTGGCCTACAGTGTTATCTCCAGTTACAACCTAAAATCTCTCTGGTCCTCAACCATAATTAGCTACAACTTAAACTCTGGTGCTCTGTGGACACTTGCCCACCTTTCATTTGCCCTCTCTTTTGAGACTATCCCTGATTCCATTGCTATTTATCCACTCATTTAACAAACTCACCATTGCCAGCCTCTGTTCAAATAAGCAAAACAAAAATCCCTGCCTTTGTGGCACTTATATTTCAATGGGGAAGTCAAATAATATAAAAAAAACATTTTTGGGGAAACAGGGTCTCACTCTGACGCCCAGGCTGGAGTGCAGTGGCGTGATCATAGCTTGCTGTAGCCTCGAACTCCTGGGCTCAAGCAATCCTCTCAGCTCAGCCTCCTGAGTAGCTGGGACTACAGGTACATACCACCACACCTGGCTTTTTTTTATTTTATTTTATTTTTTTTAGTAGAGACGAGATCTCACTATGTCGCCCAGGCTGATCTTGAACTCCTGGGCTCAAGTGATCCTCCTACCTCAGCCTCCCAAAGTGCTGAGATGACAGGTATAAGCCAACAAGCCCAGCCAAAAAGCAAACATATTAAATAGGTAAATTTTACCATATGTTAGAGGGTGATACAGAAATAAGTAGAACAGAGTAAAAGAGCTCAAGATTAAAACTTTAAACTGAGGGGAGGGATCAAGCAAGACATCATTGAAAAATTACACTTCAGCAAGGACTGGAATAATATTTTTTTAAAAAATAGCCATGGAGGTATGTGGGGAGAAAATATTCCAGGCAGAGAGAACAGCCTGTGCAAAGGTCCTGAGGTAGGATTAAGACTAACATGTTCAAGAAACAGCAAGTAGGCCACTGTGGCTAAGGAAGAGTGAGCAATGGAGGAGACTAGTCAAAAATGAAGTCAGAATGGTGCTCAAGGACAGATCACAGAGGACCAATCAGACCACTGTAAGGGCATTTATTCTGAATAAGATAAGGAATTATTGCAGGGCTTTGAGTAGAGGAGTGACATGATGGGACCTAATTCCTTAAAGAACCGCTCTTCCTGCTGCATGAAGAATAGACTGAAGGGGGCAAGGGTAGAACCAGGAAGCCTTGATAAGAGGCTGTTAAAGTAATCAAGGTAAGAGATAATGGTGGCTTGGACCCAGTGCAGCAACAATGGGGTTGGTAAAAGGTGATTGGATTCTGGATGTATTTGGAAGATAGACCTGGCCAGGCTACCTTCTGACTGGGTGTGGGATGTGAAATAGAAGAGTCAAGAATGACTCCAAGGCCAGGCATGGTGGCTCACACCTATAATCCCAGGACTTTGGGAGGCCGAGGTGGGTGGATCACTTGAGGTCAGAAGTTCGATACCAGCCTCGCCAACATGGCAAAACCCTGTCTCTACGAAGCATACAAAAATTAGCCGAGCTTGGTGGCACACCCCTGTAATCCCAACTACTAGGGAGGCTGAGACAGGAGAATTGCTTGAATCCAGGGAGCGGAGGTTGCAGTGAGCCGTAATCGCGCCACTGCACTCCAGCCTGAGCAACAGAGCGAGATTATGTCTCAATAAAAAGAATGACTCCTATGTTTTGGGCTACAGGAAGGTTGGAGCTACTGCCATCCAACAATGTCTGAAGCAGATTTGTGGGGAGGAGACCAGGAGTTCAGTGGGAACTTGCTGAATCTGACCTTCAAGTAGAACTGTTCAGTAGGCAGTTGTACATACAAGTCTAGAAAACATTTGAGAGCTCCAGGAGTTGCCAACATATACATGGTATTTAAAGACTTGAAGCTGGATGAGGTCAACAATGGACTGAGATGGAGAAATGAAGAGGAACAAGAACTGAGTCTTAGAGCCTTTCAAACTTGACAAGTCTGAAGATGAAGAGGAATCAGCAAAAGACACTGGAAAATAGCCACCAGGGTGTTGGAGGAAAATCCCATACAATTCTAATTTCAGTGGGCACACAGGACAGAACATTCTATTCTCGAATCTTCTTTGGTTCCCTGAACCAATGTAAACAAATTCCATACTTCTGAGTGCTTTTTTCTTTATACCTGATGCCCAACCATTTCAAGCCCTCTCCCTGGGGTTCCTGTATAGCTCTGATAACAGCCACAGCCACAGCCGCGACATCATGAAAAGCTCAGATGGGCAGGCTGTTTCCTGCTTTGATACATCCCATGTGCAGAGGAAGAACTGTGGATCTAAACAGAACCCACAGATGGTGGCCTACCTAACACTATCAAAACACAGAAAGAATGAATGCTCAAACAAGCTCCCCGTCAGGGTGTTGTGCTGCTTTCAGGAGCCCAGCAGCATGTAGAAGATGATGTGCAGAACTCGAGGAAGAGGATAGATAGACTTGAGGGCCCAGAGCATCCTACAACTTGAGACATGTAGCCCACTACCTCTATGAGGATCCTGCCCTGTATCCTCGTGGACCATGTGCTGAAGTTGCCCTTAGGAGGAAGCAATGTCTAGGAATTAACTTCTGAGGTTCTGAGAACACAGAAATATCTTCAAAGCTTCATCTTTACAATTGGATTTACATACTGACTCATGTTTGAAATTCTGCCATTATCAGAGTTTAATCACTTGATTTTAAAATGTTTTTAATAAACTCTGCTGTTCCTTATTCTCAGCTCAAAATGGGAACATAGAGTTTGATAGACAGGAACGGGGAGAAGAGAGAAGGCATGGGATGATGAAGAGGGAGAAAGCCCCCTCCACTTCTGCCTCACCTCCCAGGAAGGAAACTAGTCCATAATAGGGAGGCAGGAAATGTAACCTCCCACCTGGAGTTTCCCCTGTTGACAGATGGGGGAGGAAGTCATGGGGATGAGTCAGAAACTCTTTGAGGGAGGCTTTGCTTGAGAGCTGCCTATGCAAATTGTCTTGGGCTTCCTTTTCTGCCACAGAGGAAACAGACTAAACCTAAAGGCTTTGCTGGTACACAGAAGCCAAAAGGAGATCAAGTGTGACTATTCCGAGGTCAGGTTTCTCACTCCATGCCCGAAGGAGGTTCAACACCCCCTCCTTCCTCCGCCTACTCCTTCTGGCCTTCTGCCCTCCACCCAATTCTCTGTCTCACCCACAAATCCTACCCAATGCAGAAAAGTACTCCATACTGTGGTTCTTCATTTCTCTTTATTTCATATCCATATTTCTCATTTCTCTTCCCTGGGACTTCCTCAAATGTCCTTCTTTTGAAGGAGAGAGATGAGGAGGAGGCAAGAGGCATACCTAGGGAATTCCCTGGACTTCAACTGAAACTTGTTGCAGTTCTGTTTCTAAGTCACCATTTCCCTGAGGGCAGCACTTTCAGAACCTACTGGCAACTGAAGTCTAGATCCCCACTCTGAAGCTCAGAGCCTCCCTTTGGCGGGCCTTGGGAAAGGAGGACAGGCACAGACAGCTTACACCCAGCATCTGGCTCCTGGCTGTGAGCTTGGATCTCTCCCTGCATCTGTTCCCTCGGTGCCTAATTCCAGCCCTGTGGGTAGATTTGGTCTTCAATAGCTGTCTGGTGCTTCAAGCTTTGTTTGTCTAGCTAGAAGCTTCAATTCTTGGTTTTTGTTTTTTTTTTTTTTTTTTTTACTTCAAATAACCAGGTACTCCATAACACTTGGAGTATTCATCTGAAAACTCAAAATGAGTCACTTCAATTTGAAACAGAGATACAGGATTAGCATAATAGAGTGAAAAGGCATGAGACTGGGTGCAAATCCCAAAACCTGACTTCTGGCCCAATCTTCATTATTGTGTAAACTTGAACAAGTTGCTAAAGCTCTCTGTATCTGAGTTTGCCCCATCTCCTCCAGGATGAAGCAGGGCAGGCCTTGAATGAGGACAGGGGCCCTGAGAGCTGGAGCTGGGAGGTGTAGATGCTCATGGCAGCCAGTAGAGCCAAGAGGCAGAGGGCAAACCAGGTTCTTAGAGAACACAAAAGTCCCAGACCAAGGATACCAAATCTCTCACCACAATCAAGAGTAAAAGCCAGGAGATACACTGTTATATTTTATATAGGGTAGTTGGAGAAGGCCTGTGATAAAGGGACATTTGAGGCAAGTCCTGAAGCCAGAGAAATAGAAGCTGGATCAGTTCTTGAATATTTGTTTAACCACCAAGTATGTATTAAACCTCTGACACACACAAATATCTCCAAGTTGCTGGGAATACAATGATGAAAAACATAGACATAGTCCTTGCCCTCATGAAACCTACAATTTGATCATGAAAACAGGCTGCCCCCCACCCATAGTAAAACAATATTGTAATGACAAGTTGTGATAAGAATAAAGAAAGAAATGAGTAGAGTGCTGAGATAGAAATATACAGGGAAGGACCTATTCTGGATAAGAGGATGTGAGGAACAGCCTCTGTGAGAAGGCCAAGAAAGAGACAGCAATGTAAATCGGGACTAAAGGAGAATCCCATGTGGAGGATAAGGATGTCCAGAAGCCTCCCTATGGCAGGGGACTGCTTAGTAAGTTCAAGGAACAAAAGAGGGCCATGGCGTTTTAGGCCAGAGAGGGAGGGAAAGAGTGGTAGAATGTTGAGTTTCTGGGCCAGGCGTGGTGGCTCACGCCTAGAATCCCAGCACTCTGGGAGGCTGAAGCAGGTGGATCACCTGAGGTCAGGAGTTTGAGACCAGCCTGCCCAACATGGTGAAACCCTGCCTCTACAAAAAATACAAAAAAAAAAAATTAGCCGGGCATGATGTTGGGCGCCTGTAATCCCAGCTATTCAGGAGGCTGTGACAGGAGAATTGCTTGAACCCAGGTGGTGGAGGTTGAAGTGAGCCGAGATTGCACCACTGCACTCCAGCCTGGGCAACAGAATGAGACTCTGTCTCAAAAAAAAAAAAAAAGATTGTTGAGTTTCTGAGTGGGGAGGGCCTTGTAGGCCATAGTAAGCCATAGTTAAGGAGTTCATATTAATTCTCAGTGCAGTGAAAAACCATCACAGGGTTTTATGCAGCATAGCAATGAGACCTGATTAATGTGTTTAAAACATTTCTCTGACTGTTGCATGAAGTCTAGAATGAAGCAGGGTGGAATGCTGCAGGGAGTCCAATTGGGAGGCTGTTGCATATCACAGGTGAGAGAGGAGGAAGCAGAAGCAAGATCAAGAGCAGATTCAAAGCAAGAGGTATCAAAGGATTGCCACAGATGAGAGGGACTTACCAGGTGACTTACAAGTGAACCATCCTGGCTTCAGTGAATCATCCTGGCTTAAGGTCCAGGATTAGGAAAGACAAGTTTCCTCATCATGAAGTTCATTCAACAAGTATTTAACATGCATCTACCATGTTCCAAGTACTAGGCCGGTCATTGAGGATACAGCAGAAAACGAAACAAACTCCCTACTCTTCTTCTGGGCTCACATTCTAGAGAGGAGAGAGAGATAACACACAAATAAACAGATAACAGTCCCCTAGAAATCAGAGCCTGAAACAAAAGCTCATGGCTTGGACTTTATGAGAGAAGGTGCAATTTAGGGGGAGTAAAAGTGAAGGAAAGTAGGAAGTGAGACAGGAAAGGAAGAATTGCAAATACAAGGGATGTGTTACCAAGATGGCCAGCTTTGCCACAAATACAGCTTGTTTCTCCATCTCCATCTCTTCCAGAGAGGTCAAATAAAATCACTGCATGTCAAAACAATCCACTGGAGGGAGGAAGGGTAAGCAATTAACCCTCGGTCTCTTCCTATCTCCTGCTTTCCATTGATTTGTCTACTGTGCAGGACATTAACTGTATGTATTTCTGGGTTGTGTCACTGGCCCCCAGGGCAGCTGCTGGGGAAGCCAGAGCTTCCCTGGATTCAGTTGAGTCAGACCTCAGTGTTGCAGCTGCTGCAGCTCCTACCAAAGATAAGTCTAACCCTCATCTCTGGGGGAAGAAGCAGCAATCTGTAGCGTTAGGGGATGAAGTGATTGATGGTGGTGGCTTTACAGCGTAAGTTGTCACTAAGACCTCTCCAGGATGGAAAATAGGCAAGTCCAGGGGACAGGATGAAGGGGATCAGGGAAGGCCCCTCCAATTAAGTATTAGTTGAGCAAAGCCTCAGATGAAATGTGGGCACATCCGACGCAAATATCTAGGGGAAAGCATTCCAGGCAGAGGAGCAGCACATAGAAAGGCAGTGATTCAGGACTGTGCTCAGCTTGTTTGGGAAAAGCCAGGAGGCCAGTGTGGCCAGGAGAGGTGATGTAGGAAGAGAGCCATAGGAGGAGGGACCAGAAAGATGGAGGCGCCTGGTCATATGGAACCTTGTCAGCCATAGAAATGACACTGGATCCTATTCTGAGAGAAAGGAAAAGCCATTTCAGAGCTGTAATATGACCTGATTGCAATTTTTTTTTTTTGAGACAGAATCTCACTGTGTTGCCCAGGCTGAAGTGCAGTGGTGTGATCTCAGCTCACTGCAACCTCTGCCTTCTGGGTTCAAGTAATTCTCCTGCCTCAGCCTCCTGAGTAGCTGGAATTACAGGTGGCACAACCATGCCCAGCTAATTTTTATATTTTTAGTAGAGACAGGGTTTTGCCATGTTGGCCAGGCTGGTCTCGAACTCCTGACCTCAGGTGATCAGCCCACCTATGCATCCCAAAGTGCTGGGATTACAGACATGAGCCACCACACCCAGCCCCTGATTCCAATTTAAAAGGATCGTTCTAGTCCCTGTGATAGGAGACTACAGAAGCAAGGTGGAGCAGGGGGACCCAGGAAGAGATGATGGTGACTTGACCCAGAGGGGGAGCACTGCTCAAAGGGGACAGATTTGGGGTACAAAGGAGAGCCTATAGAACTTGATAATGTCCAGAGCTGAGAAAGAAGAGTCAGTACCTGGCTTAAAAAGTGTCCATGTACTAATGTAGGAAGAAGAAGATTTGGGAGGATGCACGGAACTGTGAGTTCAGTTTTGCATTGCCTCATTTGAAGTGTCTTTGGGACACCCCAGTGGAGATGTTTGGAGTTTTGGGAGAGATTGAGACTGGAGATACTAATTTGGAAGTTATCTACACATAATCTTCGAACCATGGGGCTAGATGTGATCAGCTGGGGAGTGAGTATAGCTGGAGAAGAGGTCCAAGAACTAAGCTCCAGAATATTCTGATTTTTAAGAGTCAGAAAGACAAAAAAAGACACAGCAAGGGAGACAGAAGGAGAGACTGGAAAGGTAGGAGAACCAGGTGAAAGTGGTAACCTAGAACCCAAGGATTGACTGATCCACCAAGTCATTGCCTCTGAGAACTGAGTAAAAAGAGACTGGAGATTAGATCGGAGCTCCAAGCTAAGGTCTGCAGAGCACCAGCTTACAGGGAGGTGCTGAAGAGTCCCGGCTGCAGTGGGTCAGGGTGAGTGTGCTGGGGGGTTTGGATAAGGTTTCACCAATAAAGTTCTAGGCCACTCTCCTACCTTCAACCAGATCTGCACTGCTTTTATCTTTGGGGTTTTCGTGTGAGATATCCTTCAAAGAAAGGACTTTACTACTTAAAATACAAAAACTTTGAAAACTGTTGGAGTACATTCTACCACTGGGAAAGAGGCAAAAACATGGACAGGGACCGTCCATGCAGTGCAGCCCCAAGGAGAATCTAAAGCTGAGGGTGAAAACCATAGAGTAAATCAAGTTTGTCCAACCCGCAGCCCACCGGTGGCATGCGACCCAGGATGGCTTTGAATGTGGCCCAATACAAAACCATAAACTTTCTTAAAACATAATGGGCTGGCTGCAGTGGCTCACATCTGTAATCCCAGTACTTTGGAAGGCTGAGGTGGGTGGATCACCTGAGGTCAGGATTTTGAGACCAGCCTGGCCAATATGGCGAAATCCTATCTCTACTAAAAATACAAAAATGGCTGACTCTTTTCGGACTCAGCCCGCCTGCACCCAATTGAAATCAACAGCCTTGTTGCTCACACAAAGCCTTGTTGCTCACCCACATTGCAGCCCAGGGCTGCTCCCCACCCCCTTCTCCTTGTCTCTACCTTTTTCTTAACCTTGCCTCCTTCACTATAGGCAAGCTTCCACCCTCCATTCCTCCTTCTGCTCCCTTAGCCTGTGTTCTTAAGAACTTAAAACCTCTTCAACTCTCGCCTGACCTAAAATCTAAGCATCTTATTTTCTTCTGCAACACCGCTTAGCCCCAATACAAACTTGACAATGGCTCTAAATAGCCAGAAAACGGCACTTTCAATTTTTCCATCCTACAAGATGTAGATAATTCTTGTCGTAAAATGGGCAAATGGTCTGAGGTGCCTAACGTCCAGGCATTCTTTTACATATCAGTCCCTCCCCTCTGTTCCCAATGCAACTCATCCCAAATCTTCCTTCTTTCCCTTCCGCCTGTCCCCTCAGTCCCAACCCCAAGCATTGCTGGGTCTTTCTAATCTTCCTTTTCTACAGACCCATCTGACCTCTCCCCTCCTCGCCAGGCCGAGCTAGGTCCCAATTCTTCCTCAGCCTCGGCTCCTCCACCCTATAATCCTTTTATCACCTCCCCTCCTCACACCCAGTCCAGCTTACAGTTTCATTCCGCAACTAGCCCTCTCCCACCTGCCCAGCAATTTCCTCTTAAAAAGGTGGCTGGAGCTAAAGGCATAGTCAAGGTTAATGCTCCTTTTTCTTTATCAGACCTGTCCCAAATCAGTTAGCGTTTAGACTCTTTTTCATCAAATATAAAAAACCCAGCCCAGTTCATGGCCCCTTTAGCAGCAACCCTGAGACGCTTTACAGCCCTAGACCCTAAAAGGTCAAAAGGCCATCTTATTCTCAATATACATTTTATTTTTTACCCAATCTGCTCCCGACATTAAATAAATCTCCAAAAATTAAATTCCAGCCCTCAAACCCCACAACAGGACTTAATTAACCTCACTTTCAAGGTGTACAATAATAGAGTAGCAGCAGCCAAGTAGCAATATATTTCTGTGTTGCAATTCCTTGCCTCCACTGTGAGACAAACCCCAGCCACATCTCCAGCACACGAGAACTTCCAAACGCCTGACGGCAGCTGTAAGGGGTTCCTCCAGAACCTCCTCCCCCAAGAGCTTGCTACAAGTGCCAGAAATCTGGCCACTGGGTCAAGGAATGCCCACAGCCCAGGATTCCTCCCAAGCCATGTCCCATCTGTGCCACTGAAAATCGGACTGTTCAACTCACCTAGCAGCCACTCCCGGAGGCCCTGGAGCTCTGGCCCAAGGCTCTCTGACTCCTTCCCAGATCTTCTCGGCTTAGCAGCTGAAGACTGAGACTGCCCAATTGCCTCAAAAGCCTACAGGACCATCACAGACTCTCTGGGTAACTCACAGTGGAAGGTAAGTCCGTCCCCTTCTTAATCAATATGGAGGCAACCCACTCCACATTACCTTCTTTTCAAGGGCCTGTTTCCCTTGCCTCCATAACTATTGTTGGTATTGATGGCCAGGCTTCTAAACCTCTTAAAACTCCCCAACTCTGGTGCCAACTTAGACAATACTCTTTTAAGCACTCCTTTTTAGTTATCCCCACCTGCCCAGTTCCCTTATTAGGCCGAGACACTTTAAATTATCTGCTTCCCTGACTATTCCTGGGCTACATGCCGCTTTTTCCCCCAGTTCAAAGCCTCCTTCACATCCTTCCCTTGTATCTCCCCACCTTAGCCCACTAGTATAAGATACCTCTACTCCCTCCTTGGCGACGGATCATGCACCCCTTACCATCTCATTAAAACCTAATCACGTTTACCCCGCTCAACACCAATATCCCATCCCACAGCACGCTTTAAAAGGATTAAAGCCTGTTATCACTCGCCTGCTACAGCATGGCCTTTTAAAACTTAAAAACTCCCCTTACAATTCCCCCATTTCACCTGTCCTAAAACCAGACAAGGCTTACAGGTTAGTTCAGGATCTGCGCCTTATCAACCAAATTGTTTCGCCTACCCACCCCGTGGTGCCAAACCCATATACTCTCCTATCCTCAATACCTCCCTCCACAACCCATAATTCTGTTCTGGATCTCAAACATGCTTTCTTTACTATTCCTTTACACCCTTCATCCCAGCCTCTCTTTGCTTTCACTTGGACTGACCCTGACTCCCATCAGGCTCAGCAAATTACCTGGGCTGTACTGCCGCAAAGCTTCACAGACAGCCCCCATTACTTCAGTCAAGTCCAAATTTCATCCTCATCTGTTACCTATCTCGGCATAATTCTCATAAAAACACACGTGCTCTCCATGCTGATTGTGTCCGACTGATCTCTCAAACCCCAGCACCTTCTACAAAACAACAACTCCTTTCCTTCCTAGGCATGGTTGATACTTTTAACTTTAGATACCTGGTTTTGCCATCCTAACAAAACCATTATATAAATTCACAAAAGGAAACCTACTGACCCCCTAGATCCTAAATCCTTTCCCCACTCCTCTTTCCATTCCTTGAAGACAGCTTTAAAGACTGCCCCCACCCTAGGTCTCCCTGACTCATCCCAACCCTTTTCATTACCCACAGCTGAAGTGCAGGGCTGTGCAGTCAGAATTCTTACACGAGGACCAGGATCACGTCCTGTAGCCTTTTTGTCCAAACAACTTGACCTTACTGTTTTAGGCTGGCCATCATGTCTCCGTGCAGCGGCTGCCACCGCCCTAATAGTTTTAGAGGCCCTCAAAATCACAAACTATGCTCAACTCACTCTCTGCAGCTCTCATAACTTCCAAAATCTATTTTCTTCCTCACACCTGAGGCATATACTTTCTGCTTCCTGGCTCCTTCAGCTGTACTCACTCTTTGTTGAGTCTCTCACAATTACTATTGTTCCTGGCCGGGACTTCAATCCGGCCTCCCACATTATTCCGGATACCACACCTGACCCTCATGACTGTATCTCTCTGATCCACCTGACATTCACCCCATTTCCCCATATTTGCTTCTTCCCTGTTCCTCACCCTGATCACATTTAGTTTATTGATGGCAGTTCCACCTTCCCTGCACATCAAGTTCAAGGATTTGCCCCCGCCCAGGACTGGCAAATCGACTTTACTCACATGCCCCGAGTCAGTAAACAAAAATACCTTAGTCTAGGTAGACGCTTTCACTGGATAGGTAGAGGCCTTTCCTACAGGGTCTGAGAAGGCCACCACGGTCATTTCTTCCCTTCTGTGAGACATAATTCCTCGTTTTAGCCTTCCCACCTCTATACAGTCTGATAACAGACCAGCCTGTACTAGTCAAATCACCCAAGCAGTTTCTCAGGCTCTTAGTATTCAGTAGAACCTTCATATCCCTTACCGTCCTCAATCTTCAGGAAAGGTAGAACAGACCAATGGTCTTTAAAGACACATCTCACCAAGCTCAGCCTCCAACTTAAAAAAGATTAGACAGTACTTTTACCTCTTGCCCTTCTCAGAATTCAGGCCTGTCCTCGGAATGCTACAAGGTACAGCCCATTTAAGCTCCTGTATAGATGCTCCTTTTTATTAAGCCCCAGTCTCATTCCAGACACCAGACCAACTTAGACTGTGCCCCAAAAAACTTGTCATCCCTACTATCTTCTGTCTAGTCATGCTCCTATTCACCGTTCTCAACTACTCATAAATGCCCTGCTTTTTTTACACTGCCGATTTCTCCAAGCCATCACAGCTGATATTTCCTGGTGCTATCCCCAAACCGCCACTCTTAACTCTTAAAATAAATAATCTTTGCTGGCAAGGCTATGCTGAACCTCCTTAGGCACTCTCTAATTAGATGTCCTAGGTCCTCCCAATTCCTAGTCCTTTAATACCTGTTTAGAAGTTATTCCATTTAGTTTTTCAATTCATACAAAACCGTATCCAGGCCATCACCAATAATTCTACACGACAAATGTTTCTTCTAACAACCCCACAATACCACCCCTTACCACAAAATCTTCCTTCAGCTTAATCTCTCCCACTCTAGGTTCCCACGCCGCCCCTAATCCCATTCGAAGCAGCCCTGAGAAACATCGCCCATTATCTCTCCATACCACCCCCGAAAATTTTCACCATCCCAACACTTTACCACTATTTCGTTTTATTTTTCTTATTAACATAAGACAGGAATGTCAGGCCTCTGAGCCCAAGCTAAGCCATCATATCCCCTGTGACCTGCACGTACACATCCAGATGGCCGGTTCCTGCCTTAACTGATGACATTCCACCACAAAAGAAGTGAAAATGGCCTGTTCTGCCTTAACTGATGACATTATCTTGTGAAATTCCTTCTGGCTCATCCTGGCTCAAAAGCTCCCCTACTGAGCACCTTGTGAACCCCACACTCCTGCCCGCCAGAGAACAACACCCCTTTGACTGTAATTTTCCTTTACCTACCCAAATCTTATAAAACAGCCCCACCCCGTCTCCCTTCGCTGACTCTCTTTTCGGACTCAGCCCATCTGTACCTAGGTGAAATAAGCAGCCTTGTTGCTCACACAAAGGTTTGGTGGTCTCTTCACATGGACGCGCATGAAAGATTTGATGTATGCAGAGAATATGTATGCAGATTTTGGAGTTTCTACCTTCTGTGGACTTCCTCTTTTTCTGGATTCCTTTTTCAATTCCCAGCCATTGTTGAGAGTGGGGGGATAACATGTAAATATGGATTGCAACGAGTATATTTCCTTTTTTTCAATCATTTTATTCCCTCGAGTATCTGCCTGCTTGTCACTATCCTATGCTTTCAAATAACTATTTTATATGTCTTGTTTGACATTTATGATTGTTAGTAGCAGAAATGTTAGTATAATAAAATCTGTGCCAACACTATTCAAGGCAAGATGTCCTTAGGAAAACTTTAAAAATAAATTCCTGAAATATAAAACTTAAGCAAAAATAAAATACATATATTCCACACACACACACACACAAATATATATATATATATATATTAGCTGGGTGTGGTGGTGCGCGCCTGTAATCCCAGCTACTCTGGAGGCTGAGGCAAGAGAATCACTTGAACTGGGGAAGCACAGTTTGCAGTGTGCTGAGATTGTGCCACTGCACTCCTGCCTGAGCAACAGGCAACAGAGGAAGACCACATCTAAAAAAAACACACACACAAACACACACATCATGGGACATTTTTGCAAATCCTTTAAGTTCACCAGCTATCACTAGCATTAGTGTTTTTAGGTGTGGCCCAAGACAACTCTTCATCTTCCACTGTGGCCCAGGGAAGCCAAAAGATTGGACTTCCCTGGAGTAGGTGGTTTATAAGGCCTGTTTTAACCTCAAAGTGCTTGGATTCTACTCTCTTGGTCCCAGCCGCTGAACAACCATCTCAGTTCAGACTCCACCCCACGGTGTGGTCTGATAATGACCTTGATGAGGACCAATGACATGGCTGGTCCTCACACATTGGCCTGATAACATTTATCGGCCTCTGAGGAGTGGTGTAAGAAGCTTATATTTGATCAAAGTGCTGCCTTGAACTCTGACTTTGAAGAGAACTGCTGGACTGAAACATTCACAGTGAGTCAACAAACCCTTCCTTCCTTCTGCCAACCTCATCTTCATCCGCTTCAAGGTCGGCCTGGCCCCAGGCCGTGTCTGGACAAGGTCTTATCCATGACTGCCAGCCTCTGGTAGCAGAGAAGCTTACTTGTCCTGGTCAATTCCTAAGTAACCTATGTTTTTCTTGGTTTCCTACAGACTGTAATCCCCCTGCCTTCTATCAAGGTGAAATGTTAACAAGTTTAAATATCCAGCGATGCTCTTCCTTCCTTGGATGAAACTTTCTAAGCTCTATCACTTGTTTATAGGTCTGGAGAAATACAATGATCCTGAAGAAAACCTGAGCTTATGTGAAGCAACTTTGTTTTCCTTTGACAAACTCCCATTTCCAACACCAGAATCCAACTGCAAGGAAATGAAGCATGAACAGCTGAATTTACAAATCTTCTAATTCTGATTTTTTTATTTTTGTTTTTGAGACAAAGTCTTGTCCTGTGGCCCAGGCTGGAGTGCAATAGTGTGATTATAGCTCACTGCAGCCTCGAACTCCTGGTCTCAAGTGATCCTCCCACCTCAGCCTCCCAAGTAGCTGGGACTACAGGCAACAGTCACCATGCCTAGCTACTTTTTTTTATTTTTGTAAAGATGGGATCTTGCTATGTTGCCCAGGCTGGTCTCCAACTCCTGGCCTAAACAATCCTCCCACCTTAGCTTCCCAAAGTGCTGGAATTATAGACATAAGCCACCATTCCCAGCCTAATTCATATTTTTAAGCAGGAAGCATAGTCTACCTTATAACTCCTATGCTCTTCTTCCAAAACCTTTACCCTGTAGTTTATGAACTGCGATGAAGGACCAAGTACATCTCCATTCTAACAGCACATTATAATGTCCACACAATATATAAATAAAAGAAAAGCAGGCCGGTCACAGTGGCTCACACCTGTAATTCCAGCACTTTCAGAAGCCAAAGTGGGTGGATCACTTGAGGCCAGGAGTTGAAGACCAGCCTGGCCAAAATGGTGAAACCCCATCTCTACTAAAAATATAAAAATTAGCCAGGTGATGGTGGCACATGCCTGTAATTCCAGCTACTTGGGAGGCTGAGGCAGGAGAATCACTTGAACCTGGGAGGCAGAGGTTGCAGTGAGCCAAGATCATGCCACTGCACTCCAGCCTGGACAACAGAGCGAGACTCCATCTCAAAAAAAAATAAAAAGAAAAAAAGAAAGGCAATGTGGTACCATGCCTTAGGATCGTACATACGTCACCCAACTCGCTTACCTACCATAATGGACGTTTGTTGCTCTTGCTTGTACGGCACTCTTTTTCTAGATCTTCCTTTGGACAACCGCCTCCTCCCTGCCTTCATTCCTGTGGTTTGGTGAAGCTGACACTTCTCCCAGCTATAGGGAGGGGCATGAGCCACAGGCCAAAGTCAATCAGTGCATTCCATCCACCAGCCCAGAGACTGAATCAGCAAAGGTCCCAGAGCCCCACTTGGGCCAATGGCAGTCAGGCCAAGGACTTTGTGGAACTGTTGCTCAGAGGACAGGTACTCTCCTTGCAGTGAAACTGGAGTTATGGGTGTATGAACCTGGGGCTACTAACAGCCATCTTGCCCCAGAAGGAAGTACTTCCCTAAGTTTAATGCCTACCCCGAGGAGGGCAGAGCAGATAGACAAGAGACAGGGTTCTGGGGTCAACTGTGTCTGAAGTCAGAGACATGAAATAAATTTCGTTTTTTGCTCAGGTAAGTTTGAATTTTCTGTCACTTGCAAACCAATGGAATCTTAAGTGATCCATCCTCTCTGGATCTTGATAGCTAAACCTTTAAAATGAGAATGTTGAAAACTACTCACTGCTGTGGAGGCACCATTGGCTTTTGGGGTGAGACAATTCTCTAGTGTGCAAACAGTCCTGAACATTCATTTTTGCCCCGACCACTAAATTCCAGAAGCACCCCTCAGTCTTCATGACAAACATTCACCACCCGTTCCACTACATAAACACAGAAAGGCATACACACACACACACACACAACACATATTTTTAAATGCCCCCTGGGTGTAGCTGAAAACCAGTAAGCCAGTGAAGTAGAAAATCTCTGAGGTCCCCTCTAATCGAGCTGAAATCAGCCATGTCATGTATCAGAAATTAAGTTCCCTGGAGTCTAGTCTTAGCATCAACTGAGAATAATTTAAACTCTGTGTTCACTTATTTGTAAAATAAGGACGCTAATATACAGCTCTATGGGTAAACCTATGAAAGGATGATCACAATCAGTTACTTGATACGGAATCATTCTAACATAACCTAAAATGGAGCTTTAACATTCTCGAGGAAAATATCCTGAGTGCTTTTGAATACCATTGTTGCTTATAATTTTCCTCATTAAATAAAGTTTTAAAACTGAAGTTTTAAAGTTATCTTTTCCTAGCATTAATTTATCTATTTGTAAAGGATTAAAATCACTTATAAAGCTACTCACTGTAGCCAGCATTTTTCTAGACCTCTCAATAACATCTCCAGAAAGAGCAGCTGGCTTGGAGGAGGGGTTCATTTTTACACAGAAATGGGGTTTATCACTTCCTAAGTGTTACTGCAAGGATGACTAGAGAACAACAGTGAAACTGATGGCTGGTAGTCAGCTATGCTCGTTTACTTCTCCACGCCAATCTCTTAGCTCGTGTCACTTACTACATGTCATTCTTTGTTAACCAAAACCACAAATGTTAAGTCCATGAGTGCCAAGGACCTCCTGTACCACACAGTGCTCAGTAAGTGTAAGAGAATAAAGTTTCCAGTGCTGTTTATAATTTATGAGTTTTTAAATCTATTTTCATATTACCTTTGTAACCTTTGTGAATTTGGGGTTTTTTTGTTTTGTTTTGTTTTGTTTTGTTTGCTTTAAGCCATGCTGTTTTCCCTTCTTGGCAATTTTGTGCTCTTAATGTTAATGCTCAAACAAACGGTCTAAACTCTTCACTGGCAAATTCAGATATGTCAGGAGAGTGGGCGCTGTTCCATGTGTTGCCTTTGAAATATGAGCACAATAAGATGACTTCACATTGCGTGCGTACGCCAAACAAATTCCGGCTGAGGAATACAGCCATGACACAAGACAGTCCTTTCATCCCAGCTCTCTATAAAACTGTCATAAATTATTGCTGCTGGATGTCTTGCCAGGAGCCTGGGGCCAATGTTCATGTGTAGGAGCATTTGAGGGGTATCCTATGCCACCCTACTGGCTCAATCACCTAACAACCTTTTCTCTCCACCTCAGCCCCTTGGAACACAGCAGTAGCTTTACACAATGCTATCTGCCCCTTGCAACAAAGCAGTAATTTCACTATTTGAGGGATGGAAAAGATGTACCATAAAAGACACAGAGGCGATAGACAAAAGGGAAGTAAGGTGAGGCAGTTAAACCACTTCAAAACTACTTTTAGAATTTCAGGCTACGTAAAAAGTGGCCCTGAAACTGAGAGTGAAACCTCAATCTTTTGTTCATTCATCTTTGAAGCCAAAAGTTAGCGGGAGGCTGGCTCTGAAAGCACAGCCTCATGACTTAAGATGAATAGCAAATTTAAATAATTTCCCCCAAATTTTCTACTTTAGCTTTGCTTTAAATTACTGCAGCTGCCCTGAATAGTCTCCCTCATCTTCTGTTTATTTCTTCTATTCCACCCTCCCACATTCGTTCCTCAGATTCAGGTCTTGCACAGAAACTGAGCCTTGATTTTCCGCAGAATATGCTGTGACCAAGCCTCCTGCAGGGCTGCCTGTACGTTAAAGAAATGGAAGCGTCTTGAATCGTGTCCATCGTCCCTCCTTTACACAAAGTAATCACCTCCAGCTGGGCCAAGTTGATTGAGGAAACGTTCAGTTTTCACATGATTTTGCTGCAGCACCATAATGAATGTATTTCTTTGATGGAAGAAAGAAGCTTCATGAAATAAACTGCTTAAGGATTTGAAGTTGGAGCTGAAAACATGGGCTGCTTTGTTCTTAATGACAACTGCTTTGCCATCTAAAACATTTCTCCTTTTTGAAGGATCTGTCTTTTCTCTTCCAGCCACAACCCTCGAGCTACAATAACAGGCTCATGATTTTTTTAGATGCCAAGGTTATGAATACTCTTTTATGAATATTTTCCTTTGAACTCATTTCTCTTGAAGAAGAAAAATAGCCCTACATATTGCAGGATTGACAATAACAGACAAAACGTACAAATTGTTCTCTTAGGGGCAGGAAAATGCTCCAAAATGCACATAGAAAAATTCCAAATGCAACCTGATGTTTATGGAGCACTGCCTTTGCAGCTATAATTTTTAGAAAGTAATATTTCTGACTGACATGAATTATACAGAGCATATTTCAGAGACTAATATCAGGTTAATGCCTTAAAATGTCTCCGTTTATGACATCATGGCTGCTTTTCCTATATCAGTGCAAACTCTTAGTGAGTAGAATTTGAGGATATGTCTTTTCAAAGGAAGAAAACCTTCACTGAATTAAGCTGCTTATGGTTTTATTTTTTCTTTTATCCCATTTCAACATATCCACCAACCTCCTCTAAAAATAATTCAACTAATGTGAACTCAACAGATTATAGTAGATCTCTTATTAATTTCATTTTGCCTCCAAAGGAGCTTATCATTTAGGCTTATAATTATGTATGCAGTACTGTCGACTAATGTTTAGGTTCCTCATTAAAACTTCATTTCATTCTGTTTTAATATCATCAGTCTGTTAGACCATTTATTTTCTCATGTTAAAAAATATGTGTTTTCCCTGAACTCTTTCCATATGTTTTCTCTCATCCAAAAAATCCAGAAAACTCAGCTCCCTTTAATCCTGCTTTGTGGCTTAGATACTTTAGCCCGGAACCACTCGTGTTGATTTGTATATACCCACACTTACGCAAAAATAGCCTTCACTATGGCAGAGTAATCATTCTGCATAGAAATTATGTGTCTCTAAAGCCTATGTTGTCAGGTGAATCGTGGCAGCAATGACCTAAGAATGCATCCCCAGTTTGAAATGACCTATAAAAATTTCAAGATACAACTATTGCTTTGCATTTGGCATCGGGAATATTCTGTATAGTTCTTTTCATGTAAATGGGCAATATTCTAGAGTGGTTCCCAAGTATAAGCTTTAGAGCTAGACTTCTTGGGTACAACTCCCACTATTACCACTTACTAGTTATGTAATATTGGAGGATACACTTAACTACTCTGAGCATCATAAAGTAAGCTTACTAACACCTACCTCACACAATTGTTGTGGGGATTAAGTTAGTAAAACATATAAAGCACATGTGACTCTGTCTGGCACAGAGTTAGCACTCAGTAAGTGTTAGCTCTTAATATCATTAATTCACAAACACACGACTTTCATTTACATGACTTTGGAAGGACATGCATGACTTTGGAAGGACATTTAGAAAATAAAAAAGAATCCTAGAAAAATCTAATTCTGTAAAATTTACCAACATGAAATTATAGACAGGTAATGTTATATATAAGTATATATAAATGTAATATATATTTATCTATAAATGTTATATATAGCATAGAATATATCTAAGTATACATATATAATTCTGGCTATATTCTTCTATATAATTTACGTAGTCAAATAGATGAAATTATTTTTATCCTTTTCTTACCTGAAAACTATGTTTTAGCAAGTAAATTACTTTCCCAATGACTTCCATTGTCATTCGGCACATTAATTCACTGAGTATTTACTAAATGTCTTGTCCGAACAGGGAACACACAGAAGACAGTGGCCCCAACTAACTTCATCTGTATGCCAGGAACGATTTCCTAATTATTTAATTGATCAAGTTTGTATTTCTAGATAATTGTTTCCTATAGCTAAAGACAACTTATGAATGCCTATGTATTTCCAGAAAAAAATGCTCTAAGTAACTAACCAAACAAATACCATATAATCTACCTACACAAAAATTGTCACAACTACTGCAGTACTACAGTACTACTGGGTTACCTTAATGTTGACTCTAGAGTTCACATTCAGCAGTCTTTTTCTGTCCTCACCTCAATCCAAAACCAAAACAGCAAATATATGCCTGGTAATCATATAGTTTAACAGGAAAAAACAGGCCAAAAAATTGTAATACAGTTTGATTATAACTTTATAAGAAAAATCTGCATTTAAGAAATGTGAGGAGGCTGGATGCAGTGGCTCATGCCTATAATCCCAGCACTTTGGGAGGCCAAGACAGGAACATTGCTTGAGCCCAGGAGTTCAAGACCAGCTTGGGCAAAATGGAGAAACCACACCCATACAAAAATACCAAAAAAATTAGCCAGGCAAAAAAATTAGCTAGGTAGTGCATGCCTGTAGTCCCAATCACTCATAGGGTGGAGGTGAGAGGATCGCTTGAGCCCAGGAGGTCAAGACTGCAGTGAGCCATGATCATGCCACTGCACTCCAGCCTGAGCAACAGAGTGAGACCCTGTCTCAAAAAAAAAAAAGAAAAAGTGAGGAAAAACTAAAAAGTGAACTAATGGTGATTCTGTTAATATAATGGGATTATAGTTTTCTGCTTTTCTCCATTTTCCAAAATTTTTGTTATTGACTATTATTTTTACAATGAGAGCGTTAAATTTGCAAAACCCTATAAAAATTGGACTATGCATTAAATTATATCACTATTTTTATATATAAAAAAGATATCACAACATAGCATTTAATTCTGATTTTAATTTCCATAAAATTAACCCTACAAAGATTTCTCAAAGAAATCTGACCGCCTTCAAACTACATGTTTGTTTTGTATTACATGTAATAGATTTCCACATATGAAAAAATCATAAAATGAAGGCTACGTTTTCCAACCGCTATTTAAGTACTGTTTAGAAACTATCGTTGAATGAATGAACCTGATTTTGCCTCATCGTGTTTATCTAAAAGAGTCTTTGAAAGATATTTATTTTCCATTTTCTTTACACGGTCCCTCTTTTTCAATCTGTAAATAAAAATTAATGAGTAATTTAGGACACAATATCACAACACAATTATTCTGTAATTGATCTGATAACCAAAGACACATAAGAATAGGATGATCTATAGGATAGATGTTTCCACACAGCATTTGTCTGAAATCAGATTATTTTAAATGATGCCTTGACTTTTGAATTCAATTCTAGAACCAATTATCATAAACTAAATCAGAGTATTACAAATGAAGATATTCCAACACAAAGACTTGTAGGATTTTGTTTAGATTGTCAATGGTTGATTCATCCAAATTTTCTTCATTATCATCCATGGTGTGCCAGACTTCAGGGAAAGGAGACGGTATCAGATGCAGAACTGGAACACCTATTAAAAAAGAGCCAACTTGTAACAATGTGCATTACTCCAGTGAGTAAACTAGAAAGGGTCATTCTTCAAGCAGAGGGAGCTCTGTACCACATAAAGACAGCTGATAATTCATCATCATCTGTGTACTTTCTCATATCCCACCGTTGTACTCCAAAATCAGGCTGCGCACGCACACACACACAAACACACACACACACACACACACACACATTACCTCTTCTTAAAAATGGAATATGGTCATCCTGAATCACACCTCCATAACTGTAATTCTGGAAATACCGCCCCTCCAAAGAGTGATCCTTGAGCAAACCCAATTCATGAAGTTCATGTTCTGTAGATGACAATTATACAGTAAATGAACAACTATTTTTATCTGATCAAGACTCATAATGTATCCTTATTTAAGGAGTTTGAAATCTTAGCACATGTGTCCGTAATTTGTAAAAGATTATGCAACAGCAAGCATGGCCACACCCATGACAATAAACATCTGGGTTGAACAGGGATGTGTACACTTTGGAGCAGGAAGAGAGAAGAGTCAAATGTGGCTCTAAACTTACAGGTGAGAACCTCCTTAGAGGTAGAAACTCCACAAAACAGTGGAGAGATAGAGAATGAAAAAAACAGAGGACAGGTGGGTGGAAGGGGACAACACAGGTGCAGGTGTAGATGCTTACAGGTCCAAGATGCTGCATGAAGAATGCCTTAGATGAGATATGGGGCTTAAAAGGGGAATACTCAAACAGAGTAGAGATGAAGTATATCAAGTGGCCACTCTATGGGAAAGAGATACCTAGTGTGACCTACATCAGTGGTTCTCAAAGTGTGATGTCTGACCAGCAACATCAGCAACACCTAGGAACGTGTCAGAAATGCAAATTATCTGGTCCCACCTCAGACTTACAGAAATTCTAGGGCTGGAGTCCAGCAATCTGTGTGGAAGAAGCCCTCCAGGTGATTCTGATGCACTTTAAAGTTTGAGAACCACTGGCCTACATAAGTCATGTATTGTATGTTACAAGATGACAAGAGATTGCATGAATATTATAAGACAACCAAATGAAACTTCCTAGGATAGCTAGGAACTAGCTAAGGTAAAACTAAACCAACTAGTAATCAATCATATGTAATATGATTCTAGAAACATTGAGAAAGCCCTAACTACCACCAAAAACAATATTCTTGTTTGTTTATTGAGCCTTATAATTCCTTTACCATGAGACACAACTTTTTCTTATACAACTAGAGATATGGTTTGAAATGTAAATACCAATAGGAGGGGCATAATGGGTTAAAATTGAATGAAGGTGCAAGTTATTGGCATAAGTTCATTCTGGTACAGGACATAATAAAAGTGCACAAAATCCTTGAAAGAAAGCCAAACTCAGTTTCTCAAGGCTACCATCAAAGTAAGGAACATATGCTGCAAGGAAGAAGCCCAAGAAGTTTATATTAATAACACCATTGGAGTAATTCTTTCAAACTAGGAAATGAACTTTGTCAATGACGTGCACCTAAAGTTCAAGCAGAAGTTTCTCTAAGATTCTAGACAAATTCTTTACTCATGGCAAAAGTGTGAGTTATGATGGCAGTGTTTTTCCCACTGTTAGAAGTAATACAAGTCTATCTTGCTCCAAGAAGTTTGTGTGGCTAATAAGGAATTTCTAGCATGAAATTCTTGCCTTCAAAGCAGCCCCCTGGCCTGGATTCTACAATAAAGATCAATCTCATTTTCATCTTTCCCTGATGCCTGAAGAGTTTGCTTGTTTTGTTTTGTTTTGTTTTGTTTTGTTTTGTTTTGTTTTGGGTAGGGTAGTAGTACAAAGTTATTCTCCTTTTCTTTCTCCAAGCCCCAAGCTCCCCTCTTCAGCCATAGATACATATGTTTCTTGGGCTGGCCTGGCCTGACCTGGTCTGGCCTAGTCAACTCCCATTTATTTGACTCTAAATCTCAAAGGATCTGGCTTTCTCTTCATCCTGATCTCTTGCTTCTTTGGAAAATTGGCAGAGATTGCACTAGATTTAAAGGAAAATAATATCTGGATAAGGTAGAAAATAAAAGATGGCAAAGACAGAGATGGAAAAGAAAAACTGAAGAATATCTTTTGGTATCATTATAAGGACATCATATTCATCATTAGCCAGCATGCTTTGTTGAGTAAACTTTTCTCTCGAAACGCATTCTACCTGCTTCAAACAGGACTCTGGGAAAATATTTTCAAATATTTTCGAACCATTTTTAAGGATGTGCAAACATGAAATGTAGTATTTTATGTTTCCATTTCAAAATATAGTTTCATGCAGGAAAATAAACTGGGCTTACTGCAAAGATGAAAAGAATAATAAACTAATCAATTAAGCAAGAAAAAAAGCCAATAAAGTATATTACACATTTAAATCATATACTTAAATTATAATTTTTTTTCTTTTTTGAGATGGCGCCTCACCCTGTCACCCAGGCTGGAGTGCAATGGCACCATCTTGGCTCACTGCAACTTCTGCTTCCCAGGTTCAGGTGATTCTCATGCCTCAGCCTATCAAGTAGCTGGGATTACAGGTGCCCGCCACCACACCCAGCTAATTTTTGTATTTATTTTGTATTTGTTTAGTGAAACCCCGTCTCTACTAAACATGAAAGCCCTGTTTCATGTTGGCCAGGCTGGTCTCAAACTCCTGACCCTAGCTGATCTGCCTGCCTTGGCCTCCCAAAGTGCTAGGATTACAGGTGTGAGCCACTGCGCCCAGCCAAATTATAAATTTTAAATGTTAAAATATAGTATCTGTCAGTAGCAAGAAATGAAGTTTTATTCATTAATAACAGTGGTGCTTACCAATTGCTTGAAGTCTTTCGAACCATCTGGCTGAGTTTGGAAAAAAATTGGGAAACGTTGGGTTTGGAGCTCCAATCAAATCCAATAAGACCAATAAATCCTGAGGGAGAAAAAGTAATGTTTAATCACCATCACCAAAACGTGTTTTATATTCATCAACAGGGAAATACAATCAGTCAAAATTAACTGCATTTCAGTAATTGAGAATAATATGGCAAGCTATATGAATGAACCAAAGATTTACTAACATTTTATGCTAATTATTTTGGAGAACTCTTTAAATCTTGCTTATGTAATGTGGACAAATAGCAAAGTATTGATTATTTGTGTATGTAACTCCAAAAGGATATCACTAAGGATAAATTAGGAAGAAGACATTTGGATGAATATTTTGTGAACGTTAAAAGCATACATTTATTTTCAGAAAGGAGTCCAAGCCTATCTGATCTTCTAATCCACTCTGTTTAGCCATTTTATCCTTAATCTGTAATGATAAAACTCTCAAAGGAAGGCACTTGGACAGTAACTATTTATCGATCAAGTAGTATCTAAGAAAAATTCCTTGTACAGGAGCTATATAACATTGTGTCTCTGGATCTCCATTTCCTTGTGTATCAAATAAGAAGCTCAAACTAGCTGATCTCTAAAGTTTCCTTCTGGTTATAGCTCTCTATCTTCTCATCACGAGGACTCTCTGAAGACTACTCACTAGATTAAGACCTCCTCATTTATCTAAGTAAAATAATGTGTGGATAAATATTTAGCACACATCCTAACACATATTAGATAAATATCTTCAGAGTGTGTGATCCTAAAGACATAGTATGAATAAATTCATAAATGAAAATTCAATATATTCATTGTAGGAAAAAATAGGCTTCTTTGAAATAGGAACATATTCACAAGGTTGGATAATCTATTAAGGGTTTGTTTCTGGAAAAAAATGATCTTCATTCAACAAATTTATTTATCAGTCCAAATATATGAATCACTGTGGCTTCATATATTTGGACTGATAAATAAATAACTTTGTTCTACTACTGATCAACCAGGCGTCTCCTCTTGTGAATATGTTCTGAATGCTTTTTGGGCACTTGGGCACAAGTGAATGAATGATATGCTGACCACATTCCCCTGGCCCATTAGGAGCTGCCAATGGATAACAGGAGGGAGCAAATGCCAACAGGAGGTGGGTTAGGGTCACAGAGGACACAGAATGTGACCATTTGGACTTTTATAGGGCAAAGGTCAGTGATAGGGCAATGGATAGGAATAAGTGGGGATGCTGGGAATAAGCTATCAGTTCACAGATGGGGTGAGCGTCAGGGAGGGATGAAGGCACCGGGGCTAGTGAAGTCTCAAGGGTAGCATGAGGTTCCAAGCTGGGGTTAGTGAAGACGTGGGGACAGAAAGAAGATCAAATATGGGAAATGAGTCAGAGTCAGGAGAAGATGCAGGGGTCGGGGGAGGGATTAGGGATGGAGTGTGGGCCCAGGAATGGGGATGAAAATGAGGCTGTGTGTTGCACCCATTACTTAGTAATAATAGCAGGGTTTTAAGGCAGCATCAAAATATCCCCACCCCCATGTCAAAAATGCCACATCAAAACCAACACATCAAACTGTCATAGTCACACTGGAGTCACAGTAATACTTTGAAGCCACCAAGGAAATTCTTCATCCTCACCCCTCTTTTATTCCATTTCCCAAAGCCCCATGTTCTTTAGACTTATAAAGGCCTGAAAGAAGGGGTTTGCTCTCTCCACCTCCATACAGTACTGGGGGAATGTGCTCCCATTGGGCCCAACTGAATCTGAAGTTCCTGTAATCCAATTTTTTACATGATTTTATCATTTTAATTAAGCTCAGTCAAACATGGCTTCTAACCAGCAATTTTTCTTTCTTTCTTTCTTTTTTAACAGAGTCTCCCTCTGTCACCCAGGCTGGAGTGCAATGGAGCAATCATAGCTCACTGCAGCCTCGAACTCCTGGGCTCAAACAATCCTCCTGCCTTAGCCTCTTGATTAGCTAAGATTACAGGCATACACAACACCCAGCTAATTATTTTATTTGTTGTAGAGACGAAGTCCCCTTATGTTGCCCAGTCTGGTCTCGAACTCCTGGGCTCAAGTGATCCTCCCACCTCAACCTCCCAAAATGCTGGGATTACAGGTATGAGCCACAGTGCCAGCTCAGAATCATTCTTTTTAGCTCTGGGATTCCTCAAAAACCCAATGCCTGCCAAGGAATGTTCTATCATAAACACTGTGCTCCAAGGATGCTGTGGCATTTTTAGGTCTTTACTTGGCTTTTGCCACCTTTTCCTTGGAAGCGGAGCCTACAGCTACAGTGCTAGGGAAATTGCCCAGACTAACCATGCCATGCAGTTGGCTGGTGCCTCTCGCTCCAGGTGGGTGCGGGGTCGATGCCATCTTTGCAGCTAAGTGTCGAGACCCATAGAGAGAATCTTGAGGAGACCAGTGAAGAAAAGCCTCTTCACCATCAAAGAAGATCAGCTGGAGTGACAAATCTGGCTTGGAGTCTGAAACAGTCTGGTAAAAACAACAATAAAAACATAGCAAAAAAATACTGTGATGATGAAAAATAGCATGATTTTCTATTAATTGGGCAAAAAGATAGATGTGCCATAAAGAAAGGAAGATACCAAAGCAAGTGAAACTATGGCAAAATTTATTCCACACCACTTCCTCTTCAAAAGTCATCACACCTCCCACAGTCTTCACCCATATAAACCACCTTCTTCCATTCCCTCTGAAAATAGAAGTCTTTTATATTTTTTCTTACTCCTCACAGAATTTTGAAACAATGAAAGTGCTGTGATGAATCGTGTGATACACCACCCACTTCCCATACAGGAGGGTGTGTTGCCTCGGCTGCTGGAAGAGCCGTCAGTCACTTTAGGAATTGCCTCAGCTGCACCTCCTGGGAGCGTCCCACATCCAGTGCTGACCTACACGGGTACAGGGGTCTCTCTAAAGAGCCATCATATCTCCAGAGCTCCCCAGGGGTTGGCTGAGGCCGTTGTTGAACCTGCACTGCAGCTCGACTTCTTCCTCCGTCCAACACCATTTCTTTCCCCTCCCTGATACCTGTGTTGATCCAAGGCCACTCCCTAATAAGTGACCTGAATGCTAAACTCCATGTCAGAGGGCGCTTCTTGGGGAATCCAACCTGAAACAACTGTAAATCTTTCTTGCTTCTCACCTTATTTACATCTTCAATTTTGTACTGAGTCTAGCTTCAAGAGTCTGCCCTAGGAATGCTACAGACACGAAGAATAATAATTATAGCCCTCCCCTTGAAATAGCCTATACTTTAGTTGGGTTGGGGAGAGATAAAACAAATACATAAGCATGGCAAAATGTGCCACCAGCCACAAATGTAACATTAAAGTCCTCTAGAAATTGGATAGAATGAGAAGCAAAATCCTGGGGGTGTCAAGGAGGGCTTTATGAAAAAGACAGTATTTGAATGGAACTAAAAAGAGTGACTAGGATTCTAACTGATTTTACACTTTCCTCCGTCTGACAATAACCCCTGTCTTTCAGATTGGTCCTGGTACTCTAAACTCCAAAGTTCTTCAATCCCACTGGAACCCCTAATCTACTGAATGTTTCACCTTTTCATGGTCCTTCACCCCCATAATGTCCTCACTTCACTCTATATTTGGCTTAAATTCCAGTCAATCATGCCAATCACTCACTAGCATACACCCTCAACTCCCTTGCCCCTTTCTGCCTTTGTCAAACTTTCACGGCAAAAACATACTCTACCTACTTTGTGCCAGCACTCGTGCAGCTAAACCTCACCAGAGAAAAAAATATATAACCACACTGTCTGGCCTTGCTTAAAGTTCATGACCACAAACCTCACATTGGCCTTTCATGTTGACTGGCAAGTCATTTGTATTTTCTTAGTTCAGTCACTCTGGCACTCTTCTAGGATTTCACATTCCTCCTCTCCCTGCCACCTCACCCATCTTCATTCCCAACCGATGACCTTGATTTCTTTCTGTCATGCTCATATCAGATGCCAGTCTCCCTGCTTATGCACAAAATCCTATCCTCTGTCATCTGCTCAAGGACATTGCTCTAGCAAATACCATTTCTCTCCTACATCATCAATTTTTCTATCTCTGCTGGATAATTCCCATCGGCCAACAAACATGCTGTTGCTTTTCTCATCTTAAAATATTTGACCTCACTATCTCCACCATCTACTGCCCAATTTTGTAATCCCATTTATAGCAAAACCCCTTGAAGGAGTTGTCTATTCACACTGTCTCCAATCCCACTTCTTAAACTTAGCCCAGTTGGGTTTTATCTCCACCGTGTACTGAAACTGCTCTTGTCAAGACACCAATGACTCTACATGGCTACATCCAGTGGTCAACTCTCAGTCTTCATCTCTCTTGACTTATTGTCAGCATTCAACACAGTTAATTACTCCCTCCTGGCTACACTTGCTTCATTTGGTTCCTAAGATACCATATTCCTCCTGCCTTAGCACTAATGGCTCCCTTCATCTCCCTTCCCTCTTCACACTAGAGAGCCTCAGGGGCTTGCTCCATGGTTCTCTTCTCTTCTCTGTCCACACTCACTCACTGTCTTGATATCTCTTCTTGAGGCTTTAAATCATATATGTGTGGGTATGTGTGTGTTTTCTTGTGTGTGTGTGTGTGTGTGTGTGTGTGTGCTGTGTTGTGTGTGTATTGTTATATATATAAAATTTTTAATATAATTATTTTAAAATAATAATAATAATAATAATAATATTGTAGAGGCAGAGCCTTAGTATGTTGCCCAGGCTGGTCTCTCTATATATACATATTATATGTTATATTATATTGTATTATATTATAATAATACACACACACAACACAACACACACATACATGTAAATATCAATTCCAAAAAATATATCTCCAGCCCTGACTTCACTGCCGATCTCCAGACTACATATTCAGTTGCCAAATGAAGATCTCCACATAGATCTTCATTCCCACGTTAATAGACACCTCGAACAAAGTGTCAAAACTCATCTCCTGAGGTTCCCCCGGAAATCTGTATTACCAACAGTCTCTTCAACCAAATGGATGGCAAAACCCCCCTTGCAGTTACTCAGACCAAAAACCAGTGGGGATCTGTCTCTTTCTGTCCTTTTCCATGTACACAAACATCGCAATCCAGTTCGTCCTGCCTCTGCAAACCTGTTTCCCACCATTCCTCACCACAGGCCTCTCTTTCATTTGCTTCGTTTTCTTTGAGCCTAATATGTCTTCACCATTATGTGGTCAAGCGTTCCAGACACTATCACACCTTTATTTCTCATGTCTGTCTGGTTTTGTTTTTTAAGAATGGGCCCTTCCGGAGCCTTCTGCTGCCTGCTCCAGCCTGGACCGACCACTAGGCCTGCTGCCTATCTGTTTGTTACCTTGGGGCTCCCCTCACCATCAACCTGCAGATTTCTGCCTCTCCTATATGGGACCCCCAGTGAGCTGAACTCCATGACTCCCTCATCCTTGATTTCTTTCTTGATTTTTCTAGAGCACAGCTTTAAGCAACTTCTAGGGCAAAAATACAGTACATGGGAGTGAAAATTGTTGAGATTTACCTCTGAAAATGTCTTCATTCTATTTTCCTATTTAATTTTTCTGGGTCTGAAGATTCTGGGTTGCAAATTATTTTTATTTAAAATATTTAAGGCATAATTTCATTGTTTTCTAGCTCCCAAAGTTTCTATTGAGAAGTCCAGTGCCATTCTCATTCCCAATACTTTTTATATGACCTAACTGGAATTGTTACAATTATTCTCCAAAAGTCATAATCATCTCCTTTTTGTCATTCCTCTTCTAAAAAAAGATACTTCTTCTGCTTTAGGATCCAACTGTTTTATTGATTTATTTATTTTGAAAATAGAAATTTTAATTTCCAAAAGCTCCTCCTTATTGACCAATTGTTCTGTTATTGCAGCATTCTGGTTTTGTTTCATAGATATAATGTCTCCTCTTATCTCTGTAAGAATATTAGAACAGTGTCCTTTAAGTCATTTTCTGCTCCATTTCCTCCCACTTCATTTTAAATTTGTATGATTTGTTTTGCTTTCTTTTTTTTTTTTTTTTTACATTTTAAAAAAGTATTTATTTATTTAAGAGACAGGGTCTCACTCTGTTGCCCAGGCTGGAGTGCAGTGGCTCAATTATAGTGCATTGCAGCCTTGAACTCCTGGGCTCAAGCAATCCTCCTGCCTCAGCCTCCCAAGTAGCTAGGACTACAGGTGTGTACCACCATAACCAGCTAATTTTTTTTTTTTTTTTTTTTTTTTTTTTTTTTTTTGTAGAGAGGGAGCCTCATTATGTTGCCCAGGCTGGTCTCAAACTTCTGGCCTCAAGCAATCCTCCCACCTCGGCCTCCCAAAGTGCTAAGATTACAGACATGAGCCACTGCTCCAGGCCCTTTCTTTCATGCTGGAGTCTGTCCTCAAATGTCTGGTCATCCTTTGTGTTCATTCATGTTAAAGAATAAGATATTAAAATGCTGGTTGGAGACACAGATTGGTTGGCTTCACTGCAAGGCAATCTGGTGCCCAGCCAGTGTTTTCACTGAGGATTACTGAATGTCACCATCTGGGACTTTTCTGCGGGGTGGTTCACATGGTCTGAAGAAGAATCCTCCAGTTTCCTATCTGATGGCTTTCTGGTGCTGAAAATGGGAGAGAAACTATAGATCTCACTGTTCAATGTGTAGGCTTTCGCCTAATCTCCCCGATTTCCATGGGGTGCCCCACTGTCACCCTCCTGTATACTTGCTATTCTCAATTCCATAACCTCCCTGGTTCAATTTCTCCAGAAAAATATTTTCTCATCTGTGGCAAAGGCACAAGGGGGCACTCACTTACCTGCCTGGTTTGGGGTGGGAATCTCTACATCCACATATTCCTTAGACAGACTTACAAACACTCTCCACACCAGCCCCTTCCTCACCTCTGCCTTCCTCAGCTTATCACATCTCTAATCCCTGAGCCTTTTTAGGATTCTATCAAGGAAACCACTGGCTTCTTCCATTTCTTCCCTCTCCAGGACGGTGTGACTTCTCTCCACTCTGATATGTCATCTGCCATTTCTCCATCCAACTTCTGTCTTCATATTGTGGTTCCTATTCACAGATGTTCTCTAGTTTCTTCAAAAAATGGAGTTTCCCTGATTGTTTTAACGGTGATTTCAAACGAGAAGAAAATTGTCTTTATCATCTGAAAACTAACTTAATTTTGTACGCTAATCATTTCATATTGCTCCTTAATTATACCGTGAGGAAAGGACAGTGTAATTTGATTTGAATCCTCCATAACTCCTGGAGAGCATTAAGCAGAGGATGTGTTTGTGCAATATAAATGCACTCAGGGTTTAATAAGCATTAAATAATTAAACAGATTTTCTCATTGGCAAAAATTGTAAGGTGCTTACTTCAGTAGAGACATTCTAAGCTTCCAGTTGTTTAAAGGGCCTTGAAAGTTCTAGCTTCAAATCAGACAACATAATCGCAGAACAAGAGGGCAGAACGGGACCGGTTGGGACAAGAGGCATTCTGCTCATGCCCAGGGCATAGGCAAACGGAAATAGTTTTTATCTCTTGCAGGCTTGACAGTTCAAGTACCTCAGTGAAACTTCAACAGCTGGGTGACTCCAGTGATCAGTACAACGATTTGCTTTCATTCTGTTCGCCTAATATCCATTCATTTAGCCAGCAATAAACTGTTGTGGACATTCATCCTGAGTCCCATGAGGCAACCTGCTCTTTTTGCTTCATTTCAGGAATGGCAGAAAAATAGCCATGGCCTTCGTTGCTAGTAACTCAGCCTAGTACCTTGGAGCTAGGAGAATCTGACTGGCCTGATGTATGAAGGTCTTCATGGTAACACTACAAATGCCTAATTACCAGAGTTCACATAGTCAGTGGGTTATCTGCAGTCCTTCCCCATTCAAGCCTGTATCAGTTAGCTAATGTTGCAATAATAGAATAGAATAACACCCCATCAACACAGTGGCTTAAAATACCATTATGTATCTTCTTGGGATACATAACCTCTGCTGGTCAGCTAGGGAGCAGCTGATCTAGAATGGGTTTGGCTGGGGCAGCTCTGCTTCACTGTGCAGTCAGCAAGGTTGGTTCTGCTCCAGGTGTCTCATCCTTCTGCTGGGACTGGCAGGCTAGCCAGGGCATGCCATTCTCATGGTTATGGCAAAGACACAGAAGAGCAAGCCCAATGGCACAAGCACACTTCCAGCCCCTGTTTGTCACCTCTGCTAACATCCCATTGGCTAAGGCAAGTCAAATAATGAAGTCCAGAGTGAAGGGATGAGGAAGTACAACTGGCTACAGTGGGAGGGCACAGCAAAGTTACCAGGCAAAGGATGTGGATGTGTAATGACAGTCCTATTACTGGAGAGAAGTGGAGCTATGAAGAGTTGGGAATAATCCAGTCTACTTATCAAGCACTCTTTCAGGTCACTTTCCACCACCGTCTACCCAATCTATGACAGCTGAAGGACTTAACTTCTCAATACCAATTTAGTTAAAACATATAACTGGAAGAATAAATCTGATACTCTCAAAGTCTGCATTCAAAAACAGCCTCTTAAAAAAAATCCCCCACCTCACCATTTATCTCTAACAGAAAGGATTACTATGAGAATGTATATGTTGATTCGAATTTTTTTAATGATGACCCCAATCCAATAACTCATTCAGACCTTTCTATTAATATTTCTGGTCACCAAAAGCAGATATGAGCTATATGGGAAAAAGCAAAGGAGTTCACTCAGAGAAAATACATCCATTACACAGAACAATGTCTTCAAGTCATACTTCATTTTGTGTCCTTATACTAGAAGTGCAAATATGAAAAATTAGACTTTTGCATCAGCTTTTGAACTCCTTCATCCAATTGCTGGGGAAGGAAACTAGTTAAAAGCAGGGCAAAGCATGGGACAAAGGGATTGTAGAAGGCTCAGAAAACAAAACAAACCAAAAAAAAGAAGTGAAAAGGAGACTGAGAGGGTATAAACAAGTCTTGCTTTCTTCAATTTCAGCATATCCAGCAAAAATAGAACCAAATATCTCTACTACTTCCATTACAAGATAAACTTTTTACTTCTTTACCCCCATTGTATCAAAGGCTGGACCCTTCATAAAGCTCTGCGTGGGGAACAAAGCATTTGTTGCCTGCGAACAAAGTTTTTTGTTTTTGCTTTGTTGTGTTTACTTGGTTATGAGTGATATCAGAACAAAATATCTTCATCTAGTTTAGCACTTTTTTCCAATATACCCTTAAGAACACCAAGACTGAAATAACATCTGAGAGTCCCAGAAGTATTTTGAGCTGAGAGCATAACAAAAGCTCTGCTATGCTACATAAAATGGAGCTGAGATTCACAGATAATAACAATAATGCATTTCTGCTTCATGCTTTTCATCTTGATAGGTCTGAATTACCCACTCTCCACTTCAGAACCACTTTGCTGCAACTCCCTCCTCCAACCCAAGAGCCACCATCTCTCAGATCAGAAGGTTGTGATGTTTCATGGCCATAGAAAGAAGAAGAAATAAACATAGTTCATTATAAAACACAATTCTCATACTATACCTGAAACAAACTTCCTCCTTCATTTTTCACAAAGAAATGTTGCATTTAATTTAATGTGCATTCAAGGCTGAGAAATCAGGTGCCAATTAATGAATGCATTGCCACGTATCTTAGGTTTATTGCCCATGGTTGATATTCCCAATCATGCAATCTTACAATTAATATTCATAATAAAAATGTACCAAAAGTCTCCATTTCTAAATGGCCTTCTCATTCCTCCAAGGATTCTAGAATTCACTCTGAGTTACTGTTAATGTACTTTATCCTAGGAATCAATAAGCGGAAAACAGATACCTTTAAGGAAAGGAGTTTCTTGTCTAAGGCACGAGCAAGTTCCAACATCATTGCACATGGCACGGCTGAATCAGTGGCTCCTACAAACACTCTGTTGTTCCAGTGGGAAAAATACTTGGAGTCATAGTGGCAGGCGAGGACCAAATGTCGTTTAGCAGTGGGATTGAGGGTGCTGATGATATTTGAGAAAGACCGGTACCCATAGGGCGTCTGACTCAAGAAGGTGTCTATTTCCAAGACCCAGTCAGCCTGAAGCCTCTGAATTCGCTGCATGATGTGCTGATCAAAACAAAAAAACAAAAAATTTAGATCTAAAGAAACGGCTTTCATTTGTTAACTGTGATTCTGAAACTTTAAGTAGTGCCTTTCAAATTAAAATTGCAATACACACTTAGTGTATTAATAGCAATATTATTGCAATTAATAATTGCTTTGTATTTATTGTAATTAATAGCATTTGTCCTGTTTAAAGGAGAAGCTAATCCTCTTGCCTCTCCCTTAAACTTCCCCTTACTAATCAATCTCAACCAATTGTTAATATTAACCAGTGTTAATAGTTTGATGCAGATCTTTCGACATATCTTCTCCTTGCTTATGCAAACCTACAGTAGCATACAAACACATATATTTGGCAGAGGGGCATATGTTTTTGTAGGAAAAGAATCCTACTTTCTATATTACTCTCCCCTTGCTTTTCTCCTTTAACAATATATTATGGACATGTCTACAAGTCAGGAGACAGAGATGCAGTTCGGTAATAGTAAAGTACACTTTTAATATTTCTAGGAGGCTACAAAGGCATATTTAAAAAATTAAGTAAACCAGCAACCTACAGGTCTCTATCTCTAAGCTCTTCAAGGACAAGAACTGCAAATGGTAGCTCTTTCTGTCCCAAGTGCATAACATGTGTCCAAGTCCAGCAAATGCTTTACATGTAATGAACACTAATAAAAGATACAGATGCTCACCTGTTAAGGATAATGTAGAAAGCTCCCATAGCTAGGGGGTGGTTCGGGTTATTTCAGACCTCCGCTCACTGTAAGAATTAATAAGCAACCCTGAACCATAATAACATATCAAGCAGCTTTCCCTCTGCACCCAAGGCAGGTTGAGACGCACTGCAAATGCTGGCAAATATAAAAGAGAATCTCTTTCCCCATCTCTGCTGGCCACCTTGAGCCTTATAAGGCAACACAGTGACTGACAGAAGAAAGCAACAGGTGGAGAAAGTAGCATCACTTCAGGAACTAGAAGTATTTTTTTAAAGAACATATTATAGACTTCACGATGTGAGAAGTTATAGGTGAGTTCATTGCTGATTCATTTGCCTTTTCCCATCCCTATTTTATCTTGGCTTCACTTTCCTATGTTCCTTGGTTTTTTGTTTGTTTGTTTGTTTGTTTGTTTTGTTTTGTTGTTTAACAGGGCTTCACTCAGTCACCCAGGCTGAAGTGCAATGGTGCAATCTCAGCTCACTGCAACCTCCGCCTCCTCGGTTCAAGCAATTCTCCTGCCTCAACATCCTGAGTAGCTGGAATGACAGACACATGCCACCATGCCTGACTAACTTTTGTGGGGTTTTTTTTTTTGTTTTTTTGGTTTTTTGTAGAGATGGAGTTTTGCCATATTGCCCGGGCTGGTCTCAAACTCCTGGGCTCAAGTGATCCATCCGCCTCAGCCTCCCAAAGAGCTGGCATTACAGGTGTGAACCACCATGCCCAGGCTGTTCCTTTTTTTTTTTTTTTTTCAAGTATCATATACATCATTGTAAATTGCCTTAAATTATTTTTATAAAAAGTCAAACGACAAACTAACATCAAAATAACTGACAATTTGTCCTTCAATTAACATCTAACCAAAAACCAACATTTCAGATCTAACAGTTCAGATCTAGACAGTTTAGATCTGGGATGGACCTTAAAATGAAAAATGAATAACTGGAAATGAATGTGAGGGCTTTTATTTTTTTTTTCCTCCTAAGAAATACAGGATTTTCTATCCTAGCCAAGTCCCATGTGGCCTGCGCTCACTAATGCGACATGACACGTAGGCAAGAGACTCAAAACAACTGCGGCAGGAAGCTTCCAAGGAAAGGGGAATTTAAATAGTGGGAGGACACTGATCCTACAGTCAGTCCTGCAAAAGCCAACTAAACAAATGATTCCCCAGCTAGAGACTCCTTGCTTTTTATAGTGGGTGGACTTTGTCCTAAATAGCATTGTGCATGCAGTACCTTAACTTTTCTATTGCAAATTTACATGCTGTCTTATCACATCATCAAAAGAAATGTTTATAACCTTTTTTGAAATCAGCATTCATAACTCTCCACAATTTGTAGTACTGTGCTTTGCTCACAGTAGGCTATCAGTAAATATGGGTTCATTCTAACAGTAAATATGAATTGATTTAATGAGAATATATAAAACTATATGATACAAAGCATTAATAGTTTGAATAGAGAGAAATCACTATGCACCTAACATGAGTTTTTCTGCAGACTATGAAAATGAGTTATCCCTAGACTGTAAAAAAAAAAAAAAATTCCACAAAATGGGTCATTTAAAAAAAAAAAAAAAGCATATACTCCAGAACATCTGGTATCCAGATGATAAAATGCTCCATAAAATGGCTTCTTCAACACCAATTGCAGATTACAAGCTCACAAAATGAATTGGAATTTTAAAAAATATATCTGTTAGCAATACTCAGAAGTCACACACAAACTTATTTCTCAACTTGTTACCAGGTCTTGATCATAATTTCTGATGACCTTGTTGACACTAAAATCCATAAGAGAATCAGCATATATCCTCAAAAGAGTTTTTCCTGAAGCAACTGTTTTTTTTTTTTTTTTTTGAGACGGAGTCTCACTCTGTCGCCAGGCTGGAGTGCAGTGGCACAATCTTGGCTCACTGCAACCTCCAACTCCCTGGTTCAAGCAAATTCTCCTGCCTTAGCCTCCCGAAAAGCTGGGACCACAGGCACATGCCACCACGCCTAGCTAATTTTTGTATTTTTGGTAGAGACAAAGTTTCACCATGTTGGCCGGGATGGTCTCGATCTCCTGACCTTGTGATCTGCCTGCCTCAGCCTCCCAAAGTGCTGGGAATACAGGCATGAGCCACTGCACCCAGCCCCGCAACTTTTTTGTTCAGTGTAACTATTTTTTGTTTATCTTAGCAGCTAAGATAAATCGTCTTTATAAACCATCAAATTGGCTGCATAATCTAATTAGTTCACCAATATCCCTTGTTTTGTTTTTGGCTTTCAGACTTAGTCTACAAGTCCCCACCAGAAGTCTCTAGGGGAACTCCCCAAACGACCACTACTATCATTCAAATACCCCTAAGCAGGGAGTGCGTGGCTGTGGCAGGGACTCTAAAGCAGCTGCCTTCCCCAATACCAAAGCAGCAAAGGGCTGGGCCCTCCAGGAGTGCCGAAAGGCAATTTAGAATATAGATCACACTTTGGGTTGCTATACATCTATGTTTTAAAATGGAGAGGAGAGAAAAAGGGAGAAAGAGAAAAAGTGAGAGAGATGGAGATAGGGATAAAGCAGAGATAGTTGGAGACTGAGTAGAGAAAGAAAAAAAATACAAAGATGAAGACATGAGCACGAGAGAGAGGCTGTTACAAGATAGTCTACTTCCAAAGAGTGGTAGGGGGATTTATTCTAGGTTAACACTAGTGAATGATCCTGGGTTTCATTTAATTAAACATAAATTCTAGTTTCCAGGTTCTGAGAAACAATGACATCAGTAGACCAGATTTGCTTGGAGGAAGCCGATTTTCCAGTATTTGCGTTAAGTCTGCAAACACATCGTCGTCAGGATGTGGACATCTGCCACCTGAAGACTCGGGTACCTCTTTACTCTTGAGTGCACCATATATGAGTCCCTCGGGCTCCTCCTCTTAGGGGGCTGGACTGAGGGTGCACCTGGGATCTATGTACCTGATGACATTCAGTTTCGGTGGCTCAGATGCACTGTGCACCTGTGGGGGATTTTACCCCCTGAAGTTTCTAGTTTGCCTCTTTTAGACAAAGGATATTGCTTGCCCATTTGTGAGCCTTTATCATCCTAATTTTTAAATTTTTTTATTTCTATCTTATAAATCAATGAAATAGCCCCAAATGTATTATCTTCAAATTATTTGTTTTACAAATAACTTATCTCCTCAAAATAAAAATATCCTAATAATCCAATAGGCAGCTTTGGGGTCATTGATCAGAGACCAGGAAAACGCATAATGTGGGACAGGGTTCCCCCAAAATATTCTCTTTCTGTAAAAGAGAATCCACAGTAATGCACATCTTTACTGGTAACTACAAAAGTTAATTCACAAACAAATTTTATATCAAGTTTGCCCTTTTTTAATATTTGAGGATCTTCTCTAGTTACAACCTTGAAACTCTAAATTATAAAACATCTCATCTAGTGTTCAAAAAGCCCTCAGGAGAAAAAAAAAAAGGTTCAATCATTTTTGTTTCAATTCAGTTCTACATGAAAGGATCTAATCTTAGTCAAATTAAGGCCATTAGTGTAGTTCCCTCATAATTACTCTGTCATGTACCTCACTTTCAAAATGAGAATTCCTTTGTCTTCCACAGCTTAGAAGATAGGTCTCTAAAAATTAATGGTAATTTTCTTCTCAAAAAATTCTAAAATGGAACCTAAGTGAGATATCTAACATAGCCATCAACCAGCCCATGCATAGGCACCACAGCAGTAGTTCCCAACACATTCTAAAATACTGTCCATAAATATCTCATTTGCCTCCACCCCCATATGATAGTGGAGAATGTTACTGAAACTTCAGTAACACTTTTAAATGAATATGTATCTTTTTAACTACAACAATATCTATGTATATTATTTATCCTATATACTGTATTCTGTTGAAGCTAAAGATCAACTAGCAAAGTTTATTGTGTTCATGGATTTCCAGAGCCTGCAGGCAAGGAACCTCAGGCCTGAAGTATGCATATCATTTCTGGTTATATACAGCGCTCTGGGCAAATGGTATGGGAAAATAAAAAAGGTTGAGTTGAATGGGAAGAGTAAGCATCACAGACCTAGATTTTTTTCTAACAAGGAACTGAGGCTTTTGGAAAATGCCAATTAAATGCCCTGGCCTTCTTTTAAGAAAATGCTTGAGAGATAAGGCCCAGGGAATGTTGTTAAAGTGAATGGTATGTGCCTCACTCTCCAACTTGGGCTTGAGAAGATCGAGAGCTGGAGACATTTGAGTGCACGAAGCAGAGCTGATTCCTCCCAGCTCTCCAGTGACAGGATAGAGATCTCAAGTGGATTCTGGCCTCAACACTGGTACAAGTATAACCTTGAGCAAGTTAATTCATATACCTCAACCTCAGATCTTTTTAAATTCCTAACACTGAGATAATAATAGCATCCACACACTGTTCTGAAGGCTGAATGAGATGATCTATGCAAAGAACTCAGTAAAGTGCCTGACCCAGAAAAACTGCTCAGTGAAAGTCAGCCATCATTGCTATTATTCTTCACTCTGCCTAAAGGTTAGACAGAACTAAGGTGCCTGCAGGGTGTCTACCATCTAATTCCTTGGGAGAAGCCAGAGCTATTCAGATGGAAGACAAAAGGCTAATGGGGAGACAGACATATGGATACCTAGGCTAGCCTGAGAGGCAGAGGCTGTACACTGGGCAGAAAGGAAGAGCTCAGCCGGACGCGGTGGCTGACGCCTGTAATCCCAGCACTTCGGGAGGCCGAGGCGGGCGGATCACGAGGTCAGGAGATAGAGACCATCCTGGCCAACGTGGTGAAACCCCGTCTCTACTAAAGATACAAAAATTAGCCGGGCATGGTGGCGTGCGCCTGTAGTCCCAGCTACTTGGGAGGCTGAGGCAGAATAGTGTGAACCCAGGAGGTGGAGGTTGCAGGGAACCGAGATCACGCCACTGCACTCCAGCCTGGGTGACAGAGCGAGACTCTGAAATCGAAAGGAAGAGCTCAAGAGCTGGGCACCTGCGCCATGCAGTTCTCAATCTAGGCACAGCAGTGGGTGCCAAGGTCTTTTGCCTGAGGAGTTTCAGAAGAGGATGTGAAGGGCCAGTCCCATTCCTTCCCAAGCGGCCCCTTAAAATGGGGCTAGTTTGAAAAAAACAGATATTCAGAGGTGAGGTTTCAGATTGCTTAGGAAGACTGACATCAGGGAGGCAAAGAGGCATTCAAGGTCTGGCCCAGCTTGTTCTACCCTCCACAACAGTGGTAAAATCAATGGGTCTTGAAATCAGTTTAGTGGGTTATGACCAGCATTTTTTAAGAACCAATAAAATAGAACTGACCATATTGCAGTAAAATGCAGTAAGAATATTTTTTGTGGATGTTTTGTTACAGTTAAATATGCCAGTACGTTTGTGTGTATAAAATGTAAAATTCATTTTTTTTTTACTTTGTGTCAGAGTCAGAAGTTTGAGAAGCACTGCCCTGGAGAAATGCAGCTAGCTTATCACCAGCCTTAACTCTCCCTCCAGGGAAAATACAATTTCCCTAAGGCGAGTGATGGCCTGACAGTACAATGATACTCTTGACCTAGAACCTTCAAGCAAGGACTCCCTAAGCCTGTTGCTGTTCATTGTTTAGGATTCAAGAAAACTTAATTGGGAGCCTCGGGGTGTGCTATTGAATGGTCAAGAGTGAAGGACTGTGTAATGTTGTACCCCAAATAGAGATTTCACACATAAACTATTGACATTAACATGTACCACTTAATTCAGAACAGACATGTACTCTCAGTCATTTGATTTTTCTTGGTTGACTATTTGGTGAATGAGGAGATGACAGATCTGAATATTAGACACCTCAGAACTTCAGCCATAACATTATCCCTCATGAGAAAGCACAGTATTCACACAAGCTTGAGGTTTGTGTCCCATGTTCTCACCTGACGAGCAGCATAGCTTCCAGGGGATCCCGGGTATCGCTCTATCAGCAATGGCTGTAAGTCATTTTGCCACATTTCAGAGATACTGGTGCCTTCTGCAATTTGCCGAAGAGCCGATGAATTCAAAATGGCTGGCTGGTGATAATTCTGAGGATTGAATGAAATCATTTAACTAGCTATCCTTTCATAACATGTTTAAGACTCTGACATGTTTTCAATTAATTGCTTAAAACTTCAAAATAAGGGAGAACTTTATGTCAAATGAGGTAAATTAAACTACTCAACTTTAAAATTGGGCTGTTAGGGCTGGGCACGGTGGCTCAAGCCTGTAATCCCAGCACTTTGGGAGGCTGAGGCAAGAGGACTGCTTGAGCCCAGGAATTTGAGACCAGCCCTGGCAACATAATGAGACCTTATCTCCACAAAAAATGAAAAAATTAGATGGGCGTGGTGACGCATTGGTGCATGCCCGTTGTTCTAGCTACTTAGGAGGCTGAGGTGGGAGGATTGCTTGAGCCCAGGAGGTCAAGGTTGCAGTGAGCTGTGTTACTGAGCCCTCCAGCTGGGCAACAGAAGGAGATCCTGTCTCAGTAAAAATTTTAAAAATAATTTAAAAACCCAACTGTTAGCCTAAGTAAATCTTACACAGTATAGAGGGAGAGTAGTCAGGGAAGACTTTATAGATGAGCCACAAATTAAGGGGTCCTCGAATTTTAATAGGATTTTAATAGCAAGCCTAATTCAAAATTTTATAATGATTACATGTTGAAATGGTAATTTTTTGACATATTAGGTTAAATGAAGTATATTATTAAAATTAATTTTACCCCTTTTTCACTTTTTTAATGTAGCTACTAGAAAAATTAAAATTACACATGTTTCTTTCATAATCTTTTTTTTTTTTTTTTTTGAAGTTGGGGTTTCTCTCTGTCACCCAGGCTGGAGTGCAGTGGTGCAATCTGGCTCACTGCAACCTCCACCTCCCGGGCTCAAGCAATCCTCCCACCTCAGTCTCCTGAGTAGCTGAGTCATTATTTCTTTTTTATTATTATTATTTTAGATGGAGTTTCACTGTTGTTGCCCAGGCTGGAGTACAATGGCATGATCTTGGCTCACTGCAACCTCTGCCTCCCGGGTTCAAGCAATTCTCCTGTCTTAGCCTCCCGAGTAGCTGGGATTACAGGTGCATGCCACCATGCCCAGCTAATTTTTGTATTTTTAGTAGAGACGGGGTTTCATCATATTGGTCAGGCTGGTCTCAAACTCCCAACCTCAGGTGATCCACCCGCCTCGGCTTCCCAAAGTGCTGGGATTACAGGTGTGAGCCACCGCACCCAGCCCTGAGTCATTATTTCTATTAGACAGTGCCAACTCAGATGATTGTTGCAATTCCTTTCAGCCTGAGCTTGGTGAATCTATAGCCAACTAAATAGTAGACTTTTTAACTTCAATTAAAATTATTTTTAAATTCCATTAAAGTTCACATAACATTCAAATTTGTATTTTGGATGACTTCACACATACTGTATATTCTTATGATACTGGTAATGATGAACCATTCATTCATTACATGTTTATCAGGCACCTAATAATGGAATGTGTTACTCCTCCTCAACAGGAAGAGAACAATTGATCAGATGACTTCTTCCCTAAGGGGAAGGATGAGGATGACATAAGAATATTGAATTATTTGGAAGGCAAAACAGAAATTAGGAGAGGCCTATTTTATAGTTCCTTTCAGGACCAGTGTTAGCTGGATACGCTTAAATAGTCCTGCAAGTATTTTCATTCCATGTGATCGACTGCATGGGACTGGTGTGAAACTGGACTTCAAAGAATGCTTATTGCCTAATTATTTACACTCATCTATACTCTGAGATGGCTGTTTACTTTCCAGTACTTACCATGCAAAGAGCATGGGCTATAGGATCAGACAGACCCTCTCAACTCAGCCTCTCAACTCAGCACCCCACCACCTACTAGCTGTAACTCTTTCCAGGTTACTAAACCTCATTAAGGCTCAATTTCCTCATCTGTAAAACAGAGGTAGTAATACCTGAATCCTAGGGTAACTAGAATTAAGTGAACTAACATATGTAAACTGCCATAGTAAATATTCAATGTGTTAGTTACTATTTCCTTCTATCAAACACTAAAGAGCCATAGAATGAATTTTAAAGTTGGAAAAGCCACTTAGAGATGTTCTAGTCTCCAACCTCCTTCATTTATATTAGTGGAAATTGAGATTCATAGAAACCAGCTGACTTCCTGAGGTTGAAGGAGAGTTACAGGTAAATCCACAAAAAGATCCGCTGTCTGGGGATTTCCAATCCCATGCTAGTTTTACTCTGCCTCGCTGTCTCATTTATGCACTTCCAGTTTATTCCTGAATATTGATGCTGTGCCTGAACATCAGAAGATTTGTCTTTGTTTATTGGTAGGACATTTTTAAATACATTTCCTTGATAAACTTGTCAGTGCAGGCTTTAAATCCCTTGGTACCTCCAGGATCTAAGTCCTCATGCCAGCTCCCAAACAACAGTTGGAAAAGAAAGCTGAAGCTGAAAGACAAAGCAATAGAAATGTGCGAAGGGATAAGAAGAATATGGAGGCAAGAGGTCAGAAGACTTCCATGGTTAATTATTACTCAACCCTGCCAACAGAAGCCTGTCTGGTCTCCCCCTTCACCCTTGCTCACCATGCTTCGGTCACTCTGGCATTTGGCCAGGCCCCAAATGCTCTGAGGTTCTGCCCCCATGAGGCTTTGGCATCTGCGGTGCTTTCTGCCTTACAAGCTGTTTCCCTTCCTCTTCACCTGGCTAACTCCTGCTCACTTCAGCTTGCAGCTTGGAGGCCACTTCTTTGTGTGTTTACTTGTTTAATGTCTGTCTTTCATACAAGACATCAGCTCCATAAGGCCTGGAACTCCCTCTCTCTCTGTTGTTTACCTCTCTCTCCCACACAGGCCACACAGGGCCTGGTTCATCTTGAGCATTTGATAAATATTGGGCAAATTAATCAAAAAAGCAATCAACAGATGAACTATCTTTCTAAAATTATCTTTGCTAAGACTGTATTTATATAATAATAAAGTAACATGGGCATTTTTCTGCCATTGCAAATAATAAATCAGCTGAATGCACAAGCAAGCATAAAGACAGAAGAGACAGGTGGCTACCTGCTGCAATGGCCAGGAAGTGCTGTGGTTCAATGTTATTGGGCTTTGCTCTTTTTGAATTTCTGACATTCGATGCTTCTGATGATGAAGAGCTGGGTTGACCCAAGCAGTCACTATGACAACCAAAACTATTGTGTCAAAAGCTGTTTACCAGTGGCTCCTTGTCTGTTTACTGTCCAATACTCTATCCCAAAGCCCATCTGGTCACTGTGGATAGAAGCTTTCACTCCATGTCCAGAGTGAAGCGAAATCACTTGTGTTTAAATAGCTGGTTTCTAGAGGCTTGAAAGAGCTCTTAAGATATTTAAGAAAAAACAGGAACAAAATAAATGCCCCCTCCCCCAAGCATCTCTAACTACAAGAGATACTGTAGATGAAACCAAATTGGCAAATAGCACCAAAAAATGCTTAATGGATAATTAAAGGGTAAATCCAGCAGACAGGCCAGGCCTATTGATGCTTATGAATCTAGAGACTTACATGTGTTTGCTCCTCAACCTCCTGGGCTCAACCATTTAATTAACATACTTCAGTAAAGAGCCCTGACTCTCCTTGCCCCTCTGGGGGCAAAGATGCCCCTGTAAAATCCCAGAGCTAAAAGCTTCCCAGTAACTGAAGGACAGAGAAGAGGAAACAACCAACTACACTCAGTCAACTACTTAAGCCTTCTATTCATTAAAGCCCTGTGTGGAAAAGCATTTGACTTTCCCAACCTAAATAGCATGCATTCAATGTTTGAGGGGTCTTATTCTCAGAACTCAATAGATATACAAATTTAGGTGGAGATGAGATGAATGAGTAAGAGGAAAAAGCTGGAAGGAAAGAGCGAGCTCAGCAGGGGGAAAGTAACTCAGGCAAAAACAAAGTTGAGCCCAATGGTAAATGCAAACCCCAACTTATTGTAGGTTTATCTCAGTTAAAAGACACTTAGACAATTTTCTATTGGTGCAGGTGTTCTCAGAGGAATGAGGCTCTGTTACAGCCCCTGCCTTGTCTTTTCATCCAGACAGAAAGGACAATAAGTCTGCTCTGAGTGCAAGAATCTTTCAGCCAAAAGTGTGAACCAGATATCCTGAAGCATCTCTTCTAGGCTAATCATGTGGTTTTAAAGAGGGTTTTAATTACATAATTGATAGAGTTGGCCCAGCTTGCAAAGGGTTTTGAGGTTCCAAAAGACTGAATTAAAGGGAGATCATTACAGAAATGCAGCCAATGCAAGTCCAGTTTCTATTCTATATGAGTGTCTCCCGGGCAATTCTCAGATTAACACCTCTGTCTGTCTGCAAATTCAGCTCAATCAGCAGTTACTGAACTCCTTCTGTGTGTCGGATGCCACTGATATTAAAAATTCAGTGGGAGAATAGTTAGGAACTGAACAAGACAACATCTGTCTTTTCTAAAATGCAAGCAGCCCTCTACTTAAAAGCAGAGCCGTGCGGGCTTTAACCACAACAGCTTAGGGTGAAATCTCAGCTCCCTCGTTTATTAGCTGTGACTAGGAAAGAGTCCATATCTGTAAAATGGATCTCATGGTACTTACCAACTAGATGGTAAGGCTCCAAAATGACATTTTGTCTTTCTGTCCCTACCAACACCCAGCCCCCGACTGACTTCCACGTCACTGCCTGAGAGTCTCCGTCGTTGCTTCCATTAGAATGCAACAACAACAATAACACACACACACACACACACACACACACGCACGCGCAGAGAGAGAGAGAGAGATAGAAATAAAAACACCAAAATGGTTAATAGCCATTATCTCTGAATAGTGGGATTATGGGTGACATTAGTTTTTTTTTAGTGTATTTTTCTGTATTTTCCAAGTTTTCTAAAATGAGCACATGTCAACTTTATAATTAGAAGACTTCAATAGAAGCCAGACTTTTTAGTTTATCGGAACTAATATTTTTTAAAGAACATATAAAGCCCTCAAAAGCCATCAGTCATTCGCACCTAAGGAAGAATGATTTAATGAGATTCTGTTTAATAGCTAGTTGACAATGTTGTACTAAAGGAATGGGCCTGTACTAAAGGAATAAGACTGGTGACCAAAAGGCCTGGGGAAGATTCAGAAGAAGTAACTCTGGAATATGGATTAACACTCAGACTAATGATGACCTTTAAGCTGCATGAAGGAGATCAAGGAAAGGAGAAAATAGGGGGTGTCAGAAGAGAAGGTACCAAAACCAAACTACCTGTTTTGGAATGCCATTTAGGGTCCACCCTGACCCAGAAAGAGAGAGTAAGCTCTTCATCTGGCCCTCCAACTTCCCTGCTAGCCCCACACTTTTTCACTACCTGGGCACTGTTCCGGGTACATCAGCCAGGACTCATCTACCATTAGAAAAGCACAGAAGAAGAAAGGAGAGATCAGGGCTTAAGCCAAACCCTAGCTCTTCAGTTCGCTAGTGCAATAGTTGTCAAGTTTCCTCAACCATAAATTGAGGATGAATGTACCTTCCTCATGGGGGTTGCTGTGAAGTTCAAGTGAGGTGGATATATATATATATATGTTATATATATATAAAAAACACCCCATACCCAGATGCCAATGCCTCTAAATACACAGGTGTGTGCCCACCTGGGAGTTTAACAATTTATAATATTGTTACTATGGAAAAATTGTTTCCAGGTTTCAAATATATAATCAAATCATGGCCTCTGAATGCCACCATAAACTAGAGTTGATCTGCTTTTACATATTCAAAGCCACTGAAAGAGAAACATCTTTATTTCAAAACGAAGGAAATGGATTTCAGAATCAATGCTTTCTTTACCACACCTCACCTGTTAGCAGACCAGTGTACCAAAGACATACGTCATATGATTAAAATAGTCGAACACCATAAAAAGTAGGAAGGCACATATTTTAGTGTGGACCGATTCATCACCCAGGCTGCAAGACTTTATGAAGGTCTACAGAATAAGGGGAGGAAGCTAGAAACTGGGAAATGTGATGGCTGATTGTCATTTGCTTTTAATGATTTGAAAACATTCAGTTTCTCAATGGAACAGTGATCAGAAGCTTCTTAAAATAAATATAAAAGGGATTCATGCTTTAAAAGACGTTTCTCAAAAGTTAAATTCTCATTGGTTTAAAATATTTTAAGAATCACAGCACCTTTTCCCACCCATAAATACCCCGTGCCTACACACACCTACAAATGATCTTTTCAGAGTGGTTTGTTCAGTTTCCATCTCACTTATTCCCTTCCATTTAGATGTATCACAAAGATACATTTGGTGTGGCTCCATATTCTAGTCTGTAATGTTCTCTTCCCAATTTCTGACCAGAAGGGTATTCTCAGTGAAGAGAAGGAGAGGATTTTTTTTTGTGTCATTCCACGTTCTTCTTCATGGGCCCCCATGGGAAGTTGTTTTCCTTATAATAAAGTTATTCTTATGTTACAGACTTCCCTCACTGCCACCAGGTTCCCTGCGGCCTGTGGTCTCCATGTGTAAGTGGGGCCTGCTGTGACCCCTGAGTGGTGATTACATTAGATCCGAAGAATTGAAATGGGCTATTCGTATATATATGCATGTAGCTGGGTGGGAGTGGGCATTCACCAGTGTGCCCTGTATTTCAAACATTTGAGTAAATACAGGCATACTCTAAGTGTGTAAAAGGTCTGCTCAATAACACTGCCAAAGTTTATATCGCTTCACTTTGCTGCTTTTCTTAATATCTCTATAACATACTATTTTATGCTGACATCATTAATATTTGCACAATCCCTTAGCAATTTCATGATTTCAAAACTGTTACACAAGAAAAGGAAGTAATTGTGAACCCATGTAATTGTGAACCCATATACTTCTTTTTTTTTTCTTTTTTTCTTTTCTTTTTTCTTTTCTTTTTTTTTTTTTTTTTTTTTTTTTTTTTTTTTTTTTTTTTTTTTGAGACGGAGTCTCGCTGTGTCGCCCAGGCTGGAGCGCAGTGGCGCGATCTCGGCTTACTGCAAGCTCCGCCTCCCGGGTTCACGCCATTCTCCTGCCTCAGCCTCCCGAGTAGCTGGGATTACAGGTGCGTGCCACCACGCCCAGCTAATTTTTTGTATTTTTTAGTAGAGACAGGGTTTCACCATATTAGCCCTGATGGTCTCGATCTCCTGACCTCGTGATCCACCCGCCTCGGCCTCCCAAAGTGCTGGGATTACAGGCGTGAGCCACCCCGCCCAGCCGAACCCATATACTTCTTACAGAGGGAACTTGCAAATCACTTTTATCCTAAGTTCCTTATATGCGATTTCTACCTACAACTAGATCCATTTTCTCTGAAAATAGCAGGTACCCTCTTTTAAGTGGGGGAAAAAGGCTTTTAAAGTAAGCAGGTCTCCAGTAAAGGTCCTTCCTGCCGAGTTGCTCCTTTTAAAAATCTAAAACAAACAACACACATCCGTCCTGAGACTGTAGGGACACTTCAGCTCCCCAGCAGCATCCTTGGATGAAGCAGCGGGGGGGCTGTGGGCACACCCCCAGGCGCACCCCGCACCCTGGCGGCCCAGGAGCGCCGGCCCCGTTGTCCTCGCGGGTCCCGAGTTGGGGGTGGCGCCGCGATGCGCCCTCGCCTCCCGGCTCAGCAGCCGCCGGCGAGACACATTTCCTGTGCCTATCAGCACCCCCATCAGACCGCAGCCCAGGAGAGGCCAGTGACATCACCCAGCCCCCCTGGCGTCTCCAGAACAGCCCCGGACCGGCCGAGGCACCCCGGCGAGTACGCAGAGCCCCGACTCCTCCGGGCGCCGGGTGGGGCGCCGGTGCCTGGGCTGAGGACCGCGGCCCTGCCCCGCCTCCCGCTCTGCCTAGGTAGGGCTGACCCGGCCAGGGGTCCCCGCATCGGACCAGAGCCGCTCAAGTACGACTACGCCGAAACAGCCCCTCACCTTCTCCTCTGGCCAGGCTGAGGCACTCGGACTGACCCCCCTGGATGCCCAGGGCAGGGCAGCCACCAGCAGCAGCAGGTGGAGGGTGCCCACGACGCGCCGGTGTCTTCCGCCTGCCATCTCTCCGAGGCTGTCTGGGAGCGGGTTCCCCGGGCCGCTGGCGGTCACGAGCCCGGGAACGCGCGTCCTTCGCCTTCCCTCTTCTCCACCCTTGGGTCGACTGCGCCCGCCTTCCCATCGCCTCCGGGTAGCCTCCCGCCGCGTCGCGCAGGCTGCAGCCCTCCTACCCCGGACCTTCGCAAACCCCGGGGCTGGGCGGCCCTGGGTGACAGACACAAGCTTCTGAACCCAAGCTAACAAAGGCGGCCACTTCCTTCTCTTGGAGAAGATGAAAGGAAGGAAGGAAGGAAGAGACATGGAAGAGCCTTTAATGATCTCCAATGCCAAAACAGGGAACAGAAAAGGGAGGAAGGGTTCACCAGACCCTGGGGAGTTATGAAGTGTTTCCCACAGCTCCTAAAGAAGGGGTGGACAGGGAATCGACGTCTGCTGAACACGGCACCAGGCACCGTCCTAGGTGCTTGTCCAACCTTCCCGGATTTAATCCACTAATCCCATTTTACAGACGGGGAGACTGAGACACCCCCCCCCCACCCCCCATAGAAAGCCTGGACTGGAACCCACAAGCAAAAGTATGACAGTGGATCTTTGCCTTTTCTCTTTTTTCTCACAAATGGTTGCCTTGCCTCACATCATACTCTCAAATTGAAAAGGATGGTCAAAGTAATTATCTGAAATAATGAGATCTAAAATATTCACAGCGGCTCTGAAGGAGTCGTCTTCTCCAAGGCATGGCCCCAAAAGGAAAAGCCAAACACAATTCTATTTACTTTGTAACATCAAAGGTCATTGTTATCCAGATAATCCTAGGGCAGGAAAACATTTCAGTTTTGTCTGTAGGTTTCTGGTCCAAGTTGTCAGGACAGTGACTTTCACCAGCCTCTTTTGCTTCCACAGTGAGGATCAGGGCTTGGCCTGCTCTGAGTCATCTCCCAGTAACATCTAGTTCCCAGAAAAATCAGAACAAGGATACTGAAGCAGAACCATTTCACAGAGAGCAAAGATTTGAAGGTAAGGAAGCTGCCAGAAGGCCCACCCACTCACTCTGTCTTCCCAGTCTTGGCTATGAGTTTTTAAAGAGAGGGCTTGCCTGGAAATACACTGTTCTGCCCTCCTCTGGAGCTGTAGGAGAAGACAGGATGTAAATAACTCCTTTCCTGGTGTACAGATTTGCTAACCCTATTCATGTCTGAGAGTTTTGAGTGACAATTTAAATCTCCAGGCTTAAATAAAATTAAATACACCTTTATTAAACCCACAGACAGTTCTGATCATTGGACCCCCTTCAGAACTTTCTACTGGCTCCAGTTTCAGAACTAAACCACTGTCACATTCCCCAATATAGTTCCTCTCTTGCTGCCTGGGTCAACCTTGAAATAGTGCATTTCCTGAGTGGCTGGGTAGTAAAGCGCCTATTTGCTTTTTTTTTTTTTACCCTATTACCTTTATGTCTTTTCACAATATGGTTCCTATAAGAAAGAGAACGTGGAAATAGCAAACCTAAATGAAACAAAATGTGAGAGGTACTATCATGCTAAGTATGAGCAATTCAAAACAAGAAATATAGAAATAAGCTAAAATGTCAGCACATAACGTAATGATGATTTTGTTTCCTAAGTTTCTCCAATTTTGGTTATATTTAAGTCAATAAGATGTTCTTACAGTTTGGTATCTACAGGAAGCAGACTCTGAGACAAGAGTTTAACATGCAGGATGTGTATTAGGGAGTGCCCTTGGGACAAACCCCTGTGGGAGGAAGAAGGGGAACAGGAGAGCACAGAGGGAGAAGTTAGCAGCAAAGCGGGCCCAACAACCTCGCCCAACTCCATGGGAGTCCTGAAGCTGAAAAAGACCGTCAAAGTTGTTCCACACTGGACCATAATGGCTGGGGCCTTATCTCTGCACCTCCATGGAGTGATTTCCTATAAGCAGCTTTCCAGCCAAAAGAGCTTAACTGCTAAAGGCTGTGGGCCAGCCGGCCTCCAACAGCTGGAGCAGGGTCCTTCCCTGGGGGCAGATCTGGGCAGCGCATCTCCTGTATCCACCACAAACGTATCCATGTATTGTATCTGGTACAAATCTAAAACATTCCACATAGCTAGTGAGACTGATTTCAATACATTGGTTTTTTTTTACATGTAAGCTTTTCTGCCAACTTTCCACGAATCTACAAATCCAACACCACTATATATGTATCACTTCATTCCTTATGCATATCTTTTCTAGTGTCTTACACACTAAATACCCTTTTCCTTTCCTTCGCTCATTCTTTTCTCTGTTCCTTGATTTGGGAAACGTTTAGAAATCCCTTATATCTGCTATTTTTGCCCTACTTCAACTTTTCCTTTCTTCAAACTCTTCCCATGGAAGATAACTAATGACTTTTCAATTTTAATTAAAGTTTCAGACCCTGTTTTTCATCATGGAAAAAATGTGTTGTATATACAGTGATAACACTGTTCTCAAGTGGAGAAATTTTTACCTCCATTATAGTATAGATTCCATACTGTGATGTGAAGGAAATGAAGGACCCAGTTGCCAAAACAGATCTTCTCCATGAAGCTGCCATGGCAGGATGTTCCTACACCCAGTCCCACCTTTAAAGTGACGCCATTAGACCAAAGTAGTAATGACCAGAAGGTTCTATTAAAACAATAGTTTTCAAAAGTGTGGTCCATGGATACTGGGGATTCCCCAAGACCCTCTTGGCTGTCTCCAAAGTCAAATCAACTTTTATAATAATACCAAAACAAGATTCATTTTTTTCTACTGTATAGACTTTGCACTGATGTTGCAAAAGCAATGATGGGTAAAAATGCTGGCACCTTAGCAACTATCAAGACAGGACACAAAACTGTACTATTGAGGAGGAAAATCTATACTTGTAGTCATTGTATTTTTCTTTCTTTCTTTTTTTTTGGAAGGAGTTTCACTCTTATTTCCCAGGCTAGAGTGCCATGGTGCGATCTCGGCTCACTACAACCTCTGCCTCCCAGGTTCAAGCGATTCTCCTATCTCAGCCTCCTGAGTAGATGGGATTACAGGCATGCACCACCATACCCTGCTAATTTTTGTATTTTTAATAGAGACAGGGTTTCACCATGTTGGTCAGACTGGTCTCGAACTCCTGACCTCAGGTGATCTACCTGCCTCGGCCTCCCAAAGTGCTGGGATTACAGACGTAAGCCACCATACCCAGCCATCTTAGTATTTTTCACTGCCACGCATAAAGAAAAAAAAAAAGAAGAGGAAGATAAAAGAAAAGAAAAAGAGCCAGTTTCACTTAAGAATGTCATTGATGAAGTAATAAAATTGTTGTTTTACTGCCTTCTGAAGCTGTCTCTCCATGAAGCTAGATTTTAAATCTAGCAGGACAGAGTACAGGAGGAGAGAGAGCTCCTCAAGTCTGCGTTTTCATCTCATGGAGACCACCAGCTCTGTGTGGACTCCTCCTACCTGCACTGCATCCTGGAAATTCTCAAAGCAGTAAGCTGGAGAAAACATCACGCTCATCTCATTTCATTTTCCCTTTTCTCACCACTTTCCTGTGATACCTCTTTTCCAATATTTAAACATCATTTTAAAAATTTTTATACACTTAGAGAGTACAGGAGCAGTTTTGGTACATGGATATACTGCATAGTGGGGAAGTCTGGGCTTTCAGTGTAAGCATCACCTGAAAACATAGTATACATTTACCCATCAGGTAATTTCTCATCCCTCCTACCCTCCCACCCTTCCAAGTCTCCAATGTCTATTATTCAGCTCTTCATGTCATTGTGTACACATTATTTAGCTTCCACTTATAAGTGAGAACATGTGCTAGTTGAGCTGTTTCACTAAAGATAATGGCCTCCAGTTCCATCCATGTTGTTACAAAAGACAAAATTTTGTTATTTTTAATTGCTGGTAGTATTCCAGGGTGTGTGTGTGTGTGTGTGCGTGTGTGTGTGTGTGTGTGTGTGTGTGTGTGTGACGTTTTCTTTATCCAATCCATTGTGAATATCATTTTTAATATATTTTAGGTGGGATGACAAATCCAGTTCCATCTTAACTGGAAGCACAAATTGAGAGTATGCAGCTCTTTATACTCACATGGGAAAATAGGAGGTAGAAATCAAACACTTCTGCTGCACACCAAAGGGCAATTGTCTCAAAGAAAAGTATTTGTACCGTTGTTTCAGAAGTATAGTGGGCCGCAGTGGCTCACACCTGTAATCCCAACATTTTGGGAGGACAAAGCAGGTGGATCACTTGAGGTTAGGAGTTCGAGACCAGCCTGGCCAACAGGATAAAACCCCCATCTCTACTAAAAATACAAAAATTAGCTGGGCATGGTGGCAGGTGCCTGTAGTCACAGCTACTCCAGAGACTGAGGAAGGAGAATCACTTGAACCTGGGAAACAGAGTTTGCAGTGAGCAGAGATCACACCACTGCACTCCAGCCTGTGTGACAGAGAGAGACAGTCTCAAAAAAAAGAAAAAGAGAGAGAGAGAGAAGCATAGTGAACTTGCTACTTTTTTCATGAAATTCCAATTTAATTGAAAGAACAATGACTGATAAATTATGATTATTCAGACTTGGATATTTGGCAGACATTTGAAGATGAATAAAGTGCACCTATCCCTTGAAGGAAAATAACTGACACTGTTTGTTGCCAGTGATAAAATTCGATCTTTGCAGTAAAAATTGGATTTTTGGATAACTTGTATCTGCTACCATAAGCTTGACAGTTTCCTGATATGCAACAACTTTTATGACAAAATTGGTGATTTTAACAAATGTGATTATTTATTATATATAATGAAATGCTCAACATTTGGAATATCTGCATAACTCAGTGAAGCAATATTTTCCAAATGTTCAATTCATCATGTTACAAAGTCACAAAGAAAAGTTCCACTCAAAGTATAACAGACACCCAGTGGATTTTAATGTAATGGAATAAAAACATGTGTTTAGAAGCAGATTTTAAGTTGTACCTTTTATGACACTATCATTTGTTATGTTTTGATTTAATAATGAAGAAGATTATCCACAGTTATCTGAAGAGGCTATTAAAATACTCTTCCTTTTTCCTACTACATGTCCGTGTGGGGTCAAATTTTCTTCATGTACTTCAACCAAATTAATATATCACAACAGATGGAATGCATAAGCAAATATGGGAATCCAGTTGTCATCTAAAAAGTCAGAAATTAAAGAGATTTTTTTAAATGCCAATCTTCTCACTAAACTCTTTGTACTTTGGAAAATGTATTTTTTCATAAAACATGTGTCTTTAGATGCAATGACTTTATTCTTTTAAAATAAATCCATAATTAAGTATTTGTAAAATGCCTGTTCTAATTTTCAATACAATAAATATTGATAGACATGGTCCACATAAATGAAAGCTATTTGTGGTCCTCAATTACTGTTACTAATGCAAGGAGTTCTGAGACCAAAACATTTGAGAATCACTATGTTAAAACCATTCTACTTGAGAGAGACAGATGATTATACATTAAACCAATGCTGACAACTGTAGCTACACATGGAAATTATCTAGAAAGCCTTTTTTAGAAAATGGTGATGTCTGACTTCCACCCCCAGAGATTCTGATATGATTAGCCTGGTGTGTGGTCTGGGCATCAGATCGCTTAAAAGCTCCCCAGGTGATTCTAACGTGCAGCCACGGCTGAGAATCATTGCATTAAGTCACACACTTTGAGAAATACATCAGCAAAAATCATATAATCAGATTAACTATAACATTAATAGTCATGTTGCATTGTAGTTATTTCATAAGGCCCTGCGGATAATAGGAAAAAAGATTGGGAAAGTGGCCCAGCCTTAGACAAATTATGAAGTAGGCAGCTTAAATTCAAACCCCCCAACTTTCCGGCCCCATGCAAGTCTAGTACTGAAGCACCCTGCCTTTCATTCCTTTAATAGTCACAGAATGTAAAGAGTCCTACATTATATTCTTGTTTGAATCTGTCCGCCACCTCTTTCGATAGCAGAGTGAAAAATTAAAATATTTGCCTCTGCAGTCCAGTGTCAGATTTTTAGTGTTCCTTAGAAATCTCAGGAATCCAGATTTCCTGTAAATATTCCCAACTTCTTTCACCAGATCAGAGGTCGGGTCAAGGTGGCAATAAAAGCTAGGAGAAAAAAAACGTTCCTCTTCTCTGGTTTTCTGGCCCTCTCACTTCCCAGTCCTATTAAATAACATGCGCTGTCCTCTTGAAGAAGGACAGAGGAACAGTCCCCATAAACCCTGGTTCCTTTCACAAACACTAATTATGCCCCTCAAACAAAATTCCTTTTATCCATTTAATAATTTATCATACTTTTGATCAGTTTTTCTCTGAGAGCTCTGAAAACCAAAAGTGTTCAAGGTCCAAAGAAATGAATCTCTAGTAAGAATTTCAGTGCACTCAAGGAGATGAGAAGTAGAATCAAAGATGAAGAGAGTGGAGGTCACCTGGTGACCATCAAGCCAGCCATCCAGAGGAAAAAACTCCTCGTCTGAGGAATTTAGAAGTAATTAGACTTCCCTGTTATCTAAAGCGGGCATCTGGTTCCAGGCTTCTTTCTCAAAAATTTATAAGTAACTAGAATTTCCATACATCTCCAGAATGTATGTATGTTGAAACTCATTGTGCAACACTTGCTGACATCAAGGCACCAAAATGCCTACAAATTTAACCATTTATCATGACCTACGTGGCTAATAGGGTCCAAATTACCATTAAACTCCCGCTTTAAGGTTCATAAATACGCCTAAGGGAAAATCCACCACAATTCGTCCCTTGCTGAGGTGCCCTGCTGCATTCTTTTGCAGCTTTCTTTCTATCTAGTAAAACTTTCCTTTTCAAACCTATACTGTTGTCAGTAAATTCTTCTCACCAATCTGCAAGTCAACCACCTTCCAATGCTGGAGCTCTGGCACCTAGCCCAGCAAAAGACAAAGACTGACACACAAAATTCATTCTTTACAGCTCACAGAATAGACAGCACTGATCTACACAGTACCTAAACTGCCTATGATGTGAAGTTACAAACAACTGATTGTTACAGGAAGCATCTATGCATATAATGTTTAAGTCTGTATATTTATAGAGGCATACATGTTGACATTTTATTCAAAAAATTTCATCTATGTTTAATTTTTCCATCTTGTGGGATCAAATAAGATAAAGCACCAATTTCATATATATATATATATATTTTTTTTTTTTTTTTTTTTGAGACAGTTTCTTGCTCTGTCACCCAGGCTGTAGCATAGTGCTACGCCCAGCACCCAGACTGCTACACAATCTTGGCTCAGTGCAACCTCCGCCTCCAGGATTCAAGTGATTCTCACACATTAGCCTCTTGAGCAGCTGGGACTACAGGTGTGCGTGCAACACCACACCAAGCTAATTTTTGTATTTTTAGTAGAGACAGGGTTTCACCATGTTAGCCAGGCTGATCTCGATCTCCTAACTTCAAGCAATCCACCCACCTTGGCCTCCCAAAGTGCTGAAATTACAGGTATGAGCCACCGCACCCGGCCTTCTGCAACATATTAATGATAGAACATGAAAGGTAAAAAGCTGTTAGTTCAAGAATTTTTCATTCAGAGTTACTAAATTTTTATGGTGTAAGTTAAAAATATGATCAGAGTTGTTAAGTGTGTCAATAATGTGTTTTTAAGACCCAATTCTATAAATAAGTATGATGAGAGATATTATTATTGTTATTATCCTCATTGTTAATGATAAAAAAGTTAAGGTACAAGGTTAAGTCATCTGTTCAAAGCCATGCAAAGCTGATTCAGTTGCAGGCAGTGTACTTTTACTCTACCCTACAGGCTTTTATAGTTTCAGAGGAGAAAATTTAAGTAGCTATTAAAATCTAACTTTCAATAAGCTGAGGAAAGCTTTTACTGAAGTTAAAATCAGATACCATTGAAAGTATTTTATCTGTAGATTTTAAGTACAATATTCATTTTTGTATTTTTTGTCTCCTTTAATCATATATCTAATATCATATCTATTAGTAGAAGGGGGAAAGGGAAATTTTTTTCAAAAAAATTAAATGCCAAAATGTAAACTAATATAACCTAAAGTCAAGACGAAGCCACTCAGTTGTCTTTTGCTTTGGGGTCATTTGTGGATTTTCTGCGGTGTTATATTCTACTTATCCATGTTTTAAAGATATGAAATTGTGATATTTTCCTACTGATCAGGCTACACAGACTGTTATCAGACAACTGAAAAAGCATCCTTTCTCTCAATCTTATAATGTTAATTGTGCTTGTTAATTAGTCTCTTTCTGGCTTTTCATGAAAGAACAGTCATTCTAAGAGTAATTTTCAAGTCTTACCAAACAAACAACACGAAAAAGTTTGCTTTTAAGACTCAGGTTAGGCCCATCAGTGTCAAGTAAGAGGAAGAAAGGCTCTAAAACCTCTTTCCACAGGGTCCAAAATAGAACATTAATTAAGCAAATAAAAATGACACATTCACAGAAAATAGCAACAGTTATTTAAAAAACAAGTTGGCTATGCCACACATAGCTATTAACAATAATAACAGTAGAAAGTTGCAACATAACACCATAACTCAAATTCGGCCCTAAAACCACATATGCTCCTATAAATATCTAACTTTTGCTTAAATTTAGAATGAATTTATGCTGTTCATTTTATTTTTATACGTGAAAACATTCACAAAGTATTTTGAATGTTTTAGTAATACTTAGTACAGATTGTGATCATAAAAAATCCTTTCAACACTACGGTTCACATATATGCTATTGTTCAGATTATAATAAATTAGATGAACTAATCCATCTTCAATTTTAATGTTTGGGAAAGCATTTCAACAGAGCTCACAATTAGTAGCACCAGGCCAAGAGTATATCTAAATTTCCCTAAAAAAGAAGCTTAAATTACTTAGCATAGAATTTTAGTAAGACTAATCCCCTTCTGTTACTGCCCAAACCTTGATATTTTATGGTCCTCCCTCAGTAAATCACATACCTATTATGCAGAACACTAAAGTTTGAATTTAGAGCTCTGTGAGAAAGGAAAAGAGATTAATTGCCTTTTATAATATCTTTGTTTAGTCCTCCAAAAAATTTCCTTCTAACAGTGTTAGATCTGTATTACAATCAGGAAGAAGCATAGTAGTAATTTTAGAAAGGGGACCAAAAGGAAATTTCATAAGCAAAAAGGAAGGGCCATAAGAGAACTGTACATCTTCATTCCACTCTGAGGAAAAATGGTCTTCTTTTGATTCTATTCTTTGATTAGAGAAAATGACCATCAATTAGAGAAACAAACTAATGCCTCAGACAGGAAATAAATGACATTAAAGACAAAGCCATAGGCCAGGCATGGTGGCTTACACCTGTAATCCCAGCACTTTGGGAAACCGAGGCAGGCGGATCATTTGAGGTCAGGAGTTCAAGACCAGCGTGGCTAAAATGGTGAGACCCCCGTCTCTACCAAAAATATAAAAATTAGCCGGGTGTAATGGCGCATGCCTATAATCCCAGCTACTCAGGAGGCTGAGGCAGGAGAATCATTTGAACCTGGGAGACGGAGGCTGTAGTGAGCCAAGATCGTGCCACTGAATTCTAGCCTGGGCTACAGAGCGAGACTCCATCTCAAAAAAAAAAAAAAAAAAAGATTGAGCCATAGATAAAGAATGCAGTAACAATTATTATTCAGGATTTTTTTTTTTTTTTAAGACGGAGTTTCGCTCTTGTTGCCCAGGCTGGAGTACAATGGCACGATCTCAGCTCACCACAACCTCCGCCTCCCAGGTTCCAGCGATTCTTCTGCCTCAGCCTCCCGAGTAGCTAGGATTACAGGCATGCACCACCACACCCAGCTAATTTTGTATTTTTAGTAGAGATGGGGTTTCTCCATGTTGGTCAGGCTAGTCTCGAACTCCTGACCTCAGATGATCCTCTGTCTCGGCCTCCCAAAGTGCTGGGATTATAGGTGTGAGCCACTGTGCCTGGCCTATTCGTGATTTTTAGAGACTGAAAATATGAGGGAAACCTGGTAAAGTGGATAGACAATAGCCTAATTATAAAACTTCTCTGTGTGCTACAATTACATGTTAATCTTTATTCAATTATGCAGATAGCTACAGAATACTATTATTTTATAGTACACACATGCACACATCTTTAGCATATCCTTTGCAGGTGTAAAAAAATTATGATAATATAATCCTTAAATGGCAGGCACCTGGTAGTATAGTAAGTTCTTGAAAAATGTTGTGTCTAAAAACACATACCTTATGATTATAAAACCTAGTGCCTGCCACAAATATGGAGAAATATTTGATTCATTACAGTATGTAATGTACAGCCTAACCAGCAGGCTAACGACAAGCAGACAATGATCTTCCCTTGACCCTGATATCTCCTTTAATTATTACTCTTTCCCTTCACTTCCATTTTTTAATGTAATCTACACCATTAGTTCCCAAATGCCAGTTCCATATTAATGCCTGTCCATGATTATGCTTGCTCAGTTTGTTGCAAAAGGAGAACATTTTTTAAAATGTTGTTAATAAGGCAATTATATTTAATCAAAGTCTGATCTTTGATCTTACATTCTTCCTCCATATTTGGGAATAATCAGTTGTAGGTTCTTGGGTTTGTCTTTTATTGTCTTGCTCTCTTGTTGTTTCATTGTGGTAAAATACATACAACATGAAATTTGCCATCTTAACATTAAATACATTCAGTTCATTAAACACATTTACATTTTTCTGCAACCATCACTACAATCCACCTCTAGAATTATTTTCATGTTGCAAAACTGAAACTGCACCCATTAAACAATACCTCTACATTCTCTCTTCCCCCCAGCCTCTAGCAACCACCATTCTTCTTTCTGTCTCTGTGAATTTGACTATTCTAAGGACATACCTCACATAAGTGGAATTATACAGTATTTGTCTTTCTGAAACTGTCTTATTTCACTTAACATAATGTCTTGAAGGTTCACCCATGGTATAGCATGTCTCAGAATTTCCTTCCTTTTTAAGGCTGAATAATATTCTGTTTTATGTGTATACCACATTTTGCTTATCCACCCATCTGTTGATGGACACTTGGGTTGCTTCCACCTTTTGGCTATTCCTAATAATGCTTCTATGGAGATTTGTGTATAAATATCTCTTCAAGACCCTGCCTTCGATTCTTTTAGATATACACCCAGAAGTAGAATTGCCGAATCATATGGTAACCTTACTTTGAATTTTTTGAGGAATCACCATAGCAGCTGCACCATTTCACATTCCCACCAACAGTGCCTAAGAGTTTCAATCTCCCTACATCTTTGCTAACACCTGTTGTTTTCTGTCTTTTTTTCACAGTAGCTATCCTTATGAATGTGAGGAGATATCTCACTATGGTTTTGATTTGCATTTCCCTAATGATTAGTGATGCTGAAGTGTTGCTTTGCTTCAGTGTTCTTAATTGGTAAAACAAGAAGTTGGCAACTTGCTTAGTCTCCATTTTTAAACAAATTTATAGGTTATTGATATCTGAAAATCTGAAAATCACCAGCGTACTCTCTATGTCCTCTTCTCATCTAAAAATTACCCCATAAATTCACTGCAGTCTGGCTTTGGCCCTCAATCTTCTCCTGACTTCTCTCATCAGAATTAACAAACTAACTTGTAATTGCCAAATAGAACGGACCTTCTTCAGTCTGTATGTAATTAGTGGAAAGTGCAGAGTCTCTGGGGCCAAACCTAAAGTCCCGCTTCCTTCAGCGGAGTAGGATCTCAACAAATGTAATTCCTGCTCCTGGACTTCCCTAAGGGAAATTTCATCCCTTCCCATAGTTTCATTCTCTACCCTATGCAATGATTCCCAAACCTCTAACACTCAACCATGTCAGTGGAGCATTAATACTGTTCAAGGCACTCTGCAATGGATATATGGATAAATTAACTATGGCTTCGGCGCTCCAGAAGCATGTGGTTTAGTAAGATAAATAGTTGCGCAATACAGTGTCACAGGTGCGATGAAGGAACATGCCAGGAGCACAAAGAAAGGAATAATGATTCCCATATGACCTGGAGTGGACAGGGAAGGTCTTACAGAGGAGAAACTTGAAGTGAATGAATATTGGAAGTACTTAGCAGGTAGCAGAGGGGAGACAGTTATCACCACATGTATCAATTCTTAAAATTAACAGAAGAGAATATTTGAGGTAGGAAACCTTAGAACATCATTTCAGTGGACCAGGTGAGGGCTAGTTAAGGCCTGAACTAGGAGACAGTGGAAAAGAAGAAAAGAGATACCATACAAGAAACATAATGGTATGAAATTGATGGGACTTGGTCACCAGTTAGATCTAGAGAACAAGGGAAAAGAGTTTAGGCTGACTTAGTAGGTTCTGTCTTGGATAAATAGACGGTGGTACCATGCACTAAGATTGGAAATATAGGAAGAGGAAGAGGTTACAAGGAAAAGATGAGTTCAATTAGGGATACTTGGAATTTGTGGTCTTTCTGTGGGACACTCAGGTGCTTATAGAAAGATCAAGGATAGAGATGCAGATCTGTAAGACAGACATCGAAGCCCTATGTAGCAGATGCATTAGGTGCCCTGCCAGTATCCCTCCATACTCACCATTCCCATGCATGCCCTTTCAGGGGCTTCCAACAGCAAGCATCTGGGAGTCTTTGCCTGAGGGCTCCCGGCAGAACCCACTGGGTGGGCCTGCCAACTCCGAGACTAATGGTGTTAACAGGGAGTGTCTGCTAATAGATTTCTTTTTGGAGGTGATGAAGATGTTCTGAAATTACATAGTGGAGATGTGGCACAACTTTGTGAATACACTAAAAACCCAGCCAATTCTACACTTTTAGAAGGTGAATTTTAGTGCTTACTTCGACAGCACATATATTACAATTGGAATGATATAGAGAAGACTAGCCTGGCCCCTGTGCAAGGATGACATGCAAATTTGTGAAGTGTTCCATATTAAAATTATAAAAAATAAAATAATAAATAATAAATAAAAGGTGAATTGTATAGTTTTTTATTTATGTCTCCATTTGTAACAATTGTGTGAGAAAAAATACATACGCTATGGCTCAGCCCAACTGAAGTATTTGGTCCACAAGTATGCCCAATGTCTTCACATCTGTGTGCCTTTGCTTGCTCTATTGCTTCCGCTTAGAGTTTCGAATTTCTCTTTTCTCCCACTCCTCTCCCCCATGTTTCCTAATCCTATTCTTTCTTCCAGGCCCAGCAAAAGTCCTCCTTTTCCGTTCATTCAGTCTTCCCCAGGTCAGGGATTTATCTTGTACTTCCCTGACATCTTCTAACCCTTTATTTTGTTTCCTGCTTTTTTTTCTTTTTTAACTCTCTTCTCCGTATTATAGATTTTCACATAGCTTAGCTAATAAATTTCAGATTCCTGAGAACAGGAGGTGTTTTACCTATAGATCCTATCAAATGTCTTGTACATGGTAGCCTCTCAAAAATGTTTAGTGAATCAATGCATCAAGGACTATAAAATCTCGAGGGGAGTCTAGGAAAAAAACCAAGCAACCTAATTAAAATCAATTCACCTTTAGCTAAATTAGCCATCATCATTTAAAGAACATTAAAGGAAACAGTTTAAAATCTAGGGGAATATGGTCAGAATTCTTTCTGGAAATACTTAAGGTTTTGAAATTTGAGGTGTCATGATAAGAGTACAAATAATAGTAAAATGTTCAGGTCATTATATTCTGACTAACTATATTAAAAATAAACAAATATAAATCTATTTAGTGATTTTACCCTTACTATAGAATACTTCAAGCTGTTAGTACAGAAAATGCCATAGTGACAGCTTCTGGTCACTTGAGGACCTGTGCAGTAAGATCTTCCTTTGATGATGTAAAGAGGAACTCATTCTATGACCATAGAAATTCCTGTTCCTTTTCAGTTCTTTATTATCTTTCTAAATTTCCCTCCATAGAATCAAGCTTAGCAACTTTTCTTTCTCTGTGCTGCCAAAGGACAGGAGGAGATACAGAGATGTGAAAAGCTCTAATTCTTTAGCATGAATAACAATATTAATAGTTAACCCTTATTGACCATTCTCTGTATGCCAGGCTTTTTAAAAAGTGTTTTTCATGTATTATCTCATTTAATCCTTATAATAATTCATGGAAGAAGAATTATTATCATCGTAGTTAACTGACGACAAAGAGACTGAAGCACATAGAGGCTAATTTGCCCCTGGTCACACAGCTTGTTAAATGGTGGAATCCTGGTGTATAACCAGGCAGATGATATTATGTGCATAATAACATTACATTTATTTATTTATTCATTTATTTATTTCTCACAACAGCACTGTGAGGTAATTATTCCCCCCTCATTTTACATGTAAGGGAATGAATTTTTAGTGAGATTAAGTAGCTCGAAACTACTAAATGGTAGAGCCCAGATTGTACTCTGTCTTTGAAATCACATCCCAACCCTTTTCTTCTAACTGATTCCTCTGGGCTGGTGTAGTTTGCACGCTCCAGGAAGGGAGTCCCAACTCCTCTGTTTTGGTCAGTCCTGGTAAGAGTTTTTTTGTTTGTTTATTTGTTTGTTTGTTTTGAGACAGGGTCTCCCTCTGTCGCCCAGGCTGGAGTGTAGAGACGCGATCCCAGCTTACTGCAACCTCCGCCTCCCAAATTCAAGCAATTCTCCTGCCTCAGCCTCCTGAGTAGCTGAGATTACAGGCGCGGGCCACCATGCCCGGCTAATTTTTGTATTTCTAGTAGATACAGGGTTTCACCACGTTGGCCAGGCTGGTCTCGAACTCTTAGGCTCAAGACCCCTGGGCTCAAGGGATGCGCCCACCTCAGTCTCCCAAAGTGCTGGGATTCCAGGCGTGAGTCGCCACGCCTGGCTGGATAATTAACTTTAATACTGGCTTCCTATTCAGGTCTGTAGCATCTTTGTTCTCTTCCTCTGTTGGCTTTTTAAAAATGTTATAACCAATTTACAGTATTTTAAGAGTTTGTTTGTTTGTTTTTGTTGTTGTTGTTGTTGTTTGAGAAAGAGTCTTGCTCTGTTGCCCAGGCTGGAGTGCAGTGGCATGATCTCGGCTCACTGCAACCTCCGCCTCCCGGATTCAAGCGATTCTTCTATCTCAGCCTCCTCAGTAGCTGGGACTACAGGAGCGTGCTACCGCATCCAGCTAATGTTTTATTTTTATTTTTATTATTTTTTTGAGACGGTGTCTCACTCTTGTTGCCCAGGCTGGAGTGCAATGGCGCGATCTCTGCTGACTGCAACCTCCGCCTCCAGGGTTCAAGCGATTCTCCTGCCTCAGCCTTCCGAGTAGCTGGAATTACAGGCGCTCGCCACCACGCCCGGCTGGTTTTTTGTATTTTTAGTAGAGACAGGGTTTCGCCATGTTGAACAGGCTGGTCTCGAAATCCTGACCTCAGGTGGTCCACCCGCCTTGGCCTCCCAAAGTGCTGGGATTACAGGCGTCAGCCACCGCGCCCAGCCCGCATCCAACTAATTTTTGTATAAAAGAGACCTTTAAAATTAATACTCAGTTGAATAAAATCTGGAATAAAAGCAATAATCCATAACTCAAGGGAAATTAATGTTAATTCCATTTTAAAATCGATGAGCACATTTATGTATTACCTACTCTTTCCTGGAGAAACTTATTTTGCAGTCACAAAGATAAACATACATTATTGGAAGTGGTTAAGGTAATTGGTTTTTTACCACAAATTATCTGAATATTCATTTTTGTTTTTGCAACAGGGTCTCGCTCTGTCGCCTAGTGGCACAATCTTAGCTCATTGCAACCTCTGCCTCCCGGGTTCAAGCAATCCTCCTGATCCTCCCACCTCAGACTCCGGAGTAGCTGGGATTACAGGCGCGTGCCACAACGTCCAGCTAATTTTTTTTTTTTTTTTTTTTTTTGTATTTTTAGTAGAGACAGGGTTTGCCATGTTGGCCAGGCTGCTCTTGAACTCCTGACCTCAAGTGATCTGCCCACCTTGGCCTCCCAAAGTGCTGGAATTATAGGCATAAGCCACCACACCTTGCCTGAATATAAACTTTTAAGAACTGCATATAAAATCCTAGGTGAAACATATGCAGTAACCACTCCCTTTAGTTACCAGATTTTCCTAATCTTTTTAGTCAAGCCATCCTTATCACACCTCTCTTTGATTACATACTATGTTGTAAATATATATACAGACATATATTTACAGATACCATGCAAGAAACATGATGGTATGAAATTGATGGGACTTGATCACCAATTAGATTTGGAGAACAAGGGAAAGGAGTTTAGGCTGACCAAGTAGTTTCTGTCTTGAATGACTAGATGGTGGCACTATGCACTAAGACTGGAAATATAGGAAATATATATGCAGATATATGAACATAGTAATATAACCGAGTGTAAAATTATATAAAGCTAAATATAAGTGCAAATAAAGGAAAGAGAGGAGTTATATGGAATACAGAAAGTTACATTAAAAACGAATGAATGTGCCTGGCCCAGAGCTGGTGTTCAATAAGCAATAGATATTATTAATAACCTTTATACCCAAGCAGAAGAATTTGGACGTGGTAAGGTAGGTGATAAGGAATGATTGCAGAGTTTATCATGTGGTACTTTAGGACTACTAGACTAACTACTATCATCAAGACATATTGAAAAAATTCACTGATTTAATCAACATTTATTGAGCACTGTGCTAAATTATGAATAAATTTAAAAAACGGCCGGGTACAGTGGCTCATGCTTGTAATCCCAGCACTTTGGGAGACTGAGGCTGGTGGATCACTTGAGGACAGGAGTTGGAGACCAGCCTGGACAACATAGTGAAACCCTGTCTCTACTAATAAATAAAATAAATAAATAAATAAAAGATCTGGTCTTCTTCAAGTTCAGAAAAGGGAAGGGCAGATAGCGATCCCAGGAGGATGTGATAAACACTCAATCCACAATAAAACGTGATGAGCCACATGAGAATTATCTCTCAAGGGCTATCAGAACACAGAACAATTATTGATAGCCTGCAAATCAGACAAGACAGTTCCAAGGATATAACAGTTTGAGCTAGTCTAGGACACCAACTTAAAGTCTGTTGTGGTAATCCAGATGTGAGATACGGACTAGGATAACGGCAGTGGAAACTGAGAAAGGACATTTTGAGAACTATATCATCACGTATGTCTCTGCTGAAAAAGAAATAGATCCTAACGCATTTTCTCCCATAACTATTTTACTAACTCTATATTGATACCCAAATGCTTTATTGAATTTTTCAGCTGTGTTTCAAGGTCATGGAAAAAGACACAATCACAAAATAATTTTCCAGTGACCACATTCTATAAATTAAAACCAGCTGAAGTTTTAAAATGATGACAATTTCCTCTAGCTGGAAATTGTCATCAATTTCCCTAGTGAAAAAATTCACTGATTTAATCAACATTTATTGAGCACTGTGCTAAACGATGAATAAATAAAAATAAGGGCCATGCGCAGTGGCTCATGCCTGTAATCCCAGCACTTCGGGAGACTGCGGCGGGCAGATCATTTTTTCCCCCTGCATTTAGGTTTCTAAATCAGATGTCTCTGTTATCTCAAGTCACAAGAGTGTTGACTTTCTTTGCTTGCATTAGGTAACATATTTGAATGGCTATGTTGTGTGTCATTAAGTACAAGGAGCCCAATAATGCGGGACAAGCTCTCCAACTGCAGCCATAGAAGAGCAATATTGTAAGCTCGTTTTCATAAAACACCAGCAAGAAGAAAAATCCTTTCCATTTTGAGCATTCAGATTATATTTTCTCTCAAGGATTAAAACATTTCACATGGCAATACACTTATTTATTAAATTCAATCTTTATCTCTGTAATGCTCAGGAATGGAACACCTTGAGGAAACTGTAGTTCATGTTAAGCAAAAAATTAGATACAAAGATAGTTCTTTGATCAAATGTGCTGAAAGATTTACCCAAAGTGGAGGAGACCGCTTTATTTTTAAAAAGAGAAGCAGAACAGTGGAAATAAAATGAAATATATACATTACATATCTCTGTTTTCACACATGCACACAAATACTTAAATCTCTGTATAACACCAGTTTGAATCGTCTGGAAAAGTTACTTCTAGGAAGAGTAACTTCTGTCACTTTAAGTACTACAGCAGAAAATGGAAGTTAATAGTGAGATAAGACTGGCTGTAAACTGCTCCAATGAGGTCCTGGGAATCTTGCTCAGAGGCAAAATTTGGGGCTGGACTAAAACGTCTGTTGGGAAGTGAAAGGAAGAAAAGGGCAAAGTTAAGCAAGAGAGTCCTTTAAAAAGAAGGCAAACTTGAGTAAATCTACTTTCAATTTTAAAGTAAAGGAATAGCTGAATAGGACTCTAACAACAAAAATATAGTAAGATTGAATTAGATACTGCTGGATGTAAGACATTTAGCAACTTCCAATTCCTGAGAATGTTTCAGAAATCTTTTTTTAAATAGATTTTTAAATAAAGTAATCAAGGTTTTACACAATCTTACCTGCCTTATGTTTAATATAAATTATCTTAATATTTTCATTTCTTAACTTTAAATCCGAGGACATCCATTAAGAGTGATGATTTTGTATCAAAAGTAGGGGCTAATTTATGTTTATTTTTCTTTCTATTCTTGAAAACTGCCCTCTTGGCTGGGCGCGGTGTCTCACGCCTGTAATCCCAACGATTTGGGGGGCCGAGGCGGGCGGATCTCTTGAGGTCAGGAGACCAGCCTGGGTAACACAGCAAGAGACCTCGTCTCTACAAAAACTAACTTAAAAGTTAGTGGGGCGTGGTGGCACACGCCTGTAGTCCCAGCTGCTTGGGAGGCTGACGCAGGATAATCACTTGAGCCCAGCAGCTCCAGGCTGCAGTGAGCTATGATCGTGTCACTGCACTTCAGCCTGGATGACAGAGTAAAACCTTTTCTAGAAAGAAAGAAGAAAGAGAGAAAGGGGAAAAGAAAGAAAAAGAGAGAAGAAAGAAAACTGCCCTCTTGATTGTAGTCTCTCTGATTGTTTCAATATATTTAAGTACTTTTGGGATAAAATGTTGACATAAGGAGAATCATGTGGCTTCTGTGACAATGCCTGTCAGCTTCTCAGGCCTTTCTCTCACATAAGACATCGAAAATTTATGCACAGTGTATTTTCCCTCTAGATCCTTATGCTGCTGACTCCCACCCCCGCCCCACTCACCCGACACGGTCACACTTTGTTTTGGAGCAAAACAAATGTTAACATTGTGTTTCCAGACACCTGGAAGCCCAGGTTTGGTGATTCTGGACTGCACTCCACTTTGGTGGTAGGGTCACATTCGCGTTTAAAGGACGACGGGGAGGAAACACCAAGCACCGGGAAAACCCCTGCAGTCACCGGAACGTCGGGCTTGGGACGTGCCGGTTTGGGCGCCGAGCTGCGGTGCCGGCGGCCACCCCGGGGGCAGGCAGCAGGGAGGAGCATGCGGGAGGGCTGTGACATCTCAGGGTGGAAGCAGCTCTCTGCTCTGGACGCCTTACAAGTCCCCCGTTCCAACTATCACCTCTGGCCCATTGTCGCCACTGCCTCCCTCAAGAGTGCACGGCAGTAGAGGAAAAGACAGTACCGTCGGCAACAGCGGGATCAAGTACCGCGTGTAACTGATAGACACGCTCGCGTCTCCCGCGGCGCCCCTGCCCCGTGCCCCCGCGCTCACGAAGACGCCCGGAACTCGAGGGTGCGGAGCCAGCCCGACTGTACCCGGCGCTCCCGGCGCCCCTTCGCGGGGCAGAGACAACCCCGACCTCCCGCCGCGGCCACCTCCCGGCGGGCGCGGGCCGAGGAACTACAGCTCCCGGCAGGCCCCGCGCTGGCCGCGCGCCCCCGCCCCCCGCGCGCCCCCGCCCCCCGCGCGCCCCCGCCCCCCGCGCGCCCCGGCCCCCCGCCCTCCGGCCCCAGGACGGGACGGGGAGGGAGGGAGGAAGGGGCGCCGGAGGCGGGCGGGATCCTGCGGGGCGCGTGAAGCCTCGCTGGCGCCTCGTCCGGTACTCAGACGCTGGCGGGCGCAGTTTCTCACGACGGGCCGAGCCTGCCACTGTAAGTAGTCGCCTCGGGGAGCGCTGAACAGACACCGAAAAAGTTCGCGCCGCCGCCGCCGGCGCTTTGTTCTCCCGGCCCGTCGGGCTGAGGCGGCGGCGGCCCCTCCCCCATCCCCCAACCCCCCCAACCCCCCAACTGCACGCGGCGGCGGCGGCGGCAGGACTCGGACCCCGCGCCGGGCTGGGCGGCGTCAGCCGCGCTGGGCGGGAAGTTGGGGGGAGCGCGCGGCGGGAGGTGGGCGGCTGAGGGGGAGCGGGGGCGCCGCCGCAGCCGCCAGAGGGGCCAAGTTCCGGCGTCCGCGCGGAGGGCAACTTGGGTTCGCGCTCCGCTGGCGACCACCGCGCCCGGCCCATCGGAGGCGATCCGTTCCCGGGTCTCCCAAACTAGTTCCCGAAGCCAGACCCGCGGCGCTCGCAGTGCCGAATTTTGGACGAGCTTTTTCGTTTCATTTCCTCACTTTGCGTTGTAGTCGTCTCAAAGGGGTGAGTAAATGGTGCTTGGAGAATGTAAGCCCCTCGCCCCAGTATCCCGACTGCGTTTGGATTTGCGAGTTGCAGCATTGCTCCGAGTTGCTCCCTCCTGGGAGGTTTTCCTTAAGCTGAAACACTGAGGAGTGCGACTGTTTCTTTGAGCAGTGAAAATAACCATATACTACTGTATTGCCGGTTGGGTATTTTATTTCAGGTGAACGCAGTCAGAGGCATAGGCCTTGCCGTCTGCAGGCACACATACGATTCAAGCGACAAGTGTGTGCGCGCGACCTGCCGACTTTTCCACACACAGATTGATGGCATGGACGTAACTGTGTCTTCAACCACACCCATCCCCACAGGAAATAAGACTATCGGTGTCATCTTTGATTAGGAAGGATAAGTTACACCCTGAACTGCTGCTTGGTGCGACACAGCTTTTATGAGACATAGCCACAAATGGAACAAGAACTTTTAAATGCCTTCATTTGTACCCTAGAAAATGTTATTTTATTCGTCTGAAACTTTTTTTTTTACCCTTCTACTTAATGTCGTCGTTCTTATATTTTTAGCGATTTTCATTTTCCTTAGCTTTGCTGCAGAAGGCGCCCATAAAGTTCCCCCGACTGAGATCTAGGCCAGTTTCTCCTTTATCAACGAACCCTTGCTTCCTTCCCTGTTAGATTCCGAGTTAAGATCAAGCATGGACATTCAGCCAAGAAGCTAGAAGATTTTCTAAAAGTAGGATTTGAAACGTGTCACGCAGAAACCGTGGAAGGTTTTTCTTCAGTAGGTAGTAATACAGTTGTGGTGGGCCTGAGTGCATGAGCTTGGAGTACTCCTTGACAAGCCAGGTTCCATCCTCGGTTCTATAATTTAGTATATAGCATTTCACATTTCAGGGTGACTCAGGTTCTGTAATTTAGTATATAGCGTTTCACATTTTAAGAGTGTTGACTGATGTGTATCTTAAAACTAATTTTTTAAGCATCCTAGATAATGGTAAGTCTTTTAGAGAAAATTTTAAGCTTTCAGTTTCATCAGATAGCCACTTTAAAATAGAAATTTCTTTCTATTCGTGGATTTAAACACTGCCACACACACAGAACTTCACAAATAAAACTTTCTGATATTACATTTTTTAAAATTACGAATTGAAAACACCACATACAGAAAAATAGGAATAGGTGGTCATTTAAGTGCAGTTTTCTTAAGGGACATTTTGTTCTCATTTTTTAAAAGTAAAAGACTCTAAAGTTGAAAATACTACAGTGGAGTTAATTGTTCGTTTTTAAAAGAAACTGCTTGTACAGAGCTTGATATATAAGGAAATTCTTTGCTAGGACAAGTTTTAATTTGATATAATGCTGCTTATAATTCACAATCTTCTGTGATGATTGTACTTTGAGTCTCGCTGATTATGTAATTCAGATCGAACTTGCTATATATATATGTATCTCTTTGAGTAGCCCTCTCAGGAAAAACTTGAGATAATGTGCTTATGAGATATTTTCATTTTAATGTAGGAAAAAAATTTTTTCCATTTCTGTGGTTAGTTTATTGTGGCAGTATGTGAGAAATTGCTCATTGCCTGCTAACCAATCAGATTTCTTGGCTACTACTGGTGCAGAGACTAACGTCTGTCAAGCTCAACATGGATTCATATTGCATTGCCAGACTGGCAGTCCATAATCTTATTACTGGATAAACTTTTCAGTTCCTGAGCAGAGCAGATATGGTGTGCTCTCTCAGTACTCTCTGACAGTGGAAGGACTGAGATTCAACTGTCACTGGTCCAGATGAGCAGAATTTTAGAGGAAACAATTTAGCAAATGCTAAGCTCTTAGGAAAAGTATGTTAATCTAAAGTAATAGGTATTTTTGAAAATATATAAATCATTGTCGGGATTGCTACAAGATATGATTTTTTTTAAAACCAACGACGTAGACACTTGAGTTTTTAAATACAACATACAATATAAAAGCAAGAACAATTACTAAGCAAAGTCAAACCTATGTCAAAACATGGACATGGACTTTAGGACGCTGGTCAGAATTGCATTGAAAAAGGCCACATACTTTTACGTGGTAAAAGAATACTAATATTAATACATGTCAAGAGGCATGGACACAACCCTCCACGTCATTAGCATTTCTAGTATACAAAACTAAGTTGAACCTGGAAAACTCTTTACTGGGAGGAATTCATGTTATAATAAATATTGTTATTCCAATAGGAAAAGCATTTTATCTCTTCACTTTAGCCTTTGCTGAGTATTGTACAAAAAGAATGATGCTACACTAAATAATGAACTTCTTTTTGAAGAATTTAATAACTAGATGCATTTTGCCTTCCTGGAATCCTTTTGTCTGTCTCTTTGCTTCGTTGACTCTTGTTTATCCAGAGATCTCAGCTTAAATATTTCCTTAAAGGTACCTTTCCTGAGATTCCAGCTGGAATTGAGTCCCCTTAGTATACTCTGCCATATCACTTCTTGCAGTTTATAATTACCCAGCTGTTTGTATGAATGTTATGTCTGTGTCTCACATCACACTTTGAATTTCAGAGACAGCAGTGGCCATGTCTGTTTTGGTCACTGCTGTATAACTCCAGTGTCTCTCATAACAGTCTGGGAAATAATAAGTACTAATTAAGTATTTGTTAAGTGGAAATACTGCTGTTAGAGCTTCTCCTAATTAGAGTGTTAAAAATGAGATAATGTGTGCATGGGGGAAGGGGAAGGAGAGGGAGAGGAAGTAGATAAACTTGTGATATTACCATGAGATAATCCTCAAGTAAGTCCTCTCACCTCCAGGGCCTTTGTTTCACCTTGTCTGTAATAATAGGACAGACTGGGTTCAAGATGCCATTAATATCCTATATTTTGATTCCATTAACAATGATGACGGATTATGTAAGCTCATTTGAATGGAATATGTGACAGCTAGCTCCCCAAAAGAATATTTGACAAGTTCTAAATAAACATATTAGAAATGCTTGCCAACTAGATGATTTTATTTAGAGCCTCGTACCCCTGTTAGAAACAAGCATATATAATTGGTATATAGTTTGTAAATTAATAAGATGTACTCTTCTTTCAGTTTTCTAATTGAAGCGTAAAGACAAAATTAAGCAGCATATCAAGGTTCATGTAAGTCACAGTTATTAGGTTTAATATTTAGTTTTAATATTTTTCACCCAACATCTTGTTGCATCTTCCAGAATAAATCTGGGGTCCATAAACCAAACCAGGAGAGGGAAAACAGAAAGAGTGGGCAGAAATCTGACAGCTCTTAGGTTTCTTCTATTTGTGTTAATGCTGAGACTTTTAAAAATCATTTTTATATGTAGTGTTTATTATGAATAGTTGTAATTTGTTCTGATGAATTAGTTGTATTAAACACTGTTATTTGGCTAATATTACTAGGTATAATAAAATGATATTTAGTGGGAAGACATTCATCAAAGTAGAAGTAGTTAATTTGGGCCAGGTGCAGTGGCTCACGCCTGTAATCCCAGCACTTTGGGAGGCCGAGATGGGCGGATCACTTGAGGTCAGGAGTTCCAGACCAGCCTGGCCAACATGATGAAACCCCGTCTCTACTAAAAATCCAAAAATGAGCCAGGTATGGTGATGTGCACCTGTAATCCCAGCTACTGGGGCGGCTGAGGCACAAGAATCGCTTGAACCCGGGAGGCGGAGGCTGCAGTCAGTCAAGATCGCGCCACTGTACTCCAGCCTAGGCAACAGAGCAAGTCTCTGTCTCAAAAAAAAAAAAAAAAAAAGTCGTTAACTTGCATACAGTTTTATTCATAGATATTTTACTACTTTATTTTGGTAGTTCAGCTTATAAAAACTACTTAAGTCAGATACGTTGTGGAGCTCATTACCTCGTGAGACAACCTGTTCCATTGTTAGGTTGTTGGATATGGAATAAAGTGGTAGAAAGAACTTGGGCTTTGGAGTCAGGGAAACTAGTTTGAATCTCATTTCTATCGCTTACTAGCTATAGTCACAGGCAAACAACAGCTTCTCTAAAATTCTTGTTTCTTTTCTGGAAAATAGAGTTAAACCTCCTAGAGTTGTTGCAAGGATTTAATAAAGTATCATATCTCACTTTATGTGTTTAGCATAAAGTAAAGGCTTAGTTGTTAATTCCTTCAACTAATTGCTGTGAAAATTGCTAAAACTTACTGAGCACTTACTGTTAGCCAGGTGTTGTTACAGATAGTTTGTACCCCGTAGCTCAATCCTTGCAACCTGTGAGGTTAAGTAAGAAGTGCTCTCATCTTCATTTTTCGTCTACCCTCTGCTGTGATACTGAATAAAATCAATTCTCCTATTAACACATATTCAAGTATTTGAAAACCACTTATTCTGTTTGGTTTTGTTAAGCACATTTTTATCACATGACATTATTTTTACCTTTGCGTGCATGATTTTTTTTTTTTTTTAATCAGTATGGCTCTAAAAATGTTGACCATAGATATAAACAGAATAGTGATATAGGCTGAGTAACAAGGAGTATACAGACGGATGCTGATGTGTTCTCAGTGACCTAGGGCATTAGCTTTGCGTTAGCTCTTTTAGTCACCCATTATATTAGCAGTTTGAATTAATCTTTTTCGTTGATAAACACCTCTCATATAAACTGCTTACAAGTAAGCATTTCCCCATTTCTGTATTGCACATTTTGGGGAAACTAAATGCAAAGCTTTACACTTACCTTTAAGTTTCAGTTTAATTTTAGTTTATTTCTCCCAGATTTCTTCAACCTGAGGATTTTATAAGCATATTCTTTATGCCTTTATTATCTAATAAATAGTGAAAAATGATATAAGGCTGAGGACAGTGTTTCAAGGCAGTTCCATAAAGACTTTCCTCGTCTAAGGTGACACAGAGCAGCAAACTTAACTACACTAACATCCAACCCACACTTCAGTAACATACTTACAAAGATAGTATGGACAATCATCTTGGATACTATTTTTGTCAGAATAAACTATCTTTTTTTTTTGGCTTTGCTGATTTTGTGGTCTTGGGCAAGTACTTTAATCTCTAAACCTTTGTTTTCTCAACCATATAATGAGTTGCTGTGAGGATTAATGAGGTAATATGTATAAAGTGCTTAGAACAGTATCTGACAGATAGTAAGAGCTTAATAAATGTAAGCTATTATTATTTTTTTCCAGCTAAGAAGCCTAATAATCATTATTTTCCAAGATGTAAATGTGGTTGACTTCTAGTGATCATTATATTCTTCTCTAGTTATTCACAAACCATTTGCTTCATTATTTTTTATATTTGTAATTTCTGAAATTTGCTTTCCTGCTTCTCCAGCCGCCAGAACTTGAAACCGCTCTACAAATCTCCAGGCCATGATTGTATCTGTCTTTTTGAGCTCTTTCTCCAAGATTGCAGGAGTCAGCTTTGTGATTACATTTGTGAATTGCTTTAGTAGTATGGAATGGATTGCATCTGGACCCAGAGACTCAAACTCATGTAAAGTTGTTATAGTCTTAGTCATTTGTCTCAGGTTTCAGTTCTCAATGCCTTTCTGCAGTTTTACTTTAAAACTGTGGAGAAGATAAGCAAAATACAAGTTGAGCAGTCTGTCTTTCTGTGCGATTTCTCAACCTTAGCAACATCCTCTGAGCAGTGATTCTTAGTTCCTTGTTCTCTTTGAGAAATAGTGTGCTCTTGTGGAGACAGCACTGGTAAGAAAGTACGAAACCTGGCTTCTAATTCCCGCTGCACCTATTAATAACCATGTGCTGCTGGGCAAGTTGCGTTATCGCCTTTGTGCTTCAATTTTCTTGTCTACAAAAATGATTTATACCCTGTCAACTTTCAAAGAGTTATGAGGTAAAGTATGTGAAACATTTATAAACTATCAAGTGTTGTACATTATATAAGATGGAATAATGATCATTTACTTGAAAGTAGCTATGAAAGCTTTCATCTTCAGTTTTTTTTAAAGTCTCAGTTTTTTCCTGAGCTTTCCCATTCCTAATACTATAGTTGTGTGCTTTTGCCCTTCTGTCATGTTCGTCCTAATTTAACCCATTAACTACTCTGCAGAGAGTTACTCTGCAGCCACATTGGATGATTTACTCCTTCTCTTCATTGGAATTATTTATGGGTATATAGATGGAACTTAGAAAGAACCATCAATTATGAGCTGTTTCACGCCTAAGCCATGTGGAGGGGTTGGGTCATACCTTTTTTTTTTTAACTTTTTGACCTGTGCTTTCCTAGAAATTATGATACATATTTAACTATACCTACTGTTCTCTTTCTTACTGTTAGAAATGCTTTGTGGTCTACAGCCACACCACCCCAAATGTGCCTGATCTTGTCTGATCTTGGAAGCTAAGCATTGTTGGGCCTAGTTAGGACCTGGATAGGAGAAATCCCTTATGGTGAGATCCCTTTCTCTTATGTTCCTGTGATAAGTATGTCAGCTTTCACACTTATTGATCATTTAACTGTTCAGTATATCCCCTCCTGCTTCCTTAGCCTTCTGAAAGGAATGTTTCAACAAAGCAAGTCAAGAGTCATGTTTCGGCAGAATTAGTATTGTAATATTAAAAAAAGAATACTCTTGTATTAGGAAAGTATTGTACATCTTTTGTGTGGTGGGGTGGCATGTATTGTATGTCTATGAAAATGTCAGTTTTACTGTTTTTTGTCCCTTCTGTTTTTGATATAACTCAGTCATGTAATTGTAACATAGAAGTGTTTGGTCTTCATTGATTAAAAATGAGGTAGATTTTAAAAAATGTTTAATGTTTAAGTTTTAGGTATCAGTGTAGAGTGCCAAGGATATTTTTCGAGCCTCTCCCTGAAATTATACTTATAGTAAAAAAAGTCTTTGCTAACTAGCCAAAAATTGTTACCCATTAGGATTTATTAGTGAATTATAAGCATATGACCAAAAATTGTCATTTAAAAAAGTTATGTTCTTATTTTTAAATTAATGTCGAATGAATATAAAGTATTAAAAACCTTTAAAAAATTTCCTTCCAGGCTGACTATATGTCAGAAAGCATCAGCTTTTCTCGATGGACCCATTCATCTAATGAAATATGCCTGTACTATTTTAAAAAGCTTTGTATTTCATCATAGAAAAGTTCATCCCCCCAGAATGAAAATGAGGACATTTGAGAAGGTGATTTAAGGTGTGGACATTTGAGAAGGTGTCCTATCAAATTAGTAAACCAAAGGAAAAGTACTGAATAGATTAATCCAAAACACTTACTGTTTTTTAAACGAAGAGGATTTCACCTTGACAGAAAAACAACTTTTATTCAATATGTATTTCCTGAAATTAAAGAGACAAGAACAGACTGAAAGGAAAATAGATTCGTAAATAAGCTACGTCAACTCTATCCTGCTGAGGATAGCTCAGTGATGTTAAATCCTTTACAAATCCCTGGTTGTCTTCCTACAGACAAGACTGCTTTTTGATGGGACTGATATTAAGAGAAATAGGACCTTTGGGGCATTCAACTCCTTGATAAAACTTACAAGTATCGGCATGAGTGGCTTAAAAGAGGAAATAAAGAAGTTTTCAACTAAATCCAAAAGTGCAGTCATTTTCTTTACTGCTGTTATTTTAAAAACCTCTTCATAACCATTGAAAAAGAATCGACAACTATTTTAAAAGATTAAAGAAAGGCAGATGTCTGCAAATAATTCCCCTCCATCAGCCCAGAAGTCTGTATTACCCACAGCTATTCCTGCTGTGCTTCCAGCTGCTTCTCCGTGTTCAAGTCCTAAGACGGGACTCTCTGCCCGACTCTCTAATGGAAGCTTCAGTGCACCATCACTCACCAACTCCAGAGGCTCAGTGCATACAGTTTCATTTCTACTGCAAATTGGCCTCACACGGGAGAGTGTTACCATTGAAGCCCAGGAACTGTCTTTATCTGCTGTCAAGGATCTTGTGTGCTCCATAGTTTATCAAAAGGTACTGTGCGTGCTATTATCAGTAGTAAATAATATTGTTACTGATGTTTTTCTATAAATTATACGTGTACCAGTGAGTTAAGACATACTGATCCATCAGTAGTTTATTCTGTGCGTTTTTGGAAGAGTTCTAATGACCTCTGAGGCTAAAGACTGAAATTTCAGAGTCTAGCTAATTGGAACATATATCCCAGATTTAAAATACATTTATTTGGCTGGGCGTAGTGGCTCACGCCTGTAATCCCAGCACTTTGGGGGGCTGAGGCAGGCAGATCACCTGAGGTCAGGAGTTCGAGACCAGCCTGGCCAACATGTTGAAACCCCATCTCTACTAAAAATACAAAAATTAGCCAAACATGGTGGCAGGCACCTGTAGTCCAAGCTACTCATGAGGCTGAGACAGGAGAATCATGGGGAGCAGGGCAGGCGGCGGAGGTTGCAGTGAGCTGAGATAGCGCCACTGCACTCCAGCCTGGCACGGCGACAGAGTGAGACTCAGTCTGAAAACATAAATAAAATGCATTTATTTTAGCTTTAAAGTATCACTCTTCTGTTTGTCTCTCAAGAGCAGGAAAATCTGTATAGAGTCAAGGCAGCATAAGAAATCTCATTTGTTTTCAGAGAAAACAGGAGGTAGAGGGCACAAGGCCCCCTGGGACACAGTAGCTAGCGGCTGAGTCCCATCTCCATACCTTGTTATCTCTAGGTACCCTGTGTTCTGGCCCCTCTTTTTTTTTTTTTTTTATCCATTTCCTTCTCTTTAGATCTTGATTATTTTTCAGGACGTTCAGAATCTTCCTAAACTGCCATTTAATATAGGACCATGCTTTCTGTCTTTTAAAAAATAGGTAAATTAATTTTGAATATACGACAAAATATTTGAAAATTCAGGGTGGTTTTATGTTGTTTCTCATTCACCCTCCTTCCCTGTACCGTGCCGTTTTCTTAAGGAACTTTAGCTAAATATCTTTAATAATCCCGATTTGATGGATGAGGCTAGTATGTTTTCTGTGTTATCAAAACAGTTTATATGGGTTGTATGAATTGGTTATATTTTATTTTTAGTAGATTTTAATGAATTTTCAAGCATGTTTCAGATTTGTTTCAAACAAATTGTAAACTTTCTATTTGCAAAAATCATCTCTCTCTGGGAATTCAGGCTCTTCATCTTACTGTCTTTGTTTCAATTCTTTACGCTTTATATAGTTTATCATTCATTATCTTCTGATGTAAATAATGACCCATCCAAAAGATGTTGTGCAGTTTGTGAAAATGACCTATGCTGCCTTTGTTTTAACAATGACTTGTACATGTGGCCTAAGTTATTCCTAAGTAAGAATAACTTTACTTCTGTAGACCTGTAGAGCATTGTATCCTTCCGTAGCTTTGCTTTTAGTTTCCCTTCCGTTATCCTTTACAGACTGTTTTCAAACACTTTTGCAACTAGATTGTAATTTTTTTATTTAATTTTTAAACTTAAATACATATTTGTAACTTAAATATAATGTTCCCTTTTTATTTGAAACCATAGAAACTCATAACCAGTGTTTTGATGACTCTCTATGATTTAGTTTTCAATCTTTGGAAATTTCATTTACTTATTTTTTGCACAGTTTTTTAATTGAGAAAAAATTGTATATATTTATTAAGTACAGTATGTTCTTTTGAAATATGTATATGTGGTGTAATGGCTAAATTGAGCTATTGATTTACTTCTACAGAGGTTTACCAGTTTTCTGCAGGATTATTCTAGAATCAGTGTTACTTCATTAATATAAATGTGAGGAGTGGGTCAGTGGGTGAAATTCTTGGAGAACCAGATTAAAAATCTTGATCTGTGAGCAACTAGAGTGATGTCAGGGAAATAGGATATAGCTTAAAAAGGATAATTATACAAATGTAAAATAGTTATTGATTGTGGATATAGCAGCATAAAATCGATATAGTAAACTGAATTTTACAATGACTCCTGCAGGGGAATCATTTTTCCTCAAGAGGAACTCTCCCCATTCTCTCGTGTCTTCTACTCTTGTTGAGTGCAGTTTTCTATAAATGTCAGTTGGGTCAATTGGTTGATAGTGTTCAAATCTTCTATATCTTTATTGACTTCTTTCTACTTTCTCTTATCTTTTCTCGAGAAAGGACTATTGAAATCTCTCAGCTACAATTGTAGGTTTGTCTTTCTCCTTTCAGTTTTATCAGTTCTTTTCTTTGATTTTTTGGCGCTCTCATTATTTGCAAACACATTTGGGACTTTTACAGCCTTTGATATATTGATCCCTTTTTCAATATAATTTTTCAAGATCTTGTTCTGAAGCTTACAGATGCTCCTTGGCTTACAGTTATGTCCTGATAAACCCATGGCAAGTTGAAAATATTAAGTTGAAGGTGTGTTCTGATATATGATATTTTCAATCTGCTGTGAGTTTATCCTATTGTAAGTTGAGGAGCTCCCTGAATGTGTATCCCTTTTGCACTATTGTAAAGTCGAAAACTTGTATGTCAAATCATCTTAAGTGAGGGACTGTCTTAAGTGAGGGACTAATACTTGGTGTTAATCATTCTTTTTATAAAAAATCAGTGTTTGCATTGTGATATCTTTTCACATGCTTTACTTATGACCTCTCTGTTTTCCTATGTAAAGTAGGATTTTTTTAGCTTGCATGTATTAATAGTTGGGTATGCTTTTTAGATTCACTCTGTCAACTTCTGCTTTTTAAGTGTTTAGACCATTTCTATTTAATACTGTTTTCCATATAGAAAACATGTGTTTAAATAGATTGGCTGTTTTCTATTTGTCCCTTCTGTTCTTAGGTCCTTTTCTGCCTTCTTTTGAATTACATTATATAATTCCATAGTACCTCCACTGCTGGTTAATTATACTCTTTACATTTTTTTTTTTTCATCAATTCCGCTAATGCAGGGGTCAGCAATCTGTATCCCTAAGCCGAATCTGGCCCACCACCTGTTGTCAATAGAGTTTTATTGGAACACAGGGTGCTCAATCCTTTATATCTTGTCTGTGGCTTCTTTTGTTCTGCAGCAGCCGAGTTGAGTAGCTGTGACAGAGACCATATGGCCCACCAAGCCTAAAATACTACTGTTTGGCCTGTTGCAGAAAATATTTGGAAATCCCTGTTCTAGTTTATATAATATGCATCTGATCAGAGTATCTTCAAACAATATCATAGCACTTTATAATGTAATATATACCTTAGAACAGTATATTTCTATTTTCTTCCTATTGTCATTTTTATATTTTATTTCTACATGCAGTCAGTTATTGTTATTCATAGTAGTTATATTCTGTAAAGTCACTGAGAACACTGAATTAGCTAATAGTGAACGATTGCTCCTAGTAGGACCTAGTGGAACCATTGTTCCTAGTGGGAGGATAGGTTCCTGCAAGCCTCTGGTCACATTTTCGTCAACCAATAAATACATAACCTTGTTTTATGTGTTTCTGTTTGAAGACACTTTATTTAATATATATAGTTGATTCATTAACATTGTACTCACAGCTAACAGAGCTATTACTTATACCTGAATGTTATTGAACACGTGTATTTACTCTATAAGGGACATCATAAACTTTTTGCACTTGAGAACACTAGACTGCTTCAGCACTGTGCTTGGGAGCCATTTTAAACAGAAGAGTCACTAACAAAAGATGAAAAAAATGCAGAAAACATGGCACTAGATAGACTGTGAAAAGGACTCTTATTTACACTATAAGAGCTGGAACAAGAAGGCAGAGCTATAACAAGACTTTGACTTGAAATATGTAGTACGATAGAAAAGCTGTGTTTGCCTCTGAGCTGTGCCATGACAACATTTGAAATAATACATTGTTTTAAATTTTTTTCACTCCCAGCCTAATATTGGAAGTAAGTTGAAGGGGTGTGAACCAAGCTCCTTGTCAGATATTTCCACGATTCAGTAATTTTTGATGAAATAGTTATAATCAAATGAACAAACTCATAACATGTATTTTGACAAATGCAGGCTTTATTGCTATGTTTGTGTCTATTTTTTCCCAACAAAATCTTAACCAGTCTGCTTTTGAACAGCCCACAAGATTTTCTGATTACTCTTATCATTGAGCATTTCCTGGTTAGCTTTTTTAAAAATTATAGGCAAAAGTTCAAAGCTTGTTTTGTCATATTTATGGAAAAAGAAAAAAACCTAGTTTTAAAAAATCTTTTACAATAGGCCACATGTTACAAGGATCAGGATGTTTACAAACTCGATGCATGTAGTTGCAAGGTTATATGCATTTTAAATGTGGACTTGATTTGTAACAGTGGTTTTCAACCCAGACTGCACTGGAGAGTAACTAGGAGGTTAAACAGGTCCTTCCTAGACCAATTAAATCAGGTCCTTGGGGAGTGGGAGTCTGTTTAAGAGTTCTATCTATGATTCTAATGAGAGCCACAGTCTAGAGAACCTCTAGTCTAATGGAAATTTGATAAGCCTAAGGACCAGATAAGTAACAATCTGAAGATACATTTTTTTCAAATATTGAAATTGTATATTTTGTCCTGTGAGTGCCATCTTATTTTCCACATACTGAAAATATACTTTAAAAAAATTCTTAAAATTAAAAATTTCAGAGAGGTCTGCAGCTGATTATAGGTTAATGTGATAATTGCAAATTCTAGGTAGATTTTCAGTCTCCCTGGTGGCAGTTTGCAGAGAGCTAAATAGTGTTATACAATTATCCTACACCTGGGTGCCATTATCTGTTATGGCTTTGCTTCAGTTGAACAAATATTTATGGTGCACTACTCTTCAGTCACTGTGCTAGATAACTGTGGAAGCTCCCAAGATGAAACACAAATTCCCTGCCCCTGTGATTTATGCTCTAGAAAAGAAGATGAGCAAATGTCAAATTGCCCTAATATAAGGTAGATGTAAGTCCTGAAATATAGGTACAATATGATAAAATGACTCAGGAAGGAGAGCTGTCACCTTGTTGGAAATATGAAATCATATTTTCAATCCTACTTTTTGCTTGCCATCACCAACTGTAGTACTTCACCTGGAGAAATAAGCTTTTGCTGGTACAATGCCATGCTACTACTTTGATAGCTTGTAGCATGGATAAAGCAAGATACCTTTAACATCCTCACTAGTCTGTGAGACAGCAGATACTGGTCTCTTTATGCACATATAGAGTCTGCTTTCTTTTGCATGGTCAGATAAAAAGTTTTGTGATTCTGCTTCCTAGTGGTGCTCTAAATTTTATTTGTGTTAGAATTAGTTATTCAAGAAATTCGTGATAATCTCTGCCCTCTTCACTCTGCAGCAGTTAACTGGACAGACGTGTAGTTGCCAGCAATGAGCAGGTGACAGAAATATGTGATTGCTTATGTATAAGGTATTATTGCAAGATTACTTACAAAATAATGCTGATGAATCTCTGATCTCTGGTCCAGATTCCTTTCCTAAGCTTCAGACATGCCATGTTCTATCTTTTAAGTAGCCTTGAACACCCTTTCATTGCCACATCCTCTGCTTAGACCTCCAGCAAGTTTTTTTCTGTATGGATGTTGGCATCCTATCCAACACATTGTATTTTAACATTCATAATGCTCATCGTAATTGTCTCTTTTCTTGACTGTATCCACTATAAAACTAAGCTTTATGATGCCAGATATCATGGCCACAGTAGGTGCTCAGTGAATATTCTTTGGTTGAATAAATAAAGGAAGGAATTAATATGAAGCAGTATAGTGTTATAGTTAAAACCATTAGTTTTGGGATTAAACTGGAGTTCATTTCTACCACTTATTAGTTGTGTAATCTTGATTCCTTGTCTGAAAAATGAGGTTAAAAATAGCACTCATCTCTCATCATTGTGTGTGTATATTAAATGATATGTTTCTGAAATGCTTAGCCCAATACTTAGCAAATAGTAATCACACAGTATATGCTAGCTAATCAATATTATTATGTATTAATCTGATCTTAGTGGTTTCCAAACTCAAAAGAAAACTTGAGCTATTACACTTCGAGGTCCCTCTCTGTTGAAGATTTATTAGAATTAGCCAGTGGTAATCTAGAAATGACTGAAAACTACTATCAATTAAGTTTATGTTAATTTTTTGATTTGTGCTTTATAGAATATATACATATGTCAGAATCTGTTTTCTCTGTAGAAGACAGCTGATTCCTTCCTTGATCTGAATAGGTACTCACAGTTTTCTATTAGCTTTACTAATTCTCCTTTTATTGGTACAGAAAATTAGAGGTTAATGGTATATCAATTCTGTGATTTATTTTATCTTCTGTTCTTGGGCTGCATGTGAAAACCTGTGACTTCTATATTAGAATATTTTGGTATAATATATTCCTAAGGGCATAATGTGCTGCCTTTTTTTTTTTTTTTTTTTTTGAGACGGAGTCTCGCTCTGTCGCCAGGCTGGAATGCAGTGGCGCGATCTCGGCTCACTGCAACTTCCGATTCACTGGTTCAAGGGATTCTCCTGCGTCAGCCTCCCGAGTAGCTGGGATTATAGGCATGCACCACCACACCCAGCTAATATTTGTAGTTTTAGTAGAGACAGGGTTTCACCATGTTGGCCAGGATGGTCTTGATCTCCTGACCTCATGATCTGCCAGCCTTGGCCTCCCAAAGTGCTGGGATTACAGGTGTGATTGGCCACCGTGCTTGGCCAATATGCTTCTTTAGATTAATGGTGATTGCATATGTGACTTAAGAATCTTATAATTTTGAGGTCAACTGATTTAACTAGTCAGTTAATTACCATTGTTGAGCAGTGAGTAAGTAAGCATGCTTTTCTGTATTTCTGTACCCTTAGGCTGTTATTTGAGATATTCTTGCATTGTATACACATGCCCAAGAATTAAACTGTTGGAAAGAGCCTATAGAATCAACTCTAAAGGGATAGGAACAGTTAAGTGACATTGTATAAGATCTTTTGATATCACAAGAGGTACAGGAAAACTAACCAAGAGTGCATAAATATCTCCATTAGAAAAAAAGATTAAAAATATTTAGCAACAATTATCTTAAGAAACGGGTAAGTCCAAATATAAATAAAATTAAAATCTTTAAAAAATTTTTTAAAGACCTTGTAAAATGAATGTGTCTTCTTATGTTCCTGAAAAAGGAAGACTGATATGTGTAATTTTTACTTCTCCAGTTAAATTTCTTTCCATTAAAGATTTTTATTGGTATTCTTTTTACTCTGACAATGTTAAAGTTTATCTGGAGGAAAAATAGTCAAGAGCATTAATTTAAAAATCTGAAAAATAAGAGAGAAAGAGAAGAAAAACCTACAATAACTGAAGTTATATACTATCTGAACATAGATAAGCACAAGGTACTTTTAGGTATGCCAAAGGAGTCTTGAGAAATTAAAAGGAATCATTTTTCAAAAAAAAACAGAGCTTAAAAAACTAGTTTTAAGCAGTTGAAGGAACATTAACATAGACCTTCACTTAATACCTGACACTGGTTGGGCGCATTGGCCCATGTCTGTGATCCTAGCACTTTGGGAGGCTGAGGTGGGTGGATCACCTGAGGTCAGGAGTTTGAGACCAGCCTGGCCAACATGGCAAAAGCCTGTCTCTACTAAAAATACAAAAACTAGCCAGGTGTGGTGGCAGGTGCTTATAATCCCAGCTACTCGGGAGGCTGAGGCAGGAGAATCGCTTGAACTCTGGGTGGGGAGGGAGGTGGGTGGGGGTGGGTGGTGGCAGAGGTTGCAGTGAGCTGAGATTGTGCCACTTCACTGCAGCCTGAGGGAAAGAGCAAAACTCTGTCTCAAAAGAAAAATATGACACCAAGGTAAATTTCAGTGATTAAAGGTGAAATGTGGAAACTCAAAAGAAAATTTACATATAATGGAATTGACTATCAAACCTCTGGACAGCAGGCAGCTCGCTTTCAGATCAATAAAAGAAAACATGAAAAGATCAGTTTAGAGATTTTATTTAAAATTATAACGTATACATATGTAAAAGTAAAAGCAACAAGATTGGGAAAATGTTACGGCAAGTATTATATAGGTTAATGTCTTCTTTCTACATAGAGCTCATGTATTGGTAAGAAAAACTGATCTCAACACTTGGTCAAATGATATGAGAGTTATGTTTTACAAAAAGATTAGTAAACAAGCGTGCAGGAAGATGTTCAAAACAGTTTTAAAATATAGTTTAGGTATCGTGTTAAGTTGGGGGAAAATGAAATTGGCGTTCACAGTATGGGGGAGAGCATGGTAAAATTTCATAGAAATAGAGAACAATCAGTGATTCAAGGCTTATAATTTAAAAACTAGATTAAATTCTAACAAGAATATCACAAAACGTATACACTGAGGTTTTTGTCCCAAGAAAATATCTCTAACAGATCATTTATAGTTGAGCTTTGCTTAAAACTTGGATATGACCAAAAGCGCTCACTCTTTGAATTTCATCCAGTTTCATTACACACCTCAAGGGTGGAGTAGGGTGGAGTTTCTTTTATTGTTGTTGTTGTTGTTGTTAGCATAAGCCAAAACTTAGCTTCCTTTTTTCAAAGCTTTGAAACCCTTCCAACATTTATGATACATTGATTGATGCTGTCTTATTCATCTTTTATCCTCAGAGATGTCTTACATTTAGTAGACATTTGGTAAAGAACACATACCTGCTCTTCTAAAAACATGATACTGGAAATACAGTTTTATTGATGAGATGATTTATAGTTATTAGAGCTGAAAAGAGATAGAAATGAGCAGATAAGCATCAGTATTCTTTCCCATCTTGTTTCATATATCCAGTGCCTTAGTTATGCCCAAGCTGATCCCACTAGCTTAGATTGTCAGATAATTAGTTTGTAGAGCTTGTTTTTCCTGGGATTGTGCAAAAGGCCAGGGGTTCTTCTAGAATGCTCTGAAATTTTTAAAGTTATTTATTTCCTGAACTTTTTCCTTATTCCACTTAAGAATGTGGATTAGGACTTTGGACTATTTTACTGGCAAATGTTATAGTCTCAGTATCTGATTTTAATATATAAGATCAAGTTAAATTGTTTTCATCTGATGAGATTTTGACCTCCCGGGGACATTTGGCAATGTCTGGAGACGTTTTTGGATGCACAACTGGAGCAGGGGGGCTTCCAGCATCTAGTGGATAGAGGGCAAGGAAGTTGCTATGATGCCCCATACAACAAAGCATTATCTGGCCCAAAATGTTAATAATGCTGAGGTTGAAAACCCCTGGGTTAAACTGATGGAGTAATAGCATTTCTGAAGTTTGGAGAAATCTACAATGTCTCTCTTTTAGTACTATTGTAGGGGCTTAGTAAAATAGGGAATATGACTATCTCCTAGATTAAAATCTTACAAATATGAATTGCAGCTTGAGGTCTTAAACAGGATTTCTAGTTTTGCCTGGGCATTTTTGTTTTTGTTTTTTGAGACAGGATCTTGCTCTGTCACCCAGGCTGGGGTGCAATGGCATGATCACGGCTCACTGCAGCCTTCACCTCCTGGGCTCAATTGATCCTCCCACCTCACCCTCCCTAAGTAGCTGGACCACAGACTCCGGCCACCATGCTCGGCTAATTTTTTTATTTTTTGTACAGATGGGGTTTCACCATGTTGCCCAGGCTGGTCTTGAACTCTCGGGCTCAAGCGTTCCCTCCACCTTGGCTTCCCAGAGTGCTGGGATTACATGTGTGAGGCACCACACCTGACCCATTTTTGTTTAACAGTGCACAGTTTTTATTGTGAGTATGGATATAGTTAACGTGAATTTTTAACCTATATATATAAAAAGTTCCTATATCTTCATATTGTTTTATAAAGCAAAATTAACAACAAACAAGATCTCTGCCTTCTAGAGGTTTATAAGCTGAAGGGAATGTGTTTTTACTGATTAAACCCGAAGAACTAATGGTACTGGGAATCAGGAGAATGCAGAAGTCAGACAAATCTGAGCAGCAGGTAGAACTGGAATTGAGCCAAACAGAAATTTCCTGATCAGATCACAGCTGGGAGGCCACTTACGCCTGATTACAAGGGAGAAAATTGATATTGAGGGAGTAGGCCAGAAGCCTCGCCCATCTTACAGTGATTGTTCATGCTTGGATTTTCAACCTTGAAATTACATTAACTCTGTTACTGGTGTAGTATGTTTAAAAAAAAAAAAAAAAAAAGAATCCAAGGAAGAGATAACAGAGTATATTATGCCATAGCAGAGTTTTGCAATCAAGGAGAGACACCTGGGTTGTAGTTGCTATTCTGCCACTGATGATAGGCCCTTTTCAAGTTACTTCTGACCCTCAGTTTTCTCAGGTGTGAAACTAGTGTCATAAAGTCCACCTCCATAGAAGAATGGTGGTTAAATGTAAAGCCCCAGGTAGTGTCTGGCACATACTTAGTGCTCAAAAGTAGTTAATACTCATGATTTCAAAATCTGTTTAGATATGGAAAGATCACTGGTCTTGTAGTGATCTTAAAGTCCTAAAGCCTTCATTAGGTAGCCTGCCAACATGCTTACATTGGTTTGCTCTTGCCTTTTGATTTTAGCATTTAACGTATAAAAAAACTATAAAAAACGGAGATAAAGTGTTTATCTTATTAAAGGGCCTGGATTACTTGTTTTAAGAGTTTTGAGGAAATTAAGAGTCTGTAGCAAGTGCTTTGCACAATTTCTGATGCATATTGACTGCACTCAGTAGCGCTTCTCCACCTTTTTGCTTTCATATGCTAAGAAGCTTAGAAGATACCACTATAATGCTCCTGCTACTGTGTTAATTTGTTGAATGAACATAGTAGATATAATTGGAGTGAGAAAGGAATTGGCAGACAGCAATTCATTTTAAGTTATAATGCTGTTTACAGAAATTGGAATAATTCTTACAAAAGCAGATTGTCTGCTTTTAGCTGATTTAAAACATTTGGTTTTAATTTTGACGATTTACGTGACACTAGACCTGAAGGTTGTTTGCTTATGTAGCCTAATTGAGGAGTTATTTTAGTCTGTTCTTTAACTGCATCGTCTCTGTAGATACGGATTGGGTATAATTTTCAGGTTATGCCAAAGTAGACTGAAAACCCCAGCTGTATCTTTTGTTGTCAAAAAAAACCCAGTTGTCGTTCTATGTTTTTTTTTTCTATCCATTCTTTCTACTACAGATGTGTTGCAGCAGCTTAGTGACATCCTGCTCTTTATTCTACCCCTACTTTTTTTGTCTAGGCAAAATCAATGTCAGGCAGCCATTACTAATCTGAAAGCTCAAACTGGAAGAAGAAATTTTTTTTTAATTCTACTGTTCATCATAAGACCTTGGCTATAATAGAAGAGCCTAGATCTTTAATTCGGAAAGTTTGAATTAAAGATAATCAGAACTAATAACAAAACAAGAAAAAATGAGAATGAAAAAAGATAGCTTTGGTTGGTATCAGAAAGGCAGGTGTTAAATAAAGCAGCTCCTCTGGTATTTCTTTTTTTTTTTCTTTTCTTTTTTTTTCTTTTTTTTTTTTTTTGAGATGGAGTTTTGCTTTCACCCAGGCTGGAGTGCAGTGGTGCAATTTCGGCTCGCTGTAACCTCCACCTCCCAGGTTCAAGTGATTCTCCTGCCCCAGCCTCCCAAGTAGCTGGGATTACAGGTGCCCGCCACCATGCCTAGCTAATTTTTTGTATCTTTACTAGAGATGGCGTTTCAGCATATTGGCCAGGCTGGTCTCAAACTCCTGTCCTCAGGCGATCCATCTGCCTCAGCCTCCCAAAGTGCTGGGATTACAGGCGTGAGCCACCACACCTGGCCTCTTATGATATTTCATATCCAAAAAATTCTGGGTTCAGGTTAATGATGAAAGTTAATAAATTCAAGTCCATGTTGAGTAATTTTCTGATTGACTCAGCTATCGTCCTTATGTCTGTATTTAGAAACAGAATCATTGAGCTGCTTCTCTCCAATTAAATATTTTCCTAAAATTGGTGTTAATATTAGATTTCTGTGTAATTTATTAGTGCTAAGTTAGTTGCTCAATAGTCAACACTTCTTTTTTTTTTTTTTTTTTTTTTTTAGTAAGTACCTGTTAAGTACAAAGTGCTTGGGGATTCAGGAGGAACATGAAAAGAGAATATTCTTTTCCTCATGGAGCTTATTTACTATGATCGAGTTTATGTTTAAAAAGACTTGTGAAGATTTATTTGGCATCAAATTTTAAAATGACGTTGGTATTCAGTGTCACAAATGCATTTGAAGAAACTTGTGTTGCTGATTTTTAAAATGACGTTGGTATTCAGTGTCTCAAATGCATTTGAAGAAACTTGTGATGCTGATAATATTCTGTATCTTGACCTGAGTGGTGGTTATGTGGGTTGTGTGTATGTTTATGAAGCTATCAAGCTTCTAATTAAGATTAGTGCATTTATTATATATCAAGTACATTTTAAAAGTAAATGTATGTTAAACTTCTATCGTTTCCCATTGCATTTAGAATAAAACCTTCATTCTTCTTTTTAAGAAAGTACATACTGGCTGGGCACGGCAGCTCACACCTGTAATCTCAGTGATGTAGGATTTTTCTTGACCTCTTCATCGGACTTGGGACGGGGTACCCTGTTTACTCAGTCCGCCACACTCAACCTCTTTTGGGAGGGAACATGTGAGCAAACGAGTGCAGGATCTGGCTAGCCGCCTTGAGTGATGGCAGGAGCAGACTTCATACCTGTGGGGCCCTTCAACCTAAGGGCCCCACAGCGGCACTTAGGTTGTGGTGCCTGAAACCCCCCAGAGGCCCCAGAAGATATAATACTCTCTTAGGTCTGCCATCCATGGACAGCAGCGTGTTATCAGCTCAGTGGGCGCCTTGCCTCATCGTGTGGGGTGGCTGCCCTCCACCAGCAAGGGGAAAGGGCCTATGCAACAGCCTTTTTTGGGGTACTGGCACTTGTTGGGTCTCCAGTGCTTGTCTGGCATCTAAGAACAATGAGGTCCCCCAGACACTTGAAGGATGGTGAAGGTGGTAAGTGATGGGAAATGGCTCTCAGCAGAGTGGGATGTGGGAGAGGGGACAGGACAGGCAGGTAATCTTCTCCTGAGGTCCAGCGGCTCTTCCCGGTAGTCAGGCCATCCTCTGAAGTCCAGCTGTCCCTCCAATGTCAAGTCACCTCTCTCCAGTCAAGCTGCTTCTCTCTCTCTACTGGCTGAGTCTGGGGTCTTTATAGGCAGAGGACAGGGGTTGGGCCATGGGGCCGGCCGTAGGTAGTTTTGGAAAAGGCAACATTCGATTGGTAAAAAGACATTTAGAAAGAACCAATCAGGAGAGAGCAGGCAAACAGGGATAGAAGTTCTCACTTTGGGCAACGGGTTTCAGGCTTTTCATCTTGAAGGTGGGGTTTCGCCAGGACCCCCCCCCGTCTGCCTAGTATTTCTCTGCCTTCTGTCTCTATCATCAGCACTTGGGGAGGCTTGAGGCAGAATGATTGCTTGAGTTCAGGAGGTGGAGACCAGCCTGGGCAATATGGTGAGACTGTGTCTAAAAAAAAAATTTTAAAGTTCATAGTGATAAATTATTCATTCAGATAATGTTAAATTCAGAAACCATTGTTAAAGTGCAAAAATTATGTTTGACCAAGTGAAATAACTTGGAAGCTTCCTACCTTGCCTGACATTTTACTGACAGCATTGTAACGACATGAACTTGAAACAGTTCACCTTAAATTACTTTCAAAATAAGTGTTGCTTAAAATAATTTTGTTTGCAACTATTGGAACCTTTTACTTAAAAATGTTAAGTAATGCTGTAAAAAATAACGTCTAAAATGGTTATAGAAAGATTATTTTTTAAAATTATTGAAGTCATCTTTAATACAAAAGCAAAGAATGAAGTGAGCAGAGTGCATGAGGGTGGAAATTTAATAACTGATGTTCTGTTGCATTCCCATATGGACTGGGAAAATACTTCATTTTGCACAGTCAAGAGGGGTCATCGGCACAGTTTGTAGTAAGCAAATCCAGAAAAGCTCGGGGGATGGGGGAGCAGTTGGAAAGAGGCCAAATTAAAGGGCCATTTTGCTTCTACCATGCTGTATCATTAGTTATTTCTTTAATTTCCTCTTTCTTTTAATCAAGGATGAGGTAGGCCAGGTAAGGAATTATGGACTTGTCTAGTTTTCAAAAGGTTGCCAACTTCTTCCACATTTCCCAGCCTCTTTATTCTCTTGACTCTTTTATTCCCTAAAGCAGGATTTCTCAGCTTCAGCACTATTGACATTTTGGGTGGGATAATTCTTGTGGGGGCTGCCCTCTGTGTTCTACAGTGCTCTACCCACTGAATGCCACTAGCTCAAGTTGTGAAAACCAAAGATGTCTCAGGACATTGTCATATAGCTTCTGTGGGCAAAATCATCTCAGCTGAGGATCATTGCCCTAGAGGAATAAACTAAATAATAGCCAGTGACAATTCTTGACAATTACTTAAACATGTCATCACCTCTGCTGCTTTTCTGAACTTCTTCCCTCTCAGGAGAATAGAATGTTTAGAAGGGATATATATACACCATTTTATTGGGCAAGAATTGTATTTTGAAGAATATAGAGACAACAGCATTAGTACAGGTTTCTGCCCCCGCCCCTTTTGACTCTGTGAGCATAGCAGAGTCACAAATGTAATTAAGGGCCAGGAAAGGTGACTCGTGCCTATAATCTCAGCACTTTGGGAGGCTGAGGCTAAAGGATTGCTTGAGCCCAGGAGTTTGAGGTTGCAGTGAGCAATGATCAAGCCACTACATTGTGGGCAACAGAGGGAGACCCCCACTCAAAAAAAAAATGTAATCCAGAATTGGTTTTAATTAGTTTGCCAAAATATTTTCTCCTTTTCAAATTATACAACTGAAAGAAAAAAAAAAGGCTCTTCTCCTTTGTTCTTTGTTCTCCTGAAGTCTGATTTAGAACAAGAAGCTATAATCTTAAAAGCTCTCTTAGGTTTCACTGCTGTCAAATCATTTTGAGAAATTTTACATATATACTTTGGAATATAAAGTATTTTTGTTTATGGTTTTTTGATATGTTGTTCAGGACTTACTAAAGGTCTCCACATAATGAAAATCATTCTGAGGAGTAATTGGATTTGGAGTTTTAAAGATGATCAATCCATTAAAAATAAGCAAAAATATGAATTCCTAATTTACAGAAAAGAAAATACAGATTCACTTAAGCATGTGAAAAATGTTCAACTTCTTGTAATAAAAGAAATGCAAATTAAAACTACAAAAATACCATTTTTCATCTAAAGTCAACAAGTTTGATAATACACTATAAAAACGTGGCAAAACAAGTACATACTCAATATATTACTTGCAGAAGTATAAATTGGTTTGACCGCCATAAAGAGCAATTTGGCAGTATCTATAAATTTCAAATATGCGTTTTCTTTGAGCCAGCAAATCTCCTAGAAAGTTATCTCATATTCATACTCAAAAAGTGGGAAAAGATATGTACATAGGATTACTCATTGGGTATTGCTCATACTCACAAGAGATTGGAATAGCTAAGGTGTATTTAGCTTATCACGAGTTCTAATCTGTTTTATTTCTATTTTTCTGGATAAATAATAGTTATACATATTTATGAGGTACATGTGATATTTTGATACAAGCATACAATGCATAATGATCAAATGAGGGTAATTGGGATATCCATCACCTTAAATATTTATCATTTCTTTGTGTTAGGAACAGTCCAATTCTACTCTTCTAGTTATTTTGAAATATACAATAAATTGTTGTTAACTGTAGTCTACCTATCATGCTACCAAACACTGGATCTTATTTTTTCTATCTAACTGTAGTTTTGTAATCATTAACCAACCCTTTTATTCCCCCCACCCACTACCCTTCAGAGCCTCTGGTAGTCATCATTCTACTCTCTATCTCCATGAGGTCATTTTTTTTTTTAATTTTTCACATACAAGTGAGAACATGCAATACTTGTCTTTCTGTGCCTGGCTTATTTCACCAACCGAAATGTTATTCTCTACTTCTGTCCATGTTGTTGCAAATTATAGGATTTCATTCTTTTTATGGCTGAATAATATTCCACCATGTATGTGTATCACATTTTCTGTATCCATTTTTCCATTGATGGACACTTAGGTTGATTCCCTGTTGTGGCTATTGTGAATTTTGCTGCAGTAACCATGGGATCGCGGATATCTTTTTGATATCTTGATTTCTTTCGGGTAGATACCCCGTAGCGAGATTGCTGGATCCTGTGGTGGTTTTATTTTTGGCAACCTCCGTGCTGTTTTTCATAGTGACTGTACTGATTTACATTCCCACCAATAGTGTATAAGCATTCCCCTTTCTTTGCATCCTCACCAACATCTTTAATTTTTTGTCTTTTTGATAAAAGCCATTTTGAGATGAGATGATATCTCATTGTGGTTTTGATTTGCATTTCTCTGATGATTAGTGATGTTGAGTATCTTTTCATATACCAATCGGGCATTTGTATGTCTTCTTTTGAGAAATGTATTATTTAGATCTTTTGCTTATTTTTTAATTGGATTTTCTTTTTTTGTTGTTGTTGAGTCATTTGAGCTCCTTATATATTCTGGTTATTAACCCCTTGTCAGTTGAATAGTTTGCAAATATTTTCTCCCATTCTGTAGGTTGTCACTTCACTTGTTAATTATTTCCTTGCAGAAGCTTGTGTGTGTGTGTGCGTGTGTGTGTGTGTGTGTATTTTAGTAGAGGTGGGGTTTCACCATGTTGACCAGGCTAGTCTCGAACTCCTGAGCTCAGGCAGTCCACTACCTTGGCCTCCCAGAGTGCTAGGATTATCAGTGTGAGTCACTGTGCCCGACTTTTTAGCTTGATGTAACCCCCTTTGTCCATTTTTGTTTTGGCTACCTGTGCTTTTCAGGTCTTACTCAAGGAGTCTTTGCCCAGACTAATGTCCTGGAGTGTTTCCCCATTGTTTTCTTCTAGAATATGAGGATGGTTCAGCATACGCAAATCATTAAACATAATATGTCACGTCAACAGAGTGAAGACCAAAACCCATATGGTCATATCAATAGATGCCAAAAAAACATTCAGTAAAATTCAACACAATGAAAACTTCGTGATAAAAACTGTCAACAAACTAGGTATAGAAGGAACATACCTCAAGACAGTAAGGGCCATATATGACAGACATGCAGCTGGTATACTGAATGGGAAAAAACTGAAAGCCTTTCCTCTAAGATCTGAAACAAGACAAGGATACCCACTTTCACAACTTTTGTTCAGCATAATACTGGAAGTCTTAAGTAGAGCAATTAGACAAGAGAAAGAAATAGATGGTATCCAAATTGGAAAGGAAGATGTCAAATTATCCTTTTTTGCAGACGATATGATCTTCTATTTAGAAAAACCTAAAGACTCTGCCAAAAAACCATTAGAACTGATAAATGAATTAAGTAAAGATGTAGGATACAAAATCAACATACAGAAATCAGTAGCATTTCTATATGCCAACAGTGAACAATCTGGAATAGAAACCAAGAAAATTATCCCATTTACAATAGCTATAAATAAAATAAAATACCTAGGAATAAGCTTAACCAAAGAAGTGAAAGATCTCTACAATGAAAACTATAAAACATTGATGAAAAAAATTGAAAATGACACTAAGTTCTTTGTATATATATATTAACATATTCTCATGATAATTTTATGAAGTAGGCAACTAGGCACTATTTTACAGATGGAAAAACTGAGGTTAAGTAACTTGGTTGATTGTATACTTAGATGGGACTGGTGAAAGAAAACTATACATCTGTTTTAAAAAAAAAAATAAGAACTTTGTTAATGGAATGATCTCTAAAATATATTGGTAAGTGAAAAAAAGAGCAAGCTGCAGAACAGTGTTTATAGTGTGCTGCCATTTGTGTAAAATGAAGGAAAGATACATTCATGTGTATTTGGTATGTAAAATATTTTCAGAAGGATTCTGAGAAAACTGGCAACACTGTTGACTACAGGACAGTTAATGAGGCAGCTAGGGCATGGGTGTGCCGTCTACTCTTTTTTGCCTTTTGAACTTTGAATAATTGCCTATTCAAAAATAAATAAAATTATATTTTAAAAGAGTACATATTATATCTGAAAGTATAAAGTAAATATCCATGAGTCTATATTGATATATATAAATGTTGTGAATAAATAAGTGGGGGAAAATAGATAAATCTCCCATTTGGAAGATTTTCAAATAATTTATGTAGATACTCCACCTTCAAGGAAAGGAAACAAACAAACCTTTCCACTTCTTAAGTGCTCTGCTCATAATGACTTACTTCCAAAGAGTATGTATAGAAAAGGGTGGGGGGAGAGTAGTTTTGCAGTGGAGAAACCTGACAAACACTACCTCAACCAACATCAGTGGTGATGTCATGTTGACAGTAGGTGCCCTTGGTAGAGTGTAATGAGAATGGCACTTTACCTCTGTGGTCTGCCTCCCCAAAACCCATTACCCTAGTAATAATGAAAAGAACATCAGACAAATTCCAGTAGAAAGGCATCCTGCAATATACCTGACCAGAACTTCCCAAAACAGCCAAGATTGTTAAAATCCAGCAAAGTCTGAGAAACTAACCCAGCCCAAAAGGGGCCTATGGGGACATAACAGTTAAAGGTGATGTGGTATGGATGGGATTCTTAAACAGAAAAAGGGTATTAGGTAAAAACTAAGGAAATCTGAATAAACTATGAGCCTTAGTTAATGATAATGTGTGGATATTGTGTTATTAATTGTAATATAGCATGTAACTAATGTACAATGTTAATAATAGGGAAAACTGGGTATGGGGTAGTATACAGGAACTCTGTACTATTTATTGTCTACATTTTCTATAAATTTTAAACTATTTTTAAAAATAGATTATTTTTAAAGAGTATATATAATACATACATTGAATAATATTTTAAAAGTAAATTTAAAATTCAGGTGTTCGCCGCCTATTCCTCAGGAGCTTAACCATAAACCTGAAATGATAGCCTAAGCATCCTTTGTTTTAAGCTCTACAGGTGATTCTGATATGTGGCCAGAATTAAGACATTGTTTAGAGATCCACTCCTGCGTCAAAACCTATTTTCTGAATTTTTCAAAATCAGGAACAGTAAATCCTTGTATATTGAATTCATTAACAGTTTGGTTTTTGTTTGTTCTGTATAATTCTTCATAATGAATGTGTGCTCATTATGAATGAGGGGTGTATTTCTTTTTAGGTGTATATCTTTAATATACACGTCTCAAGAATTCTCATGTTTTTAGTTTAGACCCTTACATAATTTTTTTTTTTTTTTTTTTTTGAGACAGAGTCACGCTTTGTCGCCCAGGCTGGAGTGCGGTGGTGCCATCTCAGCTCACTACAACCTCCGCCTCCCGGGTTCACGCCGTTCTCCTGCCTCAGTCTCCCGAGTAGCTGGGACTACAGGCGCCCGCCACCACGCCCGGCTAAATTTTTGTATATTTTTTAGTAGAGATGGGGTTTCACCGTGTTAGTCAGGATGGTCTTGATCTCCTGACCTCGTGATCTTCCCGCCTCGGCCTCCCAAAGTGCTGCGATTACAGGCGTGAGCCACTGTACCCGGCCTGACTCTTACGTAGTTTCTAAATACCCTACCAAACATACCTATAAATCATAATCACGAATAGCAGAAATCTTTTTCACAGGCTGGCTATTACATTTTTTTTTTCCTTTATGAACTCTAATTTGTCTGTCATATAGATGAGTATAGTATGAAAACATGCTGAAATGACTTTATTCTTTATCATTACCAACAGCTTTCTAGCCTCTAATATACATATGTCTATTTTTAATGTTTTGTAATATCTCACTGTAATTTCTTTACAAGCTTTTAAGTCTCTTAATACCAACTTCATGTTGATATTATTTTTCATTAGGCCATGTATTTATTAAGAAGGTTATATTTATTTTTTCCAAGTCATACATTAATTATTTTAATGTTGTTTTCCTTCTCTTGGTGTGTTTATTATTTAGGTCTTCAGTTACCATTATTCAGAACTCCTGGTTTGGTCAAAACAGTATTGATGAGCCATATGATTTATTGATGATAGTTTCTGGAGAGAAATTTCCTTGTCTCTTTCCATTTACTTGCTATAGTTTCTGGAGAGAAAGTTCCTTGTCTCTTTCCATTTACTTGCTGTAATTTCTGGAGAGAAATTTCCTTGTCTTTTTCCATTTACTTGCTATATAATTCAGACTCTGATACTTTTCTGACTGACAGGGTCACCCTTTCTTCAGCATCTTGCTCTCTGATCTCTTTCTGTTCCTGTTTCTCTACACAATGCTGTCAGCATTATCTTTTTAAAATACAGATTTAATCATGTTCTTGCCTTGCTCTGAAACCTTATGTCTCGTCTCCCTTTTAGGTATACATTAGTGATATAAATCACTGGTATTTATGGATCACAGTGCTGAGACTTTTACAGCCATCAAGTAATTTAATTTTGATAAGAACTCTATAAAGCCAGCCTATAACTCCTATTGTCCTCCATTTTATAAACAAGAAACTGATTTAGAGAAGTTAAGCAACTTTTCTAAGGTGCTATAGTTAGTAGGTGGCAAAGTTTGAACATAATAACAGGTTTCTTTGTTAGTATGGTGCCAGTGGGGTTCCCTGTGCTTTTCTGCCCTCTCTCTACCCAGCTTTCCCCCATCTCATTCTTTAGTCTCAAGGCTCCACTTACCGTCTTCCATTTACCTTGTAACTTCTCATTGATGATGCTTACACTTTCAACCTATGGAAACTCTGCTTCTCTTTTTTAGTTCTGCTCAAATATCATACTGAATCCCTCTACTCCACCGTCCCAGTTAACATTTTTTATTCCTCCTCCTTCTATAATTTTTTTATTTTAATTTTGTTATTTGCCTTATACTATATTTATTTGTGTTTATTTCTGTCTTCCTACTAGATTGTAAGTTCCTGGAAGATAAGGACTATTCTGTCTTTACAAACTGTGGGGCCAGTATCTTGCACTTACCAGACATGCAAGAAGTATGCCTTTTTGAAATCAGTTTTATTTATACAAATAGTAGAGTGAGTGAGTTTGTTTGTTTGTTTGTGACGGAGTCTCATTCTGTCACCCAGACTGGAGTGCAGTTGTGCAATCTTGGCTCACAGCAACCTCTGTCTCCCAGATTCAAGTGATTCTCATGCCTCAGCCTCCCAAGTTGCTGGGACTACAGGCATGCACCACCACACTTGGCTAATTTTTGTATTTTTATCAGAGACAGGGTTTCACCATGTTGTCCAGGCTGGTCTCAAACTCCTGACCTCAAATGATCTGCCTGCCTTGGCCTTCCAAAGTGCTGGGATTACAGGCATGAGCCAGTGCATCTGGCCTTAGAGTTTTAATGAGGATGGAATGTGGAGTCCTTTGTCCTTACAAATTTTTGTAACTAGGTTATGAAGATATTTTATTCTCCAACTTAATAATTTCATAAAATTTAGTAAAATTTTAATTTTAAAATTTAAATGAAAATTTAATTTTTTGGTTCTGTATTTTTACTTGTATCTTTTTAATTGAGAATTCTTACACTCTTAGATATATGTTAAAACATACTATGAGGTTTTACAAATACTGTTGGTGACTCAAAAGGAGAATTAGTATTACAAAAATTCTAAATATTTCTGTACTTTCCCATTATTTACCCTGGTTACAAAAACTATAAACTTGTAACTTTCTAATTAATCATTGTTTTTAATTTTTTTTTTAATTTAACTTTTAAAAAAAGATTCGAGAGGCCAGTTGTGGTGGCTCATGCCTCTAATCCCAGCACTTTGGGAGGCTGAGGTGGGGGAATCACTTGAGTCTAGAAGTTCAACACCAGCCTGGGCCACACAGCGAGACCCCTGTCTCTACAGAACATAAAAAATTAGCTGGGAGTGGTGACATGCACCTGTGGTCCCAGCTACTGGGGAGGCTGAGGTGGGAGGATCACGAGCCTGGGAGTTTGAGGCTGCACTGTTGAACTGTGATCACACCACTGTACTCATCCTAGGCAACAGAACAAGACCCTATCTCAAAAAAAGGTTTTGAGAACTCTTTAGAAATATATACAGGACTTTTCTAATGAGAAAATTAAGGTCAGAAAATGAGATGAAACTAGGTTAGTGTTTGCACCTAAAACACATCCCATAAGATCCAAGACTGATGGTAAAATTGGGCTACAAATTTGGCTGTGCTTTTTCCATTTGGCAAAGCAAACAGGAAAACATGTTAACTTACGTGAGCAAATTGTTCATGTTATAAAATCAACTAGATAAAGTTATTTTGTGGGTGGGTCTTCACAAAGAAGGGCTACAATATGAAATAGGTAAACAATATCAGCAGCAGCGTCTCTGTGACAAATGCATTTAGTTTAGTGAAACTGATTCATATTAGACCATTTGATGCAGGCAGGTGACATGGTGTCATTTATTAAAGGATATTCTATGAGGAGCCCAAATAAGTCAGTGAGCATTTATAATTCTGAGATCTACTGAAGAATTTTGAAATATTTAGAGCAGCATGTCCTAAGGTGCTGGAACGACTGCTTATCTTTCAGGCTAAGAGTGGAGTAGCAGTAAGTTTAAGATTATATTCTCCATCAGTAACTGAATATAGAAATCCTGTATTTGTAAGAGACATGTATTTTAAAATCATCAATGATTATTTATTTGTAAGTTTACTTTTCTATTTTTCTTGAACTTTAAAATTAACCAGGATGCTTGAGTACGTGGATCACCTTTTAGGTATCAATAGAATTGTTAGCAAATAGTGTTAGGTTAAAACACTATGTTTTAAATTCTTTGATAAAATTGAAACGTTTACTTATAAAAATAGAAAGCTGTGGTCATACTGATATAGGACTATTATCCCTCAGTTTCCAGAGTGTGGATTCTTTGGCATGTATGACAAAATTCTTCTCTTTCGCCATGACATGAACTCAGAAAACATTTTGCAGCTGATTACCTCAGCAGATGAAATACATGAAGGAGACCTAGTGGAAGTGGTTCTTTCAGGTAAGTAAGTGGCTTTTTAAAGTGATTGCCTTTTCCCCTCAAAGAGCCTAATTTTCTGTACTAAATGCTGCAATTCTATTATATTTAGTCTTTGTATTATTGTTACTTAATTTCTTTCATCTCTAATAATGGTCACCATATGATTTTTCCTTTCAGGCATGTTATATCACCATTAAGAAAGAAAAATACCTGGCAACGGTGGCTCACACCTGTAAGCCCAGCACTTTGGGAAGCTGAGGCGGGAGGATTGCTTATCTCAGGAGTTTGAGACCAGCCTGAGCAGCATACCTCGTCTCTACTAAAAATTTAAAAACAAAAAATTAGCCAGGCATGGTCACATGCAACTGTAGTCTTAGCTACTTGGGAGGATAAGGTGGGAGGATTGCCTGATCCTGGGAGGTTGAGGCTGCAGTGGGCCATGATCACACTACTGCACTTCCGCCTGGACAACAGAGCGAGACTCGTCTCTTTAAAAAAACAAAAGAAAGGCCTGGCGCGGTGGCTCACGCCTGTAATCCCAGCACTTTGGGAGGCCGAGGCGGGCGGATCACGAGGTCAGGAGATCGAGACCATCCTGGCTAACAAGATGAAACCCCGTCTGTACTAAAAATACAAAAAAAAATTGCTCAGGCGTGGTGGTGGGCGCCTAGTCCCAGCTACTTGGGAGGCTCAGGCAAGAGAATGGCGTGAACCTAGGAGGTGGAGCTTGCAGTGAGCCGAGATCACACCACTGCACTCCAGCCTGGGCGACAGAGTGAGACTCTGTCTCAAAAAAAAAAAAAGGAAAAAATCAGGATAGGAAAATAAACTGAATTACTTGAATGTTACTAAGCTTAGGAAATTATTTGGTCTGAAAGAAATATACTCTTCTCTGAGTCAAAGAAATAAAATAGTTACACTGAAATTCTGTTTTTTCCCCTTCCCCCGCCCCCATTTCTGTAAAGAGCATAAAAGAAGAAAATTGGGGTTTAGAAAAGAGAATCAGGAAAAAAAGAAGTAATGAAGATATGGAAGAGGAAATTACAATGCTGGTTATTTCTGTGGCTTTAAAATTAAAAATGCTCTTTCCCTTTTTGTCCCACTGGGCTTTTTTCTACCTTTCACTTTTTCCACCTCACCCATTCTTGCCATACGTTGTTTTTTAATTCCCACTATTTGCCATCTCATCCTGCAGCAATGTGGGCAAGATAATAAGGAGTGAAAAGGAAGAAAGAATGCCATAATAATGCACATAGTAGGTCTGCAGTACTTTTTGTTTGGCAAGTAGGAGAACTGATGGAAGAAAGGAAGCAAGCTGGCCAGCCATGGGTCAGAGCCCTGCTACCAAGTTCCCTTTTCTCAAATTCACCTTTGAGCCTTTTCTTGAGATCCTCTCTGTCCTTATTAGTCCCCACTCCTCTCATCTTATATTTCTGATTCTCTCATTCATCTCACTCCCTGCTACACTGATCATTCATCTTCTATACAACAACCCCAAACCATCTCTATATTTCCCAATCCTTGCCCTCCTCTTCATTCCTGACGAGTTTCACTCCCTGTCTCACCTGGAAGTCCTGCTCACATCTCTTCCTTCTCTACTCTGGAGTCCATCAGACTACTTGCAGGTTGAGGTGAGAGGAAGTTCCTTGGGTCTACTGTCCCGACGTTCACTAAGGGGAAAGGAGTTTCTTTCTCATATCCACTAGGACTGTGGAGAACAAACAGACAAGTATATCCTGGGATCCTAAATTAGGACTCAGTATCTTTTTCCACAGAAACGTTTCCGTAAATTGAAGTTAAGTTCCATAGTAGCTTTTACTTTAGTGTTCTATTTCCCACTGTGTAAGTTAAGCAGTTTTTAATTGGTTAAAGTAACCTAATGTCTATTTGTAATCTTGTCATTATGAGAAAATGCTGTTGGAATTCCAAATAACTAACCTACGACCTACTTCTGGAGCTCAAATGATTAGAAGTAAATGGACTTGCTAAACTAGAGTTTGAAATCACAATATTAAATAATTTACTTTTATGGTCCAGTGAAACTTTCAGAGAAAAAATGATTCTGTGTACTTTGACATAAGTGAATGTGTGAGCATTCTTAATCTCATCGCAGTACAAATACAACGTATATTGTAATACTTTTCTTTTTTAAAGCTTTAGCCACAGTAGAAGACTTCCAGATTCGTCCACATACTCTCTATGTACATTCTTACAAAGCTCCTACTTTCTGTGATTACTGTGGTGAGATGCTCTGGGGATTGGTACGTCAAGGACTGAAATGTGAAGGTGTGTGTTCTAAAATTTTTGTGGTCATTTGAAATAAGGTTCCACATTTGCATTTTTTATTATCAGTGAAAAAGCAAGATGACGAGCTGTTGACTAGGGTGGTAACGAGGATTTAGAATTGGAGAGATCAGGACTCTGATTTTATCTCTGCCACCTACTTCATATTCTTGGGCAAATTACTAAACCTCTTAAGATGAATTTCTCTGTAAAATACATTCTGCCCCACTGGTTTCATAAAGAGTAAACGGTTAAATCAGGTAATAGGGTTAAATATTTAGTACAAAGTAATGGCTCCATAAATATTCATGTTGTTTTTTGTTTTTAAAAGTTTTCTTGGCCAGGCACGGTGGCTCACACCTGTAATCCTAGCACTTTGGGATGCCGAGGCTGGTGGATCACCTGAGGTCAGGAGTTTGAGACCAGCCTGGCCAACATGGCGAAACCCCGTCTCTACTAAAGATACAAAAACTTAGCCGGGCGTGGTGGCGGATGCCTGTAATCCCAGCTACTCGGGAGGCTAGGGCAGGAGAATCGCTTGAACCTGCGTGGGTGACGGAGGTTGCAGTGAGCCGAGATTGCACCATTGCACTCCAGCCTGGGTGAAAGAGCGAAACTCTGTCTCAAAAAAAAAAGTTGTCTCTTACATACAACTAAATTGTCAAATTTGTTCTGAATTAGAATTGCTAGGAGTAGGACACAGGTGCACATTTCTGATGAAGAAACAGTCTTCTAAGGTGGAGGGTCAATAAACTTTTTCTGTAAAAGGACAGAGAGTAAATGTTTTAGACTTTGTTGGCCATATGGTCTCTGTCATGATTTAACTCTGCTATTACAGTATGAAACCAATCATAGACAATATGTAAACGAATAGATATGGTTGTGTTCCAATAAAACTTTATTTAGGAACATTGAAATTTGAGTTTCATAAAATTTTCATGTCACAGGAGGAATTTGGTACAGAGGCCATAGTTTGCTAACTAGTGCTTTAAGGCAGTGGTTCTCAAACTGTATTGTGCATCGTAAAACACACTTTGCTGGGCCTCATCCCCGTAGTTTCTAACTCAGTAGATCTGGGGTGGAGCCTTGTAATTTACATTTCTAACAAATTTCCAGGTGGTTGCCTTAGGGACCACACTTCAAGAACCACTGCCCTAGCTGACTTATCCTTTTTACACATTTCCTTTTCTTCTTGAATTCATTAGCTTCCACTTAGCCTGCTGTCTGGGTTCTTAATTAGGATAGGTATGGCTAACAGAAAATATGTTAAATAAAAGAAGCAGTGGTTTTTATGTATCACACTTAAATAGTAAATTTTTTTTAAATCTTATATTTTACCTTGTAAAATATGTTTAGGCTGTGGATTAAATTACCATAAACGATGTGCCTTCAAGATTCCAAATAACTGTAGTGGAGTAAGAAAGAGACGTCTGTCAAATGTATCTTTACCAGGACCCGGCCTCTCAGTTCCAAGACCCCTACAGCCTGAATATGTAGCCCTTCCCAGTGAAGAGGTACGTATTCTAAGGTAATAGACATTTTAGTAGTAGTTATTCTCTGTGTTTCTTCAGGGTGTATGACATCACTCTAGAACATAATTTATATGCTAAAGAATGGTAATGTTCCTACACTTACGAAACATAAAATGTAGTAATGGAGACAGGACTTACCGGTAGTAATGAATTGCATTTTGTACACCTTGGGATGGTATTATGGCTTGTACCACTGCTTTAGCCTTCTAGTCAGTATCCTGGCTCCTGGTCTCCATACTTAAATCTTTTTTTTTTTTTAATTTTTTTTTTAATTTTTGTTTTTTTGAGATGGAGTCTTGCTCTGTCGCCCAGGCTGGAGTGCAGTGGCACGGTCTCTACTCACTGCAACCTCCGCCTCCTGGGTTCAAGCAATTCTCCTGCCTCAGCCTCCCAAGTAGCGGGGATTACAGATGCATGCCACTACACCCAGCTGATTTTTGTATGTTTAGTAGAGATGGGGTTTCACCATGTTGGACAGGCTGGTCTTGAATTCCTGATCTTGTGATCTGCCCGCCTCGGCCTCCCAAAGTTCTGGGATCGCAGGCATGAGGCACTGCTATCTGCAGATCTGTATACAGATGAGACAGTTGAGACACAGAGCAGTTAAGTGACTTGTGTGAAGTCAGAGAGCAAATTAGTAAGAAATAGTGGAATTAAACCCAGATCTCATTATTAATAAATCAGTGATTTTTTTTTCCTAATACAGTGTACCTCTCAAGGGCAAAGGCAGTAGATCCAGGAAAAAAGAAATAACTCCCTTGTACTTGAAATGACTTCCATCTATAGGTTGTAATCTTATTATTTAGTTTTTTCTGTAACTTCTCTGATCTTCTGTAAATTAATGGCAAAATCAAGGCCTTGTCTTGGTACTGTGATCATAATATTTTGCTAAGTTAAGACACCAGAGTAAAAGCTTTTGAAATCCTTTCACAAAAATTCCATCTTCTCTTATTACTTAGCCCTAGTGTGAGATTTTTAAAGGATAAAAAGAGTGCTGCGGCATAAAGGACTGAAAATGAGGGGTTGGTATAAACCTACAGAAGAGCCTGGAAAAGAGTAGTAGGAAAAAGTTAGTGCATCTTATACACTGAACTGCACAGAGAACTTACCTAGGAATGAGGACAGTAGAATAGAGGTATGTCAAGAGCCCCACAAATGATGCTGTTACGCCACCTATGCCCAGTTGAGTATTACTAGATTAGGAAATAGCAGAAGGACAGAGCAAGTGGATAAGGTGTTACATTTTTCATTAGTTTATATTTTATCTTGAACATGAAAGCTCCTTAAGGAAGTATAAGAAGTGCAGTTACATGTCTGAATTGGTTAGATTGTTCAGGGTATTTTTAAACAAGTAGAACTTGTAGCATGGAAGGGCTTTCAAGGTTTACTTTAGTCAATTCAAGCATAGTCTCAAAAAGAAGAACTTTATTTTCCAATTGTTTGGGTTTTTCTACCAGGTGAACAAAAAGCAAAATTAAAGAAGGCATGAATTAAAAATTTTTGTAATCTGAGGGGTAAGTAGATTTTGGTAACTATGACCCTTTCTATATGAAGGGAATAATCAAACTAAATTATAGATCACCCAGTTCAATGTGGCTCATTTCATTCATTCAACACACATTCACCGATTATTGTATGCCAGGCCCTGTTATATACTAGGGACACAAAATTGAATAAAACATAATCCAAATACTCAAGCACAAAATCCTAATACTCAACTACCATCTAGCTATATGAACAGATTTTGCTGTACCTGCTTGCATCCTCACTGCCAGAACTGATGTCCTGAGATCTTTCAGCTGCCTTCTATAACTAGTAATGTTTGTAATTCAGAGAAGTTGGGTAATTCTACATTAATATGTTCAACCCAGGGAAGGAAAAGAAGTCAGAAAAAAACAAGAGACAGGGAAGTGCAAGGGAGAAGTAAGGGGAGGAGAAAAAAGAAAAGGGAAGAAAAGGAAAAGAAAAGGACAAAACAACTGGTTGGAGAAGAGCACTATAAAATGCCTCAGATTGATAGTGTAGGCAGGTATTTTTCTTTTTCTTTTCCTTTTTCTTTTCCTTTTTTTTTTTTTTTTTTTTTTTTTTTTTTTTTTTGTGAGACGGAGTTTTGCTCTTGTTGCCCAGGCTGGAGTCCAATGGCATGATCTCGGCTCACTGCAACCTCCACCTCCTGGGTTCAAGCGATTCTTCTGCCTCAGCCTCCCTAGTAGCTGGGATTACAGGCATGCGCCCCCACGCCTGGCTAATTTTGTATTTTTAGTAGAGACGGGGTTTCTCCATGTTGGTCAGGCTGGTCTTGAACTCCTGACCTCAGGTGATCTGCCCACCTCGGCCTCCCAAAGTGTTAGGATTACAGGCGTGAGCCACCACGCCTGGCCAGAAGACCAGGCAGAAAACCAACTAGCTAGGTTCTGGAATAGTCTCCAAAATGGGTAAACAAAGTTTACTTCTTCTTAAAGCTGAATTACTGAAACTTGTTTTAATTAGTTTTGTATCTGCCATTGTTTATCATTATTAATTAGACTTAAAATGTATGTACATATTTTAGTATTAAGATAAATTTGAAAATCTAAAATGTGTTTCAAAATATATTCAGATGTCACATTCAGTAATGCAAAATGAGCAGCAATAATACTTTCTTCATTTATTTGTTTTAAAGTTTGTGTATTTGATTTGTAAAGTGCTGAAATGTGCCTGGCAAATAATAATCAGTGAATATATACCTGAGAATTAACATATCTTAGATTTTTTTAAGCATAAATATTAGCAAAAAGAATCTGCATTTTTCTCATTCAAAGATTGGTAAATTAAACATTGCAAAGGAAACTGCTGAGAACAACATTTTTAGAGTTTTTTGGCTTTAGTGTTTGAAATAAATGATTCTTGTGGTTAAGCTCTGCTCCCACCACTCTGTTTTTAATATTGACTTACACTTATGAAAATTACTTATGTTATAGTCACATGTCCACCAGGAACCAAGTAAGAGAATTCCTTCTTGGAGTGGTCGCCCAATCTGGATGGAAAAGATGGTAATGTGCAGAGTGAAAGTTCCACACACATTTGCTGTTCACTCTTACACCCGTCCCACGATATGTCAGTACTGCAAGCGGTTACTGAAAGGCCTCTTTCGCCAAGGAATGCAGTGTAAAGGTAGGATTAGGTGTTTTCCCTAATTAAAATTTATGTCTGTTTTTGTTATTATATATAGGCTTAAAATATTTATATTTCAGAAGCATTAGCCAAAGAAATTATTCTCATAATTGTTATATAAAGGAAAGAGAAATATAAACAAAATATAAATGTGTGTGTAAACTACTATTACTACTATCTGCAGTGTGTGTTAGGTGCCAGGCACTATAGTAGAACAGTAAACCTTTACATGCTCAGTCTTCAAAGCAATTGTATGTGAATTATGCTTTTGTTAGTATACTAGTAGTAATAGGAGTTATTATTACTATTAACTACTAATAGTAATAGGAGTACTAGTAATAGGAGTTAGTAATAATAGGAGTCATATTTCATTTTATAGACATAGATTAGGTAACTTGCTTAAGATCATGTAGCTAGTAAACAGAAAAACTAGAATGTGGATCTCTGAGGATGGCTTCTTCACCTGTATGCTTATCACTTCCCAATACAGAATAGCTAGTAGGCAGCAAAGCTGATACTTGAGGTTTTATGTCTTTTTGATTCCAGACCAGACACTAAACAAAATAAAAAAAAATAATGCTTTCCTCTTTTCATTAAACATTTATTACACACACATATAAGCATACTGCAAGAGTTTTGGGGTTTTTTTGTTTTTTGTTTTTAAGTATGTAGTTTGGAGAATTATACAAAAATTGTCATTCCCGAGAATAATCACCCTGAAATAGGTAGGACGTAATAAAAGCTACTGAAATTATGATAGGGACCCACCCGTATTTGGATACTAACCCAGCACACTTTTATAGTATTCTCAAAACATCTCTTAATGAAACAAGTTTTTAACAGCATACTGGAATAATTATTTGCTTATAGTTATATAATGCTTTTATGCTTTTTAAAGATGATTTTATCTTTTTGTCTCATATCTTCTCAGCAATGCTGTACAGTAGAAACTTTTCACAGTAGAGTGAAAACTAAAATAGAATGTAAATGTCTTAGATTATTAGTCATTGAGCCAGGATAGGATATAAGTAGTCTAACTATAATCTTATATACTTTTTTCATGTAATTAGCTGTTCTTGGTATTGTACTTTTTATATAGTAGAAGTATTTGTGGAATTGAATTATCAAGTGATCTAAATAAAACATTAGGGTTGAGGGTTTTGTAACAAGAAATTTTTGCTTACAAGACAGAGTAAGATAATTGTATATAAGCTTAAGCATATAAGAAAATAAAGCTTTTCTGAGGGGGGAGGGATAGCGTTAGGAGATATACGTAATGTTAAATGACGAGTTAATGGGTGCAGCACACCAGCATGGCACATGTATACATATGTAACTAACCTGCACGTTGTGCACATGTACCCTAAAACTTAAAGTGTAATTAAAAAAAAATAATAATAATAAAATAAAGCTTTTCTTGACAGTGTATGATAGCACACAAGAACATTAAATGGGGAATAGGTTATACATTTGTTGTCAGGTATTTGATAACTATTAGGCATTATAACATGATGAAATTTTAGTTCAACAGCTTGCTTTGAATATGAGTTACTACATAAATTAATACTTTAAAATATCAACCTAAAAATGTATTGGCAAGCAGCCACTGGGAAATGTTTTGGGAAAGAACATTAGTAACAGATGTACATATTCTAGCCAACAAATAATCTTAATGAAAGTAGTTAATATTGCTGCTCTGCTAAGCAGAACAGAAACATTCTTAAACCATATGCAGAAAAGTACAGTATTTTGTAGAGGAACTAAAATAAATACAAGTGAATTTTTACATAAACCTGTTAATTCTGCTACTGGATTATTCAACTTTTTAGGGTTCTGGAAGAAGAATCTTTTATGCTTATATTGGTTCAGAAAATGGTAGGTTTTATTTCAGTATAGCTAAGCTATTTCATTTATTAAAATAATTATAATTCAGTGATTTCCCTATTTTAATAGTATGAATTAAGATACTTAAAAAATAAAAATATTTTCATTTGTCAGTCTACGAAAGAAAAATGATTTTGTTAAGATAAAACCATTATACTGGATCATTTGAGAAAATACACAATTCTAATAATTCATTAATCTGTTTGTCTTTATTTTCTATTTTGATGTGTAAAAACTTCAAGGTAGCTTAAAAGCGTATGTAAAGTATAAGAGAGCATAAGGAAATTAATAAGAACATGGGTAAGGACATAGAGAACTAAAACCGCCTGCCTGCCATTCAAACCTACATACTTGCAGGTAGTCCACAAATTCGGCTCTGAATTTTTTTTTTTTTTTTTTTTTTGAGACAGAGTCTTGCTGTGTCGCCCAGGCTGGAGTGCAGTGGTGCTGCCACACCCAGCTTATTTTTGTATTTTTTTTGTAGAGACAGGGTTTTGCCATGTTGGCCGGGCTGGTGTCAAACTCCTGGCTTCAAGTGATCCACCTGCCTTGGCCTCCCAAAGTGCTGAAATTACAGGTGTGAGCCGCTGCACCCGGCCTGAGTTTTCAAAGGGAAAATGGAAACCTTGTTGTTTTCACAGTTTGCAAAGTTCATGAGATAAAACACAAATCTATTGTTTAAGAGATAGTGCAAGATAATATTAATATCACATGAATTTTCCCTAGGGCCTGTCTTAACAAGGATAGTGTTTTAAAGTAAATTTTATTCTCTACCAAATTATACATTTCATGGGGCTTATGTCATATAATGATCTTTAGCCTGTGCTGTTGGCGTGATACCCAGGATTTTCTTGACTCACAAGGGTTACAAAAACATTCTAAGTCAGGACTTAAAGTTATTTTTACTCAGTTATTACTCATAGATGCATTTCAAAGGTGGTATTAGACATAGTTAGACCAGTGGGTCTCAACTTCAGTATGACTTACAGAGCTCAGCCCTACCCTCCCACCCCCTAAGAGTTGCTGATATAGTAGGTCTGGGATAGGGCGCAAGAATTTGCATTTCTAACAAGTTTCCTAATGAAGCTGATCTGGGACCATAGTTTGAGAACCACTGTGTTATACAGTAATTTTGGACAGGTTGTACCTGACACTGATCTGCAATGCTATCAACTCTGAGGTTTGTTTTAGGCTGAAGAGAACCATTATGTAAAAGTGGGAGGCCTTGTGCTGGAGAAACTCAGTCCTTCCTCACAGGGTTGTATGTGAAAGCCCTTATTAGGTTCCTCATAAATGTTTGTTGGATCTCAGTCTCTTTCCTGCATATACATTAGGTCCTGATTCTTAGGAATTGAACGTATGTATCTGACATATGTTGGATAGGAATTTAATGAGCTTGAGAAACTCTCATGGGAGATGTGGAAAGATGAATATGAGATGAGATAAGAGAAGGAAATATGGAGCTGCCAGTACATTTCGGCGGTGTTGTACACATGGTATTAGCTTCATTATACAAATGAAGAAAATGATGGGGGGGTGCAGAGGGGTGCTAAAGTGACTTGTAGGTGGTTATTATTTTAATATCATCATTACTAATAATATTCTGTTTGTGAGTGATTTAAAGAAAGTCTGACCATATCTGATACTGCTTGACTTTTACATAAATTAATATGCTGAGTATTTTCATTTTAGATTGCAAATTCAACTGCCATAAACGCTGTGCATCAAAAGTACCAAGAGACTGCCTTGGAGAGGTTACTTTCAATGGAGGTAAAATTATTTTTCTTAATTTTTGTGAAAGATCAGAAAAGGCCATGATTCTTTGGTGTATTATCTTTGGATAAGGTTCTGTTTTCCTGATTTATTTTGTTTCTTAAAGATTTTCTTCTGATTTAATAATCAAACAAAATACACAGACCACTGACAGTATACATTTATTAGTAATCATGCCTTCCCGTCTTTCCTCTGGCCACCTGTTACTTTGTAGTCTAATATAGCCAGTGGTACTCCATATCCTCTTTCATTTTTAGACATAAAAGAACTTGTTTTAAAACCCTGCTCTTGTCTCTATTCTTTCATAGTTCTAATATGTACTAACTGCTTGCTATACCAGGCACTGTTCTAAACTCTTTAAATATATTGACATTTCAACCTAAGAACAACCCTTTGAGGTAGGTACTAAGAGATGAGTAAACTGAGGCACAAATACATGAAATAACTTGCCCCAGAAATATAGCCAGTAGGTGGCAGAGCTGGAAGTTAAACCCATATGGTCTGGTTCCTTAGTCCCTAGTGATTAGAACACACTATACTGCCTCACTGTCCCTTTCTCTGTCAAATAATCGTTGTCCATTTTCCCTTTGGGGTCTTTTTTTTTTCTTTTCAAGATAATACTAAGCAAGGCAGTTACCTTTTTTTGGAAGGAAGCAGTAAGGACTCTAGACTTTCAGCATAATTTTCCTTTAACAATTTACTTGACTGGTAAAAATTTTATGTAAGTAGTTCTGTAAAAGGAAAAGCATAAAAGGAATGAAAATTCTCTTGGGGAGAGTTTAATTAACATTTTCTTTTGTGGCTTGTTTTCTATGGTTCTTGGTTGTCTTAGTCTGTTTGTGCTGCTATAACAAAATACCATAGGCTAGGTAGCATATAAACAACAGAAGTTTATTTTTCATAGTTCTGGAGACTGGGAAGTCCAGGGCACTGGCAGATTCTGTGTCTGGTGAGGGGGGTCCGTTTCCTGGTTGATGGCACCTTGTAGTTGCATTCTTACATGGTGGAATGGGAGAAGGAACTCCTGTGGACGTATTTTATAAGGGCACCCATCCCAAAGATACCACCTTCCAAAGACCCACCACTACCTAATACCCTTGCCTTGGGAGTTAAGATTTTTAAGGGGAACAAACATTCAGACCATAGCACTGATTAACACCTTGACAGAGCATGATTGGTTTTCTCTTTCGGTTACTCTGAATTAGTATAGTTTGTCTATGACTAAAGTCTTTTATAAATTTATACTTCATGTATTTGTGTTTTCGTGCTTTTCTACCTTTTAACAAATGGATACGAAACACCATTTATATTTATCTTAATGTGCATTTGATTACTAATGAGATGTTCAAACTCACTAGTAATCAAAGAAATGCACCATTTTACATTAGCAGTTTATGAGGATTCTGATTTCTCTACATCCCTACCACCACTTGTTATTGTATATCTTTTTGATTACAACCATCCTAGGTAGTGCGAAGTGATATCTCATTGTAGTTTTCATTTGCAGTTCCCTGGTGGCTGATAATATTGAGCATCTTTTCATGTGTTCATTTGCCATTTGTATATATTGTTTGAAAAAAACACCTATTCAGATCCTTTGCCCATTTAAGTTACTTATCTGTTTATTTTTCATTGAGCTGTAAGAATTTTTAAATACCCTGGATACTAGTCCCTTATCTGGCATATGATTTGCTTATATTTTCTCCCATTCTATGGGCTTTCATTTCACTTCGTAAGGTGTTGTTTGTAGCACAGAAGTTTTGTATTTTGATGAAATCCAATTTATTTATTTATGTTGTCACTTATCTTTTTGGTGTATTAAGAAAGCTTTGCCTAATCAAGGTCACAAAGATCTACTCTCATGCTTTCTCCTATGAGTTTTATAGTTTTAGCTCTTAGATTTTTATGTGATCCACTTTGAGTTAATTTTTATATATGATTTATATGTTCATTCTTTTGCATGTAGATATACAGTTATCCTAGCACCATTTACTTAAAAGACTATTTTTTGCCCGTTGAATTTTCTTGACACTCTTGTCAAAAATCAGTTGACCATAATGGTGGTGGCTTATCTGCATTTATAGTATCTTTTGTCATGTGGAAATTTAAAATTCTAATGTAATCAAATTAATTAACTTTGTGCCTTATGATTTGTGTATTTTGTATCTTCTTTAAGAAATACTTTATCTTAGGCCAGGCGTGGTGGCTCACGCCTGTAATCCCAGCACTTTGGGAGGCCGAAGTGGGTGGATCCCCTGAGGTCAGGAGTTCGAGACCAGCCTGGCCAACATGGCGAAACCCCATCTCTACTAAAGATACAAAAATTAGCTGGGCGTGGTGGTGGGCGCCTGTAATCCCAGCTACTCAGGAGGCTGAGGCTGGAGAATCGCTTGAACCCAGGAGGTAGAGGTTGCAGTGAGCCGAGATCACACTCCAGCCTGGGTGACAAGAGTGAAACTCTATCTCAAAAAAAAAAAAAAGAGAGAAATACTTTACTTAACTCATAAAGATATTTTCTTACATTTTAAGACTCTTAAGACTTTTTTCACATTTAATGGACTTCCTCTATTAATATAAAACTCTGAAATTCATTTAAAATTTTCCCAGAACCTTCCAGTCTGGGAACAGATACAGATATACCAATGGATATTGACAATAATGACATAAATAGTGATAGTAGTCGGGGTTTGGATGACACAGAAGAGCCATCACCCCCAGAAGATAAGATGTTCTTCTTGGATCCATCTGATCTCGATGTGGAAAGAGATGAAGAAGCCGTTAAAACAATCAGGTAATATATATACATATTACAAGCTACTTCCAGATGCAAGGTCAGTTCAGGATCTCATTAAGAAAAAGCCACGTCTCTTTAAGTGGGACCTTAAAAGTAATTTAAAATCTAAATAAATTGTGGCTAATTCTTTTACATGCAATGTAGTATTTCTGAAATAAATTATATCACCTTTGCCATCCACTCAAGATGGGGAGGTATGAGAATCTTGTTTTTTTGTTTTTGTTTTTTGTTTTTTGTTCTTAAAGAAAAATGCTTTAAGTATGGTCTAGATGTAAAACCTAGTTGTGGAACAGCCACTGCAAGGTGTCAGTATTGAACTTTCAGTTAAAGCAACCTGTTTTTCACACAGGCAGCTTTAACTGGTAGTAGAAATGGCAATAAAGAATATACTCATGAAGATGTTGCACAAGGATAATGGTGATGAAGTTGAGGGCAGTTTTCATATTGCCACAGTTAATCCGACTATTAGCATTTTGTAAAAATACTACTAGACTGTAAAACCATTCTAAATATGCCACTATGTTCATAGAAATTCAATTTTTGTAGCCTAAATGATATACTACCTTGTAGCAAAATGTCCCCATTTTGGCAGGTTTTGTTTTTCATTGGAAACAGAGTTACTTAAAGAAAATGAGTCATTTATTTCAGTCTCAGATGGCTGAGTTGTCATTTATTCAGTTTGGCTTATCATTAAATAACAGTTATTACTATCATTAGCATTATTAACAAAATCTTTGTTTAGCCATTTTGGAGACTATTCCAGAACCCAGCTAGTTGGTTTTTGTTTTTTGTTTTTTTTTTTTTGAGACAGAATCTCGCCCTGTCTCCAGGCTGTAGTGCAGTGGCACAATCCCCACTCACTGCAACCTCTGCCTCCAGGTTCAAGCGATTCTCCTGCCTCAGCCTCCCAAGTAGCTGGGACTACAGGCACCTGCCACCACGCCCGGCTAATTTTTGTATTTTTAGTAGAGACGGGGTTTCACCATGTTGGCCAGGATGGTCTCGATCTCTTGACCTTGTGATCTGCCCACCTCAGCTTCCCAAAGTGGTGGGATTACAGGCGTGAGCCACTGCGCCCGGTGAACCTAGCTAGTTTCTTAATCATGAATACTTCATAGTTTAAAAAAGAAAGTATTTAACTGTTTGAGGTTCACATTTCAAAACAGTGTATTTTATGCATACATCCCAAATTTTATTGAGCCATGTTTCAGTGCTACCTGATTTGACTTATTACATTTTCTTAATTAGTATCTGTAAATCATTTTCGTTTAAATACCTTCTAGTAGAAGTACATTTTGCTAACAACATGATTAACTGGATTTGACATTTGAGCCATGTGAATTCGAGTTATATATACTTGTATTTTGCCTTGTTGTGGATTTGCTAGTCCATCATGCTGCCTAGGGCAGGAAAACTCTTCAACAGCAAGCCCAAATGAGACCCTCTCCTGGGCTCCAAATATTCCAGTTTGGGAGGGTACTTTCTATTCCGCTCATTGTTTTTAATTTTTTTTTTTTGTGGCCCTCCAGAAAACATTCATGACAAGTAAATAGGATTTAAAATATTAGCTTAAAATAGAATCTTTTATGTATCATCATAACAGGATTAATTTTTCTTCAGCCATTGTTTATTTTACTAAGATATTTTGAAAAATTTTAGCTCAGTTGTCTTTAAAAAGGCTTCATGTTCCTACAGTATTTATATGATTTTTAAAAAATCTACACAAACTTACAAATTTTAAATATTTTTTAGTCCATCAACAAGCAATAATATTCCGCTAATGAGGGTTGTACAATCCATCAAGCACACAAAGAGGAAGAGCAGCACAATGGTGAAGGAAGGGTGGATGGTCCATTACACCAGCAGGGATAACCTGGTCAGTAATCAAATACATTTGAATATGCTAGTAAGACTTTGTTATGAGTTTCATTCTGTGCATTTTTTAAATCAAAATGATGATGAGATACATATTAAGACATTATATACACCACAGCAATTTGTAAAAGATGCACTGGAATTATAGTTAAATTTGTAAGGAATTTTTAACACGCAGAATATTTAATGTATTGTCTTTACAAACTGGTAGAGCAGTCAGTATTCAAAAAGGATCTGGGATTGTTCCACAATAAAAAATAATTAACTCGAAACACAGTGGAGCCACAAATAGAGATAGAAGGAACTAAGACTTCATCTAAAAAGTCATCTTATTACCAAAGATAGGAAGGAAGCATGTTTGGTTTTATGTAGACTTTAACTTAGTGTAAATATGCAAGGTTTTTTTTGAGATCCAAGAAAGACGAGGAATGATGACATTCTACTAGAAAGACAATAGATTTGAAGAATCAGCGTAGTGTAATAACTAAGAACACAGACTTTGGAGCTAGACTGCCTAAGTCTCTGTAACTTACTATAAAACTATATGAACTTGGGAAAGTTACTTAGTTTCTTTATGCTTTTGTTTCCTTGTGTAAAAGTGGCATAATAATGGTAACCACCTAATAAATCCAAATCAGTTAATATATGAGAAGATCTTGGAACAGTTTCTGGCATACAGAAACACTCAATAAATGTTAGTAGCTAGTATTTTATTTTTAAAGTTTGCTGAGTAGATTATTGAAACAAGCTTTCTAATAAACCTTTTAAGAATAAAATGAAGTACCCAATACATTTAGCTGGCCTAAAGTTTTGTATGATAAGAACAGTATAGACTGCAATGTGTATGTGTTTTATTTATAGTTCATATCCTTGCGAATGTAACTTGAAGTGGTGTGCCTACCTTTGCGAATTTAATGGTATATCAAAGGTGCTTTTACATCAAATTAATGGGGAAAGTAGTTAATTCAGTAAATGGTGTTGGGACAAGCATCTAGCCATTTTGAAAAAAATAAAGTTATATATATGTATGTATATGAATATATATGTGTATATATGTATATATGTGTATATATATGTGTATGTGTATATATATATATACACACACCTCATACTTTATACATAATAAACCTAAATGTATCAAAGATTTGAGTGTAAAGAAATTAAACAGAAGAAACTTTGGGAGAATTATTTTACAAACTCAAGAATAAAAGATCAATAAATTCAATCTCATTAAAAAATTATATGTGGCAAAATCCAAAAGCAAAGACAAATGAGAAACTGGAAAAAATATTTTCAGCTCATTCTAAACAAGGGTTAATTCCATAAGATGTGAAGAATGCCAACAAATTGATAAGAAAAAGAACATAACACAATAGGAAAATGGACAAAGAATATGAACAGAGAGTTTCACAGGAAATACAAATGACTCTTACACATAAGAACTTGATTTCATTTATGATAAAAGGAATATCACTTTAACCTTTCACTGAAATACCAGTGTTTATTTTTCAGTATAGCAAAGATCAAAAAGTTAATACCATACTGCATTAATGAGGGTGTGAGTAACTAGGGACTCTCATACGTTGCTGAAGAGACTATAAATTGGGTCAAATCTTGTGTAGAATAATATAACACTATCAGGCAAAATTACATGTGCACATGTCTGTTGACCCAGCAAATCAACTTCTAGAAATATAGCCTATAGGTAAATTACATATTTTTATGTGTGTGTGTGTATGTGTCATATATATATATGTATTCATGTGTGCATGTATGAAATTCTCTACAAGGATTCCCAGAAACCTGATAACATGCTTTGCCTGGAGTAAGGGTGAGGAGTGGGGATGAGTGATGGTGGAAGTGATACTTTTCACCATACATCCTTTTTATATCTTGAGAATTTTGAACCTCATGAATCTTAAAGTTATTCAAAAATACAAATTTATGAATGTAAATGAAGGGAAAAGTTAGGTACAAGCACTTTGGAGGAATCATTTTTGAACCTCACAGTTTTCCAATCTTCATTTTATAGAGAAAGAGGCATTATTGGAGACTTGACAGCAAATGTCTAACATTATTTCAGAATGAATCTGGATCAAAGTATTATAAGGTAAGGATTTTACACTTTAAAAAATATAAGCATTAAGATAGTGTATGTTTTTTTCAGATAATATTCATTAACTGTTATATTTGAATATATATGACTCTAGCTAGTATGGTTTATAGAAGTCACTGTTAGGTTCCTTGTTGAAGCAACTATTTCCCATACCAAATTTCACTCCCCCACAGCAGCTCTCCTTCCAGACTGTTTGTTGTTGTCGTGTATTTATTTATTTCTGGCTTGCCTGTCAGGTTGCTGCTGCTTTCCTTCTGGATACTATGATTTAGATTAGACTGCTTAGAAAGTCCCATCATCATTGCCTGTCCTGAAGAGGTCAGTGAGGTATTTAGTATTTCTCCCACCTTCCACCTTACCTTGGGTGCCAATTCCCAATTGCTTGTTTGGCTCTTAATCTCCTTTTTACAGTCTTCCTTGCTTGGCTTATTCCACGTTTTGCCACATCACAAACTGATAGCAAGCAAGATTATAACCAAGCAGTTAGGTCAGTAAGAGAGAATGGGAACTAATGGCTTGCTTTGAGCAGGTGTTTTTTTGTTTGTTTTTAGTAATTTTTTTTTTTTTTGCCTTAGGAAGTGGACTAAAAACATAATGATTGCTACAGGTTACTCCAGTGGACAGAACCAGAATGGGAGTGGCTTAAACAGCTGACCAAGATTCTGCTTTTTCTGCCATTATTTCTGCTTCTTACTTGCTTTGGGGCTATATCTTGTAGACTACAGTCACTAGATAAGTAGTTGTGAAGCTGAATTAATGACAGTTGGAAGTTACAAGTGTTGGATATAGTGGCAGATTACTCTCCTATATCTTCTCCTTCCTTGCATCCTAATGATCTGCTACTGGCTTAGTTATCATAGTCCATGCTCTGCCTCTGGCATTGCTGGACATTGCAGCTCATTCAAGACAGGCCATGTCATAAGACTCAACTGTGTATTAAATGTTGCATACTTGTGTCCGTCTTAATGGCATTCATTGAAATGCATATCTCTGGTTCTTTAGTGTATTTAAAAATAAAAACAAAGATCTATTCTTATTTTTCAATGCTTAATTTTTTACTTCAGGAAATTCCACTTTCAGAAATTCTCCGCATATCTTCACCACGAGATTTCACAAACATTTCACAAGGCAGCAATCCACACTGTTTTGAAATCATTACTGATACTATGGTATACTTCGTTGGTGAGAACAATGGGGACAGCTCTCATAATCCTGTTCTTGCTGCCACTGGAGTTGGACTTGATGTAGCACAGAGCTGGGAAAAAGCAATTCGCCAAGCCCTCATGCCTGTTACTCCTCAAGCAAGTGTTTGCACTTCTCCAGGGCAAGGGAAAGATCACAGTAAGCAATAAACTTCTTGATGGCTTTTTCTCCTCTTTAGTTCTTAAGCATTTTGTGGGTATGGTTGTGTTCCTTTGTTCCTTTTAATGTTCATCCTAAGCTTAGTCTTTAGTAACCAATACTTTAGTAACCAATACAATTAGTTAACTCTTTTATAAAATTATATTGGTTATAGTATATATACGTACATACAATGCCCAGTGCTAGGCTCCAGAGTCAGTTTTCCTACATGAAAATCCTGGCTATACCATCTGTTATATGATCAGGCAAGTACTTTACCTCACTGTAGTAGTAAGTACTTCACCTCACTGTAGTAGTACGTACTTCATAAGGTTGTCAGTATTAAATGAAAGAGAACCTGTAAGATACAGAACAGTGCTTGGCATCCGTAAAGTCTCATTGGATTATGCCTGCTACTGGTATTAATATTTTGCTTTATAGTGGGATATAAACAGGCAATAAAGTATTATGGTTCACATCACACTCATGAAATCTGTGAAGTCAGAAATGCTGTATTAAAACATACAGAAATATTTAAAAATCACTGAAACATGTTTTGCACCAACAAAACTTATATAATTAAGCCTAAATTGGATAAAGTTTCAAAAGTAAACAGTTAACAATCGAAAGGTCACTATAATGCCACTTCTCCCCCATTAACATTATGTTGCTTATGGGGACACATAAGTCATTCATTTGAGAAATATACTCAAATTGAAATAAGTATCAACAACTTTCCAAATGTAGTTTATTTTAGTTCAGCTGTATTATTTTGTACAACTATTATGCTAGGCCCTGAGCTAAAATACAAAATAAATACAGAAATCATAAAAGCTCTTTAGGGAGAGATGGGATATATAAAGGTATTAGATGGTAGCATAAAGCAGTACAGTGCAAAAGTGAGGAATACATTACTTAAAAAACTCAGATACAGACAGAAGAGTAAACAAGACTTCATAGAAGAACCTGATTTGAACCTCAGGTAGAAATACAGTAGGCAGATCTCAGTGGGAGTGGTGGAGGGGTAACATTATTTAGTTGAGACAAGTGTGATGAGGATCATGACAACTGTGTACATGTTTGGTGTTCAGTACTGATTTGGGGTTGGAATGGGTGTAAGTAGATGGATGTTTCACAGTGGTTCTTAAGTTTTGGAGGTTTTTAGACAGAACTCTATGTCATTCTAATTAAAACTAGGACTGTTTCCTCAGAAAACAATGCAGGCACTTACACACTCTTTAAAAGATAAATGAGGTGATTTATTTCAGGCAATAAATGTATTAAAGTACCAAAAAACAACATTATAAAATTATAAAAATGCAAGCAATTTAGAAGTGTATAAAAACTCTTTGTCTCCCAACCCCACCTCTTCCACTCACCAAAAGTAATCACAGATTTTTGTTTTTAATTTAAGCACTGCTACCCTGCAATTCCCTTGACTCCACTTCCCCCCCTCCCCCCACCAAGAGACAGGGTCTTGCTATGTCACCCAGGTGAGAGTGCAGTGCGCAAATCATAACTCGCTGTAACCTCAAACTCCAGGGCTCAGATCCTCCTGTCTCAGCCTCCTGAGTAGCTAGGACTACAGGTGCACACCACTATGCCTGGCTAATTTTAAAATTTTTTTAGAGATAGGGTATCATGTAGCCGAGGTGGTCTCAAACTCCTGGGCTCAAGTGATCCTCCTGCCTCAGCGTCCTAATGCACTGGGATTACAGTGCAACTTCCCTTTTTAACTCAGTAATAATCATAACTAGCTTTCTGACTTTCTGATTCAGTATTTATAGTCCTACATCATCGATTAAATGTTGAGATAGTATTCTTTTGTATGGATGTATCATATTTTATCTAGTTTCCTGTTGATGGGTTGTATGTGTAGATTTTGTTAATGTACATAATTGTATTAACTGTGTGCTAAACTTTTTAAAGTTTGATATACCATGAGCATTCACATGTCAGTAAAGATTAATAATATTGTCATATACTAAATTTTGTCTTTTTTATATTTTACAGAAGATTTGTCTACAAGTATCTCTGTATCTAATTGTCAGATTCAGGAGAATGTGGTAAGTAATCGTTATAGCTAATGTGTAAACTGGGTGATTAAAATAAGGAAAATAAAAGGTGAAAATCTTTATTAGAGAAATTGGTTCATCGCCCAAAGTACTAGGCTAGACTTTGCGGTTGACTACTTCCCTAAAGAGTTCTGCTTTATAGAGGAAACTAAGGCAGATTTTTAAAATTAAAAATAAAGCTAACTTTTTCACTAGAAAAAGTTACATTACAATGTTACAAAGTGATAAGACTGGTTCAAAGAGAAGGCAGACATTACTTCTTGTGGGGTCAGCAGGGGAAGCTTCCTAAAGGAAGTGCAATTTGAGCTATACCTGAAAGGATGGAATGGATTACTGACAGAAGTGCTGAATGGATGAGGGTTGGGGAACAACCTTTCATGCAAGTACAGGAGCACTAGGATGAACAAACAGGGAAGCAGGAAATGGACTCTTAAGGAATTATGAATAAATTAAGTTTGGCTGGTGTATATAGGTATGTTGAGGGTTTTATAACAGGTCAGCAACTTTTTCCGTAAACTTTTTATTAAGTACCTTAGGCTTTGTAGACCAGCAGTCCCTAACCTTTTTGGCACCAGGGACTGGTTTTGTGGAAGAGTTTTTCCACGGAGGTAGGGGGTTGGGAGATGGTTTCGGAATGAACCATGTCAGATCATCAGATTCTCATAAGGAACACACAACCTAGATCCCTCGCATGCACAGTTCACAGTAGGGTTTGCCCTCCTCTGAGAATCTAATGCCTCTGCTGATATGGCAGGAGGCAGAGCTTGGGCAGTAATGCTTGCTAACCTGCTGCTCACCTGCTGTGCAGCCTGGTTCCTAACAGGCCACAAACAGTTACCAGTCTGTGGCCTGGGGCTTGGGGACCCCTGTTGTGGACCATATACAACTATGCAGCTATGTGGTTGTGACAAGAAAGCAGCTATAGGCAATACATAAGTGAACAGGCATGGCTGTGTTCCAATAAAACTTTATTTATGGACCCTGAAATTGAATTTCATTTAATATTTACATGTCACAGAATATTATTTTGATTTGTCCAGTCATTTAAAGACCATTTTTAGATCGGGGCCATACAAAAAAGAGGCAACAGGCTGGATTTTGCCCACAAGCTGGAGTTTGCTAACCCCTGGACTAGAGGGAAAACAGGCTAGAAAAGGAAGTCAGAAAATTGTTAAATTGTTATATATAATTTCTCAGAATAAAATCTCCATTTTTCTACTTGGGGCACTTAGCTGTTATAGTTCTCTAACATATAAATGTTAAGATTTCTAAGACTGCAATGAAGATTGGACTCTAGTAGTGTTATTGGAGATAGAACATTTCAGAGATATAATCTATGAGTCTCTTGTCCTGTTGAGAGGTAGAATAGACAGCATATTCTTGGGGAGATAAGGAGGAATATCAAAAATCATGAGCACTCAAATTTTGAATAATCCCATGGGAACTGAGGATATCTCCATCCTTGTCATGGGGGAAAAGGATTCAGAATTGGCTTTTGTTTAACAAATATATATACACATACATACATACACATACACTTTCCTAGCAGTTATTATATATGCATTGGATGCCTCCTAATCTGATTAGAACCAAAATTTGGTTAAACAAAAAGATTAAAGTTGGGAGGCTTATAAAAATGGTTCTTACAAACCTTAAAATTTTAATTACAACTTAACATATATACATGCATATTCACTGGCTTTTGCTGCAGGGCTGAGGCTTTGTCTTTATAAGTGTGGGTCTGCTAAGTGAAGTTCCACTTTGTCTTTCTTTCATCAGTCACACCTGTAATGCAATTTTGACACTAAACATCCCAAATTAGTATATTAGTTCTGTTAGTTCTGACAGCAACAAATACTACAAAGAAGAAAAAAAAAGGGAAGGGGGCGAAGAGCAGTGAGGAAAGATAGAGGAATGGATTTCAGTTACAGACTTTCTCTCATACATATTCTTTTCTTCAGTCTCTCAAAGTTAGGCTAATCCCAGTAATATGAACTTTTGAGTTTTGTTTTTTTTTCCCAAAAATCAAAGAGAGCAAATCTCCTTAAAGGTAAAATAGGTAAAATTTCATTTTTAATTTTTTTTAGGTAGATTTACTTTTATAGATCACTACTTAATAAATACAAGATTTTTTTTTTTCTTGAGATGGAGTCTCGCTCTTGTTGCCCAGGCTGGAGTGCAGTGGCACAATCTTGGCTCACCACAACCTCTGCCTCCTGGGTTCAAGCGATTCTCCTGCCTCAGCCTCCCGAGTAGCTAGGATTACAGGCATGCACCATCTCACCTGGCTAATCTTGTATTTTTAGTAGAGATGGGGTTTCTCCTTGTTGGTCAGGCTGGTCTGGAACACACAACCTCAGGTGATCCACCTGCCTCAGCCTCCCAAAGTGCTGGGATTACAGGCGTGAGCCACCACGCCAGGCCTAAATACAAGATTTTTAAAATGCAAAGCATTTTTTTCCTGAAAGTCTTACACAATACATTATACTTGGCACATAAAATTTGGGCTTAACCTCTTATTAGAACATAGAAAGCCTGTGTTTTCATAAAATAGTTTGCACTTTATGGAAATTAGCTGCTTCTAACATAAACAAAAATGTATTGAAGTATTTGGATGAAGAAAGTCAGAGATGTTGACATTGTACTATAGAAATAAATAATACTAACTCCTTACTTTATCCTACCAGGATATCAGTACTGTTTACCAGATCTTTGCAGATGAGGTGCTTGGTTCAGGCCAGTTTGGCATCGTTTATGGAGGTAAGCAACTACAGCCGTTTGCATATTGTACACATTATTTTAAAAACTGGAAAATGTAAAACATCTGCCAGCTGTTTTGTCATCTCATAGTTTTGTCCAGTGCCCTTTTTTTAAAGGCTGACTTGTTATCTTTCAGCTAAATCCTTCTCACTGTAATTTGAGTATTCTTCCCTTAATGTCATTGCAAACTTTAAAAATTAACAGAATCAGAAAATTTTACAGTATGTTTTATCTCTTCTTGTAGCTCACACATACAGATGTTTGTCGGAGGCAGGGGGGAGATGGTTTGAAGTTTATGTTGGGCTGAGTGGGCTTATTCATTGAAGTATATTCCCTACTAGTTTTCCAACACAAATGGCACCATTTGTCTACTGTTGGCATGATTGTTCTATTAAGTCTGAAAACCTGAACCTGAAATCCAACTTTGCGATTTAGGATATTGATGAAGTCATTTAACCTTACTGTGCGTTAGCATCTTCAACTGTTTAATGGAACTAATAAAACCTGACCTGTGTAGCTCATAGGGCTTAAATATTAATTAAACTTAATATATGTAAAGGTACTAAGAAAGAAATGTTAAACCCTTGTTATCCCTTGCTAAGACTTGGTACAGTAGTTTCCTAGTTGGCTGTTCTGCCTCCATTCTTACCTTCTTTTCATACAACTCTTGGAGTGAATCTTTCAGAAAATTCACATCTGATATTAGTATTACCTCACATAGAACCCTTAAGTGGTTCACAGTCATCTACAGATTCATAGCCAGTTTTCTTAGCAGAGGATTTCAAGGCTGCTGTGATTTATCCCTGCTTCTCTAGCCTCAGATCTAATTGCAGCTTCCTCTTTGCTTTCTATCTTTCAGTCCTATTTACATGCCTCCATACCCTTTGCCTCTCTGCTCCTTCTCCATCCCTTTGTCTCTTCTAGTGCACATTTTTTCATACTTCAGGGCTCAACTAAAGGGCTTCCTCTGTGGAAATTTCTTGTCCCCATACCTATTTCTCCATCAAATAAAAACATTGTTCCCCTTTGGTACTCCTGCTACCCAACATACTTCTATCACAATATCTATTACCCTTTGGGTTTACATTATTGTCTTCCCACTGAACTTTATTGGAGCGTTGGCTGTGAGATGTCTGGATCTTCTTTGTATTCCTAGCACCTAGTATTGTGACATAAAGCAGTCGCCTAGAAAATGTGTTGACTCTGCATGCATATATAATATCTATGGTTTGCAACTTCAGATTTGTCAGTTTTAAGAGTAGTTACATCTCTGGAGGACTTCCTGTCATCAGAGGAACAAAGAACTGTCCGAGGTACCTTTGGCTTCTTACCAAAAATGCACACATTTGTTCAGTCTTTTCAAGTAGACTTACGATTGTGCCATTGAGACAAATGAGTTAATCTAAAATAAATAGCTGTGTAGAGAAGAGCAAGTCAGATACATATTTGAAGAACAAATACCAAAAATATACCTGTCATTTTCACTGCTTAATCTGTAGTATCTAAAGGCATACCTAGTACATAATAGGTATAACTAGTTAATTTGAATTAATAAATGAGGGAATGACTGTTCATTATAATAAACTTCTACCTTTTTTTAATATCTAGATTCTAGAATATAGAGACAAATATAAATTTTTTATATCTAGATTCTAGAATATAGAGACACCCAGAGTTTGTGGGTACATGGTTAAATCACTCTGTGCTGACTCATTGAATCTAGAATAAAATTGATTCATTCATACAGTATTTCCATCTTGACAGAGTCTCTGAAGGACTAGGTCAGGGTAATTAACTATCATTGATTGAACAAGGTAGATTACTTTTCAGCAACAAGTTCATTCAAATTTTCTCCTGTTTAGATAATGCAGCTGACTTTATTAGGGGCAAATATTATGTATGGAGGGGAAAACAATTTTTTCCTAAATTAAAGGTGAGTGAAGGAGTGTGGAGAAAGAACAAAAATGAGCCAAAAAGAAAATTCAAGAGTAAGTACATATAAATTTCAGTTTGTGGACAACTCCCTAATAAAGCTGTCAGTTTGCTTCATTCGTTCCTGTTCTTTTTTTCTTAATAGGAAAACATAGAAAGACTGGGAGGGATGTGGCTATTAAAGTAATTGATAAGATGAGATTCCCCACAAAACAAGAAAGTCAACTCCGTAATGAAGTGGCTATTTTACAGGTAAAAATAAAAAATAAAAAACTGGTTTATTAAAGAGGCTGGTAAGAATCTGAATTAACTGCTTCTCTCTTTTTTTTTTTTTTTTAAGAAGGCAAAATTAGATTATGGTAATATAGGCATTATAGGGACTGCCAATATCTTGCTTTATGGTAGTAGTTTTAGAACACATTTTCGTGAGTAAAATCTTTTTTAAAAAAGTAAAATTTCATTCTTAATTCATTCCAGGAGCTCAAAATACTTAGGATACTTTGCCACATTTTGTTAGAAGGTTGCTGTTTTACCCATCCAGTTTTCACAGGTGACATGCTTGTCATAGCATTTACTGTGCAAATAAAGATTGCTTTAAAATTATGTACCTTTTAACAGCACTTATTTCATTAATTAAAAACTCTAATTTTGTAATGGCTTAGTCGATTGGGGCGTATTTTAAAGATATATTGGCAATGATTTCAATTCCATAAATTCCTATATGTTTTTCATCTAGCATTTTTACCCCTTGGGGGCGGTCATCTAGAAGATTAAAATTTAGCTTGATCCTTGGATCATTTTCTGAATATCATATAAATAATTTATAATATGCAAATGTATGTTATATAGTTTTTGCATATTATTAAAGAAATCATGGTCGTATAATAGCTCATTCTGGCCAGGTGAGGTGGTGCGCACCTATAATCCCAGCACTTTGGGAGGCCAAGGCGGGTGGATCACCTGAGGTTAGGAGTTCGGGACCAGCCTGACTAACATGGTGAGACCCCATCTCTACTAAATACAAAAAAACTAGGCCGGGCACGGTGGCGCATGCCCATAATCCCAGCTACTCAGGAGGCTGAGGCAGGAGAATCACTTGAACCTGGAAGGTGGAGGCTGCAGTTAGCCAAGATTGTGCCATTGCACTCCAGCCTGGGCAACAACAGCAAAACTCCATCTCAAAAAAAAAAAAAAAAGCCAGGTGTGGTGGCACATGCCTGTAATCTGAGCTACTTGGGAGGCTGAGACAGGAGAATCACTTGTACCTGGGAGGCAGAGGTTGCAGTGAGCTGAGATCATGCCATTGCACTCCAGCCTGGGCAACAAGAGGGAAACTCCGTCTCAACAACAAAAAAAAATGGTTAATGCTGTCAGAGCCCCATTTGCTTTGGGTGAAATTCAAGAAGACAGCCTCCTTCTGAACTTGAGTTTCCTTGAAGAAGGTAAGAAACTTAAATGATTCATTTTACATTTATTATGTTACTTGTTGCTAATAGTAACATTTACCTCACTTTTTCAGAGGCATGATAATCAAAAAGCTTGTGGTCAAGTAGGTACCTGTGGTCATATCAAGGCTGCCTCCTCCTATAAAGCTACCTTTAAATAGAATATTAATAGCATTCATACTCTGTTGAATATGAAGAGTATGAATATGTTGTCAGGTATTTTTGCGTATCTAATTTTGGAACCCTCATTGTCCAACTAGTAAGCGAAACAATAAAAATTAAGGATATATTCCTATGGATTGATTTCTTCTTGATCACAAACACAGCTCTGAGTAAGCACTGAAGCTTTTTTCTTCTTATCAGCTATGGATCATAATAACTAAATTTAGGAATAACCAGGTAATGCACAGTATGAAAAACTTCATTATTATATCATTTTGGTTATTTTCATCAATATTGCCCAAACTGGGAATAGATTGTAGGATGTCTCTCTGCTATTTTCATACTAAATTTAATACAAGACTATCTTTGTTGTAGATTCTCTTCAAATTGTTTATGTAAGATATTTATACTTTTATATTTGGCTTTCCTTGTGTCAGCATTTATACTTAAGTACTTTTTCTCAACATCACCCAGCAGGAAGGCAGATTCAGAGTTTGAATCTAAGTCTGTCTGCAAACCATATGCACTTTCTACTTTACATCATTGGACCGACCCACTCTGTGTGTGTGTTTGTGTGTGTGTGTGCGTGTGTGTGTAGTATAAAGATGAACTTTAGCTAACTTTGTATATGAATATTATTCATATAGAATATTGATATTCTAGAATATTCTATTAGTACAATCTGAATTCATGTAGGAAATATACTTCTTAAAAGGAATCTTTTTAAAAATCACACCTCATTTACTGAAATTAGTTTCATAAGATTTAGTTATGTGAGCATCACAGCTAAACTTTTTCACATGGGTTGGAAGTAACCTACTACACTGTTAAACGCACTCACACCACCTTTTGGCTCTCCTCTTCCCCATCCAACTGTATCATCTTTCCTTTTCCATCTTTGCCCCGTGTCATTCTTACCTGTAGTCCTCCCTCATCACCCAAACCTGAAAGGCTGTCTGAACTCCTGTAGTTCATCCTGCTGTTGATACCTTTACCTGCATCCCTAGAGGCGTCCATAGCTTTTCTTTCCCATGCCCACATACTTAGAGAAAAGATGGGGTGAAGATTGCGCATATTATTATTAAGACTACAGCTTTGGCCTTTCCGGTGGCAAGGAGGAAAAATCACAGGATCATTGATTTAGAAGTGACCTTACAGTTTATCCAGGAGTATCCAATCTCTTGAGCTCTTGGTGACAGGCTTTGTAATTCTGTTTAATAGAAATGAGCACATCCCATTTTTAGATACCTGTGATTATTCTTTATGAAACTGAATCAAAATCACTTGAAAAAGATCCCACTGCAGACAATATACACAACAAATTGAGTCTTTTTTTTTCCCCCCTAAAAATAGCCATGTTGACTTTCTTGCTATATCTCAAACATGCCAGACACGCTTCTGTCTCAAAAGGCTTTGCATTAGCTGTTTCCTCTGCCTGGAATGCTTTCTCCCTCAAATATCTGCATGTCATACTCCCTTGTCTCCTTCAGGATTTTGCCCAAATATCATTTCCTCAATGAAGCCTCCACATTCTATTCAGCATTAAACCCACCCTCCCACCCCTCCACTCCCCTACCTTAACTCTTTCTTTTCTCCATGGCACTTATCACCTTCATACTAGGTAATTTACTATTTTATTTCCCATTGTCTGTCTCACCTTGCTGCAATTTATAAGCTCTGCGAGACAAGGGATCTTTGTCAAGTTTTGTTTAATAATGAATCCAGAATACCTACATAGTACTGGGTACACGGCAAATTCTTATTTAATATTTAATGAATAAATGTATTATGTGGGAAATTACAATACATTGTTAGATTGAAAAAAACTTTGGAATGACTCCCTTTAACTTTTTAAAGTAATGTGTACATTATATATGTCTATATACAGTTACACAGAAAAAGAGCCATGCCTACATAAACTGTCAACCTGGCCACATCTAGGGAGGATGTTGTAGAGCAGGAAAAAAATTGGGGAGGGGAGGTTCCTTTTGTTTCCTAGATTATGTGGTAATGTAAAATGTTTCTTTTGCTGTCTTGCCTGAAGAGGGTAGTAGAGTAGTGGGAGAAAAGGTGTGGTGTTCTTGTAGGTACCTATGTAATTAGAAAACGTTATCAAAAACCTAGAGGGAAATTTCTGGTTTGAACATTGTGGTGTAAATTCAGCATTTTCCCGTTCTCATCTTGGAAGCTACCCCAAAGCTATAAGAAAAATGATTAACAGAAGTGAGCATACTTTAAAAAAAAGATGAGAATTCAAAACTATAAAATCATGTAGATTTCCAACAACAGTGAAGATGAAGCAGAGGTGCATGTCTCTTCAGGAAGAGACAACACAACTGTTTTTGCTGATTCTTTCTGAAATCTACAGCCCTTATGTCCTCCAAAGGTCCCTTCTCCAAACAAAAAGCCATTTGAGGGTCATGATCTGATAAGATTTAACTCAAGGGAAAACACATTAAATGAAATGAAAGAAGGCCACTTTAACAGTGGAAGAGTGAAAATCATACTACACCAAATAACACCATAAACATTTATAAAGAAAAACTAAAAACAAGGAGAAACAAACACATCAGTAGTCCATGAGAAATGGAGTAGACAAAAATAATTAAGAACGTACAAGGTCTAAACAGAGTAAGGTAGATCTAAGCAGATTATACTGACCTCTGTACCCTAAAAACAAAGAATGCCTCATTAATTCAAAAAAGCAGTCGTATAAACAGTATTCTTTGATCTCAATGCATTAAAGCAGAAATAAATTACAAAATCAGAAAACAAGCTCCTACATGAAAACTTTAAAATACTAATTTTTGAATCAAAGAACGAAATCAAAATTTCAGAATATTTAGAAAACCTGAAAATACTGCATATATATCAGCGCCTTTGTACTGTCTTTCAGAAAAAGCTTTATAACCTCAAATATTAAGCAAGAAAGAATGAAAATAAGTGAATTAAGAATCTAACTCAAGGAGTTGAAGAATGAACAATAAAATAAACCTAAAGAAAGCAGAAAGGAATAACAGATCAAAAATGAAAATTAATAAATACAGAAAAGAAATAATAAAGCCAAAAGCTGGTTTGCTGTGCGGGGGAAGGGAGGAGGTATGTAAAAATAAAATGGCCATCCTAAGCAAAGAAGAATATACAAAATGATCTTAGGGAGATAACCACAAATACGGGGGGGGAAGGAATCTTATGATACTTTGCTCATCTCTATCAGATAAATTTGGAAACTTGGAGAAAATGGGTAATTCTCAATGAAAGTATAACTTACTAAAACATACTCCAGAGGAAATAGAAAATGTAAACCAATAGAGGAAGTTGTTAAGGGAGAAAAATAATGTTATAGCATACTTCTATTTTTGTGTGTCCACGTGTTTTTAAAGGAGGGCAGGGGGAAAAAAGCATAGAGCCAGCCAACTATGGCATAGCAAAACAGTCACATTTCAACCTCTGTTGATAAAAGTTATAATATTCTGAATCTTACACTGCTTATTGCCATTGTCACACCCCACCACTATGGGGTATTTGAGTTTCATTTATCTACTATAAAATGTTGTCATTTTGTATTTTGCTGCTTGGAAAACGATCTCATAAAATTGGTTTAAAATGATTAGCAAACAAGTCTATTTTGCATTTGTTGTTATTTCACTTTCTAAACATTTTTGAAAACACCTACTATGATGCAGATATTGAGCTAAAATAACTGAAACAATCTGTGCCTCAGAGAGTTTATTAAACAATGGAGTAAAATACACACATTATAACAATACACTGGAAACTACTGCAGTAGTCCCAAAGAGAGAGAATGTGGGCTACAATTAAGGCTTCAAGAAACATCTTAGACATGGAACTCAGCCTCACATAGGCCAAAAACATGTGAGTCCCCCTAGCATAATCGGCTAGCCATATTAAGGAAAAAAGCTAAAGAAAAATGTACAGGATGCTCCTCATTTTGCGACGGGGTCATATCTCCATAAACCCATCTTAAGTTTGAAAATAACTAAGTAGATAAAAATACCTGCTGAACACAACTTAGCCCCGTGTAGCCTACCTTAAGCACAGTCGCTTACATTAGCCTACAGTTGGGCAAAATCATCTAACACAAAGACCATTTTACACTAATGTGTTGAATATCTTATGTAATTTATGAATACTCAAAAAAAACGGAATGGTTGTGCAGGTATTCAAAATACGGTTTTTACTGAATGAATGCATACCACTTTTGTACCATTCTACAGTTGAAAAATTTTAAGTTGAACCATTGTAAGTTGGGGACCGTCTGGGTTTTTTTTGTTTGTTTGTTTTGTTTTTGAGATAGAGTTTTGCTCTTGTTGCCCAGGCTAGAGCGCAATGGCGCGATCTCAGCTCACCGCAACCTCTGCCTCCCAGGTTCAAGCAATTCTCCTGCCTCAGCCTCCCGAGTAGCTGGGATTACAGGCTTGCGCCACCACACCCGGCTAATTTTGTATTTTTAGTAGAGACTAGGTTTCTCCATGTTGGTCAGGCTGGTCTCGAACTCCCGATCTCAGGTGATCCGCCTGCCTTGGCCTCGCAAAATGTTGGGATTACAGGCGTGAGCCACTGCGCCCGGACTTTTTTTTATTTGAGACAAAGTCTCGCTCTGTCTCCCAGGCTGGAGTGCAATGGCATGATCTCGGCTCACTGCAGCCTCCGCCTCCCAGGTTCAAGTGATTCTCCTGCCTCAGCCTCCCGAGTAGCTGGGTTTACAGATACCTGTCACCACACCTGGTTAGTTTTTGTATTTTTGGTAGAGACAGGATTTCACCATGTTTGCTACACTGGTCTCGAACTCCTGACCTCAAATGATCCACCTGCCTCAGCTTCCCAAAGTGCTGGGATTACAGGCGTGAGCCACCACACCCAGCCTGTATTTTTATTAATAAGGAATAAAAATTGTTTAAGCACTTGGTTCATTCAGTAGAACATATTTAAGATTAAATTGGAAGACTGAAACCAGGTTATTGAAGATCTCAAAATGTTGACAAAGGAATTTAGATTTATGTCCAGAAATAAAGAGCCACTGAAGGTGTTTGAGCAAGGCTGACTTCATGAATTTGTTTTTGAGGAAGGATTTTCTGTAGCAGAACAAAAGATAAATTGCTTTTTTATAAGCATAAATAGTATGGCATTCATCTTTGTGTATCTCCAACCCTTGTAACCTAGTTGTGATCAAGAAACATGATAATGCGGGTAGAGATGTTGAGCCTAAAAAAAGGGAATTAATCATTATAATATTATAAGAATCAAGACTTAGATAAATAACTACCTTAGAAATAAAACTCTTAAGCAAATACCATCACAAATACAGCCCCCAAGAGTCAAAGGTTTCTGTGTAATTGACTAAAAACTTATGGGCAGTTGGTGCCTATTCAGGGAAAGCATGAAATTAGAGCAGTGTCAGATTTTTCAAGTGAGAAGGAAGGAAAAGTAGTAGTAATGGACAAGAGTGATTATATAATCAAATTAGGAGAACATTCTGTCCCCTCAGTGCGGCTACTCTCCAGTACACAACTTGGAGAATTAAAACCTAAGATCCTTTTCATTGATTGTAATTTTTATTTTGTTTGCTTTGTTTACTTCTCTAGGCTTTTTTCTTTCTGTGCCATTTCAGACAATCATAGCACATCTAGATATTAGTAAAACTGTTTCTCTGCCTAAGTTGCTCATGTAAATATCTTGCAACCTGTCTTCAGAATTTGCACCATCCTGGGATTGTAAACCTGGAATGTATGTTTGAAACCCCAGAACGAGTCTTTGTAGTAATGGAAAAGCTGCATGGAGATATGTTGGAAATGATTCTATCCAGTGAGAAAAGTCGGCTTCCAGAACGAATTACTAAATTCATGGTCACACAGGTATTTTAACTCCTTTTTTTTTTTTTTAACTAGCGATTAAAAACTAATTTTTTTTTTTTTTAAGACAAGAGTCTTACTCTGTCACCTAGGCTGGAGTGCAGTGGTGCAGTCTGGCTCACTGCAACCTCTGCCTCCTGGATTCAAGTGATTCTCATGCCTCAGCCTCCCAAGTATCTAGGATTGCAGATGTGTGCCACCACGCCTGGCTAATTTTTGTATTTTTAGTAGAGCTGGGGTTTCACCATGTTGGCCAAGCTGGTCTCGAACTCCTTGCCTCAAGTGATCCACCTGCCTAGGTCTCCCAAAGTGCTGGGATTACAGGCATGAGCCACTGTACCCAGCTAAAAACTAAAATAATTAAATAGCAGTGCTTTTACATGTTGGGTGATTGTGGGAATTGTTAACCTTAAGGAGCAGAATAACACACTTTTAGCTAAGTCTTGATGAACTATAGTGGAGTTTTCAAATTAAATCATTCAAGGAGTCACATGAGGTTTACTTGTGATTTTCCAGACATTGAAAAGAAAATCTTTTTTCATAACAGATACTTGTTGCTTTGAGGAATCTGCATTTTAAGAATATTGTGCACTGTGATTTAAAGCCAGAAAATGTGCTGCTTGCATCAGCAGAGCCATTTCCTCAGGTGAGATATTCTCCAGAACCTTTTAAATGATTCTGGCAACATTTTCAAAGTACCCACATAATAAAAGGCAGTGTACTAAGTACTGTTGGTTAAAAATGCATACCACCTTACAAAAATAGTTTTTAGCCTGTAACTACCAGTGAGGATTAATAACTAAATGAATTCAGATGTTATTAGTTATACTGTTTATATTCATGACTTTTTAAGATTTAACTGCACATAGATTCTGCAATTCACCTCTCCCCAGGGGCTGGGAACAAAGTGAGCAAGTATCAACCTTGGTTGGTGCATGGTACTTAGGATAAATACCTCATAAATAAAACAAATGGGGTGTTACTGGAAATGGGAGATAGATTTTGGTTGAGGCAGGCAGCCACCTCCTTTTTCTATGTAGAGTATTGTATTCAAACAACCTACATAAAATAACATTTCTCATCACCACACATACACACAATGGCATCGTGCTTCTGTGTCCTGGCTACATGTAGCACTCTCTGATTTTTCTTAATTCAGTTGAGTTTTGTTTTGTTTTTTTCCAAGTGTTCATCTTGATCCACTAAATTTATTGCATGACCTATGAAATGGATCATAACCCAAATTCTGAAACAACCATCCTGAGAAATAAGTGGTGGTGGTGGTACCCTGCAGCCATTTTCCATAATTGGCAAGGATGATTCCTCCGATCAGCTCAAATATCTGTTGCCAAACTATTGTTTATATACATTTGAATCATGTACATTTAGACAAATGGCAAGACTAAGGACAACAGGTGTTTTCAGTTGGTAAATATAACTCAAATTGTCTTTTCAAATAAAAAGATATATTAAAAATCGTTCAGCTTTTAAAGTAGTAATCATATTCTTTTTATGTTTATGTGGTTAAAAGTGATTCCCTATCATTTTGAGGTCGAAAGGGTTGCCTAATAGTTGGTGCAATGTTTTAAATAAACTGCTTCCATATATTATCTCATTTGATCTTCAAAATAGTAGACAAAAGATGCACACTCCTACTGGTAACATTAAAACTCTCACTTTCTGACCTCTACTTTAGTGATCCACAGTGTTCCAATGAGAATCAAAGGGAAAATAATGTGATTTACTTGATACGCTTTTTATGCTCAAGTGTTAGCCATGGCTCCACTTCTTTAATCAGTTGCCAAACTTCCAAGTCGTCTTTACCTTATCAAGATGTTAGCTGAAATCTGGCATTTAACAACAAAAAAAGAGTTTGTATTTCTTCAGGCTCAGTATTCGTACTCTTCAAAGACACTGAAATCGAGAAGCAGCCAGATTCAGTAATGATATTGAGCAAATATCATTCATAAAAATGTGTCAGAGTCCACCATCCCAGAAATAGCAGCATTTGATAACTTCACTTCGTTTTCTAGGCACTGTTTGTACCACTGTTTTCTACAGCTTAAATCTTTTTCCTCTCAATTTATATTAATGCTTTTGCTAAAGACATTTTTTAAGTCAGAGCATTTCCTCCAGAAAGTACCTGGCATTTGCTTGTTCAGCATGGATGTGGTCATTAATCCCCCAGATTTGAGCCTCTAGAAAAATCTGGGCAGCAAGATAAGTGTTCTGAGTTCTGCCAAGCTCATCAACTCCTAGAACTCTCTTTTGAGAGGATGTGGTAGTGACTATGGCTCCCTTTACATATAACTGTTTTCAAATCTAAACATCTAACTAGAAATAATTTGTTCCACAGTGATAGAAAAGTGTTGCTGTTACTCACTGGGGCAGTCTCCAGCATTATTCCACTGGTGTCCCCATTTAAAGTTACCTTTAATACACCTCAGTTTTATTTACTTGCCAGTTTATAACATCCTTAGGAAAAGAGATTCTAGGATTAAGCAAAACAAGGGATGTTTTTAAATACTGTAACTTTTTTTTTTTTTTTTTTTTTGAGACAGAGTCTTCACTCTGTCGCCCAGGCTGGATTGCAGCGGCATAATCTCGACTCACTGCAAGCTCTGCCTCCTGGGTTCACGCCATTCTCCTGCTTCAGCCTCCCGAGTAGCTGGGACTACAGGCACCCGCCACCAGGCCAGGCTAATTTTTTTGTATCTTTAGTAGAGACGGGGTTTCACCGCATTAGCCAGGATGGTCTCAATCTCCTGACCTCGTGATCCGCCCGCCTCGGCCTCCCAAAGTGCTGGGATTACAGGTGTGAGCCACCACACGTGGCTAATACTGTAACTTATTTTTCCTTCAGCAAACATTGAGTACCTTTATGTGTCCAGGCACTGTGAGGCCACTAAGGATTCAGAAATGAAACAATTCCTGCTCACAGATGATGGAAGAGTGATCTTACAAGACAAATGATAGAAAGCAGCATACTCTATTTCATAAGAAATCAGAACACTTATAACACCAGTCTGGTATTTGGTATTCTGGAAGCTAGAACTTTTGAAATATGTACTAGGAAAGCTCTTCATACTGTGTCAGTCAGGATCACAGGGCTATAAATGTGTCTGCCTTTTGAGAAAAGGATATTTTACAATTTCCTTATCTGTGATTAATATTCATAATCAGTAGAGCTGGTAAGTATGTTGAAATGATACATACAGTGTTATATTTAGGGACAGGTAGTTACATATATAACACTATAATACAAAATTAACATCATCCTTCAATTTCCAGGTGAAGCTGTGTGACTTTGGATTTGCACGCATCATTGGTGAAAAGTCATTCCGGAGATCTGTGGTAGGAACTCCAGCATACTTAGCCCCTGAAGTTCTCCGGAGCAAAGGTTACAACCGTTCCCTAGATATGTGGTCAGTGGGAGTTATCATCTATGTGAGCCTCAGTGGCACATTTCCTTTTAATGAGGATGAAGATATAAATGACCAAATCCAAAATGCTGCATTTATGTACCCACCAAATCCATGGAGAGAAATTTCTGGTGAAGGTAAAAAAAAAAAAAAAAAAAAAAATTGGCTATGTGTTTTAAGCCTAAAAATCTTTCTCATCCCAAATCAGTCTGTCTCTTGCAACTTATCTTTTTAGTACATCTCCCATTCATCTTCCAAATTCAACTAGTTACCAGTTTTTTGAGCACTCTTCTTTTTATACTTTTATCTGTGTCTTCTGTATAGTTCCCAGGCATAGCACTTACATAGGCCCCAGTGGCCTCATTGTCAAACCACTAAAATATCTTTTTAACTGTCTTACCTGTTAAACTCTTTTCTGGTCCTTCCTAGTCACTACTGCCAAATCTATCTTCAGGAAACATTACTTTCATTTATGGTGCTCCCAAACACTTCTCTTTAACCACCTTACAGGCATAGTTATCTGTGGTGTGGTCCATGCTTACCTTCTAGCCTCATCTCCCACTACTCCCTACACAAACCTAGTTGTTTACTCTTCTGAACTGTTTTCTGCAATTTGCTTGGGACTGTTTTTCCCTTGTCTACAATCCTTCCTATTAAAATTCGAGGACCCCTTAATTTGTGGCTCATCTATAAAGTTCCCTGACTACTCCTCTACACTGCAAAATTTACTTAGGCTAAAAAACATTTGGGCTTTTTTATTATCTTTTTTTATTTTTATTGAGACGGGGTCTCCCTCTGTCACCCAGGCTGAAGTGTGCACAAACACAGCTCACTGCAGCCTCGACTTCCTGGGCTCAAGTGATCCTCCCACCTCAGCCTCCTGACTAGGTGGGATGATGGGTATGCACCATGGGCCACCCACACCTGGCTAATTTTTAAATTTTTTGTAGAGATGGGGTCCCACTATGTTGCCCAGGCTGGTGTCAAACTCTTGCACTCAATTGATCTTCCCAACTTGACCTCCCAAAGTGCTGGGATTACAGGCATGAGCCACTGCACCCAGCCCCATTTTTTTCTTAAGTATTCATTCTTTTCATAATTGACTTTTCTAATCTTCAGAACAAGACTGTGAGCTCCATGAATGAATACCTAGCTCTGGTTCCTTATACCTAGAATGAACTTTGTATTCACCAGACACACTGCAGTTTGTTTTCCTCTCTCCTGTGGACCTCTGCTGGGAAGCTGCATACATCTCTCTTTCCTGCCTAGTGAAGGCTTTTGAATTTGCAACTTCTGGTTCTGTACCCATCAAGAATAAGTTGGCTGGCCCTCTTTAGTCTACTGATACTGATAGGAAGGACAAGTACACTACTTAAAACATTATTTAACTGCCCCATAGAAGTTAATAGAACCAGTGCTGGGGAATACCCCCATCTGGATTTAACCAGCCCATGTAATAGGTAGATCTTTTTTGTTTTTCCAAAAGTACTAGGCCTAATCATAGGATTAACTAATATTCCATTAAACTGGGAAAAGTTTAAGGAACAACATGTGAAGACAGTAGCAGGTTTGCTTGGTAATGAAGAAAGCTAATTGAAGAAGCTCATAAGAGATGTTTTTTGATGTTAACCAGTGTTATCTCAGACCTCCTGAGGCAGTGTGTTCTGTAGACCTCTTCTATCAGAATCACTTTGCTAGTTTGGTAGTATAGAGACAAGAAATAGAACTAGGATGGTACAAGTCTTTCCATTTGGTTCGTGTCTGGGTCTAGCCTTTTGTTATCAATATTTCAAATGTACCATTATATAGGGCTGTAGTTAGTATGTAGTTATTGGTTGCCTTGGTTTTGCAATTGATCATTCTCCAAATAAGTGAATAAAATATATATGCCAAGAACTCACCATGTACACTAAAACACCCTGAAACCTATTTGTTAAAAGTGTAAACTTTTGGTAGTTAAGTTACCACCTCAATCTGACCATATATAGAGGCAAGGCAGTGCTTTTCCAGACCAAGTCAGGGACTAGAGTGCTCTCTAGCATTGGAGCGGGGTGGGGAGGATCAGAGAGTCTGTTTCATTCATCTTCAAATAATAATAGTTAATACTTAGCACTTATGTGCTAAGCACTGTTCTAAGCCCTTAACATATGTCAGCAACTTCATGAGGAAACTGAGGCATAGTATAATTTAGTAACTGACCTAGTATCACACAGCTAGTAGGTGGCAGAACCAGACTTCAGCCCAGGCAGTCAGGTTCCAGAGTATATACTTTAACCTGTACTCTATACTGCCTTATAAAGGCAATGAAAATTTGACAGATACACTTAAATCAGTAAACATTTATGATTCATTTTACATGTTAGCTAAAAGTCCACGTCCTTGAGAAGCAAAAATTCCTCAACCCTGTATTTCTATGGGTTGAACTGCCTTCTAGGCAGTCACAAGTTTGGGGTGCTCTGTGCACCCAAATTCATGTATCTTGTTTTGTCTTTTCCCTTAGCAATTGATCTGATAAACAATCTGCTTCAAGTGAAGATGAGAAAACGTTACAGTGTTGACAAATCTCTTAGTCATCCCTGGCTACAGGTAAAAAAAAATGTAATCTCTCTTTGGCAATCCTCATTTGAGTAGTTCACTCTGATTTGTCCCACCTAATGAGACCACTCTTAAGATCAGCAGAATAATAAAAGTGCTCTTAAGTGATTAATTTGTACTATGGCTGAATCTCTGGAAACCGTACAGCATTCAAATCGGTAATGACAGGCAATTAAACTCCCATGAACTGAAAGCAATGACTTAGCCTTTCATAGACCTATGTGTTCATTTCACCTTTTTGTAAGATTAGTATGACATATTAATTTATCAAATTTATTTTAAATGTCTACTGAAGGATTTATTTTTGCATTGAAGAGATTTTTTTAAAATGTTTGGCTTAATTCTCCCAAAGTTACTTTATAGATTTATCAAAAGATACCCTCCAAACTTCAGAGTAAGGAGGGAAGCTTTAGAACTATTTTAAAGGGAGTGAGAGGCAGAATTAGCTTTAAAACAAATGTAATCTCATCTACCAGTTACTAAATTATCCTAATAAGCATCCAAGCACTTTCCCCCACTTTGAGTAAGGTTTAGGCCTCACGTTGTATAGAACAAAATGTTTTAGTGATTATTATTAGCCACCTAAGAAGCCTGAAGCAAATTTTTTTAAATTTCAGAAATTAGTTACGTTCATTCATTGGAGACTCTGAGTTTGAAAAATTTCTTTAAATTGCTCATTTAAAATATCACAAGTAGAACTTAGTATATAGTAGATACTTATGAGTAGCGCCTGTCAATTATTTGACTAGGGCACTAAACAACAACAAAAAAAAACACAAAACAAAAACCAGGTTGACAGTATTTTGTTTCTTTTGTTTCATCATTACAATTTCATTTTCTCCTAGGACTATCAGACTTGGCTTGACCTTAGAGAATTTGAAACTCGCATTGGAGAACGTTACATTACACATGAAAGTGATGATGCTCGCTGGGAAATACATGCATACACACATAACCTTGTATACCCAAAGCACTTCATTATGGCTCCTAATCCAGATGATATGGAAGAAGATCCTTAATCACTGAGCTAACCTAAATAAGGAAGGATTTCATTTTATGGACTGATATTTTGCTGTGTAACTTGTTCTTTGTAGATTGTCATCTGCAGTGCTGCAAAGATATGAAGAAATATGATAACGAATAAGTGAGACCAGTACTGTAGTTCATAATGAGTAGGTACAGGCGGGAAACTGAATAAGAAGAAGTCATAATGGAATCAAGGTGAAGCTTTTTATAAACTTTTTTAGCCTAAGCAATAACTGGTTTTGTATTTTTTCTTAATCCTTCACTTTAATACAATAGGCTCACTTAATTTGTCTTCCCTTTTCTGTTTATATATATATATATAAAAATATATGTTTTTTTGTTTGTTTGTTTTTTTAAGGAAAAACAAGTCAAGCTAGCATCCAGTTACTATATAGCTTGGCTAAATTATACAAGACTTACAAGATTGATTACTCGACAGGCTTGTATTTAAGAGATAACTGTGAGGTTACCATTATGTGATGTTACTATAAGGACTTTTAACATTGGTTTAACCAACCATAGAGGCATTGAAGGGTTTTTCTTAGATGCCTAGAAAAAGCGCACTGGGCTGTTTTACCTTTCTTTTTTAGGTCAATCAAGACTCCAAAATAGTGATTCCTAACCTTTTTGGAGTTGCTCTGCTACTCTGAATATGTTCTATACAGCATAAGGATTGTCACCTTCTGTGTGTTGCAACAGCTTCTAAGATAATTAGGGACAAATGATGTTACAAAAGGAAGAGTACTGCTGGTCTAAGTGCTGAGTTGTGTGTCTGCATAGCTCCACTCTGCTGCTAAATATGCATGTTCTGACGACACCATCTTGATGCCAGTACTGGATTCCAGCATTCAGCAGGTGCAGATCTCAGCTTTACACAATTTATCTTTACCTAGGGTTCAGTCAGTAATTTCTGCTTTTTAGCAGGGCCAGTGCAGGGTCAGTTAATGCTACAGTTACTGTATAGCAAACAGTATCCTTTTTTCTCCTTCCCCTAGCCTATTGGGCTTTGCAGATATCTGGAGTGTTTTAAAGTCAATTATTTTAAGCAGTTTGAGGGGATGTGTAGGAGTGGAGCATGAAACAGTTTATAAGGCTGGGGCTGTATTATCAGCACAGCAAATTAAAGAATGAAAGAAGTACTTCTTTTTACATTTCAGCTCCAGCAGCCAGCTATTTAAAAAATATTTTTAAATATCTTCCCCAAAGTTTAAGATGTGGGACCATCTACTTGTAAGAAACAGTGGCTTATTTCTTCATTTCTCAGTAATCATTGTAAACCTTTTTTTTTTTTTCTTCTCCACTCTAACAAAAGTAAAAGAACAAAACTTTTGCTGAGGTCTTGGACTCCACTACTTGTTAGTTATGTTGGCCTGGACAGATGGCAGGTCTGTCTGCAGTTCCTCAGTCTGTAAAATGAAGATTATCATTCTTGCCTCTCCCTTTGTCACAGTGTTGTCGTGAAGATCAGATATGTATGAATGCAGTCAAATAAACTAAAAACTAGGAAAGTGTTAACTATCATTGCCCACCGAATTTGAGGTAGCAAAAAAAAAAAAGAATGTTCTGGTACATGAACAGACTGAGAAGGCCTTTCGACATCCCTGAAGCTAGTCTCCTGTCTAGACTAAAAATATCCTTGAAAGAATAGTAGCAAACAGTATGCAGTACTCCTGTGTTCTAAGTTCTTTTATGTTTTAGTTTACCCTCACAGCAGCCATAGTGTTAAGTCATTATGAGCTTCATCTTAAAGATAAGAAAACTGAGGCAAGGGGAGATTAACTTACTGCCAAATTTCAAACAGTTAGTAGTATTTGAGACCAGTAGTATGGCTCTAATCTTACCCTTAGCCCACCCAACCATTATGCTGTACTATCTACCCATAAATACCTCCAGGAAACATTCCCCTCTTGGTAATTTGTCCTTCTATAGAAGCTTCAAAGATTAAATCAAATTAATTTTCAAAAAAAATTTTTTTTTAGAAATGTTATTTTCCCTGTGATAGAGGATGACTTCCCAGTTTCACCAAAGTGTGTTTATATCAACACACACAAAATGGAATAATTCTGAGTCACTAGGCAATCAGTCTACTGTGGTTTTACTACGTAAGGTGAAAATTAACTGGAACGATGTTTGTTTGCTATACTTACATAGTCAAACTTTACAAGCCATGAAATTAATTGCACTCTTTGTATTTGTTGTTAAATGCCTAAGAAGTTTTCTAAAAATTTTGTAAAGGCACTGTCTGTCAGAGAATCTGGAGTTGAATGATTATTCCAGATACTGTATAACCTGCATAACTTTTTGTCTTTAAGTCATGTTTGTATAAGAAGTAATTGCTAGAAACATTTGATAATGTACAAAGTAGTCTATAATGACTGTTCAGTACATTTTTAATATTTTTTTGGTTACATCCAACTTTTTGTAAATATACTGGAAGCTTGATAATAAAATGTATTTCCTATCACCATACTTTTCCATGTGAAAACCTGAGCCTATTTCTAGTATAAGTATCCAAAGAAAAGTTTTACCTGGTTGTGTTATTTTACCAGACCTTGGTAAAAGAACTATTTTGGAAACAGTATTTGTGAATGGAACTAATGCTATATTTAAAAACACTGATTTTTTTTTAACCTGCCAAAAATAAAAAAAAGCTCATTTTATAATTTTATACTAAATTTGAGTTGATTATCTGGAGGTCTCATTTCTTGTAAAGTATAACTTTTTCAGAAACTACCACCAAATTATCCAACTGTTATACTACCAGAAGGCTTTAAAAAGTTAAAAACTTAATATCAAACTTTCTAGGTGTTAAGATATAAGGCATTGCCTGGCTCTAGCCCCTTAATTATAAAAACTTTAACATATCTGAGAGGAGCCAACTATGGACGTTTAACTCATCTTTCAAAAATTCTCCCAACCAAGTCTTTGAAAAAAGAAAACAAATACAGGAATCTAGAATGAGAACAACTAGGAGTGGCCCGAGGCTGGGCAGCATCTGAAAAGCAAGGCCTCCGTCTTCCTTTACTTTAGTGCAGGGGTGTCTAATCTTTTAGGTCCTAGCCACATTGGAAGAACTGTCTTGTGCCACACATAAAATACACCACCACTAATGATAGCTAATGAGCTTGAAAAAAAAAATTGCAAAAAAAAAATCTCATAATGTTTTAAGAAAGCTTACATATTTGTGTTGGGCCACATTCAAAGGCTACATGATATGGCCATGTAGTGTGGATAGAATGCTACTCCTGTCAAGCAGAAGCAGCAATAAAAAGCAACAGTTCATCACTGCCAATGAACTTCTGATACAGTTAAGCCATAAATTCAAGACATCAAGGGAAAGTATTCTTTCCCTTTAATCTCCCTTGTAAATCTGTGTTGCTAATTAATAATTCTCTAACTCTATGTTTCCAGTATTAACACACAGCTTCTAACAACCAAAAAATGAAAACATAATACAGAACTAAAACTTGACATTTATCTGAAAATTATTCCTCCTAGGCTGTGTGTGTGTGTGTGTGTGTGTGTGTGTCTCTATCACAGGCTAGAGTGCAACGGAGCAATCTCCCCTCACTGTGTGTGTGTGTGTGTGTGTGTGTGTGTGTCTCTATCACAGGCTAGAGTGCAACGGAGCAATCTCCCCTCACTGCAACCTCCGCCTCCCGGGTTCAAGCGATTCTCCTACCTCAGCCTCGTGAGTAGCTAGGATTACAGGCGCCCACCACCACACCAGGCTAATTTTTGTATTTTTAGTAGAAATGGGGTTTCACCATGTTGGCCAGGCTGGTCTCCAACTCATATTTGAACTACATGTCAAGATTTACTGTTTCTTACTGTGACCTTCATAATTTTTTTAAAAATGCACAGATGCACAATGTAAGAAATTCAAATACCCAGCCACACCCTGCCCCTCAAAGTCACTTCCAAATTGGGAAAATTGTGCATTCATTCCTTACTTTGTATGCAAGTACATATCACAGAAAACAACCAGTGTACACTAGTGTATTAGTTTCTATGAAATTACTTGTATTTATTTAGTTTTTCTCCTTCAACAAAAATGGAATCAACTATAAAAACTCTTGCATCCTACTTTTTTTCACTTACTAAATCTTAAGAGTTTTCTGTCAAAACATATTGCCCTAGCTCATTTAAAAAAAAAACATATATCTTATCAGTTTCCTGTGAATACCCATTTAGTCTGTTTCCCATTTTTATTAAAACCATCAGTGCCCATGTTTACTTTTTTTTTTGAGAGGGAGTTTTGCTCTTGTTGCCCAGGCTGGAGTGCAGTGGCACGATCTCAGCTCACCGCAACCTCCACCTCCCAGGTTCAAGTGATTCTCCTGTCTCAGCCTCCTGAGTAGCTGGGATTACAGGCATGTACCACCATACCCGGCTAGTTTTGTATTTTTAGTAGAGATGGGGTTTCTCCATTTTGGTCAGGCTGGTCTTTAACTGCTGACCTCAGGTGATATGCCCACCTCAGCCTCCCAAAGTGCTGGGATTACAGGCATGAGCCACCACGCCCAGCCGCATGTTTACTTTTTAAAATAAAATAGAAATATGGCAACTAGCTTTGTAAGTTAAAGGAAACTCAGTTTCACAATAACTTATTAGCTTGAGCACACATTTGCACCAAAGCCAGTCACAACCCTAAAAGTTCTATAATGTTGGTTGTATTATATACAACATGGACTGTTCTTGCTGTGGAAAGATAAAATACTTTGACTTTTGTTACCTGCAGTGTATGAAATGTGTTTCCTTTATTTTGATTTCTTGGGCCGACTGAAGAGTAAAATGTCCAAGCTGAAATATCACTGCCAAGCAAGTTCACTAAACCCAGCTACAACGGATGCAAAGGGTTTTGACTGACGTGCATTCCTCTGATATCTTCCACCTTGAAGTCTCTGATGAGGTAGCAAGGCAAAAAAGTTAAATCTCTCTCCCATCTTCTTTGGATTCATTAACATATCATATCCTTGAAGTAACTGCTGCCTCACTGATGGCTCATTTGATTTATCTAAAAGAACCTGAAAAGAAAAAAATTCTTAGCAAAAATAACCAGAAGACAGGATTCCTAGTTACATGCAGCAATACTAATGACTCTCAAATATTCCAATAAAACAGCACTCAAAATGTGACTTCTGATTACCTGCCTGAGAATCATAGAGTACTTATTAAAAATGTAGATTGGTGTGAAACAAACCTAAGGATTTGCATTTTTAACAAATATCCTCAGGGGGGTTGATCTACAGTAAGGTTTAGGTGTTCTCAGAAGAACAGTTAGAAAATTCATACCCATAAACGCAGTTTTCTTAACAAACAAAAACACTATTTGGAAGTCTTAATGCTACCTCCCATGGAGATGCATAAAACTTACCAGACTAGTTACTAAATCCTATACTACCTGAAAAGACTGGAATACCAAGGATTGGCTAACTACAAGAGCATTAAGGCCAGGTGAACATACTATTTAAAGTAATTTTTGAAATACTATGAAAGTACTTAATAACAGTGAAATAAAATAAACCTTACCTTCAGCCGGACATCAATACCCATATTTTTTAAAAATGTGTGTTGTTTTATTGGGCCCAGAGAGGCTACTTTTCCCTGTGCCATTCTTCGCAAATAACTGAAGTCCACATCAGCTGTTAGATCTGCTGTTCCTGGGGCAATTAAGACATCATGAAGCTTGTGGTCGCAAAACCCCTTGAACATAAAGAAATCAGATTTTTGCCCTTTTATGGTTATTAAGATTAAAGAAATGCTATCATATTAAAGTTATTTAATATTTACATTAATGCTTGAGGTGACGGAATAGAGCTCTCATTAATTCTCTAGGCAGGGAACACCTAGGCAGTGTTTTACAAAGTATATGCATCAACCATGCATCAGAATCACCTGAGATACACTACAAACTACTACACAGCCATAAAAAAAAATGAAATCACGTCCTTTTCAGCAACGTAGACATAGCTGGAGGCCATTATCCTAAGTGAATTAATGCAGGGACAAAACCAAATACCACATGTACATCTCACTTAGAGCTAAACACTGGGTACACGTGAACATACTTATGGGAACAAACACTGGTGACTACTAGAGGGGAGACAGGAGGAGGGGAACAAGGGCTGAAAATCTATCTACTGAGTACTATGCTTGCCACCTGGGTGACAGGCTCACTTGTACCCCAAACCTCAGAGTCAATGCAATATACCCATGTAACAAATAACAAACCTGCCTCATGTACCCCCTAAATCTAAAATAAAAGTTGAAATTACTTAAAAAAAAAAATCACCTGAGAATATATTACTGACCCTAACCAGACCTGGTCAGTCAGAATCCTGGAGGTGAGGCTAGAGAATGAGTATTTTCAACAAACTATCCAGGTTATTTTTAGATATAATAAAGTTAGAAATTAAGAATCACAGACCTAGAAAATGACTAAGAGCATTTAGTTAAATGTTTTTCAATTAAAGTATATTGAATAGAATTGATTATATTCAAAGATCATTAAGAAAGGATGTTTAGGAACAGTGTAAAAGAATACATCTGGAAAGGGAAAAAATGTTGAAAATATGATAGAAAAAGCTAGAATGATTACAGTAGGTAGTTTAAATCTGCAAAGAAGTACCAAAATTTTTCTTGAATGAAGGGGGGTACAGATAGGTTTAAGAATGTGAAGAAAATCTTTCCATTTGTATTATTCAGCTGCTTATCTGGATTTATGTAAACATAGGTTCTACAACTAAGGAAGAATGTACACAATTCAGATCCTGTTAAAGGAGGGCTGGACAGTAGACTCAGTGTTAGCAGTAAGAACTAGGGTTAAGGGGAATTACAATAACATGAATTAATGTTAACTATAAAATAATGTAATACAACAATACCAGGCACTGTAGAAATCAAAGCTCTTCAATGGGCTTCAGATCTAACACTGAAATTCTGATAAATCATGTTACTGAATTATACATACTCTGAAGGTATCTGTCTTTGTTCCATCATGACCATAATCAGCAACCAGTGCAGCACCTCCAGTTAATGCAACGCGTTGAGAAAGTTCCTCGATGATAACACCAGCATCAGGACACACTTCAACATGATCCCTTGTTTCGTCATGCTAGTAAAGGGATCATTGCAAGAGTCAAAATGCATCATTCAAAAGAATGACTTCCTTACGGTTTTTCAGGTTTTTCCTCAATGAGCATTTCTTAAGTTTTAATAAAAATAAATTCTTAATATGAGTATGTTCTCTACACTCAACTTTTCACCTGACTCCCTTTTTATTATACAAAACTCCTTAGTTCTTTGATGCTATCCCACTTGATTTACAAAGACATTTTAATCTCTTTTATAAAAAGGCAAATGCCCTCCCAATCCCCCCAGATGGCCTAGAGCATTATCATTTAATGTAAAATTACTTTTATATCACAAATCATATAAACACATTCCTCTAGGTTGAAAGCATGGGAAAGGGATTTTTTTGTCTGCCTAAAACAGTGCCAGGCACATAACAGTCAATGAAAATATTGTGCTGAAAGAACAAATGGTATAAATCCAATAACATGAAGCAGACCCTATTAGACAATTAAATTATCATGCCCGCTGTTGTGCCAGAAAGTATCCCAATGATATGCCCTACATCAAGAAACGCTGGCTTATAAACTAGTGCCAATGTATTGAAACCGTTATTACCCCAAGATGTCCACTTAACTAAGGGGCCACAATAAGTGTGTACTAGCTTAAAAAGCAAAATCACACTAAGTATTAACACTTGTCAACCTGACTAGTATATATGAAATTTCACTACTTCCTGATCTGATTGAAAATGTGGTATTTCTTTCCCTTCATTATGAAAACATACATTAACTTGTACTCCTTCCTAACACCTTATTATAGAAATGCAGTAATGACCTGCCCTGATGTCTGCCTATGGTAACAGGCATAGAGTAAGATGAAGTTAAATCTCAGCTATTCCTATGCTTACTGGTAGACAAGTTACTTAAACTTTCTGAGTTGTTTTCTTCCTTATAGATATTGTAGGTTTATTGTGAGGATTAAATATAACTAACCATTTAGCTAATAGTGCAATCAAATTACTGTGGCTTAACTATAAAAACCATGAAGTCAGCCTCATCAGGCATCAGTGGACACGCTGATCATGCTGACATTCTATCTTAGGCTACTCTTCAAGATGACATGTATTACCACTCATCTCATTCAAGTGAAAGAGAATATTCGCTCCCTCCCTTCCTAACTGAATACTAATTAGGTCAAGAACTAAATGAACTCCCAGGGCCAGGAGGTTAGTTCTTGGTAGTTCTATGAATTTGTCATTCAGGTAAACTTAGATTGCTATACTATGAAAAAACAGGTGTTCATAAGTGTTCAGTCTGACATTTAAATTTATACTTAACAAAACTTAATTCATACATTTAAGTTTAAAAGCTCTTGTGCTTTTAAAACTGATCATTTCTAAGTAAGAAGATCTCAGTTAAGGTCCAGAAAGTAGAAATCATCTTCTGAGCTGGAAAAAAAGGATTAAAAAAAAAGAGGCAGTCTGAAGCCTGGACGTTCCTGAGAAGTACAGGGATTTTTTTGTACCTTTAAACAAGCCACAATAGACAGGCTCTTGCAATGATTCCTTGAGATCAACAGAAAGCAGTAGTAATTCTACCATTCTGGCCGAATCAAACTGAGATCTGTGTGGAAGCATGGGATAAAAGCCATGCTGTAGCCCAAAGAAGGATAATAATAGAACCTACCTAATACAGTTGCTTTGAGAATTAAATGAGAAAACAGAGTAACACAAAGTACTCAACAAACGTTAGCTGTTATTGTTAATTTACTATAGTCTGTACTACATTGCTTTCACAGATGTAAACTCTTCCTGTGGACAATACCATTACCATTTGACATGAAACTGAGATAAGCAGTGAAAGTAAGAGACTTGGCTGAGTAAGCGGTTACTTACTTTCTCTTACTACATGACGTTAAGGTCACACACTTAAGAAATGATTTTAACCCATGCTCCTGCCTCTAGCTCCTCTGCACTTTCACTGTCAATAAAAAGCACCTCGTATGCTACTGGCAACTCTTCCTGTAAAGGAACTCTAAAACTCTAAAGTAGTAACTCAGAAAATAAGACTTTGAAGATTCTGTGAGCAATAAAAGAAACTTAAAAAAGCATATTCTTACTTGTATGAAGGCTTCTGCTGGGGTGGCAGAAGGTGCCAAAACAAACCTCAGTTTATCAGAAACCTGTGGATCAATGTCAACAAATACTTCTCGCCATCCCTGTGGTGTTTTCTAAACACAAAATAACACATAAAAACAAATTTTTGTAAGTTTGTTCTCTACATTGCTTCTACCAAAAATAGCTTTTTCTCCTCTTACCGTAACTAACATTTACAGAGAAGTTACTATTTAAAATTACTTAAATTCATTACTTCATTGCCTTTGAACAATGAGTAGACCAATCGATGCAAAAGAAACAATAACAGAGATGACGCTGTGGAAGATAAAATCAGCAGCATGGAAAGTACCCAAAAAACGGAAATAGACTCACGAAGAATAGCCAGAAGCTTTACTAACAAATTACTACAGGATCATGAGAGCTGCTCTTCTTCTCACAAATTACCAGTACATATACATTATCACCAAATCTTAAATCTCCTCACAGAAAGAATGAAGCAAAGTTTTATTATTTTTTTTTTTTGAGACAAGCTCTCGCTTTGTTGCCCAGGCTGGAGTGCAGTGGTGCAATCTCAGCTCACTGCAACCTCTGCCTCCTGGGTTCAAGCGATTCTCATGCCTCAGCCTCCCTAGTAGCTGGGAAGTACAGGCACGTGCCACCAAGCCCAGATAATTTTTGTATTTTTAGTAGACACAGGGTTTTGTCATGTTGGCCAGGCTGGTCTTGAACTCCTGACCTCAAGTGATTCACCCACCTCGGCCTCCCAAAGTGCTGAGATTACAGGTGTAAGCCACCATGCCTGGCCCAAAAAAGTTTAATCTATAATTTTTTAAAATGTGCTAAGGTTGGCTGGGTGCAGTGGCGCACACCTGTAGTCCCAGCTCCTTGGGATGCTGAGGCAGGATGAACACTTGAGCCCTGGAGTTCAAGACCAGCCTGGGCAACATAGCAATACCCTATCTCTTCAAAAAAAAATTTTTTTTTGCTTAAGTAAATCCTTCATTGCACCATAGCCAGTTACCATCTTACCATTTTTCATTCCCTTACTTCTTCAAATCAGAAGACTTAAGAATTCTTAATAATTATCCCAGGAGAACTAACAATTCTCATTAATATTTCATTTTTTGCTTTTGAATTATTTGTGTACCAAAATTCCAAATAATAGTTAAAAATAACCTCAACAAGTAAAATTTGTATACTGAATAAATACCATAAACATTGGCAACACAATGCCTTTTGTATTCAATTATAGACATGACTTTTTTCCCCCCTCAATACCTGAAATTTATGCACAGGAAGAACATCAAAAAATTCATGTGCAAGATAAAAGCTGTACCCTATTTAAAAAGAGGAAAACAATTAATGTTTCCACATTTCACAGGAATTAATTCTTTTGAATATTAACTGTAAAAAAAATGCCTACTTCCTCCATAATCATCACTACCACAGAATTATCTACCTCTTCATGGAAAACTTACACTGCAGAACATAGAACAATTATTACTATTCTTATTTTACACATAAATGGGGTCAGAAAATGGAAATACCTGAAATAGCAGTTAAAGCTTTTATTCATCACAAGGCTTGAAAGAAATTAGAAGTCAGAATTGTTAGCTGGAAGGGAATCTGATTTCATAAAATCGGGCTTCTCAGCCTGAGAAGGCTGAGGCAGGAATGGCTTGAGATCCCTTACCCAAGATCGTACCCCCACTTTGGCTTTGAGTCAAGACTCAAACTAGTCAATACTAGTCAGTATTCCTGACTAGTACAGGGATTTTCCCCCACACCTTGCTTGTCTTTAGGCAAGTAAGGATTTTTTAAAAGACTCTATAACTGAACTAAACCCACCTACTAACACTGCTTCCATCAGCCCCAGCTGCCTTGGGCTACTCCGTCATCGGTACAACCCTAGCTATAGGGAAATACTCAAAAGTACAAAGGAGATTTACATTTTGTTTGGGATTTTACAAAGCTTCATGAAATAAACTACTACTTAATATCAGGCAACTTTATTTTCTATTAAGATGCTCTTTTCTAGAAAAAAGTAGGCTACTCTCTATGGATAAGGGACTTGGCAGCAGTAACTCAATCTATTATATTGCTGTAAAAAGTTACAGTCCCATCCATACTGTGAGGGTTGTGATCAAAATTCTTTCATTAATCCACATAAAGGTAATTACCTTTTGGAACATCGTGCAGATCTCGGTACCAGGAAATTGGAATCCCAGACTTAGTGACACCTTTCATATACACTGGGGATCCAGCATTTCGCTCTAATGGGACCTTCTCTTCAGTCAGTGTCAATGCTTGAATCTCACTTAATTTTTGGCTTACCTCTACCAGATGTACTGAAATGTCACAATTTTTCAGCACAGATCCAAGTTGAGTGAACACCTAAATACCAAAAGAAGAAAAAAAAATACAATGTGTTAAGTAGGTTTTAAGTTTCCTAATCATTTACAACAATGATTTAGTCATGTCACAATAGAAGTAATATTTCAGAGAGATGTGTTCCTTACCCAAGCCACTCTCCAGCAGTCTATAAGAATCATAACCTACTAGTTGTTAAGCATAATCTAAATAAGAAATGAACAATGCACAATTTGGTTTCCTAATGATAAATTATGATTAACAAATGAAAATAAAAGATTTGGCATCTGATAAAAACAATGATTCAGATTATGGAGTCTAAAAAAAGACCAAGGAAATAAAATGTACACAGCCTTGATTTGATAACATCTCTAGGTCTAGGAAATAATCTCATCTTTGAGATGATGAGAACTCTAACCTCAAAGAACCAAATCTGAATGGTACTGAAAACCTGACTGCTTAACTCGGGGGTCTGCCACATTTTCAATCTATATTTAGTTACACATTTTTTCACTGTTGTAAACATGCAAGGGAAAAAGGAAAATACTAATATTTTACCAATCTTTTAAGGCTAAAAATTCAATAGCAAAAGCATAAAGTGTATCAACATTATTTTTCATTTGAATTTAATTTCTACTGGTGATCTGCCTCCAATTAATACTTTTGAGATATGAATATGCACATCCAGACTGATAATATGAACAAGATGATTTTTCCAAATTTAGTTTTGAGATCGAAATACAAATGGAAAAACTTCCCAGGAGAAATTCCTTCAGAAGGTAACATCAAAAATAAAACAGGTCTGACACTTCTCTGGCTATTTGCTTTACAACCCTTTAAATTCTTTGGCTTTTAGGACTTCTTATGACTCAGTCTGGAAAAGCATCCTTCATACATTTTAAGGGCTCTGGAATCGACTTTTAAAGTACTTGAACAAGAAAATATGATTTGAGGTCCTTATTAAATGTTTTATATTCAAATGACCTTGCTGAAAAACATAAAATAGAGCCCTGGAAATTTAAATTCGTGATTTTGTTTTCTTTCTTCACCCAAATAATCAAGATTCTTATTTGTCATATGTTTATATATTTTATATATTTTTTAAATCCTTTAATTTCTAATTTAAAGCAAAAACCATAAAGCATCAAGAAATTTAAATTTATATTGAGTATGTGTTGGTGTTTTTTGGTTTTTTTTTTGAGACAGGGTCTCACTTTGTTACTCAGAGGCATAATCACAGCTCACTGCAGCCTCAACCTCCTGGGCTCAAGCAATCCTCCCATCTCAGCCCCTCAACTAGTTTCGACCACAGACGCATGCTACCACGACTGGGTAATTTTTGTATTTTTTGTAGAGATGGAGTTGCACCGTATTGCCCAAGCTGATCTTGAACTTTGGGAGCCTCGAACTCCCAAAGTGCTGCGATTACAGGCATGGGCCACTGCGCCCAGCCATGTTTGTTTTTTACATTGAATTGTCAGGTACATATAAAATAAACTCAAAAACACTAATGAGTTCCAAAATACTAAAAACTACAAAACTACAAAAGTTTAATAAATACTATTACTATTATTATTATTAATAAATACTATTACTATAAACAACTGTCCTCCTTTTTAATGTTTTCATAAAATAGTACGTAGACTGATAGAAACAATGATACAAGAGAGAATATCTACCACAAATGGGACATGACCTTATCTCCAAAGCCCCTGTGGACTCCCTCTACCCTTGGAAGTCACCACCATTCTGAATCTTGAGTTAATAACACCCTGACTTTTCTTTATAAATGTTACTAAATATATTTTTATCACCAAATACATATTGTTTAATGTTGACTATTTTTTGGATTTTATATAAATACAATCATATGATACGAACTCTTTTGCAAACTGCTACTTTCACACATCTTGTTTCATGTTGAATACTGTTATATTCCACTGTGATTTCACGCATTCTTGCAGTACTTCGTATTCCACTGTATGACTATACCACAATTAACTGATTCATTTACCCCCCTGATGGGCATTTGTGCTGTTATTTTCTGCTATTTTATACAATGCTGCTATCTTCTTGTATGTGTCTCCTGGTACACATATACACTAGTTTCTCTAGGGTATATCACTAGCAGTAAAATTGCTGGGTCATACAATATAAGAAACTTTGATGTTAATAGATAATGGCCAATAGCTTTTCAAAAAGGTTGTACAAGGCTGGGTACGGGGGCTCATGCCTGTAATCCCAGCACTCTGGGAGGCCGAGGCAGGCGGACCACTTCAGGCCAAGAGTTCAAGATCAGCCTGGCCAGCATGGTAAAACCCCTTCTCTACTAAAAATAAAAAAATTAGCCAGGTGTAGTGATCCACGCCTATTATCCCTGCTACTCAAGAGGCTGAGGGACAAGAATCGCCTGAACCTGGGAGGCAGAGGTTGCAGTGAGCCAAGATCGTACCACTGCACTCCAGCCTGAGCGACAAAGTGAGACTCTGTCTCAAAAAAAAAAAAAAAAAAAAGAGAAAGAAAAAAGGATGTACTAAATTATAGTTTTACAAGCAGTATATGAGAGTTGCCATTGATCCACAAATCCACATCTTCACCAACACTTGGTGTTGACAGACTTTTAGCTTTTTTTCCTAATCTGGCAAGGGTTACAGTAGTATCTCATTGTGATTTTAATTTTCATCTCCCTACCAATAAGACTAATCTTTTTTTTTTTTTTTTTTGCTTTTTTAGCCGTTTGTATTTTCCTCTTTTATGAATGGACTTGTTCACATCTTTGGCCTGATTTTTCTCAAGTTATCTGTCTTCTTACTGACCTAAAGGAGTTATTTAAATAATTCTAACTACTAGTTCTCTGTTGGTTACGTGTTACAAATAACTTCTCCCACTCTGTGGCTTGTCTAATCACTCTCTTAATGGGGTCTCTGAAGAACAAAAAGCTGCTAGTTTATTTGTAGAGCAAGAAGTTTTTAATTTTAATGTAAGAAATGAAATATTAATCTTTTGCTTTATGCCTTCTGCTTTTTTTTTTTTTAATATAAAAAGAGACGAGGTCTTGCTTTGTTGGCCAGGTTGGTCTTGAACTCTTGGCCTCAAGCAATCCTCCCACCTTGGCCCCCCAAAGTGCTAGGATTACAGGCATGAGCCACTTTGCCCAGCCTAAACTTTTTTTTTTTTTGAGACGGAGTCTCGCTCTGTCACCAGGCTGGAGTGCAATGGCGCAATCTCAGCTCTGCAATCAATCACTGCAGCAATCACTGCAACCTCTGCCTCCTGGGTTCAAGCGATTCCCTGCCTCAGCCTCCTGAGTAGCTGGATTACAGATGCACGCCACCATGCCCGGCTAATTTTTGTATTTTTACTAGAGACGGGGTTTCACTATGTTGGTCAGGCTGGTCTCGAACTCCTGACCTTGTGATCCGCCCACCTTGGCCTCTCAAAGTGCTAGGATTGAGCCACCATGCCTGGCCTAAACTTTTTATATAAGTAACAACTTTCCTTCCTGAGAAAACAAATACACTCTCCCATAATGTCTTCTAAATGTTTCCTATTTTTAGCTTTCATATTCTCCCCCTCCCCTCCAATTTTTAAGTTTACAGACAACAGTAAGTAATAACTGATTACATTATTCTGACATTATATTTTAGCTGAGAAATATGAAATTAAGGAACTGAAAACCAATGAAATCAACATGGTTTGCACACTCAGAAGTACTAAAATTCACTTACATGAGACTAAAAGACATTCTTTTATTACCTACCCTCAAAATATCTCCCACGAGGGTTCCCCTACCTGGGCCCAGTTCCACCAGCTGGAAAGCTGTGCTTTTTCCAGTGGCCATCCATTCACTAATGAACCATATACCTAGTAGCTGTGAAAAGGGAAAAAAAAAACACATATTAAAGTATTATAAAGTATAAAAGTATACCACAATATAAAATTTCACATAAATATGCACTATATGCCAAAAAGCAAAATGTGTACAGCCATATGTATGTTGTTCAATACATACGTACATGTTCACATAGGAACTTCCTGGGACTACATCATAACATACACCATTTAGGAAGATTAATAGGAAAAAATAAGGCAGCCTCTGCTATAAAAGGTCCCATGACATAGATAAGAGGATATCACTAGCAGAAAGGTATTAGTATTTGAAAGCAAATAAACATATGAAATGTGATTATGCCATTTCTTCATATTCATATGATTTAAACAATTACATGATTCTTATAATAACTAATGTTTTTCGATACCCACATTCTACTTCCTCGTATGCACTATTTCCTATTTCTAAATTCATAGAAGGTACTTAGTGGAAATGAATTAGAATTCTGTTTATTAAAGGAAGACTTGGCTGGGCGTGGTGGCTCACGCCTATAATCCCAGCACTTTGGGAGGCTGAGGCGGGTGGACCACCTGAGGTCGGGAGTTCAAGACCAGCCTGACCAATATGGAGAAACTCTGTCTCTACTAAAAATACAAAATTAGCCAGGAGTGGTGGCACATGCCTGTAATCCCAGCTACTCGGGAGGCTGAGGCAGGAGAATCGCTTGAACCCGGGAAGCAGAGGTTACAGTGAGCCGAGATTGCGCCACTACACTCCAGCCTGGGCAATAAGAGCAAAACCCTGGCTCAAAAAATAGATAAATAAAAGAAGACTTTTACTGTAACTACGGCTAAAATCATGACTGGGAGCTTTAGAGCTTCTCTTAATTCCACTAATTCTTCAATGCTCTTTATCTTTTCTCTCTTCCTTCCCGGGCACTCTCCTGGGCACTCTACCTCTTTCCTCGCCTTTCCTTTTGTCTCTCTTCCTTCTTCCATTCTCTTTTTTTTTTTGAGACGGAGTTTTGCTCAGTCACCCAGGCTGGAGTGCAGTGGCGCTATCTTGGCTCACTGCAAGCTCCGCCTCCCGGGTTCACGCCATTCTCCTGCCTCAGCCTCCCAAGTAGCTGGGACTACAGGCGACCGCCACCACGCCCGGCTAATTTTTTGTATTTTTTTTTTAGTAGAGACTGGGTTTCACCGTGTTAGCCAGGACGGTCTTGATCTCTTGACCTTGATCCGCCTGCCTCGGCCTCCCAAAGTGCTGGGATTACAGGCGTGAGCCACTACGCCCAGCCCCTTCTTCCATTCTCTTACTTCATCTGATTCTCCTTTTTCTGTCCTCTTTATGACCCCCTCCTTTCCTTCTCTTTCTCTTTGTCCCTCTTATCTCTCCATTTCCCTTCCTACAGTGGAGTATAAACTTTTCAAATATTCTCTCTACCATTTTACTCCCCTCCACTGCCTCTCTATTCCCTCAGTACATAAACTACTATAAAGTTAAAACTTTTGATGAATCACAAAAAAAGCTGTAGAACACTACTACAGAATAATACAATTTGATCTGCTCTCAAATGTTTATATTAGCTTCATTCATACTTTACATAGCATATTACCTCCCCAAAGATTTGACTTATTTCAGGTGAAGTAATGAAATCTCCTTTTTCGCCTAGCATGTCACGGTACACATAATAACCCTGAGTAAAAAGAGAAAATAGAGAAACAAAATTAATTTTCAAATAAGCCTTTTAAAAATACCCCTCCAAAATCTTAAATAATGTAAAAGTGAAATAATTATTTAATAAGAAAGTTCTCTCCTCTAAATAAGCAAGGGGAGCCAGGCGTGGTGGCTCATGCCTGTAATCCCAGCACTTTGGGAGGCCGAGACGGGCGGATCACGAAGTCAGGAGATTGAGACCATCCTGCCTAACATGGTGAAACCCCATCTCTACTAAAAACAATACAAAAAAATTAGCCGGGCATGGTGGAGGGTGCCTGTAGTCCCAGCTATTTGGGAGGCTGAGGCAGGAAAATGGCGTGAACCTCGGAGGGAGAGCTTGCAGTGAGCCGAGATCGCGCCACTGCACTCCAGCCTAGGTGACAAAGTGAGACTCCATCTCAAAAAATAAATAAATAAATAAATAAATAAATAAATAAGCAAGGGAAATATGGTGTCTTTACCCAAGTTTTACAAAGTAACAGTCATTTTACAAAACCGGTAGAAAAACAATTACACCTTGACCGTAAAGGCAGAAGTCATGTAACGTCCATCTCTGCACGCCAGACCCTTCCTCCCCTCCCAGCTCCCACACCCAACACAGCAAGACCCTGCCTACTCCTCCAGCCTCCTCTCCAAATTCTAACACTTTCTGTCTCACATATGGGCCCTGCCTGCTGGTGATGTTCTGTTTCTTGATTTGGGTGCTGGTTACATGGGAGCATTTGCTTTGTGAAAATTCATTGAGCTGTAAACTTGTGGTTTATGAACTTTTCTATATGAATATTATATCTCCAGAAAAAGGGTTGTTTTTTTTTTCTTATTAGCCTTGCTTGTCCAGACATCCATGCCACTGCAAATCCTCACCCTTCTCCCTTTTCAACTTTCCCTGGCAGTCTTATACTCAACCTCCGAATCTGCTCAAATGCCACCTAGCTGACCTCCTCCAGCCCTCCAACCTAAGGCCAAATCCAGTGCCACCTTTTCTGAGCTTATTTGTCTCTGTTCTTCACCACAAAGTATAGTTGTTTGCAGAAGATCATGCCTTATTTATCTTCATATCCCAAGTTTTAGCACGATGCCTAACCTTCAAGAAACACTCAAGAATTGAGTTAAATATTTCTTATGCTTCTCAAGCTCCTATTCTACCACCTTACTACAGGTGACATGGGCCCCAGTCTCACTCCAGAATTAAAGAATGTTATAAAATACAACTTCCTCAGCTTCCCATCCCCACCTGGCCTCTAACCTAATCTGGGGACTCCAAGAATGAAATGCCTTCCCCTTCTCCTCTCATCCAAACCTAATCCCTCCGCCTGTGCTCTGGACCATTCCTCATACAACTCCCCTGAGTCCTTTTAGCCGTCCCCTTCTCTCTTCCAGCTTCAACTTTCCCCCTTCAGCATTCAAAATAAATCAAGTCACTCCCATTTTTAAAAACATTTTTTCAATCCACACAACATCTCTTCTTCTAGGCTTTCTAGTTCCATTCATAAGGAAACATTATTGGGGTATTTACGCTTTTTTGTGTTATGAACCACTGTGGTAGCCCAGTGACGCCTATAGACCCCTTCACAGAGTGTTTTTAAATGCACAGAACCACAAAGAAATAACTGAAAAATGTGTATCAAATGTTCTAAAAAATGTGATATATACACTTCTTTACTAGTGTATTAAAAAAATATAATCAGGCCAGGCACAGTGGCTCACACCTGTAATCCCAACACTTTGGGAGGCTGAGACAGGCGGATCATGTGAGGCCAGGAGTTCAAGACCAGCCTGGCCAACAAGGCAAAACCCGATCTCCATTGAAAATACAAAAAACCTAGCTGGGCATGGAAACATACACCTGTAATCTCAGCTACTCGGGAGGCTGAGGCACAAGAATCCTTTGAACCTTGAAGGTGGAGGTTGCAGTGAGCCAAGATTGCACTACTGCACTCCAGCCTGGGTGACAGAATGAGACTCTGTCTCAAAAAGCCAACAAACAAAAAAGCCCATAATCAAGCCAAAGACCCAATAATTAACAAAATTTTGAAGTAAGGATGAGCACGATGAAATCCTGAGATGCCTGTGATCACTGTATTGTGATAAGGAAATACCAATGATTTCCACAGATGACAAAGTCACAGGTATTGCTGATGCTACTAGTTGCTGCGTATGTTCATAATTGAAGAAATGCTAAATTTCAGTTGAAAGTTAGTGAAAATAAAGGTATAATATTTTTTCCATCCAGCTTCATGAAACCCCTGATTTCTATTAAAGGGTCCCTAGGTTAAGAGCCTCTACATTTTAGAGTTACCCCTACTCTCAATGCTGGGAAACCTTCCTTTCTCTCAGTATGTTCTCCCTGGTTCCTTGGCTTTAAATATGACCTATATGCTGATGACGAGCAAATGTATATATGCCTGCCCAGTCTTTCTTCTGAACACCAGGCTCTTTTTTTTTTTTTTTTTTTTTGAGACAGAGTCTCGCTCTGTTGCCCAGGCTGGAGTGCAATGGCGAAATCTAGGCTCACTGCAACCTCTGCGTCCCGGGTTCAAGCGATTCTCCTGCCTCCTGACTAGCTGGGATTACAGGCACAAGCCACCACGCCCGGCTAATTTTTGTATTTTTAGTAGAGACGGGGTTTCACCATGTTGGTCAGGCTGGTCTCAAACTCCTGACCTCGTGATCCACCCGCCTTGGCCTCCCAAAGTGCTGGGATTACAGGCGTGAGCCGCCACGTCCGGCCCTGAACGCCAGACTCTTATAGCGAATTGCCTACTTTCTATCTCCACCTGCATGTCACTGCTAACAAAATATGTATAAAATGCAGCTCCTGGTGTAGGCCCTCTCCCTAGTACTCCTCCAAACCTGGTCCTGTCTGTCTTAATCTCAATAAAAGGTACCATCATCACCCAACTGCTCAAGCTAAAACTGCGAATCAGCCTTGATTCCTCCGTTCCATCACTCAATCCATCGGCAAATCCTGTCAGTCCCTTTCTAAACCACCCTCTTCTATTTCTAGTACCACCACACTAGTCTAAGCCACCTATCTTGCAGCCCTGCCTACCGGCATCGAAAGAAAGATACCGGCCTTGGGTAAACCTCGACACTTGAGTCACACTACCATATCCAACAACAATGGCCAAACTAACCCCAGAATTCCACAGAGGTCATATTTCAACCCAGCAAAAGATGAAATATTCTAAAATAAAGGACTATAGGCTTTCACCAAATGGCTCTGTAGAACAGACAAGGAAACGTGGGTCAGAAAGCTGTGACTGTGCCTAATCCTAGAACAGTGAAGAAGACCCAGACTGCATTCTCAACTGCACATGTGAGAAAACCCAGCACATGTCTCCGATGCCAGCTGAAGCCATTCCAACACAGACGACTTTCCAGGCAGTAATTCCTACTTCCGGTTGCCTGTTGGAGATTTCTACCTAAGAGTCCCACACACTTCAAATTCATATACCAGCCTGAACTCTCCATCCTTCCTCCCGCATTCCTTCTCCCAGAGCAATGAATCCACACCACCCACCATCAGCCAAGTAGGAAAGTCATCCTTCCCGCATCATAAATCCAATCAGCTACATTCTGTCTCCTAAACACCCTTGGACCGTGTCTTCTCCTCTTTACTGGCACTGCCTCTGACGTGAGCCAGCCCTGACCAACTGACAAATTATCTGTCCCCAGGTCCTCAGAAATGGCTCTTCCCCTGGCAGGCACCCCCACTGCCTGGGCTGAAGACCTTCGGGCTTCTCCCTCCTGGCTTGCACCTCGCAAATCGGCTAGAGAGGGCCTAGTCCTCGGGCTACCCGACCCATACCTTGGCTGGATTAGTCAACACCTCCTTCATGTACTCGGCCACAGTGATGGGACCAGTAGACTTTATTTTGTACATAAGATGCCGCAGCATCGGCGTCACCGGGTTTTCTGCAGGCTCATTCCCGGAGCTGAAGTATTTC